>NC_054477.1:138326253-138951253 GCF_017639515.1 Carcharodon carcharias
AGAGTGCCTATGGGTGTATGGGAGTGAGCGAATGAGTGATTGAGTGAGTGTATGGGCTGAATTTTATAGCCCACAGGCAGGGACGCAGCCGACCCAATCGGGAGTAAATTAGTGCATGATGATATTGGGCAAGCGTCCCAATATCATCGCACACTTGCGCAATATTTCGCTTGGTGGGCGCGCATGATGCCGGAGTGGTGCCCACCATTAATTAAGCTGTCACTTAAGGTCCTTAAGAGCCCAATTGAAAGTGACTTTTTCTTGCCCGTGCAATTTTCAGCTCGTCGCATGGGGAAAACGGGCAGGTGGCCAGCCGACATTTTCACAAACCTCATTCACGGGCAAAATAAAAAAGAGTCAGCAGCATTGTCAGTGTAAGTAGTGAGGAGTTTTGGAGATAGTTTGCAGTTGGTTCCTTATTGGCACTTGGCAGCCTCATTTCTGTTCGGAACTTAATTCTTAGCATTTCCAGGCTTCATTTCAGGACTCATTGCTGTCTGCAAGGCTCTCAGAGGATTCAGACAATGTGGACACTTCCAGATATCAACAGCCTTCCCTTACCCTGGTAATGGGGATTGTGGTCTCCACTGGAGGCACCTGCTCTGAGGAGGATCAAAAGGGCAGAAGGGAGTGGAGGCCATGTGTCCTTGTACAGCTTCCAGGGGAGTGACCTGTGGGAGAAGAGGTGCAGGCACAAGGGGCCCTGGGCCAGCAGGTAGTCCAAGGCGGAAGGGGCCACAGGAGACACCACTATCCTGCTGCCAGGGTTTACCGGCAATGATGCAGCTCCCTCAGTTGTTTGAGGCGCAATGTGCCTCTCAAGGGAGAGTGTGACCTCCATTTGTCAGGTGATTGGGCCTGAGATCACCTCCAACTGTGTGGGTGGAAACCCCATGCCAGTGGCTCTAAACGTCACAGTGGCCCTCAACTTCTTTGCCTCAGGCTCTTTCCAGAGCTCAGTGAGGGATCTAAGTGGAGTGTTCCAATCAGCTGTCCATGGTTGTACCAAGCTGGAGGCAGAAGCTCTGTTCAGATGGGTACCGATCTTTATTTTTTACTTTATAGATGAGGCCAGCCAGTCGGAGCGAGCCAGAGTCTTTGCAGGGATTCCTGGGTTCCTCCACACCAAGGGTACCATTGACTGCACACATGTGGCCATCAAAGCACCAGCAGATCAGCCGGGGGCCTTGATCAACAGGAAGGGCTTCCACTCCATGAACGTACAGATAGTTTGTGACCAGAGGATGCAGATTCTGCAAGTCTGTGCAAGGAACCCTGGCAGCTCCCAGGACACTTACATCCTCAGACACTCCCATGCACTGAGGCTCTTCAGTGCTCCAGCCTGACTGGATGGATAAGGTTTATCTGTTAAAGAGGTGGCTCATGCACCTCCCCACCACTCAAGAACAAAGACAGAGAAGGGGTACAACAGGAAGCACGCCTCCACAAGGGTGGTGATAGGGAGGACCGTCGGTCTTCTTAAGATGTGCTTCTGATGCCTGGACCATTCAGGGGGTCCACTACAATACCCCACAGAGTAGGTGTCACTGATCATGGTTGCATGCTGCGCTCTCCACCAACTGGCACCGGCAAGGGGGAACCCAGTGGAGGAAGAGGATCTTGACACAGCTGCACAGGCCACAGAGGATGAATCCAGTAGTGATTCAGAGAAGGAGCAAGGTGAGGAGAATGCTGAGGGCATGGAGGCAGAGCTCGATAACTTCCTGGGAGGCAGGGACACCAGGGACACCTTGATCCAACGCTCCTTCAGCTCGGCTGCCAAAGATCAGCATCAACCACATGCCAGGGCTGCTGCCTCCATCCCGGATGTCTGAAATGACCCTTTCATTTGAACACAAAGAACGCTCAGTGCCTGTGCAATAAAGTTTAGAGCCACTCACGTCCAGCATTACATATTGGCGTACCCTGCACCAATAAAATAAAAAGGCAAAGCTTGCTGAGGCCATGACGAGAAAAGCAAAATTTATCTCATTTTGTCAATTCCAAACTATTTACATAAACTTCTCTGGTCTTCATTCCCAGGCCAGTATAGATAAAGTAAACATAAGTGGACATAAAAGCACCCGTGGCCTGTCCATCTTGTGCTTGTGGCACATTTAACTTATTGCTACATCCAGGTGCTCCCACCTTGCTGGCACCGGCATTAGAGACAGCCTATTCACCTTGTTGTCTTGTTGGCCTCGATGACCTTGGTGGTTATCCTCTGGCCAGTGGAGCTTGTGCTGGCCCTGCATGGGGGGAAGCGGCCAGTATCATGGCTGACATCTCCCCAGTCACCGCAGCCTCATCCGATGCCACGGTCACTGGCAGGAGGTATGAAGGAGCAGCTGCAGTCATCCAGAGCACCCTGAGAGGAGCCTGCAGAGATGACAGGCAGCTTGTGCACCAACGTGAGGTCGCTCTGGAACTTCCTGAACACCATTGATGGACAGGCACCTAGCTGGGATATTGGGTGCCTCACTCATGTCCCACACTGACACTGACCACCTGAGGTCAGTGCCTAAATGAGTGCAACCCCAGGAGCACCTGATTATATCCCTGGAGCTACCTCTCCATGAGAATCACCACTGCCTCAATGGAGGATGCAGTGCACCCGACCATGATGATCAACACAATGCTCATGCTCCGATGGACCACTCCATAACAGAGACCATGGCATGCATACCCGCATGGATCTCCACCAGATCCTACCACTCATCTCACTGGGTATCCAGCATCTGCTGCTTAATGGACAAGTCCAGAGGCTTATCATCAGCCTTCGATTCAGCTTCGTCCTGACCCCCTGCAGTCCTCTGACTGCCAGCACCCTGGGCACTCTCTGCCTCTGCCTCCACCTCAAGCAATTGTGAAGTGCCCTCATCAATGTGCATCAAGATACTAGCTGCTGCTCTAATGCCCACCGAGGTGCCGGTTTCTGCGCTGGTGCCTGCTTCAGAGAGTGGGTGTGATGCAGGTGCAAATGATGCCTGGTGGTCCTCCGGTGCCAGGGATGACCCTTTGGGGTCCAGCGAGTGAGTGCGTGCTGGTGACTCTAAAAGGGAAAACAAGGACATGTCAGTAGTTTAAGTCATCACACTGTCACTGCGCATACCAGAGACCCTGGTAAGACAATGGAGATCTGCATCACGGAGCCATTGTCTTCCAATGAACAATGGGGATCCAGGTTCGAAGCTCACAGCAATGAAGAGCCAACACTAGAATGGTTGCACAAGCCAAAAGTCTCACCTCTGTGCACTGCATTCTTATCTTTGTCTGGCACCTCTGCCTCTCCATGCCCGGCTGCATGTGAGCCATGCTGACTCTTGAGCTCCAGGGCGTCTTGCTCGTACCTGAAGAAGATTAGGAGGCGAGTGGGGCCTCTGCTGGTCCGCGACCTTTCTGTTTTTTTGTGGGCCATCATCTTCTGAAACAACGGAGGAGCATTGATTAGTCCACTCTGTATCTGCAGCATGATTGCAGCCTGGCCAACCCCAGCTGAGGGGCACCTAGCAGGGCACTTCCAAGCCCTGGCCCTGGAACCGCTAGGCACTCAGCCCAAGCTGAGTCCAGTGTGATTGACTGTTGGCACTCAGACTCGAACACTCCTGAGTTCCACAGGGTGACAGCCAGACACAAGCACATCTGCATTCTGACACACGCCAACATGGTGCTCACCCTCCTTGAGCGCAGCAGGTCATTGAAGCACTTATGGCACTGCACCTATGTGCGCCGCACAACATGATGGCTGCTCAACATTGTTGCCACCTCCTCCCATGCCCTCTTGGTGAGTGGTGGTAGCCTCCTCCTCCCAACCCTGGGGACAATGGTGTCCCTCCTGGCACCACCTCCTCCAGGCGGATGGTGAGGGACTCATCAGAAAAGTGGGTGGCCGAGTGCCCACCCGATCTGCCCTCCCGCCTGCCATGTCTGGCTGCACTTGGGTCCATCGTGAAGGTTCAGGGGCCGTCCTCTGTGGCAGCCTTCCAGACGCGGCCTGGCCTGCTTTTAAACCAGTCGACCGGGTGGCCGACAGGCCCCTGCCCCCAACTGGCCATTCCCAGTCAGAGCGGAGCTGGGTTTTACGCTGGGTGGGCTTTAATTGACCCACCAACCAAATCAGAGCCTGCTCGCAGTGGTGGTCCATTTGGCGGCTGTTCCCGGGATCGCCCACTGCACCCACCGGACGTGGGGAAAATCCTGCCCTATGTGTCCATGTGTGTGTGTGTGTGTGTGTGTGTGTGTCTGTGTGAGTGAGAGAGTGAGTGTGTGTGAGAGTGAGAGAGTGAGTGTGTGTGGGAGTGAGAGAGTAAAGTGAGTGTGCGTGGGAGTGAGATAGTGAAGTGAGTGTGTGTGGGAGTGAGATAGTGAGTGTGTGTGGGAGTGAGAGAGTAAAGTGAGTGTGCGTGGGAGTGAGATAGTGAAGTGAGTGTGTGTGGGAGTGAGATAGTGAGTGTGTGTGGGAGTGAGAGAGTAAAGTGAGTGTGCGTGGGAATGAGATAGTGAAGTGAGTGTGCGTGGGAGTGAGATAGTGAAGTGTGTGTGTGGGAGTGAGATAGTGAAGTGAGTGTGTGTGGGAGTGAGAGAGTGAAGCGAGTGTGTGTGGGAGTGAGATAGTGAGGTGAGTGTGTGTGGGAGTGAGTGAAGTGAGTGTGTGTGGGAGTGACAGAGGGAGCCTGTGGCCAGAATTTTACATCCCAGGGGTGGGTGTGTGCCGAGCTGAATGGTAGTGAAATAACGTGAGATGACGTCAGGCAAGCGTCCCCACACCATCGGCACTTGCTCGATATTTCATTCAGCGGGCACGTGTGGCATTTGGAAGCGTGCCCACCAACAATTAAGTGGGCAATTACAACATAATCAACAGTGATATTACGTGGCCTGTCCACATTTAAGGTTGGTGAACGGGCCATTCTCCCAGGCAGAATTCACATTTTTGCTCAAACCTCGATCCAGGGCGGGATGAAATCTCCGTGGGGAAATAAAAACAAATGGAGATATCTGGGTACTGGTTTTTTTTATGAGGTATGCTTTCAGGTGCTTGATGGTGCTGCATGGACATATTTTGCAGCATTTTTGTCATGTCCTCTAGTCTTTGGAGGTCTGCAGCTGCCTGGGAGCTGCCTGCCTTCAGGGAGCTCTCTCGAGGCACTCGCCCACACTCTTGGTTCCTTCGGTGCCCGTCCCCACCCTGGCAGCGCTGAGCGTTTTAGCACGTGTTTCACATGGTCAGGAGGCCGATCGCCGCTGGTGACCCATTTCCTATCCCCGCCCAGCCCTGCCGATTGTGCTTGTCTGATGACAGGCCTGTGTGTGTCTAAGTGTGAAAGGGTGAATGTGAGTGTGTGTTTGTGTGGGAATGAGAGACTGAGTGAATGTGGGTTTGTAGGAGTGAGACAATGGGTGAGTGCGTGCATGTGGGGGAGTGAGAAAGTGAGTGTAGGTGGGAGTGAGAGAACGAGTGTGTGTGCATGTATCTGTGTGTGTGTGTGTGTGTGGCTGGGAGTGAGAAAGTGAAGTGAAAATGTGTGTGTTTGTGTGTCTATGAGAGTGAGAGTGAATTTGAGTTACTAGAAAAAATTCTGAGGGGCACAATATATCTGCACTTCGAGAGACATGCACTAATCAGTGATAGTCAGCAAGGATTTGTTAAGGGAAGGTCGTGTTTGACAAATTTGATTGAATTTTTTTGAGGAGATCATCAGGAGTGTTGATGAAGGTAATGCATTTGATGTGATCTTCATGAACTTTAGCAAGGCTTTTGATAAGGCTCCTCATGGCAGACTGGTCAAGAATGTAAGAGCCCACGGGATCCAAGGCAAAGTGGCACATTGAATCCAAAATTGGCTGAGAGGCAAGAAGCAGAGGGTAATGGTAGAGGGATGTTTCTGTGATCGGAAGTCTGTTTCCAGTAGGGTTCCACAGGGCTCGGTGCTGGGGCCCTTGCTGTTTGTAGTGTACATAAATGATTTGGACTTAAATGTAAGGGGTTTGATCAAGAAGTTCACGGATGAAACGAAAATTGGTAGGGTGGTAAATAGTGAGGAGGATAGCCAAAACCTGCAGGAGGATATCAATGGACTGGTCGGCTGGACAGAACAGTGGCAAATGGAATTCTACATGGAAAAGTGTGAGGTAATGCACTTGGAGAAGGCTAACAAGGCAAGGGATTACACTTTGAATGGTAGGACCCTGGAAAGCACTGAAGATCAGAGGGACCTTGGTATGAATATCCACAGATCCCTGAGGATAGCATGGCAGGTAGATAAGGTGGTTAAGAAGGCATGTGAGACACTTGTCTTTATTAGCCGAGGCTTGGAATACGAGGGAAGGGGGGGGTTAAGCTGGAACTGCATAAAACGCTGGTTAGGCCACAACTGGAGTACTGCATGCAGTTCTAGTCACCACATTATAAGATGTGATTGTACTGGAGAGGGCGCAGAGGATGCTGTCTGGGCTGGAGGGCCTGAGCTTTGAGGAAAGATTGGATAGGCTGGGGTTGTTTACCTTGGAGCAGTGAAGATTGAGAGGGGAACTGATAGAGGTATATAAGATTATGGGGGGCATAGATAGGGTGGATAGGAAGCACTTTTTCCATTAGTAGAGGGGTCCATAACCAGGGGGCGTAGATTTAAGGTAAGAGGTAGAAGGCTAAGAGGGGAGTTGAAGAGAGTTTTTTCACCCAGAGGGTGATGGCAGCCTGGAATTTTCTGCCTGAAAGGATGGTTGAGTCAGAAACTCCTGTAACATTTAAGAAATATTTAGATATTCACTTGCATTGCCATAGCCTCCAGGGCTATGGATCAAGTGCTGGAAAATGGGATTAATGTAGTCAGATCTTTGTAGACCGGTGCAGACACGGTGGGCCGAATGGTCTCCTTCTGTGCTGTAAACATTTATGATTATGCGTGTGTGTGTGATTGTGTGGGCGTGAGTGAAAGAGTGAGTGTGAGTGTGCACGTGTTTGCGTGTGCGTGTGTGGGAATGAGAGGCTGTGTGAGCGTGAGTATGCAGGAGTGAGTGAATGAGCGTGTGGGAGTGAGTGTGTGTGTGGGAGAGGGAGTGTGTGTGGGGGAGTGAGAGTGAGTGTTTGTATGTGCATGTACGTGTGGGAGTGAAGGAGCGAGTGTGTGTGTGTGTGTGCGTGTGTGTGGTGGGGGGGCAGTAAGAGAGCATGTGTGTGTGTGTATGCATGTGTGTGTTTGTGTGTGTGTGGGAGTGAGAGACAGTGTGAGTGTGGATGTGTGGGAGTGAGTGAGTGTGTATGGGTGTAAATGAGAGATTGAGTGTGTGTGAGTGGGGGGTTGAGAGGGCCTGTGTGTGCCTGGGGAAGTGAGGGAGTGAGTGTGCACATGAGGGAGTAAGAGAATGAATGTGTGTGTGTGTGGGAGTGAGAGATTGGGTGTTTGTATGGGGGAGTAAGAGAGTGAGTGTGTGTGTCTGTGTGTGTGTGTGTGTGTGTGTGTGCGTGTGCATGTGTGAGTGAGAGACTGTGTGTGTGTGTGTGTGTGTGTGTGTGTGTGGCGGGAGCAAGTGTGTTTGTGTGTGTATGTGTGTGTGTGTGTGTGTGTGTGGGAGTGAGTGAGCGAGTGAGTGTATGTGTGTGTGGGAGTGAGAGAGTAAGTGTGTATGTGGAAGTGAGAGAGCGAGTGTGTGTGTGGAAGTGAGAGATGAGTGTGTGGAGCCAGGATTTTCTGCTCCCACTTGCCACGGACGTATTTAATGGCATAAGTGGAAAATATTGCGAGATGGCCCTAGTCGCGTTTCCTGGCGATTTAAATCCAGGAGGTCCCCTCTTCCCATTTTCCACCATCCAACGTCAGAAACTTAATTTTAATGCATTTGCATCTCATTATTATGCCCGCATGGCAGAATCATCCCCCAGAATCAAACTTAATTTAATTCAGAACAACATGATTTACCACTGCCTTTATAAGGTGTGCACCTGGTGAGCTGAACTTCGAGGCAAACTCAGACGTGTGTGCACACAACTTTGCGTAGTGCTCACGAGGATCACCTGTAGGACATCAAGGAAGAGGCGCCATGTATTCAGCAGGGCGGGGTCACGAGCAAGTTGCTTTTTCTAAGCTGGCTTTCAGTCCAGTGCAGATGGGGCCAGGGGGCAAGGCAGTGCAGACTGATGGAAGTAGAGAGGCACATGGTGGCGGGGGGAGGTTGAGAGAATCAGCCATGCAGTTGGAATAACTTCTCAAAGTGAGCATTCATCCACAGCAGCAGCTCCATTAACGTGCTTGGGCCTCTGAAGCATTTCTGCCAAGTGAAGCAACGCAGAAGCATAAATGTGCCACCAAATGCTCCACAACGTTTCACCTCTCAGGCGCAGAATGCAAATTAATGTGTGGTTTAGGTAGTAGCAGAGCAACTGGCTGACTGGGCAAGTTGTAGAATCCCCTTTCGAAAGGTGGGCATGGAACAGTCACTGATGGAGGTTGTGAGAGCCCCTTGCAATGTATTTATTTGAGTTTGGGCCAGTAACCCTCATAGTTCAAGCTTATAGCACAGCCTTGCAGTGCGGGTTAGGAGAATGCCGGCGTCTGAGCTGAGGGCATAGCCTGCAGTCCACTGGGCAAATCTGCTGGCAATTGGCCAAGTGGAGTAGGGTGGATGTGGGTGTGCCTTCGGACATCCATGAAGCACACTAAACACTGGCCATCCACTTGGTAGCCAGCAGTCTCCGGTATGCGTGAAGGGGCCTTGAGATGCAGCTGGAGCCGGAGACTTAACCAAGAGATGTCCTTAGGAGACACGTGCTAACCCTTGCATCTCTCTCTTTGATCCTGCAGGAGGAGAACATCAGGATCATGGAGCCTGATGATCTAGCTGTGTGCCACATGGCTTACAGGATGCAGAGAGGAAGGAGATTGTGATGCGGGTGCCCGGCTCGACAAAGGGAGGAGCACCATCCTCAGTATGAAGGTGCGGCAGGGCCTCCTCTGGACGTAGCTGAAGAGTCACAGTGAGCTGTTGCTCATAAGCACCTCACTAAACCCAAGGTCTAGAGATGATACTTGTTCTTCCTGCAGGTGAGTGAGAACCAGTATCACAGAAGAATCATGTCCAGCGAACTGGTTGGTCAGACATACCACCTTTCACAGGATTTGGTGCAATGGGAACTTGGAGGACATCCACTGTCAGTGGCAATGAAAGTGACCGGGCACTCAATTTTTATGCCAGTGGTTCCTTCCAGGACTCCACAGGTGACCTGCGTGGGATCTAGCAAGCCTTTATCCACAAATGCATCCAGGTCATCACGGATGCAATCTTCGCGAAGGCACACAACTGTGTGTAATTCGCCTGGGATCAGGCAAGCCAGGAAGCAAGAGCACTGGGATTTGTGAAGATCTCTGATTTTCTACAGGTACAGGGTGCCATTGGCTGTATTCACATAGTGCTTAGATCTCCATGGCAACAAGCAGTTCATTATGTTAACTGCAATGACTTCCACTCGCTGAATGTTCAGCTGGTCTGCGACCACAACAAATGCATCCTGCAGGTTTGAGCATGATACCGCGGAAGCATCCACAACTCATCCATCAGGTCTCAGATCCCTGACATCTTCCATGGTCCACAGAGGCTAGTTGGCTTCTCGTGGAGAAATGCTACCCATAGAGGATGTGGGTGATGACGCCCGTACAGCTACCTCATATCGTGGCAGAGAGATGGTACAAGACTCATGCCACAATGCAGACTTTGGTGAAGTACACTATTGGCATCTTGAAAATGAGATTCCGGTGCCTCAACAGGTCCAGTGGAGCACTCCAGCACAGTCCCCTGAGGGTGTTGCACACCATCGTAACTTGCTCTGTGCTACACAACCTGGTGCTACAATGGGCCATGGCCTAGCTGAGGAGGAGATGGAAGATCTGCATGTCTCCTCCGATGAGGAAGACGTTGAAGGGGGCGTGGGTGATGAGGTCCTGAAAGGCGAAGGTGTTGGTGATGAGGCCATTGCACTAGCCAGATCAGGCAGGTCCTAATAGCCACATGATTTATGGAGGATGATGACAACATGCAGGGGGACACTCCTGACATCCTCACATTGCACCTGTGAACGTCTGACACCTGTGTGGCTGATGGCAGTGCACATACCCTCTGTGATCAGGCTCATGTCATGGAGATGCTGCAGAGGCCCTAATGTTGCAAGATTCCAGGAAGATGATGATGGCATGCAGTGAGGACACTCCATAGATCTTCACATTGCCTCCGTGAATGACTGATTTCTGAAACAAAAATACAAGATGCTGGAAAAGCTCAGCAGGTTTGACAGCATCTATGGAGAGAGAAACAGAATTGATGTTTCAAGTCCGTATGACCCTTCTTCAGAGCATTTTGCTCTTAACGTCTGATTTCTGTCTGGCTGAGGGCAGATTGCTTGTGCCCTGTGAACAGGTTCATATCATGCAATTGCAGCCATGATACTTAAACAGTACCTGATCCTTTGGCAACCTTCATCACCTGTTCCCTTCAGGGCCACCCTGTCACTGGTCACAGATGCTGAAGACATGGGACCAGCCCCATCAAACGTGTTGAGGACACAGAGAAAATCACAGAACTCTGTGTCAGCTGCCCACGACATTCTGGCAGCAATGACAAGCGCCATCGAGGTAAAGGCCTCACTAATGTGTCGAGTGAGTGTGAAGCCGGACCATCACTTCGCTCTGAGGGTTACAGACTGCACAGGGAAGAGGCCCTGGACTGAGACACCTGCCTTTATCTTTTGCAGGAACCAAGGTTTCACATCTGAGTGACATGAACACTGCTCATCAGAACAAGGAGCCATTGGCAAGGAGATATTCTTGAGTGTTTATTTACGAAGTGAACATCATGTACAAATGATTAAAATCCATGCCCAGGCTGTGCAACTACAACTTCTTAATCTTCCTAACCCTGCTGCAACATTGTGGTGCTCCCCCGGCATCCACAGCGGAGGTGGGGGCAGCCTGCTGACTGCTACACCCTGTCTGTGATGACTTCAGTGTGCATTCTCTGGAGGGCCAAGGCCTGGAGGGCCCCAGTCTGCTTTGATTGTCCTGCTGTGGGCCAACTGTACCCTTCATGAAGCTATTAATGTATATAATGTTAATGGAAATTATTATTTTTTTTTAAATAGAGGTTTATTCTGTGGGTGTGTCTGTTTGTGTTTTAACTGGGTTAAAGCCTGCTAGTCTGGGTGCTTTGATGTACAGTAGTTTTGTGATGTAAACACAGAGGGAGAGGACATTTGCATTTTGTTGACTAGAGCATTCAAAGATTGGGGGTGAAATCTTGCACCTAGCTAAGAGACACCAATCAATATGTTTATATTACTAATAAAATTGGTACTATGAAAGGGGTTTTATTGTTAGAAGAGGTGGGGTTCAAAGGGCCTGATGATGCAGTGAGTACAGTCCTGACATCCTCGCCTTGCATCTGTGAACGTCTGTCTCCTGTGGCTGATGGCAATGCACATACCCTCAGTACTCAGGCTCAAGTCATGGTGACACAGCAAAGGCCCTAATGGTTACTAGATTCCTGGAGGATGATGATAACATGCTGTGAGGATGCTCTGTAGCTCTTCACATTACATCTTTGAATGTCTAACTCCTGTCTGGCTGAGGGCAGCTCACTTGGGCTCTATGACTAGGGTCATATCATGGAGACGTAGCCATGAAACTTTAAATGTACCTGATCCTTTGTCAGCCTTCAGCACCTATCCCATTCAATAGCACACTGTCAGCAGACACAGATGCTGAAGAGATGAGGGGGGCAGCCCCATCTCAAGGATGCTAAGAGCACACAGAGAGAATAGAGCTCTCTATGCCTGCCCACGACATTCTGGCAGCAATGACAAGCACCATCGAGGTGCAGGCATCACTAGTATGTCCAGTAATCGTGAAGCCGGACTATCACTTTGGTCTGAAGGTTACATACTGAACAGGGAAGAGGCCCTGGACTGAGACACCTGCCTTTATCTTGTGCAGGAACCAAGGCTTCACATCTGAATGACACAAACACTGCTCATCATAACAAGGAGCCATAGGCAAGGAGACATTCTTGGGAGTATTTACAATCGTGAACATTATAAGTGATTAACACCCGTGCCCAGGCTATGCAACAACATCTTCTTAATCTTCCTAACCCTGCCGCTACGTCTTGGTGCTCCCCGACACCCACAAAGGAGGTGGAATCAGCCTACTGACTGTTACACCCTGTCTGTGATGACATTGGCGGGCATCCTCTGGAGGGCTGAGACCTGTAGGGCCCCAGCCTGCTTTCAGTTCCTGCTGAGTGGCAGTGGCAGCCTCCTCGGCCTGCGGAGCTGGAGCTGTTGGGCTCACAGGAAGAGGGGATTTGGATGGGCCGGACACACCCAGAGTCACATGGGTGGATGGCCCCAGGGTGTGCAGCTGCTGATCCTCCTCCCTATGGGTGCCTGAGGGCCCCTGGTTGACTCCTTGAGAGGGAAGGGTAGCTGGAAGGAGTTTGAGATGCCCTGCCCCCCTCTCATGTTGACACTGATGGATGTCAGTAAGTGCCTCAGCGATGGAGTGCAAGAACAATGTCCTGGACCAAGGTCTCTGTGGCAGCTACCAACCTGCCAGTGTTGACCTTGGTGCATTGGCATGCTGGCACCATCACCTCAGGCTGAAGGCAGATGGACTCCTCCATTGTGCCTTGCAATCTGAGGAATTCAGCGGACATTCCTTACTGATATTCCCGAGCTTGTCTTTGCAGCTCCAGCAACTGTGACATGACCGAGTCCAGAGGCTCGTCATCTGACTCAGAGTCAACAAATTCCTAGCCTCCAGCTTTCCTCCAAGCGCCTGCAGCTTTGGATTTCCCTGCTTCCACCTGCTGTGGGTCAGGCAGTGCGATGTGCTCACCAGATTGTGACACCGAGGCTAACCTACAACTAGGTCTCTGCACTGGTGGAGGCTGCGGGTGAGCGCTGTGATGGGTTTTCAATGTCAGTGTCTGCAGATTCCTCTTCCGTGGTGTCCTCGGGCCTGGATTCCATGAACTGGCTCGTGTCAGCCCTCGGCTGCTTCCCAATTATGCCTGAGAGAGAAAAGAGATATAATTAGTGCATGACAGGGGACTATGAAACAGGAGATATCACTCACAGTATGGTTGTCTGATGGATGTTCCAATGCAGGATCCTCAGTTGGCTGAGCACTGCCAACCTCACTGCCAGCGCTGGAACAGCCCAGATCCTTGGCAGCCAACTGGATGGCCCGATTTTCAAAGGCCATGAGGACATTGATATCGGGCATCCCTCCCCAAGTCTTGGATGTCTCCCACTTGTTGTGGGCTAGCTTGTCCTGCATGGAGACAGATGGAGAGAGTGTAAGCAAGATGCCTGCTAGGCCAGATGAGAAGGATATCTTGCATGTGTGGAGCATGAGTGCTGCCCTGGATGGCATGAGGACACGATGGGCAGGGGAAATGGGGATGTGTGTGAGAGAAGTGAGTGGTGATGTCCCTTCAGCTGGCAGTGAGTGTGAACCCAGTGAATGTGTGAAGTGTTTGTGAGTGTGTGAGTTGTGAGTGATGAGAAGAGTGGCTTTACCCTGCTGGAATAGAGATCATTCATCCTCTTGCGGCACTGGGTGACTATCTTCTTTTGGAGGGTGTTGGTGTTCACCACAGCCTCCTGCGCTGGAATAGTAAGCTCGTTGGCTGGTCTTTGCCCAGAGCGGGGATAGAGGAGTTCACGCCCAGCTTACACCACACCCAGCTGGTGCCCCAGAATTTGGGGGCTGCCGTCCTCTTTGCTTTCAGGATCATCTGTTGCCTGGAGCTGTCCTGGTCTGTGAGCTTTAAATATGGCGCTCGGAGTGAGGAAGCGCTGAGGTCAGGGCATGTCGGGCAAATCCGAGCCCACCTGCCAGCGATCCGGTGTGATTCCTGTGCATGCATTATTAATGAGGCGGGACGTGCTGGGAAGTGAACAATAAAGGGCAAAAACCCGCCATTGCAGTCAGCTGAAAAGCATCTTTTTTCATGCCCACCACCACACTTAGTGCACGTGTGTGTGTGCATGTGTGTGTGTGTGTGTGTGTGTGTGTGCGTGTGTGTGTGTTTGTGTGTGTATGTGTTTGTGTGTGTGCATGTTTGTGTGTGTGTGTGTGTGTTTGTGT
The DNA here is from genome assembly GCF_017639515.1 of Carcharodon carcharias. Lineage (NCBI taxonomy): Eukaryota > Metazoa > Chordata > Chondrichthyes > Lamniformes > Lamnidae > Carcharodon > Carcharodon carcharias. The sequence continues at coordinate 138,340,392 of NC_054477.1, forward strand.
GTATGTGTGTGTGTTTGTGTGTGTATGCGTGTGTGTGTGTGTGTGTGTGTGTGTGTGTGTGTGTGTGCGTGTGTGTGGGATTAAGAGACTGAGTGTGTGTCTGCCTTACTCCCAGCTTCAGGCTTCTCACCCAATCTCACCACCACACACTAGGACACACACACATACTCACACTGTGGGTGAGAGTGAGCGCATGAAAACCTCAAGACTGGGAGTGAGCCTGGTACACACATTCTGGCCCTCTCACAGTCTGGTCATTTTTATGATTTATTTTTGCTCAGCTCGTTGTTTCTTTTCTTAATACAACATTTTGGAAAAAAAATCACTTTAATGCTTTGCCAAACCTTATCTTTCTGAAATTTGCTCATCAGCTCCTCAAGTGAGAAAAAAAATAGAAATGTGGCCCCCCCAAATTAAAAAATTAGAAAGTTGCTGCACTTTCAGGTTGGTCAACTAGCACTGATAAAATGGGCATTAAGCAATACTTAGCTGTATCCCTGTGTGAGGGAATTTATTAGTGAAGAGAAGATTACAGAGGACTGTGAGATGATATGGATTTAAGAAGGCTTCACAGGATTAAACAGAATAGTTGGTCTTCTCAATGTGATTAAGATGATAATCCGAACAGAGTACAGGTGAGGCTTGTTTAAGATGTTACTCGACTGACAAGGCAAGCTCTTGCAGAAGAAGAGAATTGCTATGCAAATGAAAGTGAAGACTGCCACAATTCCATCAATAGACAATTTAACTTATAAAACGGAATTCCTCTGTCCTTTCTTCAGTAAAAATAATTTCAAGAAATTAGCCCACAGAGATATAGAAATAAGAAATTAAAATATAGTGTGTTAGGGTCAGCTGGGCAACAATGGTGGTTACACTTTATCAGAAGTAAATTTATTTTCAATAGATTTTGTACTCATCAAACTAAAAAGTAATAGTGTTGGAGAACAGAACACACCATTCACTTTTTGTACCAGTTTTGAGTATAATCCCGGTTACACAGGACCTCCATCACTGATTATCTCCGCTGGATTCCATCCCCTAATGCAGGACATTGACTGTTTACAGTTCCCTTCATATCCTCATCCCTCACTCACTCTGAGAGCACCCTCTAATCCTACTTTTTCTTTCATTCAGGGGGATTGGGCACTGCTGGCTAGGCTGACATTTATTGCCCATCCCTAACTTGAGACAGTGGCAGTGAGCCACCTTCTTGAACTTCTGCTGTCCATGTAATATAGGTATGCCCACAGTGCTGTTAGAAAGAGAGTTCCAGGATTCTGGCCAAGTGACAATGAATGAACGGTGATATAGTTCCAAGTCAGGATGGTGTGTGGCTTGAAGGGGACCTTGCAGGTAGTGGTGTTCCCATGAATCTGCTGCCCTGGTCCTGCTAGGTGGTAGAGGTCACAGATTTGAATGGTTCGTTTGTAGGGGCCTTGGTGAGATGCTGCTGTGCATCTTGTAGATGGTGCACACTGCTGCCTCTGTGCATTGATGGTGGAAGTAGTGAACATTTAAGGTTGCGGATGGGGTGCCATTTAAGTGACTTCTTTGACCTGGATGGTGCCAAGCTTCTTCAGTGCTGTTGGAGCTGCATTCATCCATGCAAATGAAGAACATTCCATCACACTCCTGACTTGTGCCTTGTAGATGGTGGACAGGATTTGCGGAATCAGAATTTGAGTTACTCTCCAAAGAATTCCTAGCCTCTGACCCGCTCTTGTAACCACAGTATTCATATGGCTAGTCCGGTTCAGTTTCTGGTTAATGGTAACACTCAGGATGTTCATAGTTGGGGATTCAGCAATGCTAATGCTATTGAATGTCAGGGGGGATGGTTAGATTCTCTCTTGTTGGAGATGGTCATTGCCTAGCAATTGCGTGGTGCAAATGTTACTTGCCGTTTATCAGCCCAAGCCTGAACGTTGTCCAGGTCTTTCTGCATTTGGACATGGACTGCTTCAGTAACGAGGGGTCACAAATGGTGTTGAACATTGTGCAATCATCAGCAAACATTCCCACTTCTGACCTTATGATGGAAGGAAGGTAGCTGAAGATGGGTAGGCCTAGAACAGCTCCCTGAGGAGCTCCTGCAACAATGTCCATGGACTGAGATGATTGACCTCCAACAACCACAATCATCAATCTTTGTATCAGGCATGACTCCAACCAATGGAGAGTTTTCCCCCTGATTCCCATTGCTAGGGCTCCTTGATGCCACAGTCAGTCAAATGCTGCCTTAATGTCAAAGGCAGTCGCTTTCACCCCACTCTTGAGTTCAGCTCTTTTGACCGTGTTTGGATCAAGGCCAGAAGCTGAGGTCAGGAGCTGAGTGGCCCTGGCAGAACCCAAACTGAGTGTCAGTGAATAGGTTATTGTTGAGTAAGTGCCTTTTGATAGCACTATCAACGACACCTTCTATCACTTTGTTGATGATCAGGTGTAGGCTGATGAGGTGGTAATTGGCCAGGTTGGATTTTTGTCGATAGGACATACCTGGGCAATTTTCCATATTGCCAGTGAAGCATGGTAATTTTTTCCCAAGTGTACTCGAGCTTCCTTGGAAATATCCATTCCACTTGATCCTACTTTCCAGAACTTTCTTCTTAAACATTTTCATTATTTCTCTGCCCATCTTTAAAAAGAACTTCTCAAGATCTATCTTCTCAACTGTGCAATTCATACCTTTTAATCCTTCTTTGTCTGTTTGGCATCCAAGTCTCTCCAATTTGAAGTGTAATGAGGAATTCTATTAATTGATAGGCGATATGGGGATGAGCCCTTGTCGAAGCTTCTATGGCATTAGAGAAAGAAGACCATATTCCATTCAATTCTGGTTGGATTATTGCTCAGGTCAGGTCCTAAAGTTAAAAGAGCAGCGTTCGAACAATCTAACAAATTGTGCCATCTAGTCAGACCTTCAATTTTCAATACATTTACAGCTTAGATTTTGTCCATAGAATTGTTTGAACTACATGTTTGAAATGTAGCTGTCTTCTACCAAGTTAAATAGAGTTAAGATACAGATCAGCCATGAATGAATGACACAATTGACTCAAGGGGCTGAATGAATGGCTCCTGTTCCTAGGTTCTTATGCTTATTCAATAAATATGCAATATGTATTTCTCTCACTGTAAGTGTTGTGTGTGTTATAATGATATAAAGGCACCATAAGGGATTGGGTAAACACGCTGTGGATTCATTTATTAACGTTTGACATTAAGGCAGCATTTGACTGAGTGTAGCATCAAGGAGCCCTGGCAATGGGAAGCAGGGGAAAGCTCTCCATTGGTTGGAGTCATGCCTGGTACAAAGATAGATGGTTGTGGTTGTTGGAGGTCAATCATCTCTGTCTATGGACATTGTTACAGGAGCTCCTCAGGGAACTGTTCTAGGCCTACCCATCTTCAGCTACCTTCCCTCCATCCTTACGTCTTAAAGAACAGGTATACATGGACAGAAAGCTTGAAGACATCATCAGTAGAGCTGTCTGTGTGTGCTCTGCTTAAAAGCAAAAGTGACACTAAAACTGAATCACATGACTCACATTCTCCCTATTAGTGTTATGCTGCAATCCCTTAAAGGCATATTACAACAGTGAGGTCATTCAGTGTTTGAAGCAAACAATGTGGATGAATTCTTGCATGTGCTCTCTCAATTACCTTTGAAACTATGGCAGAAGATCTGTGGAAATCTTAAAGCAATAGTAAGAGAGGTTCCATTTTCCTTGGTCTTCAGCAGCTTAACAGTTGGTCCTTAAAGTGACACTCTGTGGTGATCAACAGCTTATGTCAAAGCAGAACAAATGGGAGCAAAAATGCTCCACAGCAGTTCTGCAAGTTGCCAGCCCAGATTTGTCCCCATCACCCCACACGTGTTCTCATCTCTCTGTTTCATGTATACAACAGCTGTACTTCTTTGGTTGTGTGTCTGTGAGAAGTCTTTATTGAACTGAACTTAAGATGTCTGCTACCAGAGGCAGAGTGCCTCATGGCAGGGTCACATGACTATGGCAAGCCAGTTCGTCAGTACAGCATTTTACTTCCAAAACCCAAATACCCTCCTTAATCTGTGGGATAGGTTGGTTTTCCTTAGGAGCCCAGTTGGTGAGGTTGCTTCAGAATGGCCAATTGGAGACCACTGTTTTCATGTCCAACCTCTTCAGATCCTTGTACCGCTTCCCTTTGAGACACCCATGTGGGCTGGTTTCTGGAACAATCTGATTCCTCAGCCAATACGTTTATTCAAATTTGAAAACATAATTAACTGATGACTTATGTTTTGATTTTACTTATTAACATTAGAAACAAGCAACAATGCAGTCATAAAATATAATTTAAATTGCAATGCACAATTCCTTCATTGGACAGTTGAAACAGGAACAAACTGGCTCTTTGATGTGATTATCTTGAAACAATCTGCTGTAATCCTGTTTGACAATTTATCATGAGACACTGTCTGCATCGCTGATTTTAAGTGAAGCTTGAAAAGACTCAGTGCGAAGCTGCACTGTCAGGACAACTCTGTATGTAATAGTGATTGATAGCAGCGGCAATATCTTACCTATTGCAATGAAATTCATTGAAGTGTTAGATTAATCGGAATAAAAACTCAATTTGAATTTCAGATAAATCTGACTACTAGATCAACTAAATTGAACATTAGTAGTAATGTCATGTACTTGCTTTTAAGCATGTGACACTTTCAGTAGTCATAATGCTTTCAAAAATAGAGCAACTGTGACATTATTTGCTTAGCAACACTAAGTGATAAACTATCTGATCATCAGATGACAATAACAAACAGTAGATGGACGATGTATCATGACAAGTTTGTCTTTGACATCTTTCAAGTGTATATGATGCAAAAGGCTTTGATTCAACTTACTTTGAAGACAATGCAGCTGCACAGTGCCAATTTTCTTTGAAGGCCAAAGGTCCGATTTAAACTCTAGTTAGCCAGGAACAGTGAGGGCTGGATGTGCTAGGGTGTCTGATGAAATGGTCAATTATATTTTTCTAAGGACCCATCATAGACCAAAAGAGACGTATTCTCCCACCAACTGGAGCCTCCATTTAGCCTCTTGCCTTACCTTCATCTTTTCATTGGGAACCGCTGACATGACATCAGCTGTCTCAATTTCTCTGCTCCCCTCACCCACTCTAACCTGTCTCCTCCTGTACTTGCTGCACTCTGGTCTCTCAGGCTCTTATGTTCAACCCCAACATTGTCAAGAAATCTGTTGACAAGGATGGTGATATTGTTGTCTGGTAAGCTGACCTCTACCTAGCCGAGCTGGACGCCAATTTTCCAAAACTTCCTCCTACCTCTCCTGGGCCATGGCCCCAGCAGTGAACATCAAACTATTGTTTCCTGTACTGTCACTAACTTCAGGTTCTCTGGTATCTTCCCTTCATGGCTTCCAAACTCATAGTCCCCCAACTCCTTCTTCCCATAATCAACAAACAACCATTCTGGTAAACTTATCATTTCAGCCTGTTACTGCCCCAGTGAACTGATTTGTTCCTATCTGAACTCTCTTTCTCCAGTCATAAGTTCTGATGGAGGGTTTTCGACTGAAAACATTAACTGTTTTCTCTCTCCATAGATGCTGTGTGACACGCTGAGTGTTTCCAGCAGTGTCTGTTTTTATTATGGCTGTGTGGTGTATGCTATGTGGCAGCCTGATATTTCATTCTCTCACAACCTGGCCAGCACCCCCATTTCCCCTCTGATGGCCAGGTCTGCCAAAACTCAAATGATCCCCAGCCCTGCTCCTCTCCAGGTGTTAGTTGCGAGGTGGCTGGAGGACCACCTACAGTTCTCTGCCTCTTCATCATGTTTCCTGCTCTCTTTTCCTTCAAAAAGTTAAAGGTGATGCCTCTGAGTGAGAGTAATGGCACAAATGGAGTGCATTTGTTGATGGTGGCTGTGTAGGGGAGAGATGACATTGCATGAGGCTGAGAGTGACTATCAGTGGCGGATGGATAGATGTGGACATGTGTAAGTACATAAACAGAGAGGGATCGGTGCAGTTGCAAGGTAAGTGGAAGTGAGGTGATGGCATAGTAGTATTGTCGGTGGGCTAGTAATCCAGACGGCCAGGGTATTGCTCTGGGGACCCAGGTTAGAACACCAACATGACAGATGGTGGCATTTGAATTCAATAAAAATTTGGAATTAAAAGTCTAACAATGACCATTGTCGATTGTTGTAAAAACCCATCTGGTTCACTGGAAGTCTGCCATCCTTACCTGGTCTAGCCTATATGTGACTCCAGGCCCACAGCAATGTGGTTGACTCTTACATGCCCTCTGAAATGGCCTAGCAAGCCACTCAGTTGTATCAAACTCATGCAACTAGGGTTGGGCAATAAATGCTGGCCCAGACAGTGAAGCCCACAACCTGGGAATTAATTTTTAAAAAGTAGGTGTAAGGAGTGAAGACAGAGTAGGCTTGAGATGTCGAGTACACACATATAAGGCATTGTGTCAGTACTTTGAGGACATCAAATAATTTTCTGCATGGGATCCAGAAGTGTGGCACTATGCTCCTGCTGCTGGCTTCCTTGGCAACCTCCGAACACACCTTCCTTGTATCAGCAACAGGCTTTCTTCTCTCTGTCAGTTGGAGAGAGTAACTTCCCCTGAGTCCTTACAGTTCCCAGCAGCACATTCAGAGAGGCATTGCTGAAGCAAACACTGCTTTAGTCCATCTTGACTCCATTGTCAAGTCTTGACTTGTCTTTCCATAGCCACTTTAATTGTTAGAATTTGGATAGTAGTATTGTCCCTTGAAGAACTGTAGTTCAAATCATGTCATGTGGGCCATCATCATATCCTCTAATTGATACTAATTGGAGTAAGTAAAATGAAATAAATGGTAACATGCTGACTGACTTAAAAAGCCACTTACATTTACTTTTGTGCTTCCCGCATGCTGTTACACTTCACATATTTGCTTTTCTTGCATGCAAGAGGTGTAGTTGTTCTTTTCCAGACCCTTGTTTGTCTTGTCCTGGGCACCCCTGTTCCTTCCCTTAAACATGTCTGCAACACCTCCCCTCCCTCCACCTGACAGCTGGGGACTATTCCCCTGGGTCCCCAGTGGCAGAAACCTGGTGCCTGACTTCCTGCTCCTGCCCACTTACCAGCCAGAATGTGAATTCTGCCAGGTTTGGGCAAGAGTAGGGGTCTGAGTATTAAAATGTGGCCTGGGATATAAAACCTCCCTGAGTTTGCCTATACAAGCTTCTCAAATGCCCAGGCCCCTGGCACAGACCGATCCTGCTCTGCATTAAAACTGGGTCACTGACTTTTTACTAAGAATGGGAGTGCAAATATGCCATACAATGCAAAAAATTCAAAAAGTATGTCAGAACGAAAAGCAACAGTGGGCACCAGTGAATATGGAGCAAAATATTTCAGCCGCAAATTGATGTGAGTTATCACAAATCATCAGAAGAACACAAGCCATGCTGTGTTAAATCAACCGATGCTGAGAAGCAGTCCGTGACAATCTCAGGCTTTTATGGTGTTTGCTGTAGCTATCTATCAGATTTATTTAAGCACATTTTTCCGATCTGAAGGTTCAGTAGCTTTTCAACCATTTTACTCTCCCTTGTGTTAAAGAGGTAGATTCCCAGCGCTCATTCTTGTAAGCATTCTGTATTGGCCCACTATCTGCAAATTGATTAATATGTGCTGTCACATAAACTCATATAATCCCTCTCACATGTTACAAACTTGTTTTAGATATTTGCATTCAGTTGGAATGGCAAATATTTAAGATTTCACAAACCGTAACTCAAATAGGAAATCTTTCTTAGTCTGTAAAGTTCTTCACATTCATTTCCATTTAATTTTTTCATGTGAGTTTGTACATAAAGATCTGGTGGGAAAGATAAAGTTCTAATTGTGTAAATCTTCATGGGTCTCCTTGGCACCATGGTCGAGTTGCAAACGATTGGAGGAGGAATTTGGTTGAGGACCCCCTCCTATGGCACCACCCCATGCCCACGCAAAAGATGCAACATCTGCCCCTTCACTTCCTCTCTCCTCACCGTCCAAGGGCCCAAACACTCCTTTCAAGTGAAGCAGCATTTCACTTGCATTTCCCCCAACTTAGTCTACTGCATTCGTTGCTCCCAATGTGGTCTCCTCTACATTGAAGAGACCAAACGTAAACTGGGCGACCGCTTTGTAGAACACCTGCAGTCTGTCCGCAAGAATGACCCAAACCTCCCTGTCAGTTGCCATTTTAACACTCCACCCTGATCTCTTGCCCACATGTCTGTCCTTGGCTTGCTGCATTGTTCCAGTGAAGCCCAACGCAAACTGGAGGAACAACACCTCATCTTCCGACTAGGCACTTTACAGCCTTCTGGACTGAATATTGAATTCAACAACTTTAGGTCCTGAGCTCCCTCCCCCATCCCCACCCCCTTTCTGTTTCCCCCTTCCTTTTTTTTCCAATAAATTATATAGATTTTTCTTTTCCCACCTATTTCCATTATTTTTAAATATTTTAAAATCTTTTATGCTCTCCCCACCCGCACTAGAGCTATACCTTGAGTGCCCTACCATCCATTCTTAATTAGCACATTCGTTTAGATAATATCACCAACTTTAACACCTATGTGTTCTTTTGTTCTATTGTTGTTGACATCTTTTGATGATCTGCTTCTATCACTGCTTGTTTGTCCCTACAACCACACCCCCCCTCCACTTCTCTCTCTCTCTCTCTCTCTCCGCCCCCCCCACACACCTTAAACCAGCTTAAATTTCAACTCTTTCTTGGACTCGAACTCAAGTTCTGTCGAAGGGTCATGAGGACTCGAAACGTCAACTCTTTTCTTCTCCGCTGATGCTGCCAGACCTGCTGAGTTTTTCCAGGTAGTTCTGTTTTTGCGTTATACAACCTGTTCAGTCCTCAGAATGGGCAGCACCCATAGTCCCTGTCCTTAAACCTGGCCAAAGCATCTGTATTTGTGGAGACTACAGACTGACAGTCAACAAAGTAGCTAAGCTAGACAGGCATCCCATTGCAAAAATCGAAGACCTGTATGCCAAGCTGGTAGGAGGGACAACATATAGAAATCTAGACATGAAACATGTCTATCAACAACTAGAGTTGGATAATGCCTCCCGGGAATTTGTCACAATTGATACCCAGAAAGGGTTGCCTTTTGGTGTCTCCTCATCTTGTGCCCTCTTTCAAAGAACAATGGAAAGCTTACCACAGGGGCTGCCCCAGGTTGTTGTCTATTTAGATGATGTATTGGTGACAGGGTTCACTTAAAAAGAGCATTTGGCAAACTTAGAATAAGTCTTAAAACATTTCTTGCGAGCTGGTATACGTTTTAGAAAGGTAAGTGCTTGTTCCAAGCGAGGGAAGCAATTTATTTGGGTCACCAGTGAGTTCACAGGGCCTCCACCCAGTTGAGAAGAAAGTGAAAGCCATAAGAGAGGCACCAGCGCCAAAGAACGCCACAGAGCTCAAATCATTCCTAGGAATGATCAGCTATTTTTGGCGGTTCTTACTCAACTTGCCTACAGTGCTGGCCCCCCTGCATTCTCTACTCAAAAAGAACCAACATTGGTCTTAGGAGGCACCCCAGAAAGGAGCTTTCATAAAGGTGAAATCATTGTTGCACTCGTCCAATCTATTAGTACATTATGACCAGACGAAATAATTGGTGCTGACATGTGATGCATCTCCCTACGGAGTGGGTGCAGTGCTCTCTCATCAGACTGACAATGGCATAATAAGTTATGAATCAAGAACGCTCACCACAGCAGAAAAGAGAAGCTCGCAGATAGAAAAAGAAGCCCCATCCATCATCTTTGGTGTCAAGACATTTCATCAGTATGTACACAGCTTCCATTTTACAATTGTCTCAGGCCACAAAATATTGCTAGGATTGTTTAGTGAGGGCAAGGTTATACCATCCATAGCTTCAGCAAGAATACAACAATGGGCTTTCATTCTGGCAGCATATAAATACACTTTTGAACGTAGGCCTGGCAATCAAATTGGGAATGTCAATGCTCTTAATCATTTGACTTTACAAGAAAATGATGAGCACATCCCCGTTCCACAGGAAATGTTTTACTGTTAAATTTCTTAGATTCCTTGCTGGTATGTGCTCGACAGATCAGAGATTGGGCAAGACGGGACCCAGTCCTGTGTCCAATATGAGAACAAGTGCTACATGGTTGGTCACAGGAACCCATTTCTGACAAAATGAAACCGTCCTTCAACAGAAGACACAAAGTAACCAGCCAGGATGTCATCTGATTTTGGGGAGCATGAATGATAGTTCCTCAAGCGGGAATGAAGCCACTTTTAACTGAACTATACAGTGCCCATTAAGGAATTTCCCGAATTAAGATGTAGCATGCAGCCATCTATGGTGGCCTGGGATGGATGGCAAAACAGAGAGTTTAGTAAAGCACATCGTGCTATGTCAGCAACTGCAAAAGTTGCCAGTGACAGTTCCATTACACCCATGGAATTGACCCTGGGTACGATTACACATTGACTACATTGGACCTTTCCTGGGAACAATGTTTCTGCTTATTATCAATGCCTATTCAAAATGGTTGGACACATATGAGGTGAAGTCACCAACGTTGGCCGCTACAATTGAGAAATGACGTCAGAGTTTTGCCATTCATGGACTACCAGAAGTAGTCACTTCCGATAACAGCACTGCATTTACGAATGCTGAGTTTCAATGGTTTATCAGCCTCAACAGTGTCACTCATGTGAAAACTGCACTGTACCACCCTTCCACAAATGGACTGGCTAAAAGGGCGGTTCAAACGTTCAAGGCAGGCATGAGAAAGTCAACTGGTGATTCCTTGGCAACCAAGCTAGTAAACTTTCTTTATCATTACAGGGCTTCACCTCACGCAACAACAGTTGTCATACCTGTGGAATTATTGTTGAACACCGTCTCAAGACGAGATTGAGCTTAATAATGCCGAATTTAGAGGGGAAGGTGGAAAGGAGTCAGGGGAGCCAGAAAACCAGACAAGGCTGGCATAGTCGCAAAAGGAAATTTACCATGGAAGAGCCGGTATACGTGAAAAATTTCAGGGAAGAACCAAAGAGGTTACCGGCTGAAATAAATGTGGTGACTGGACCTCTATCTTACCACATGGAGGTGGAAGGCCGGATCATCCGTAAACATGTGGACCATTTAAGGAAGAGAGAGACAAATCATCAAGATATGGTTTCACCAGTGACCATGACTGGATCTGCATTTCCTGTTGGGGATACTTAACTCAGGACGGACATGTCTGATCTTCCTGTAAGAGTTGAGGATACAGAACTGTAAGTGCCTATGCAGTACCTGATGTTCAGACAACCCCGGAAAAGAAGGTTCCTGACAAAGAATCTGAAGTTGTGGAGCTGCGACATTCCACACCTACCACAAAACAAACTGAAAGACTGAACCTGTAAATTTCTCACCCAAAGTAAATATTATGTTATCTTGAAAAATATGTACTTGTAAATGTAATATGTATAGTCGAGTTAGAGGGGGAGGAATGTAGCAATTATGGTTTTATTTAGTTGTAATGTACCTTTAGGAGTAATACCTGTTAAGGAAGATCACAGGATATGTAGTAACCAATAGGAGAGTAGCGCAGGCTACCCCAGCAGTCAGTGTAGAGATAGAGTTGGAGTTGAAAGCACATGTATAGTTGCTGCAGAGTATATTGTAGCTAAGCTTAATGTTTCCACTGAAGAAGTGTCTGCAGATCAATTCTATCATTAATAGCACAACCCCACATCAGAAAGAAAGATAATTGTTTGGCCAGGTAAACTGAAGTGTTCTTGAATGTGCTGCTCGAGATTAAGTGGGTAGGGTGTTATTTTTAAGTTCTAGGTAAGGGTACAGATTCTCCTCTGAAATTTGAGAGGATTGCAGAAATAAAATGGAAACAGTTGGGTTTTAAGGTTTACAGTTACAACACTGCTAGAACTGAGGTGTCTCAATCACTTTTCCTAATCAGACATCCTTATTAGCTATCAGCCATAGCTCATCAGCATCACTCCTGCCTTGGAGTCAGAAGTTAGTGTGCTCAAGTCCCACTCCAGACTGCTGTGCTGTCAGAGGTGCCCTCTTTCAAGTGAGACCTTGAACGTAAGTCTCCCTCTGAGGTGAATGTGAAAGATCATGGTGCGAAAGAACAGGGGAGTTTTCCCCAGTGCCCTGATTGATACTTTATCTCATCCAATGCCTAAAAGCAAGTTATCTGGGTATTACCTCTTGCTAATTGTGGGATGTGGCTGTGCATAAATTGGCTGCTGTGTTTCCTCCTATTATGACTACACTTCAAAAGTCCTTCATTGGCTGGAAAGCACTTTAAAATAGCCTGATACAAACCTTTCTTTATCATACACTACATGTAACTACTGGAAGGAAGGACTCTCTGCCAAGTTTTTCAACACTGCTGCTCCTATGGGAGATCCAGCAAGCTTCAGCTTTCAGATGCAAAAAGCAAGTTTTCCCCCAATGGGTCAAGCTTTGCAGCTGTCTCTTCTTCCTCTAGTTAGTCTCAGTGACTTCCCTGTTAAAGACCTCAGTCTCAGTCCATCTTGAATGGGAATCTTTCTACTGACTTTTGGAATCTTTTTGGTTCGCTGCAACACCACCAGAATTTGCTTGGTTAAATGGTTATATTGGTGAGCTCCCTCGTGCCAGCAGGAATGAAGCTAGAATGAAACTAAATGTGTCCACTATATATGGGTATAATCTCCCATTCGCCCTTGGACACAGGAATGGTGCCAAAGAATTACAGAATTGCAAATGTTACACCCTTTATTCAAAAAGAGTATACATCAGGCCAGTCAGTTTAACCTTGGTGGTGGGAAAGCTTTTAGAAACGCTAATCCAGAACAAGATTAGCCATCAACTGGATGAGTGTGGATTAATGAAGGAAAGCTAGCACAGATTTGTACTTAAATAACTTGGTTAACTTATTTAATGAAGCAACAGAAAGGATTGATGAGGGTAATGCCATTGATGTGGTGTACATGGGCGTCCAAAAGGCATTTGATAAGGTGACATATTGCAGGCTTATCAGCTGTGTTAAAGCACATGGAATAAAAAGGGACAGTTGCAGCAGGTATACAAAGTTGGCTTAGTGAGAGGAAACAGAAAGCTGTGGTGAACAGCTGTTTGTCAAGTTAGAGGAAGGTTGTAGTGTTCTCAATGGATCTGTCTTAGGTCAACTGCTTTTTGTGATCTATTTTAGAGATCTAGATCTGAGTGTGCAGAGCAAAATTTGTGGAAGAAACAAAACTTGGAAGTATTGTGAACTCTGAGATGTATAGGATATAATCCAACAGGGCATAAACTGGCTGGTGGAATGGGAAATCATATGTATCACAATAATGTGACTTGTGCATGAGTGATATTAATCTGTAATTTCATCAGCTCATCAAACATATATTCAACTGTTTAAAAAGGACTTTTTAAAATCAAGAAAATACACTGACTTAAGATGCCTGCCACAAGTCACCTGACATCTGGTATTGCACATTGACCAGTTCCTGGAAAGTTCCAATGTGGGTTACAATTCAAAAAAAAACAAAGAAAAGTACAGCACAGGAACAGGCATGCAAGCTGCTAAAATTGTAGTCTGCCCAGTGAAGCAAGAATGATCTCCCTTCTCTTCCCTCCCAACTTCAGGACCCTCTCTCTATCAAAATTTAAAATCCAGCAGAAACTTAGAGAATTCTCATTGAAAGGAACCTCAGGTGCAAAAATCATCGGCTTCTGGAAAAGATGAATTATGTTTTTAAAAAATACATAGTCTCCAGCAATTACCGGCATCCACTTCTGGAACTTTAAAATCAACACAGAGAAAACCTTGCCGCAAACACAACAAAGGACTCACAGGGCAGGATTTTCCCATCAGCAAGCTGGGGGTGGGGGGGAGGCGCTTGCCGATGCGTAAAGCGCAGTGATATTGGGCGGAACTCCCAAAGTCACTGCGCTCCATTTAAATTTTCAGGTAGGCAGGGGCTCAGCAAAATCAGCTATGTACCCCCCAACCTGTCAATGGCCAATTGAGGCCATTGACAGAGTCATTAAAGTAATTAGTGGACCTGCCCATCCAACCTTAAGGTTGGCGGGCAGGCCAGGAGCCCTGGCAGGCAGTAGAAAAAGCATAAAACCTCATCCACAGGCAAGATGAGCTTTCATGTAGGTTTTTTAAAGTTTAATTAAAGTTTTTTAAAAATTTATGGACATGTCCCAACTCATGTGACAGTGTCACATGGGGGGACACGTCAGGGATTTTTTTTTGTATTTTTAATAATTTGTACATTAGAGCCAATCTCCCTGAGGCAGCACTTAGCCTCAGGGAGATGAGTGCGCTCTTTCGTGTGCATGTCTGAAAGAGCGCACTCTCGGTTTATGGATCCCCCCCCCGCCCGCACAGGGAGTGCATAGCACTTCTATATAGACGTTATGCTGGGTGGGCCTTAATTGGCCCACCCACGTAAAATGGCAGCACGCCCCCAATCGGGGGCACCGATTGGAGACGTGCCTCCACACGCCCGCACTTCAACTTCCCCCCGACGGGGGAAAATCCTGGGCGTAACACTGAACTTTTTTTTTACTTTAACCATTAAATTTTAATTGATCTAAGGATAGCAACTTCGTACTTTATACCTTGTAATTCTGCCTGTTTATATGTGTATATGCGTGTGTTGTTGCAAAGATCGGATGTGGGACTACGCTTCAGAATATTTTCATAGCTTTACCTGGTTGGGTTTTTAACTCAATAAGAATAAACACCATTTTGCTTTAAACTCAAGAAAGCCTGCCAAACTAGTTTCTTTTCTAACAGCACTAAAATGGTTAAGGACAGACATTGAGTAAATACCTTTATCCTCGCTAAATTCACACAGACAAAAACCCTGTTACGGGCAGATTTGAAGTGGTAGGATAGAAAGTGATTTTTACCCCTCCTCACATGGCCAAAACAAATGACAGATGAAATTTAATTCAGAGTCATATGAAGCAATACATTTTAGGAGGAAGAACTAGGAGAGGCAATGTAAACTAATGAATACAACACTAAAGGGGGTGCAGGAAGAGAAGGACCTGATGATATATGTGCAAAAATTGTTGAAGTTGACTGCACAGATTGAGAAACCAATTAACAAGGCTTATGGGAGCCTGGGTATTATATATAAAGATATAGTGTACAACAGGAAAGAAAGTTATGGTGAACCTTTATAAAACACTGTCTTGGTCTCAACTGGAGCATTGTGTCCAATTCTGGACATCAGACTTCAGGAAGGATGTGAAGGTATTAAAAAAGGTGCAGAAACAATTTATAAGAATGGTTGCAGGGATGAGGAATATTCGTTATGAGGATAGATTAGAGAAGCTAGGGTTGTTCTCCTTAGAGAAGAGAAAATTGAGAGTAAATTTCATTGAGTAGTTCAAAACAATGAGGGCTCTTGACAGAGTTATTAGGGAGAAACTGTTCCCATTGGTGTATAGATCCAGAGGCAGGGGGCTCAGATGTAATGTGATTAGCAAAATAACCAAAGATGACAGCACAATAAACTTTTTTGACGCAGCAAGTGGTTAGGATCTGGAATGGAGAGAGTGTGGTGGAGACAGATTCAATTGTGGCACAACACAACTGACTGTGCTGTAACCATTTTATGAGTCTATGACAAGAAATGGGTTCCAACCCTGAAACATCTTTCAGTGCTGGGTGAATATGTTGAGGCTGAAACCCTAACCTATGGAGGAGAATCCCTGCCTAAGACCATGACCAACCATATCAGTGTTGATCTTTTCTGAGATCAAGCTTTTGAATAGAATTTTATTTCTTTGCTATGAGCCAACTGACCAAATTGAGGTAGAAAAATAGCATGGAATAAGAAGAGGTAATTTGGCCCCATAACCTATCCTTTTTCACATTTCATATGCAATCCACTCCATCATGGGTTTATCCAATCCATTTAACCTTTCAAGGAAGTGTCTGTAAAACTTCCTACTCACACCTAAAGGTAAATCAAGGAAAAATTTGAAATTTCTGTCTGACATTATATCCAACATCATTCATCTTTTATGAGCTTGGTCCTTGTTCTAATCCCTCAATTGTACATCGGAAATTATACAACTCCAACCAATGATTTTTCACTAGGGAATGAGGATATTTGAGCCCCTGGTATATACATGCCAGGATTACTGAAATGGGAAAATACTCTTAAACATTTCTATTATCCCAACAAGTACTATAAGGTCATGAGGAGTCTGGGGCACTTATAGAACATTCAATTTTATGATTACTCAGGCAAATCAGTTGATGGGACCCATGTTCCTCATTATGGAAGTGAATTTTCTTAAACAGAAAGAAATTCTACTCATTTAGCAGGTAACTGGCACTTAATTACCAATAACAATCCACATGAATGCCTGTTTTGCTGGTATTATTGTAAAAAGCTGTCGTAAAACCATTGTCAAACAGCAGTTCAAACTTCCTGCTCTTTTTGTGGAAGTCTTGGAAATGTCTGGATGGTGGCTTAGCATAATAACCTTCAATTCCATGGTTATGCGCCTACTCTTAAATGTTTACTTAAACAGTTAAATATCATAACATCTTAGGTAAATGTGGACCATGTGTGGTCTTAGGGAGGATAATTCAGTTACTGAAAATTGGTATACTGGGTAAATAGATCTGGAAAAACCAATGGCTGCTAATTTGGCTCCAAATTACCCAATTTCTCAATGCTAGGAATGTGGTTTTTACCCTTGAAATAGCATCCGTGGCACAAATACACGCTTTATATGATGGCTGTTCCAGATACCATTTGCGTGGGTTTTTGCATGCCTGTAAAGGAGCAGCTGCAGGAATACTGCAGAGTAGTCAATCAGCATATAATGTTGGTTTTATGCCAGCAGTGCCAATTTGGAGCTGAATATCCCAGCTATTGCCCTCCCTTAAACTTGCACAGCTAAACATGCATTCAGTAGCAGGATGACTGTTGTACCATTGCTATGTAAGATGTCATCAACTACTTTCAGGTTAGTTACTAATTGTTTTCTGCTGTGATTGTAGAAGTGGTTGGTGGTTTCCAACATTGTTTCAAGTTTTTGAGTCTACAGGGAGTGATATGGCTTTTGCTGAATGACTTTGTCCTGGCTTCAATGATTTTGCACAAAAAAACAGATATGGGTGCAATAGTGAAACACACACCTTGGGATACAGTATGATTCTTTCATGGGATGTGGAAGTCACTTCCAAGGTGAGCATTCCTATCCCTAACTCCCCTTGAACTGAGTGACTTGTAAGGCCATTTCAAACGACAGCCAAGAATAAACCACGTTGCTGTGAGTCTGGAGTTACAAGTAGGCCAGACCAGGTAAGGACAGTAGATTTCCTTTCCTAGTGAACGGGGTGGGCTTTTCCATAATCGATGATAGTTTCCTGGTCACCATTGTTGAGACTTGCTTTCAGTTCTAGATTTTATTAATTGACTTTAAGTTCCACCAGCTGCAGTGAAATTTGAACCCATTCCCTCAGATGATTAACCTGGGCCTCTAGATTACTAGACCAGTGAGGTTTCCACTTGACCAGCAGATCTGACTCAAAGCAGCTCAAGCTGTTGAAAGTGGGTAGAGAAGGAGAAGGAGGAGGAGGTGCTCTCTCATCAGGAGGATATGGCCTTCATGAGTTTTAAGGAGCAATTCTCCTTGAACCACAGCAAGGAAAATTGTGTCAAATAGCTATGCCTCACCAAAGGCAAGCACACTGAAATCTGCCAAATGTTCCAGCCAGAAGGGCAGCCCCAATGCAGACTGAGGACAGCGTTGCCAGTGGATGTGAAGGTGATTGTGGCCATGAACCTTTATGCACCTGGCTCTTTCCAGTCTGGAGCAGGTGATATTTACAACATCACCCAGATTACCATCCACTATTGCTTAATAATATAAGACCATAAGAAGTAGAAGTAGGCCATATGGCTCTTCAAACCTGCTCTGCCATTCAATACGATCATGGCTGATCTCTACTCAACTCCACCTTTTCACAATATTCCTAGATCTCTTAATTCCTTTAGTATCCAAAGACCTTTTCTATAAAGGCTTGACAGGTTAAATGCAGGGAGAATGTTTCCCCTGGCTGGCGAGTCTAGACTTAAGTCACAGTCACAGAAAAAAATAAAATTTAAAAATGTGTTGAGGAAATCTTTGGATTCTTTATCTCAGAGAGCTGTGGATGCTCAGTCATTTGAATATATATTCCAAATAGAGTATCATTGTCTTGAGAGGAGGGGTGGAAAGCAGGAGATGCATACTTAGATTATGTGCATCTTGTAAATCAGAAGAAGTTGTGAGATGAAAGAAGAACTTGGATGGAGAAAGAGAACTAGGTATGAGCACCCTGTCATCTTCAATGAGCTCAATCCCGTAAGTGGCCACAGCCTTAGTCACAGCCATTCCAATGATGGCAAGAACAATCTCCTCCATGGTGGTAGTGACATACAGCTTTGCCTGTCCACACCAGTTAGGTGTTGCTATCTCTGGGTATGTAGCACGTGGCCCTGCAAGAGAGAAATATGTCATTGAGTGTAGTGTAATGTGTTTTTGTAACATGGTTCCATGGTTGATTAGCTAGCAATGTGTTCAAATGATGAGATACCCTCATGAGGCTTGCAGCGGTGTTAAGTGTATAAGGGTGAGGTGAAGCAAATAAATGTTACACGAGTTGTGATTAATAGAGTTAGCTGGTAGGTGAATGATGAGGGTATCGTGTGTTCAGCAGTGTGAGATGCTAGCAGTGGATGTGGCATTTGAAGATACATTCACTGACCTTGACCATTTGCATAAGGTCATTGAGCAAATTGAGCATATGGAATGCTCTCCTTCATTGGTAAAAGTAAGGATATAATGTAGGAATTGTATAAAACACTGGTGAGGCCACAACTGGAGTATTTTGTGCAGTTCTGGTCACCACATTGCAGGAAGGACATAATAGCTCTGGAGAGAGTGCAGAGGAGGTTTACAAGAATGTGGCCAGGGTTAGAAAAGTGTAGCTACGAGGAGAGGTTGGATAGGTTGGGATTATTTTCCTTAGAACAAAGGAGGCTGAGAGGTGACTTGATCGAGGTGTACAAAGTTATGAGGGAAATAGATAGAGTGGACAGGATAAAATTGTTTCCCTTGAGGGAGAATTCTAGAATCAGGGGACACAGATTCAAGATAAGTGGCAGAAGGTGTAGGGGGGACATGAGGAAGAACTTTTTTACGCAGAGGGTAGTGGGTGTCTGGAATTCGCTGCCCAAGTTGGTGGTAGAGGCAGAAACTCTAAACTCTTTTAAAAAGTACCCCCCCACCAACCCCGCCCCACCCCCCGACACCTTAAATCAGCTTATATTTAACCCCCCTCCCTGGATTCACCTAGTTCTGTTGAAGGGTCATGAGGACTCGAAACGTCAACTCTTTTCTTCTCCGCCGATGCTGCCAGACCTGCTGAGTTTTTCCAGGTAATTCTGTTTTTGTTTTGGATTTCCAGCATCCGCAGTTTTTTGTTTTTATATTATTATTAAAAAGTACCTGGATCTGCACCTTAAGTGCTGTAAGCTGCAGGGCTATGGGCCGGGTGCAGGAAGGTGGGATTAGAAAGGGCACCTGGGTGTCCTCGGGCTGGCATGGACAAGATGGACTGAATGGCCTCCTTCTGTGCTGTAACTTTTCTATGGTTCTATGGTTCCAAGTTGTGGCACTGCATCCAGGCCCTCGAGCTAGGTTGCTGGCATTGCCTGTCATGGCTATCTGGTCTCATTGTCTTAAACTTTGCTTGGTGGGCCTCCTGGGCCCCTATAGATTGATGAAATCTCTCCTGATCTTCGGTTCCTGCACTAACGCCTTCTGTGCAGCATCAATATACTGGAGCCCACTCTCTCCCAGGAGGAAAAAACAGTAAAAACTGGCAAATAAGAATACTGGCCTGAACTGGTCTTGTATACCTTAAAATGGAATACCAGTAAAAACTGGGAAATAAGAGTAATGGTTCAAACAGTTTTATATTTCTGGGCTGCCATGTTGTGCCATTCTTGTGTTTTTCCCACTTCAACATCAGCTCCTGGCCAAGCACAGGCTGGGTTTAAGTAGTGTAGACTAGCTTTATTCATGCTAGCCTCTTATGATTTTGTTCACCCTGCTCAGGCATGCTTAGTAGTGGCTGCACACTACAATCATTTAAATGATCAGGCAGCAAGAAGTAATCTTGCATCCTCATCCCCTGCCCTTTACAGGGGTTATCAAATGTTGCAGCCAACGTGTCGCTGAAAGACTGCTGAGGGAATGAGGAGTTCCATTTCATGAAACAGGCACAGCAATACTGTACAGGAAGGAACTGTACAACTGAGATGGGCTGCATCTGAACTGGTTTAGGACAAATTTCCTATACAAAAAGATAAATGGGACTGTAGAAGAAAATTGAAACTGGTAATATATTATGGAATGGAAGGAAGGTAGGCTGTGGTGTGTTAGTTAGAAATATTGGTAAAACGGATAACCTAAAGGTGGGCAAAGGGATGAGGGCAAATGTCTGAGTGCAAAAAAAAATAGAAATTGATCATGATATAAGCCCAGGCAGAGCATAAGGGAAAAAGAAAGTCTAACTGATAAAGAACGTCACAAGATACCTTACTACAGCATATTCTGGACCACAATGGCTTGAATTTTGCTGCAATGATGACGGAAAACTGTCTTCATTCCCCACCATTACTTCTCTGAAGCTGACAGAAACAATGGGCAGAATTTTACGGCAGTGGAATTTTATATTCCTGCTGCAGTCAATGGGGATTATAAAGGCTCGTTGCATTTTACAGCCCCCTCCCCCCCTCCCCCCCCCCCCCACCCCCCGCCGAAACAGGGCCGTAAAATTCTGCCCAATGGAATCTGTACATGCGCAGTTGAATGAGGAGATTCAGAAGTTGCTCACAGTGATTCTACGCTTCTCCATAGGGTGACCTGTTGAAGCCCCCCATATTTCAAGTGGAAATCACTGAATAGATAAAAACTTGTCTATCCAGATAGTAAAACCCTTAAAAAAGTGACACATTGTTGAATATGGTGCAGCTGGGTTTTTATTGGCATGCTGAAGTTCATGATTACTGTTGATTGCCTCGCTGACCCTGTAAAACTAGTTTTACGTTTGTGGAATGCACAGTTTCAACATAATGAGAAAAAACCCACATATTTTAAACAAAACTTTAAAGTTTGTTTATGATATTCCAGTTTCTGCTATAATCCCACATATATGCCTCAATCATTTATTTTGCTCTCTGTAAAATATTAATTAGAAATGAAAAGTCCAGTACATTTTACTTCCTTATTTGATGTCTGTAGGAATACTTTAATGTGATTGGCTGCTTAGTCTGCTTGATGACATAATTGTTGCTGGATGCCAGGAGATCCACTCGATTTGACACCAGATTCAAGCTGATGTCAGGAAAGGAGAAATCCACACTGCAGAATTCACTAGATTGCCCTTTGAGGTGAATGGCAGGAGCCACCTCTTCAACAATGGCTGCGGTATCTGGGCCATAAGGTTTTCGAACCAGCAAGGGAATGGGTCATACTAAATGAGTATTGAGTAATGAGCCAGAATTGATTAATAATCTGACAGTAAGGGAGGATTTTGCAGGCAGTGGCCATAATATGGTAAGGGTTTGACATTAAATTTAAAGAGGAGAGAGATCACACACTGGACAAGCTTTTAAAATTGAGTAAGGCTGACTTCAAAGAAATGAGATGTAAGGTAAGCACATTAAATTGTAATGAGCTGTTAACAGGTAAACCTCCAGAAAATCAGTGAGTAGCACTTAAAGAAGTGTCTACAGCCTTATAAGAATACTAATGTATGGACCTAAAAAACAAAAAACATGTACAGTGAAGCAACCAAGGTCAACATGTGATGCAAAAATCTGTACAAAGCTAAAGGAAGTGACTTACACAAATGGCAAGGAAAGGGATAATTCAGAGGACTGGAGGTAACATAGAAATCAACAGAATATAACGATTGTATTCAGATTAGCAAAAAGGAATATGACAAGAAAAACAACTTGCAAGTAATATGAAGGCAAATGTAAAAGTTTTTTTTTAAATTAAATGAATAGAGAGTGGTTAAGAGATATATAAATCTATTAAAGGCAGAGGCAGGCTTTACTAAAATAAAATCAGAAAATGCTGGAAAAACTCAGCGGGTCTGGCTGCATATGTGGAGAGAGAAACAGAGTTAACGTTTCAAATCTGTATGACTTTTCAGAGCATTTTCTGGTTTTATTTCAGATTGTCAGCATCTGCAGTATTTTGCTTTTACATATATGCAGGTCTTATTCGATGGGATGGCCCTCAATTGGTTCCATTCTTAGCTATCTAATCGTAGCCAGAGAATCACCTTCCTATTCATGCATCATTACCTTTAGTGCTCCCCAAGAATCTATTCTTGGACCCCTCCTATTTCTGATCTATATGCTTCTCTTAGTGACATCACCCAACGTCAGGTTCCATATGGATGTTGACAACACTGAACTCTACCTCTTCTCAATCACTCCACTGTCTCTAATTGATAACATTGTGTGTCTGATATCCAGCACTCTATGAGCAGAAATTTTCTCCAGATAAATATTGGGAACACCAAAGTCATTGTCTTTAGTTACAGCCAAAAATTTATTCCTTGGCCGCTGATCCCTCTCCTTGGCATCTTTCTGAGGCTGAACCAGACCCCTTGCAACTTTGTTGGGGTCTTTGACCCTGAGGTGAGCTACCAGCCACATATCTGCACAATCACTAAGACCACCTATCTGCACCTCTACAACATCACCCAATACCATCCCCACCTCAGCTCATCTGCTACTGAAACCCTCATACTTTCATTTGCCACCTCTAAACTTGACTATTCCAATGATTTCCTGTCCAGCCTCCCATTATCCATAAAGTTGAACTCATGCACAATTCTGATGCTTGTATCCTATCATGCACCAAGACCCATTCACCCAACATGATATGCTTGCTGAAATATATTTCCTTCAGTCCAGCAAAGCCTCAATTTTAGAATTTCCATTTAATCCTTTGTTGGTCTTGCCCCTGCTATATCTGTAACTTCTCCAGCCCTACAACCCTTTGAGATCTCTGTGCTTCTCCAATAGTGGCCTCTTTTGCATCTCCTATTTTAATTGTTTCATCATTGACTGCCATGCTTTCAGCTGCCCAAGCCCTAAGCTCTGAAATTCCCTTCATTAAACTCTAAGCATCTCCTGCCTTCTTTATGATGCACCTTAAAACTTATCTTTTTTGGCCAAGCTTTTGGTCATCTGTTGTGATTCCTTCTTATGAGGCTCAGTTTCAACTGTTTGGTTGATAATACTTGTGTGCAGTGCCTTGGGATGTTTTGCTGCATTAGAGACATTATACAAATGCATGTTGTTGTTGCTACTGATGCAGTAATAGATAATAAGGTAATGACAGATATATTAAGCATATACTTTGCACAGATATCTGTTTTCAAAGTGGAAGAAGGAGATGGAAATCAGTGATAGAATAGAAACTTAAAATAACTCAAGGGAAGGAACTTACTCCATTCAGTAAAATAAATTGCAATAGAGAATATAATGGGTCTTAGATTAGATTACTCTCCAATGCCTGATGGCTTTCACCTCAGGGTACCAAAAGAAGTAGGTGTGGAAATTGTAGAAGCATTAGCTACAATCATTCAAAGCTCTCTTGAATAGGGAATTGTGTTAGTCACCAGAAAATTGCTAATGACACACCATTATTTAAGAAGTGTGGGAGAGAGAAAGCCGGGGTTTACATGCCTGTCAGCTTAATGTCAGTTGTGGGAAAGCATCTAGAATCTGTCATTAAGGTTGGAATGACTTGAGCACTTGAGAAAACATGAGCTGATCAGAGAGAACTGGTATGAATTGCTAACATTAAGTCATGTCGGAGTAACACGGGCTGCATTTTCCGGGGGTGTTGTTAATGAGGTAGACAAAGGATTATTTTTGGGTGTTATCTGTATGGATTTCCAGAAACCTTTTGCGGAGATTCCATACAAAAGATTTCCTTTTGACTTGGGTTTGAAAATGGTTGGGAGGTATGGGAGGGCTACACAAACTGTGCAACACCTTATTTTTTTAGGTAAATGGAATCTGGGATATGCGCACACTTCCAACAAGAATTGTGCAGGATGCCATCTTGGTAAAGGGATTTGTGCATGTTGTTACAAATACCTAATTAATGGTTCATAGTAATATTTTTAGAGGTATTTTTCAGTTCTGGGAAGATTCAAGTTTAACAGTAGAAAATGGGATAAGTGCAACTTGTCAAGAAACTACCATATTTTTCCTATTATTATTGTGGGATATTTTGAAATAGGCTTCTGTGTGTGTGTGTGTGTGTGTGTGTGCTTTTTCTGTGTGTGTGTGTGTGGCTACGTTAATTAAACTAGAGATGGTTAGACTGCAAGGTTTACATTATCAAAGAAGTGAGGGGTAAAACGAGTTTGAAATAGAGAGAAGTAGAGCTAGGGTGAGGTCAGTAGATATGGCGTGAATGAAACTTAAATTTTTAGATAAATGGAGAAGTGTTTGGTTTTCAAAGGGTCATGGGAAATGTTTACAATTGGCAAGGTAAATAAAGCAAGGTTATTATGTTGATTTTTCCTATAAGTGCTGGCCATAATGTGAACATGAAGAATTTTTATATCCTGGGAAAAGTAACATCTAAAGACAAGTGGAAACAGTGGGATTTATAAATCAAAAGGGATAAAATATATCTAAAGAAGGATGGAAGGCCTTGTGAGGTGTGAGATCTGGAAAGCTGTGTGTGTGATACAGACTTGGGAAAAAGCCTCTAGCCAGCCTACAGAAGCTTGCTGTTCCAGTAACCAAAGTTGTATTAAAAGCCTTTGGAAGTCAGTTGTCCAGTGGATGCTTGTGGTAAAGTTATTGGATGACTTTATACATTTGGAATCTATTTGAACTGTTGACTTAAAGGGGGTATGCAGTTCGGAACCTGGTTAAGTGGAAATTTTGGGAACTGTTATAACCTGTAACTGTAATCTTGTGTGTGTTTAAGTACTTTTGTCTTCTTGTTTTAATAAATGTTTTAATTTAATCTTTAAAATCTCTAAAGGTGGTAGTGGACTCATTACTTCTGACTTCAGTGCACAAGCCTTCTTGTAATAAATACAAATCACAAAATCATTGTGATAGTGTGGCCAAATTTTCAGTGTGGTTTTGATCAGCCTGGCAAATACTGCATATCACAACAAACTAAAGCAGCTTGAAACCTATTACACTTAAAAGGCTGGGGCCATGTTGACTTAAGGAGTTAACAGCTAAAAAGATAAGATCATAAAACAGCAGGTGGGCTTACTCAGCTGGAGGATTGGAGATGAGTTGTCTTCACTGCTTGCAGAGAAATGCAGCCCACGGAGTTGTTTTATTTTGTTTTTGGAGTTGGAGCAACAATTAATTTAAAAGTGTTCAGTGAGCCCTGGAAGGCTACCTCATCATGGAGAATGTTTTAGGGTTTCAATATATCTGTGTGTTTGCTGGGGGTATGAATGTTCTACAGCAGGGCAAAAGGCCATATCAAGAAAGCTGTTGCAGTTAGCAGGCTCCAGGCAGCAAAAATGTTGTTATTAGCTGGCTCTGTGTAGCTGGTGCTCAGGAGAAGTTCCAGGAACTATTTGATAGCTTTGTGCAATTATGAGTCAGGAAAAGTCCTGGGGAGTTGAGAAGGTGGCAGAAGGTCACTGGCTCTGAGCTGGACAGGAGTAGGGCTTAGAAGAAGCCCTGGGAGCCACTTATAGCTTGGTGTAGCTGGGGAGGTTGGAGCTTGGCCAAATCAAGGGGTAGTACCATCCCAGTGAAGCTATCCAGCTATTAAAGAGCTAAAGTTATGCCAACAGGTAGAGGCTGGAATGCAGTCTTGGAAATCCAGTGGGATGGAGTAAGAGGAGATGGGATTGAAACCCTGGGAGCCGTGCAGTCTTTGAGGCAGTATGATTTGGAGTGGCTTTCAGGGAATTCAGTGGATTGATCTTTGAAAGTGAAGTTTAGAGACTCTCATGGGTTTCAACAAGATTAGTTGACTCACAGTGTTTACTGACATCTGGGTGGACTGCTGAGAAATCCGTGGGATCTATCTTCATCGCATTTGCTATGTATTGTACTGTGTGGTGTGTTCGACTGCTGTATGCCTGTTAATTCACAGGTATCTCATATTAAACCTGAATGTTAGAGTATGATAGATACTGTAAATTGTTTTATCTTTTTGACCTTTTATAGCAAAGTTTATTTTTATTTGTTCAAAACCTGTGGAATCTTGTGGTTTTATTCTCTTAGCAAGTGTCTTGAATCTCAAACTTTGTCTGCTTTAAAAAAAAACTGGTCCCAAACTTCTTCCCTGGCCAGCTGACCCAACTCTAGCCTGCAACCGCACCCTGACAATGAAGATCCTGCCTTTTCAAGCACCTCCTCCAGAGGCGGGTGGGTGAGCTGGGAATTTCCTGACACCCGCTCCCTGCCTCTAGGATGAAAATTCAGGCCTAAGAATCGAAATGGAGTAGAGAAGCAAAGGAATCTGAGAGTCAAAATACACAGATCACTGAAAGTAGTAACATAGGTTAACAAGGCTGCTGAAAGCAAATCAAGCTTTAAGGTTTATTTCCAGAAACTTGTTCGACTACACTTGGAGCACTGCATATAACTCTGGTTACCATGTTACAAAAGATTCCGGAGGGCATTTAGCTGCTTGTTGATTGTTTTGCCCAGCCTCAGAACACTTTGGCCTGACAATAATTCTGAAGAAAACAGAGATCTGTATCAACCCACCCTTGCCACATACAGTCAGACCCCACAGACACTATCAACAACACACCCCTCCATTCAGTTCTGGAGTTTTTCTATCTTGGGACTATCTTCTCCAGTAACACCATGCTAGTTGATGAAATCTACCATAGCCTGGCAAAAGCAAGCTCAACATTTAGCAAGCTCACATGGAGATTTTGGAAAGAATGTGGAGTTTGTCTCAGGTCAAAGTCTATCAAGAAGTGGTTCTTACATCACTTCTTTATGGGTGCAAGACTTGGAAAACCTACCGGCATCATGTAAAGCAACTTGAAACAATCCATCTTCGCTGTCTGAGAACTATTTGCAGCATAGAACCATAAAAAAAGCGATGGCACCGAAAGTGGCCATCAAGCCCACTGTGTCTGTGCTGGTGGTGCAAAGTGCTGCATACCTGGTATCGTGAACATGCTCATCAGAGCTCAGCTTCACTGGGTCGGTCATGCGGTTCACTTGGAGGATCCCTGCATATGAATAGTAATACTCTTCCGCCAATGAGCATGGGAGCCCGCATCACAGGGCACCTTTGTGATATATCCTTTAGATATCAAGACAATCTGAAAACCAACCTCAGAGTTTGAAAGCTGGATCCCAATAGATGGGAAAAAACAACATTGGACAGACCCTAATGGAGAAGTCGCTGTCGTCAAGCGATATCGACATTTGAGGAGAACAGAATCAAGTGCCTTCAGGACAAGTCAGTGTGACGTGAAGCCAGTGCCACCAACCATCCCTCCAACACTGACTTCATTTGTAGTATTTGCAATTTGTTATGCAAATTGAGGCTTGGCCTAATGTCACATATGGAATGACCTCAACCTATACTTTAAGCGGGTCTTTTTATTTATAGCTGAACACTTATACAGTGAAGCAAGGGAGGAATCCATCATTATTAAAAAATACATCAAGGCACTGTAGAAGATGACAAAATATTTAGAAGGATGATGCCAGGAATATGGGGATATACCTAAGAGAAGTGGGTGAACAGGGAATAGGGAATTCAGAAGAAACATCTTTAACCAGAGACTGTAAAGTGTGTGGAACTTGCTACCACAGTGTTTGAAGGGAATAGTAAGGGGAAGCTAAATAAGCTAATGAAGGAAAGGGAATAACAGGTTCTGCTGATAGAGTAAGATCACGAAAGACAGATGGCTCAACTGAAATCGAAACATTGGTATGAACTGGTAGAGCTGAATGGCCTATTTCTGTGCTGTATACCCTATGAATTTAATCGCTTAATAATAATATAATAAAACTTGTCAGGATGCATTAGAATCAAACTTTGGCACTGAGCCTCACAATGTTGTCCGGCTGAACAGATGGCAAAAGCTAGATTAAAGAGGTAGGTTTTAAGGAGCATTTTAAAGAAGAGAGAGGAGTCAAGAGGTGGAGTGGTTTGGGAGGGAATTCCAGAGCCTAGGAAATTAAAAGCTAAAGGCATGACCACCTTTGGTGGAGCAAGGAAAATCAAGAATGCTCAAGGAACCAGAATTATATGAAGACAGTTATCATGGAAGATGGTGGGGCTGGAAGACGGGCAAGGCCAGGAGGGATTTGAAAACAAGGATGAGAGTTTTCAAATTGTGACACTGCTTAATCAGGAACTAGTTAGGTCAGCGAGCACAGCGGTGATTGATAAAATGGGACTTGGTGTGAGTTAGATGTGGGCAGCCTGGTTTAGGATGACCTCAAGTTTACATAGAAGAGGAATTGTGAAGCTGAGAGTTAACAAGTTATAGGTTTCCATTCCAGCAGCAGATTAGGCGAGTCAGGGGCTGAGTTGGTGATGTTACGGAAATGGAAATAGACAGTCCTAATGATGCACAGGCATGTGGCTGGAAGCTCATCTTAGGGTCAAATGTGACACCGAGGTTGTGATCTGACACCTTATGTCACATCAACAATTTCCAGTTCCCTGACCCCAACCGCTTCCTCTTCACCAAGGACGTCCAATCCCTCTACACCTCCATCCCCACCAGGATGGTTTGAGGGCCCTTATCTTCTTCCTCGAACAGAGGCCCAAACAATCTCCTTCCACCACTACTCTCCTCCATCTGGCTGAGCTTGTTCTCACACTGAACAATTTCTCCTTTAACTCCTCTCACTTCCTCCAAATAAAGGGTGTGGCTATGGGTACCCGCATGGGCCCCAGCTATGCCTGCCTCTTTGTGGGGTATGTGGAACATTCCTTGTTACAGTACTACTCCGGCCCCTTCCCACAACTCTTTCTCCGGTACATCGATGATTACTTTGGTGCTGTTTCATGCTCCCATTAGGACTTGGAAAAATTTATTAATTTTGCTTCCAATCTCCATCATTTTCACATGATCCATCTCTGACACTTTCCTTCCCTTCCTTGACTTCTCTGTCTCAATTTCTGGTGATAGACTGTCCACCAATATCCATTACAAGCCTACCGACTCCCACAGCTACCTCGACTACAGCTCCTCACACTCCACTTCCTGTAAGGACTCCATCCCATTCTGTCAGTTCCTTCGCCTCCGTCGCATCTGTTCTGATGATGCCACTTTCAAAAACAGTTCCTCTGACATGTCCTCCTTCTTCCTTAACCGAGGTTTTCCACCCACGGTCGTTGACAGGGCCCTCAACCGTGTCCGGCCCATCTCCCGCACATCCGCCCTCACGCCTTCTCCTCCCTCCCAGAAACATGGTAGGGTCCCCCTTGTCCTCACGTATCACCCCAACAACCTCCGCATTCAAAGGATCATCCTCCACTATTTCCGCCAACTCCAGCATGATGCCACCACCTAACACATCTTCCCTTCACCCCCCCTTGGTGGCATTCCATAGGGATTGTTCCCTCCAGGACACCCTGGTCCACTCCTCCATCACCCCCTACTCCTCAACCCCTACCTATGGCACCTCCTCATGCCCACGCAAAAGATGCAACACCTGCCCCTTCACTTGCTCTCTCCTCACCGTCCAAGGGCCCAAACACTCCTTTCAAGTGAAGCAGCATTTCACTTGCATTTCCCCTAACTTAGTCTACTGCATTTGTTGCTCCCAATGCGGTCTGCTCTACATTGGAGAGACCAAACGTAAACTGGGCGTCCGCTTTACAGAACACCTGCGGTCTGTCCGCAAGAATGACCCAAACCTCCCTGTCGCTTGCCATTTTAACACTCCACCCTGCTCTCTTGCCCACATGTCTGTCCTTGGCTTGCTGCATTGTTCCAATGAAGTCCAAAGCAAACTGGAGGGACAGCACCTCATCTTTCGACTAGGCACTTTACAGCCTTCCGGACTGAATATTGAATTCAACAACTTTAGATCTTGAACTCCCTCCTCCATCCCCACCCCCTTTCTGTTTCTACCCCCTTCCTTTTGTTTTTTCCAATAATTTATATAGATTTTCCTTTTCCAACCTATTTCCATTATTTTTAAATCTTGTATGCCCTGCTAGTCTTCCCACCCCGCCCCCACTAGAGCTCTATCTTGTGTGTCCTGCCATCCATTCTTAATTAGCACATTCGTTTAGATAATATCACCGCCTTCAACACCTCTTTGTTCCTTTGTCTGTGACATCTTTTGATTATCTGCTCCTATCACTGCTTGCTTGTCCCTACAACCACACCACCCCCCCCCCAAATTCTCTCCCCCTCCCCCACACCTTAAACCAGCTTATATTTCACCCCTCTCCTAATATTCACTCAGTTCTGTTGAAGGGTTATGAGGACTCAAAACGTCTTTTCTTCTCCGCTGATGCTGCCAGACCTGCTGAGTTTTTCCAGGTAATTCTGTTTTTGTTTTGGATTTCCAGCATCTGCAGTTTTTTGTTTTTATATATATGAGGTTGTGAACTCGCTGATTCTGCCTCAGAGATTTGTCAGGGAGAGGGATCCAGTCAGTAGCTAGGGAATGGGGTTTGTAACTGGGACTGAAAACAAGAGCTCTGTCTTCCCATTCTTATTGGAGAAAATTTCTGCTCATCCAGCATTGGGTGTGAGAGAAGCAGTCTGATGATTTAGCAGCATTGGGTGAGTCGAGAGAGGTGGTCATGAGATAAAGCTGGGTATCATTGGGGTGTTTATGAAAACTAACACCAAACACAGAAAAGCAAACACAACGTGATTATATTTTCATATAAGCAACCAAGAGGAAAAATTTTCATTATTAGGCATACATAGGCTAGTAGAATTTTAAGAATTAATAAAGATTTTGAAATAGCAAAATTACTCACAATCAATGTCTGAGGATTTAAAACATATTCAGCATTTGGATACAATAAAGCAGAACTACAACTTAGATTGAGAAGGCACTGAGCTATTGGTTGTAGACTAGCATAACAGGTATTTAATAGAAAAATTACACCAAACTGGGTAATCCCTTCACCACACACCCAATATCAATCAACTCATTGTAGCTGAAAACAAGGTTGGTAACCATGACTCCACACAATTAACGGTGAGGGAATCCGCAGCTAAACAGGTAAAAAAGTAAAGCATGCTTGAAATATTCAGTTTAACACACAGAAAGGAATACTAACCGCAACAGAAAATAAAATCAAAAGCATATCATATTAAAAATGACACAGTAACACCTACACATCCTACTGTTTTCTTATAAACACAATCCCAACCCTGGCTAAAGATGGTTTAGATATTTATACCTGGAACAAATCCCATTTCAAACATACCAAAAGCTTAATGCGGGGCATTCCATGGATAACACATGAAAAGGACGGATAATCTATTCAGTCACAACACTTTTGATTCAAAAACTTATGACAATCAATTGAACCAACCATATAATGCAGCTGTCAAGACACAAAAATATTCACAGTATCAACACCTACTTCAGTCTCAACCTACATCAAAAACAACAATATCGCATTTATTCAGCGCCACATCCATCACTAATCTTTCCACTACAGAAATAAAAATGCACAGAATGATCAAAGCCAAATTGAAAATCCCAGCATGATTGTTCTCTCAGGCTCACATACTACATGAAACATTATAAAAGTATGCCAATTTCACCCACACTACTGAAACATATTTTATAATTTTAAAAACTTAAAAATATAGCTTATTATGAAGAAAGTGTTATGGCTTCAAGAAAAAAATACAAAAATGATCAAGAGTTGTTCCAAATTGAACATTTGGAAATAGGTATCAATTATTCCTGTTAACCTCTGAAATAGGAACTCATTAACACAGTTCATTATGTTAGTACTTTATGATACTGCCAAGTGACCTACAAGAATATGGGAGACAAGATTCTATAGTTCCCAAAGGGGCTCTTACAGAGACATTACTATTTCCA
This sequence comes from Carcharodon carcharias, assembly GCF_017639515.1. NCBI lineage: Eukaryota > Metazoa > Chordata > Chondrichthyes > Lamniformes > Lamnidae > Carcharodon > Carcharodon carcharias. The sequence goes on from NC_054477.1 coordinate 138,372,589, forward strand.
TTGTACCATAAAGGGTATATAAAGAAGCCATTCTACTCATCATTTTTGTGCCAGCTTCTTGCTGGAAAACTTTAAAACTAATCCTACTATTTACTCATGAAAACCATGTAGCATCCTCTGTTTCAAATATTTATCTACTCATCTGTTGAGGAAATTAAGTGGACCCATTTCTGGGTGGACAATAGGCAATGTGCTCACCCAAAGTTGAGCTTTAGGCCTGATTTCAATAGCAGATGCTAGCTGCTGGTGCTACTGTGCCTCCAGAGACAGCTCACCAAATGCCAATGATTGAACTTAGGTCTACTGCCTCACTTACCCTCAGGTATGTGTTGGGAGGAGGGAGAAGAAGAAGCAATGGAAAGCATTGTGGACTGACAGTGGGCCGCAGTCATGCACACTTCTCCAGTCCATAGAAGAGTTAAATTACATTTCCCTACCATTCCTGTAGCAGCCTTCAAACCCCTTTAATAAGCCCTAGCTAAGACTATAGAACAGGATGACACAGAATGGGAATGTAAATGTCACTGGCCTTTTCCTTAGCAACAACAGCTCCTAAACTTATAAATATTAAGGAAAAAACAACAATTTTTTATTATAATACCAGTGATATTGAAATAAATAAATAATTGAACGCCAGGCACATTTGTTTAAGATTTTCATATAAATTATAGAAGAGATTAACATAAATTTATCTCCTATTAGGTATGGGAGGTTGGAGATACCAGCTACCATAAACTCATGCTGAATGTGAGTTTGTATGTCTGAATATACATCACAAAAACACAAAATTATTACACCACAAAGTAGCTTATTTGGCCCATCTTGTCTGCATCAGCTCTCCTTAGGAGCAATTTACCTAGTTCCACACCCCCGCCATCTCCCCATAGCCTTTTCAGATGGCAATCCTATTTCCTCTTGAATGCCTTGGCTGAACCTGCCTCCAACACACCCTCAGGCAATGCATTCCAGGTCCTAAACAATCACTGGGCAGAACCATCCCAGATTTGCACGAAGTGCAGTACTGGGCGGGTAAAATGGTTTTCACGCCATATCGTCCCAAACCTGCCACATTACTTATGCATTCCTGGAAAACACACTGTTTCCATGGGGAGGCAGGGCAGGCTCTCATTCACCCACCACATCATCACCTCTCTGCTTCGTCACACCGGGCACCGTATTTAAAGTCCAGCCATGCGCACACATCTCAGTGCTTCCAGTCCATGACTGCTGTAGAGAAAGTGCCCACAAAAGGCAAAAAGACTGCCTTTAGCAACGCGTCACAGGAATGCCTTTTGGATGTTCAGGAGGCCTGCCGCGATGTCCTCTATCCACGCTCTGGTCGCAGGATGGGCAGCAGTGTAACAAACCAGGCTTGGGAGGCCGTGGCAGCAGTGGTCAGCGCCAAAGCCCTTCAATAAAGAAAAGCTACCCAGTGCCACAAGAGGATGAATGATCTCCTGAATTCTGCCAGGATACATCACACTTCTCACTCACACAACTCACACTTCATAATACCATCACATATTCCAAAGGATCTCACTCACTACCAACACAAGGAACATCACCATTCACTCTCTTATGTACACTTTTGTCCTTATCCCGTCCAAGGGACCACTCACCACCCACACATGCCAGGCATACTTATCATATGGCCTGGCAGGCGCCCTGCTTACACTCTATCAATCTCTATTCCTGCAGGACAAGCTGGCACACAATGTAAGATGGAGAGGTCGCTGACCAGTGGAGAAATGCCTGAAATCAAGGTCCTCACGGACTTTGAAAATAGAGCAGTACAGCGAAGATCTGGACCAGTCCTGTGCTGACGGTGAGGTTGGCAGAGCTCCACCAAGTGAGGATCCAGCAGTGCAACATCCATCAGACAGCCATTCCGTGAGTGATGTGTCCTGTTTCACAGGCCACTGCCACGCACTCTGTTTACAGTTAACTTAGAGTCACGCATAAGCGAACACATTGGTCTGGCTTCAGCACGAGTACTATGGCGCTGCCCATTCGGAAAATTGCGTCACTTGTAAGATACCCATCTTTTCCAGCCTGTTTATCTCAGTCCCGACCTTGTCCCATAGAGCATAAAAGACTCGCCTGGCTCTGATAAACCTGGGGGTTGAGTTAGGGTCTACGTAGATTTTGGCTTGTAGCCCATGAATCCTTCCTAGATCATCACTGAAAATGGAAGTGTACTTTTGTAACAATTTCTATAAGATCCTCGTTCTGATTTGAAAAAATCTCGACCTATTGCAATTTAATCTTTTTGAGCCAGTTGCGATCAATTAAACTGGGGCCCACCCCAACTACTATTATAAGGAGTAAATTTGCACACTGAACCCCAAACTACACGAGGACTTGATATACCTTGGACTATGGGCTGAAGGCCAAATGCTGGAAAATGGGATTCGAATAGATAGGTGCTTGATGACTGGCATGGACACGATGGGCCGAAGGACCTGTTTCTGTTCTATGTAACTCCATGACTCCATATCTCTTTCGCTCTGATTCCTTCACCCTTATATGTTTTTAATTTAGTTTCCAATTCTTCTAAACTTAAAGAATGGACTCCTTTATTCAACTATCTGAATATATGTTCTCCTATGACAGATATTGATATCCCAGTTTCAACCTCCATCTTGATGGGTTGTTCATTGACTCGAATGATTACCTAGATTGGCTCAATTCTACTCACTTTCAGGTTATATAATGAATCAATGTCAGCTTCTACATCCACTGGTTCCTCAAAGAGACAGATTTCCCGATTTCTACTTTTGTTTTTAAAATGCTATTTCAGCCTATTTTGGCAGTGACTCATTATGTGACCATTGCAGTGGCAGAAAAAGCATTCAATATTTCTGAACTGTCGATCACCTGAAGGCTGCCTGGATGCAATTCATTCACTAATGTTGTGGGTTTTCCTTGTAGTATTGTTGCTCTTCAATGGTCTGTACATAATGGGTGTTCCTCGCCTTTCTGTGGGGTCTGATGCTTTTGTGCTTTTTATTACAGGTCCTACCTGCCCTACAAGATGGAGGCGCCAGTTTGTGTATATTTTATTGCCTCTGAATCTCTAACAGTGCTCTCCATGGTTGTTGCCAATTCTAATGCCTTCCTGAAGTCTAGATTGGTTTCAGATAGCAACCACTTTTGAATAGCATCGTCCCCGATTCTGAATATCAATCGGTCTCTCAACCTGTCATTAACTGAATTTCTGAACTCACAATATTCCGTTAATTCCTTTAAAGCAGCTACATAGCCAGTGAATGTCTCTCCTGGAAGCCTATTCCGCAAATTTAATTTAAAACGCTGCTTAGTGACCGAGGGTCAGGTGTTTTTTTACAATGTTTACCAACTCGTCAAAAGTATTTGTATCTGAGGTGTTAGGTGACGTGAGGCTTTGGATCAGCCCATAGGTTTTGCTCCCGCGTGAGGAAAAATAATAACCCTCCTCTTGTCCTCCCCTGTGATGTTGTTAGCGGTAAAGAGGAACACTAGATGTTTGACGTAATGAGACCAGTCATTGGAAACGGGGTCAAATGGTTCAAGATGCCCAAACTGCGGCATACTCGATGACTAGGCAGACTGTGCTTTCAGACAGTTTTCAAGGTAGTGGTGAAGTATCGTAGTTGGCTCACCGTGGCTTTCTTGATTGCTGTCTGTTGATCTGGTTTATCCTCATCACCAGTTTTATGTTTTAGGTTCTCAGGTTTACTTTGTCCAGCGGAAACTAGCTGTGCCCTTGATATTAATACATTAGTTTTTCCTTGAAACAATATAGGCAGAGAGAGACCGATTAACTGAACAAACACTGGTGGTTTATTGGAACTAGGAATAGAGCACTAACACCATGTGTGCTTCTTCAATCACCTCTAGCTCTAGACTAACATTTACCCAAGAAGCCTGCGCTGTGTAGTGATTGATCAATGCAGGCAAATGGTCAACTAACCACACCCTCTTAAATATACATAGCATTCCACTTTACCACACTCAGTTGCTCTCTCCTCCATCATCTTTGCTCTCTGTAGGCCATCAGACATACAGCTAGTTCACCAGGTTCCATGATCCTGATGTACTCCTCCTGCAAGATGGGTATACTAAGAACCTGTCTTGGTTATGTCTGAAGGCTCCTTAACACTTGCCAGAGAATGCTGACCACCACCTGGATAGCCAAAGATTAGTGAGCAGCATGGCTGCCTGAAGCCCCTCCCACCTCCGCCCCAAACAATTGGTGGCAGCTTTGCCCATTGGGCTGCATGCTGTGCTCTCAGCTAAAGCGTAGGCATTCTCATAACCTGTGCTGCAAGGCTGCGCTGTTAGATTGAATCATTGGGGAGACTGGTCCAAACCGAGATGCTGACATTGCAAGGGGCCTCCAGCAATGACTGCTTCATGGCCAGCTTCAGCGAGGAGACTGAACATGTGCAGTCATCCAACTGTTCTGCAGTCCACTAAAATGCTCATGGCTTTGCAGTCTGTGCCAGGGGCGGGGTGAAAAACTCTGGAGCTCTTCGTGGCACTTTGATGCCTCTGCATTGCTTGAGTGAGCAGATAAGCAAGAAGCCGGACTCCAATCTTATCAATGTGGCTGCACCTGAACTGTCTCAGCTGCAGAGGAATGGTCACTTTATACAGGTTTCCCTAATACATGGCCGCTTCCCTCACTTGCCCTACCCCCCAACCCAAATGCTTGTGCGCTATATTCAATGTCAGGGCTGCCCTTGCCCTCCACCCCCCCAACGCTCCTCAAGCTTGAAGCCCAATAGGTGACCCTGGTGAGCACTGCACATCATTTCTGTGAACCAAGTTCCCCTCAAAGTGCCGCCGGCCAATTGCACACCTTTTATTTGCTGTTGTGACACACATCGGCATGCTTTCCTGCCAACATGGATGGACAATCCAGCCGGGGGGTTGGGTGGGGGGGGGGGGGGTGGTAAGGGGGGATGATTCCGGCGGGTTAGCCTGATGATATGCTGATGTATTACAATGAGGTTCCTGATGTGCAGAGGTGGGAAACGCGGCCCGCTATCGGAGGGCTAAGCGGACGATCACGAACTGGATTCACACTGTCATGAAACTGTTCGCGCCATATTGTCCTATCATATCACCAACGCTGGTGGGCACAGAAAATCCCAGCCACTGTTACAATACCACATCCATGCAACAGTGGAGACCCTCTAGAAAGTACCCTTGCACATATCCATCCACCAAAAGTGGTAGTCAAGGATGCTAGCAGTCAAACAATTCAAGCACTAGGCACAAAACAAACCACGTAATATCTGCCTCTTCCACATTGGAAGACAGCGACCTTATTGCTACACCAGGCCTGCTGGATTTTGAGGGAAAGCAAGATATTGATCAAGTGGCTTCCTCACAGCTTCATACTGTAACTAAACAATTATTCCCAGAGATAGCAGTCCAGGATTCTCAAAGGCTTCACAAACAAGAGGTCACAAGGAGTCATCACTCCAGAAGTAAAGAAACACAGACAACACCATCCAAAGGAAACAGGGCGAACACAAGACACATGGATAGGAAATGTGTGAAATGCAAAGAGAGGACTAAACCTACAAAGCCCAATCAAGATAGAGAGAGAGAGAGAAATGATCGAGTGCAGTAAACAGCAAAGAGAGAAAGAAAAGAACTGACTCTAGATCCAGATAAGAGATCAAGGCAGAGAAGGAGTAATTGTCCAGAGGGATGACAAATAGCAGAGATCCTATTTAGTGCATACTTCAGAAGGCACTATAAGAAGAAACTGGTGAAATCTTATCTTCATTCCTCAAAGATGACCATCAGTCATACATTTGGAAGAACCAGATGTTGAGTCACAAACTGACAAGCACCAGATACTGCATATATTGCTGAAGATAAACAAAGCCCAGGAAAATAAGTTCAAAGAGAGAGAACTGATCTTCCAAGTCTGACAAGAATGTGACCAGAGAGTGTGAACCATCCTAACAGGTTGAATCTATGAAGTCAGAGCCTTGAGGGGAGATGGGGTAATATGTCAATATAAATGTAAAAATATATATGGACAAAGACTTGGGGAGAGAAGTAGTATTAGGATCGATCGTGTTAATGTGTGGGATGTGGAAACAGAACTGGCCATATGATGATGTAAGAGACACATGACCAAGAGTTGAGAGGGAGAACACTTCTAACTTAGACAGAGTAACACTTACTCATATATGTATTATTATACCCAATAAACCAGTCATTGATTAGACACCAATATCTCAGCAATCATTCCTCAGCCAGTCACAACCAACATACAACAGAACAGCACACTTCTATCCTGATGTTCTGGAATCTTATATATAGTTAGTTATGTAAATAAAAGTACTTTTAAGGAAAGGCCTCAGCCCTTACTAGAGTAAGACACCCAATGTCTTCCGAGACAACCCAACAATAACAGACTGACTTGTGGTTTGACTCCACGAATCAGCCACCATATTTCATAGTCTGCCCTTCCCAATGATGAGTTGACTGTACATTTACTGAGCGAAGGCAATGCATGCATAATCAGAAAGTGATGCCTAACCATGAAAATGGTTTGGGCTTTTCACCACATTCATCGGGCAGACAGAGGAAACCCAATGCACTTTGTGCCCATTATGGGTGAAAGATAAAAATTGCCCTGCTGCATTCTAGCTCATCAGTAGTCAATTTTGATTACCATTTCATGCTATTCTGTTTAAAATTCAAAAATTCCTATGTAATTCTTAACTGGACACCTGACACATTGGTTTTGATCTTGGGTCATAATGTTTTGTCCTTTCTCTACAAATGCTACCTGATATGCTGACTATTGTTGCATTTGCTGTTTTAATTTCCATATTGTGTGAACTTTATTTACTTGCTGTTCCATAGAGTTTTCAACCAATTCTTTCAGATTGTTTTCAGGTGATTGTGATATGCAGCAACATTTCATAACACAAATAATGAATTTGGAACAAAATGCTGAATAAAATTAAAAGCTGATGAATGCAGCCATAAATTAGTAACACATTGGGCAGGATAAATAAAAATTGCTGACCATCAGCAGTGATTTTGATTTTGTTCATCATGGGGGACGTGACTGTATTAGATCATATTTTACAACAATCCAACAACTGCTTTTAAGTAAAGTTGTTGTGGAAAATGCAGCCATTATTATAAAACTGAAGTTGTTAAAGTGTGAACAGATGTTCACGCCGTCACATAAGATCTGAAAGACAATATTGATGCAGTGGTAGCTTTAGATTGACCTGCAAATGCAGGTTGATATCTGCATATCCAAAGTTGACATCAAAATTAGTTCATTGTGGTTTCTGCACCAAACAATGCAGGTGGAGTGAAGCCTGGCTACTGGGTGCATATGCATGGTGCAGTAGGCTCCTATTGACGTAGCACTAGCAATATTAACGATTTCATTAGATCCATTGCTTTTAGCTCTGTTCCCAGTTTCACAGCATTCACATACTTTATCATAAAAACAAAAAACTGCGGATGCTGGAAATCCAAAACAAAAACAGAATTACCTGGAAAAACTCAGCAAGTCTGGCAGCATCGGCGGAGAAGAAAAGAGTTGACGTTTCGAGTCCTCATGACCCTTCAACAGAACTAGGTGAATCCAGGGAGGGGGGTTAAATATAAGCTGGTTTAAGGTGTTGGGGGGGGTGGGGGTGTTGGGTGGGGGGAGAGAAGTGGAGGGGTGGTGTGGTTGTAGGGACAGGCAAGCAGTGCTGGGAGCAGATCATCAAAAGATGTCATAGACAAAAGAACAAAAGAACACAGAGGTGTTGAAGTTGGTGATATTACCTAAACGAATGTGCTAATCTACCATCCATTCTTAATTAGCACATTCGTTTAGATAATATCACCAACTTCAGCACCTCTGTGTTCTTTTGTTCTTTTGTCTGTGACATCTTTTGATGAACTGCTCCTATCACTGCTTGCTTGTCCCTATAACCACACCACCCCCCTCCACTTCTCTCCCCCCACCCAACCCCACCCTCCCCCCCCACCCCACACCTTAAACCAGCTTATATTTCACCCCCCTCCTTGGATTCACCTAGTTCTGTTTCACTTGCTTACTTGTGATTAATGAAGGTGAATTGAGCAAAATAATTCTCTCTCCTTTCTCAATACAATGATTGAATTGCATGGATTGAAAGAGTATCCAATAAATTGGATCCAATAAATTTTTTGACGTGGTGTGGTCATTAACAACATAGGAAACAGAAAAATACTATGGACGTTTGAGCGTAGGCATTGCTGTCGATGCTACTGAAAGGTCTGTGACAACATTAAATTCTGGCCTGAATATTTTGGATGGTGGGGTCTTGCTTCCCGCCATCTGAAGAGTCAGTGGGGAGCACATCCCCGCCAACTCTGAGTGCCCCACAGCTATTTCATGCTTGAGGGAGTATTAAGAGGCTGAACGCAGGACTCACGCCTCTCACTTGGGAGAACGTTCTGCCTTAGAGAGTTGCCAGCCAATGTGATTGGCTGGCAGCTCTCCAACCCCTGCATCGGCAAGAGCTACAGTGGACTGCTGAGAGAATGCAGGAGGACACCTGAGACTAAGGCCGGGATTTTTCATGCCCGTGGATGCCTGGTATGTTCGGTGTGCAAACGGACAATATGGTGCGATCAGTTTCACGACGGCGTGAAACCAGTTCATGATCATCCACTCAGCCCACTGATGGCAGGTCACGTTCTCTGCCATCAGACATCAGGAACCTCATTGTAATACATCAGCATGTCATTATTAGGCCTGCCTAATCGGGTTGGGCGTGGTGCACCCGCCTGCGGGACGTAAAATTCTGCCCATGGCTTGATGTTCGGTGGCAAAGTCATCGTGCAGGGGCAAGTGGGAGAAGCTGTCAGAGAGTTGGTGTCTAACCTCTGCAAGTTAGCTCGTTAGAGAAAAGCAGTGCCACCCTTGTTAGCAGAACATGCCTCGTTTTTGAAGTGTGATGCACAATGCTGTTCCAATGCATGCAGACCTGCCAGATGCAAGTTTATTTTACTGGTGTTGGTTAGAGAAATAGCTATCAATACTTGAACCAATGGCCTCAGTAGGAGGCAGGTACTTAACAACTGGACTACTATTGTGGTGACATCTTTACTACAGCATGAAATTACTGGAACACTTTAGTAAGTTGGATAAAGTCAGTTGCAAAGCGTTGTCATTCAGTATATCAAAATAGCATAGGAAAGGAACAGACTGGCTAGTGGCCAAGTAATAACATAAAAGGTTCTTCAAGAGATTTATGGAAATGTCTTGAAAACTAGGAAGCAGAAGATTGTTCTCAGTTATTTATTTCCTCTCACACATACAGATATGTTGAAAACCCTGACAATCCTTTATTGTCATGTGTCTAATTAAAATCTGGTTAAATGGACATGCTACACTACTGTTTCTTTAATCTTCAATGATCTTAAAAGTCTACATGTAGTCTGTGTTGAATATCCTGCAGCAAATAACTTTGTGATCTAAATGGAAAGGCTTTGAAACATTACTCTGATGAACATCATAGGCCTAAAATGTTAACTGAACCGTTTTCTCATTCCAGAGATGTCTCTGACCCACTGGGCAGAATTTTATGTCAAGTGTGTACCTGCCCTGATTGGGGGTAAAATCACTCGCAATGAAGTCAGGTGAGCGTCCCAACGTCATCACGTGCTCGCGTGATATTTCGGTCGGCAGGTGCAAGCAGGTGCTGGAGCCCCATCCGCCATTAATTAAGAGGCCACTTAAGGCTATTAAAAAGCCAATTGATGGCAATTTTTAGTTGCCCTTGTGATTTTGCACTTGTCGCATTGGCAAAACGGGCAGGCAGCTAGCTGACAATTCCAAAAGCCTCATCCATGGGTGGGATAAAAAGGGCCAGCAGCATTGCCAGTGAAGACTCGTTTCTGATACCTGGACCATTCAGGGGCAGCACTACAACACCCACAGAGCGGGTGTAACTGATAGTGGTTACATGCTGCATTCTCCACAATCTAGCACTGGTAAGGGACACACACTGGATGAAGAGGATTAGGAAAGAGCTGCACAGGCCACAGATGATGAGTCCAATAGTGAGTCAGAAGAGGAGCATGGTGAGAACACTGAGGGCGTGGAGGCAGATCTCTGTAACCTCTATAGAGGCAGGGACACCAGGGACGACTTGATCCACTGCTTCTTCAGTTAGGCTGTCAAATAAGCACTACCACTTCATGCCAGAACTGCCCCCTCCATTCCAGATGTCTGAAATGGCCCTTCCCTTTGACCCAAAAGTCCACTCAGTGCATGTGCAATAAAGTTTCAAGCCACCCAGTCCAGCATTACACACTGGCACCTTGCATCACATTAAATAAAAAAGGTGAAGCATACTCAGGCCATTACGACAAAAGAAAATGTACCTCATGTTGGCAGTCAAAAACAAATTAACAGAACTTTCACTGGTTTCAACCCAGGCCAGTTAAAATAAACAAAACATTGTACAACAGAAGATCACTCGTGACCAGTCCCTCTTTGTTCATAGTGCCTTAGACTTATGTTTGCGAGTGCTACGTCTTGGTGCTCCCTCCTAGCTGGCACCGGCATTGGAAACAATCGGCTGACTCTGCTGTCTTGTCGGCCTTGATGGGCTTGGTGGTTATCTTTCTGGCCTGTGGGCTGGCCCCGCCTGGGAGGGAGCGGCCAGTTCCACGGTTAGCATCTCCCCAGTCACCGCAGCCTCATCAGATGCCACGGTCATAGGCTGAGGGACACAAGAGCTGCTGCCATCGTCCAGATTGCCCTGAGAGGAGCCCGCAGAGATGGCAAGCAGCTCGTGCATCAATGTGAGGTTGCTCTTGACCTCCCTGCTTACCATTGATGGACGGGCACCCAGCTGGGATAATGAGTCTCCAGGGTACTAGGGACCAGGAGTCGAAGGCAGATGATGAGCCTCTGGAGTCGTCCATTAGGTGGCAGATGCTGGACGTCCAGTGAGATGTGCAGGGGTTTCTGATGGAGATCCATGAGGGTATGCATGCCATGGTCTCTGTTGTGGAGGAGTCCATGCGGAGCATGAGCACTGCATTGACCCTCGTGGCCGATCGCACTGCCTCCACCATTGAGATAGTGGAGGCTCTCTTGGAACGGCAGCTCCAGGAGCAGAATCAGGGGTTCCTGGAGTTGCGCTTAGACCTGCAAGCCCTCACACAGGCACTGGACCCAAGGTGCACCACACAACATCATGGCTGCTGACCAGCACTTCCACCTCCTCCCAAGCTCTATTTGTAAGGTGGGGTTGCCTCCTCCTTCCTTCCCTGGGGACAAGGGTGTCCCCCTTGGCAGCCACCTCCTCCAGGAGGACCACGAGGCACTCATCAGAAAACCGGGGCGGGGGTCCAAGTGCCTATCCAACCTGCCGTCCCGCCTGGCATCTCCAGCCACATTGGAATCCATCATTTTTAACCTCCTGCAGACAACACCGATTATGTCTCCCTCGCCGGCAACCCTCCAGGGTCTGATTGTGCCAGTTTTAAACCGGCCGCCGGGTACCATTGGACCCGGCTACTAACAGTTTCCTGCCCCCACCCACTCCTTCCCGACCATTGGGGAGCCACCGCTCATGCTTGGAGGGCCTTAATTGGCCCGCCAGTGTGAAATTGTGGTCGGGGGCCAATTGCGGGCGGCAGGCCATTTCCCATCCGCTCCTAGGCCCGCCAATCGCGCCCATCCACCAAACTCAAATTTCTGGCCTTGGTGTTTTTCTAGCATTTTTTGTTTTTATTTTAGATTTCCAGCATCTCCAGTCTCATGCCCAGTTTATTCTTATACAATTACTGCTGTTTCTTCTCAAGCTGCCAAAAACTCTTTATTTACTGAGAAACCAGAAGTCAAATCATTTCACATTGTGATGTATGCGGGAGGCTCAGTGGTAACGCTTTTGCTCTGAATTCAACAACTTTAGATCTTGAACTCTTTCCTCCATCCCCACCCCCTTTCCGTTTCTTCCCCCTCCCTTATGTTTTTTCCAATAATTTATATAGATATTTCTTTTCCCACCTATTTCCATTATTTTTAAATCTATACCTTTTATGCCCTGTTAGTCTTATTCCACCCCACCCCCCACTAGAGCTGTACCTTGCGTGTCCTGCCATTCATTCTTAATTAGCACATTCATTTAGATAATATCACCGCCTTCAACACCTCTTTGTTCCTTTGTCTGTGACATCTTTTGATTATCTGCTCCTATCACTGCTTGCTTGTCCCTACAACCACACCCCCCCCCCCAATTCTCTCCACCCACCTCCCCGCCGCCCCACCTTAAACCAGCTTATATTTCACCCCTCTCCTAATTTTACTCAGTTCTATTGAACGGTCATGAGGACTCAAAATGTCAACTTTTTTCTTCTCTGCCAATGCTGCCAGACCTGCTGAGTTTTTCCAGGTAATTCTGTTTTTGACTTGAGCTTAAAAGCTAGGCAGGCTGGCACTCCAGTGCAGCACCGAGGGAACGTTGTGGAAGGTGCCATCTTTTGGATGAGGTGTTAAATCACGGCCCCCATCTTCTCTCTCAAGCTGACATAAAAGATAGAATAGCACTATTTTAAACAAAAACAGTGGGGTTCTTGAATAGTGGCCTGGCCTATATTTATCCCTCAATTCAAGAAAACTAAAACTGATGATCTGATCATTATCACATTGCTGTTTGTGTGCACTTTGCTGTGCACAATTGGCTGCTTTGTTTTCTACATTACAACACTTCCTATACTTCAAACTTCATTGGGTGTGAAGAGCTTTGGGAGTTCTAAGTTCATGCTATATAAATATGAACCTTTATTGTTTTGCTCTTTCATGTATTTTGTTCAGCTAAACATTTACCTTCATAACTGTGCTGTTGCAGGCCCTAATTGTCAAGTTGGATCTTCTCTTTTTATAAAAGTAGCAACGTGGAGTGAAAAAATATTCTGCTGAACCTAGACTTTCACATTTCAGCATTGAATGCTCATGCTCCTCTGCTTTTCGTCAGTGTTCGATTTTTATCTTCAAAGAAGAAGCACATCAAAAAAATGAAAAAATCCACACACAAGTGGTGACTGTGAATGAGTAAGTTGATTTAGCCTCATAAATTCAGTCCTACATGAGCTGACCTACAGAAAACACATCTAACCATAATTGTTTGTCAGCGCTTGCACAGGGTTTTCAGAAGTAAATACCATTCTCGTCTCCATCGTAACAAATTCAAAAATGTTCAACTGATGACAATATCATCACTACTCTCAACTAGCACAAATTGTCTAAAGAAGGTAGCTACCTACTCTTAAAATGTTCTAATGATTCATTTTCCTGTATTCTGCATGATTGCCTATATTCCCCAAATTGGCTTTTATGGGCATGCAGGCATTGTTTCTTTGTTTTTTTTAACTATTTGGTTAGCGTTCATAGAATTGCCTGGGAGCATGTATGGCAATAATGGTTCAAATTCCTTTCAAGAACTCTTCAAATAGACAAATCAAACTTCATTGTCATACTAAACATTTTGCATCCTTTGCTCTACTTCCTCTCACAGCTAGTCAAAGAATACAATGAGGGACTATTAATGCCTATTGGAAGACTTGAATTTCCCTAAGTCGATGCAGGCAAGTTAAAAAGCCTCTTTGGAAAAAAAATGCTGAAAGCTACCTTGCCAGACGGCTAAAGGGGAAACATTGCCATTATTAATTTCTTAAGAAAACAAAGTTCCAAAGAATTCCCTCACGTCTCCTCTATTTTCCCAGCTGCGCAAGGGGTGGAAATTGCATAATTGTTAAAGGCTTTTGATAATTTCTTTAACTGTACTGACATTAATTTAGCCTATTTCACACTGCCAAGCTCAAGCTCTCCAAGGCGTTTCCCAGTTGTGTCATGAAATTTTGTTGTGGGTTTGAGCTCATGGACAAAGGTGGAATGAAATATATTGTGTTCATATATTTCTTGTCAAATGCTTATTGACATTTATTGCAAGGGGGGTGGAGTATAACTGTAAGGAAGTCTTGTTACAACAGTATAGGACATCAGTGTGACCAAATCTAGAACACTGTGTGCAGTTTTTGTCACCTTATTTAAGGAGGGAAATATTTGTATTCGAAGTAGTTCAGAGAAGGTTCACTAGGCTGATCCCTGGGATGAGAGGTTTATCATATGAGGAAAGGTTGAGCAGTTTGGGCCAATGCTTAATGTTGTTTAGAAGATTGAGTAGTGATCTTATTGAAACATATAAGATTCTGAGGGGCTTGACAGGGTAGATGATGAGAGGATGTTTCCTCTCATGGGGAACCTAGAACTAGGGGGCACACTTTCAAAATAAGGGTTTTCCCAAGGCAAAGATGAGGAGGAATTTCTTCTCTCAGAGAGTTTAGTGTTTGGAATTCTCTTCCGCAATCAACAGTGGAGGCTGGGGCATTAAGTACATTCAAGGCTGGGTTTGACAGATTTTTCATTGACCACAAAGTCAAGGGTTATGGGGTTGGGGGGGGTGCAGTGCTGGGGCACAGGCAGAAAAGTGGAGTTAAGGCCATAATCTGATCAGCCATGACCTGATTGAATGGCGGAGCAGGTGCAAGGGATAGAATGGCCTACTGCTACTCTTATATCTTATGCAATGTTCTTATGCCCGAAGCACTAATTAACAGGGAACATGTAAAAATATTGATGCATTCTCTCAAATGTATGAACATCTAATAATATACATATTACGGTAACTTTAAAATGGTAGAGAGTATTGTTAGAGGCTGAAGAATAATTTGCATGGAATAAGTGGATATTTTGTATTGTGTATTTTAGATGACAGCATAGTTGTATGACCAAATGCCTAGCTCACTTCCCCATAGGGTATGTGCCTGCAGTATCTTTGGACTGGCTGAGTGCATTGGAATAAATATGACTGTCATTATTAATTATTTCTCACTTTCATCATTCAAATGTGGCTGCCTGCATTTATTGATAGTTAATCTCAGTTCCCTTATGCAATTTTCTTCAGCTTTAGCACATTTGCAAATGTCCTCCAGCATCCTTGATTGTGCCGCCTTGTATTCACTGACTAAGCAGTTGTCCATCCCTACCTGCTGTGCCCTTTAGTTATAAGTGAGTTGCTCCACTGCATCATAGACCTCGCACAATCTATTAGTTTTTTAATTCTGTTATGACGCAGCAGATGACATGTGTCAGGTGGATCAAATCCATAAGGGAAACTCGATCCCACTATCACAACAGTTTTACAATTCGTATTTTATTTCGAGATGTGTGCCTTGAATTCAGTAGTAATAAGCCCACCAAGACTCTAGATATTTTTTAGAAAACTAAATTAAACATTTATTAATAAAAGAAAAGATCTCAAGCACATACATGGGTCTACAAATTACTACCATAATAACTCCTAAAACCCCTAATTAACCTGGCTTCCAGTTACACTCCCGTTAAGGCAATAGTTAAAAAAATAAATTAATTTTAAACAGATCCAGGCAAGTCAACACAATATGCTGGACAGCAAAATTCAAAGTGACTTTTCCGAGCTTTGGTTTCTGCACACAGCAGCTCAATACACAAATACTGGAGGCTTTTCACATTTCTGGTAGATCTTAAAATGCCTTCTCTAACACATAACCTCAATCTCTTTTATACATATTTCTCCCTTTTAATATAAATTCCATTGTTCCCATATGTCTTTGGAACTTTACTTTTTTCATAATATAATATTCATGGTGCTAATATTGTCAGTAACCTTTGGGAAAAATAAACACACTGCTTGACCTAGCTTCTCTGGCTAGGTGTAACATCCTACCACCTCTTTGAAATTCAAACTACCCTGATTTATCTAAAAATGTAAATTCTCCTCACCTCACATTCTAAAATTTCAGCCATGTTTATGTATTTAGCATTTCAACTCTAGCTTCTTTTAATGAGTCAAAGCCTCCAGATCAGCTGTCTCCAATTCAATTAAATGCCACACACACAGACACACACCCACAAATTATCTAAACCTCACTATTAACTTACTTTTACAATAAATCACAATGCTATTATGAGAATTAATATACTTTTGTGAGAATTATTTCATGGCATGTAAGCATCAGTGCCAAGGCTCTGCATTTGTTGCCCATCCCTAATTGCCTTTGAGAAGGTGGTGGTGAGTTGAAGGCTAACATAGTTTATTACCTACTGTATCTCATTGAACTTTGTTTAAAGATTAAACAATCTATAGCTGGTTTGGCCCACTATGTGCTGTACATAGTAATCAGCAGACTGATTATCAGCAAAACCAGTATTCATCCCCATCCCTGGTTGCCTTGAGAAGGTGGTTGTAAAGTCTACTTCATGAGCTTTTGCAATTTATGTATTGAAAGTAATTCCCACAATGCTGTTATCTTCTAACCAAGTCATAGGGTAGAATTTTTAGCTTGGCATGCGGGCAATTAAGCCTATTAAAGTTTTAATTATCCGCAATTTTTCGTGGTCTGCCCAATCTCACAGCTAGGTGGATAGATGAATCAGTCAGGCGAACTTTGAATTTTTCATGAAACCTTATCCAAGGGCGGGATGACATTTCCGTTACTAAATAAAAAAATAAAACTGTATGGACAGAATTTTCATCATTTATATGTTCAGGTGACTGATTTGATGCATGGACATTTTTTTTCGGGATTTAAAAATCTTTCCTTATTGCTTTTAAATTCTTCAGCTCCCTGAGGAAGCTCTCTGCCCTCAGGGAGCTTTCATTACCTGCTCGCCCATGCCTGTGCTTATGTCAGGGCCCGCCCTCCTCCCGCCCCCACCCCAGCAGCGATGAGCCTTTCAGCGCCCATTTTACGCTGGCTGGCTGTTAATTGGCCAGCTAGCGTGAAATCGCAGCCGGGGACCGATTATGGTCAGCAGTCAGTTCCCAGGCCGATCCAGGACCAGCTGACTGTGCTTGCCCGCTGAACAGAAAACTCTGCCCATAGCGAAAGAACTGTGATGGTGTTGGAGATGATGGTGTTACCTTTGTCCTTGTGGCAAGGGAGGTTACAGGTGAGGAAGGACCTGGTAACGCTCGTGCCTTTGAATGCCAAAGGGTGATGGTTAGGCTATTTCTTTTTGGAGATGGTTATTGCCTGCAAATTGTGTGGCACAAATATTATTTGCCTTCCATCAGCCCACTACTGGATATTGTCCAGGCATTGGGACATGTGGATATAGACTGCTTTATTACATAAAAATTGTGAATAATGCTGAACACTGCAGTCATCAGCAAACAACCCCACTACTGAGCTAATGTGCAGGGAAGGTCATCGAACGATAGTTGAGCTTAGATGCTATTCTGAAGAGCTCCTACAATCATGTCCTGAGGGTGGGATGATTGATCTCCAACAGCAGCCATCTTCCTTTGTGTTAGGCATGACTTCAGTCACTAGAAAGCTAACCCTTATCTGTATTGGCTTCAGTTTTACTAGGTCTCATTGTGTCACAATCAGCCTTGATGTTAAGGGCAGTCACTTTCATCTCAGTTCATGAAGCCAGGTCTGCCACTGAGCAGTTTTGGTGGAACTCAACCTGAGTAACAGTGACTGGATTATTAGCAAATAAATATGATGGCATTGTTAACAAACCCTTCTATCACTTTGCTAATGTTTGGGAGTAGGCTGTTGGAGTGGTGATTGGTTCAGTTATGCAGTTCTAAATGAACAACTCAGCTAATGGCATGGCTAGGCTAGTTCAGGAGCACATGTCTCAGTGCTGCAGCCTATATCACCACTACCTTCCCTAGGGCAATTAGGGATGGCAAAAAATGCTTGTCTTGCTAACGACACACGCATCCCAAAAATGAATAAAAATACAAGTTAAAAAGGGTCATCCATTTGACACTTTGAGTTGAAGATAGTTGTGATTGCTTCAACCTTGACTGTTTCATATGCTGGGATTTGCAAAGTTGAAGTTTGAGACGTTCATGAAAACTTCTCCCATTAGCTGCAAAATGGTTTACCACAATTCCTGACTGGGAGAGGAAGATCCACAGGGCTTTGATTTAATCAGCTGTTTATGACTGTGTTAGTAGCATGCTGCTTTCACTGTTTCCACATCATGGGAGGGTATTATGGACCCACAAGAGCAAGAAGTGTGGCGTGCATGGTGACTGAATTAGGTGGGATGTGAATTTTCAATTTCCCAAAAGCAGGTTGGGATGCAGGGATAAAGTCAGTGATGTATTTGTAGCTTGTTTGTAGTGTGTCAGGCCTCACACAGGCCTATGGTAGAATCATTCATACTTGTAACATAGTTGCATGCCATGAATACCCATGAGCGTAAATGCACAAAAATCTTGTTGCATTCAGTTCACATTTGTTTAAAGGTGGCATGCACCTTTGTGCAGTTGTGTCTGAGATGAGTGGTTTTCCTTGTTCAACTCTGCAGCACAAGGGAAGGAAGCAGGAGAATGGCAGCTTTCATGTAAGCTTGGGAAGGCAAGGGTATGTCAGTGATGGGGCGGCCTCTGGAGTGGGGTTGGGGGCATGAAGGAGTGGAAGTGGGATCCAAGGGAGAACAGAGGGTGGGGTTGGGAACATGGAGGAGTGACGTGGGAAGGGCCTGGCATCCTGGTATGCTGAGGGGGGTAGTAGGAACAGCCAGTCAAGGTAATAAAATGGGGAGCCTAAAGGGCAGTGTCAATAATGTCCACACGTGGGTCCAGTTCAGGGTGTTGACTTTGAGTCACCTACGCATTCCAAATATTCCTGCTGAGAGTGATCTCGTACAATATCCTTTACAATGCATAGAAAAGTGGATCAGCTGAGGCTGTAGATTCAGCCACATCCCACAGAATGGCGAGTATAACATTGGACACTAACATGAATAACAGTGAATAATAAGCACAACATTGTTTTCACCACAGTAAAGGAAATGTCCTTAACTCCCTGTTATGTGTGCTAACCATGAGGTGTGCCAGTACATTTAACTCTCTCACCAAGCTAGTCTGAATGAATAATGATGATGCACACATGAATAAATTGAAAACAATGTAATGTGAAATATTTACAAGTGAAATCTAAATTTGAAAAAAAAACACTCTCGAGTCTGATGTTAATGGCAATGGAGTTGGGCAAGAAAGTTTTGGCAATGATGCAGAGCCTTCCTGCCTGATCAGGAGACTCTTTTGTAATCCACCTATAGCTGCATTGTCAGCTGACAACTGGTTTCACCACTGTAAAGCTTTCTCCACTGTGGAACTGTGCGTTAACCCTGCACACGCCGCCTGCACTTGAAATTTTAATTGTAATCGCATGGGAAACAGAAAAAAACAAGAGACCACACAGTTCTGGTTCTGCCATTGGGAACATCACTGATAAAATTCTGCCCTATTTGTGTAGCGCCAGCAGATTAGCACCTCATTTTCAGATATGTCTGGAGCAGCTGCTGATGTGCATTTCCCTACTTTTTATTGAACCAGGCTTGGTCACCTTGCTTGATGGAGATGGAGATATGAGAAATATGGCAACCATAAAGTCGAGGTTGGAGTTGTAGGTTTGCAGCTAATGGGCCACAGCACTTCATGGACATCAAGCTTTAAGCTGTTCAATTTGTTCTTAATCTATCCCACTTGGCTTGGGTAGTAGCGTTATAAGACATTCTGGAGAGTGTGGACTTGGCCTCCAAAGGACTATGCATTCGTCATTGCTAGCAACGCTGTCATGGATAAATGCAACTGCAACAGGTAGAATGATATGTTTCAGGTCAAGTAGGTTATTCACTCATGTTAATTCTCTCACCTCCTGCCGCAAGCCTAGTCCAGCAGTTATATCCTTTGGAGCTTGGGCAGCCCAGTCAGTAGTGGTACAATTGAGCTACTTATTGATGCTCTCCACCTGGAGTACATTCTATACCCTTGTAACGTTCAGCATTCCTGTCAAGTGTTGCTCAACATGGAGGAACACTGATTCATCAACTGAAGGAGGATGGCTAGTGGGGATCATTAGGATGCTTCCTTAATTATGTTTGACCTGAAACTACATGGCATCTGGAATAAGTGTCGAAGACTCCATGGGCCATTTCCCCTTTGTGTATACCACTGTACCCCCACCTCTGGGGGTCCTGCTGGTGGGAAAATACATACCCAAAGATGGTGATGGAAGACTCTGAGATGTTTGGTTGATAAAATATAATTTTATGAGTATGACAATGTCAAACTGTTTCCTGACTAATCTCTGGGACAGCTCTCGTAATTTTGACACCAGTCCCCAGATGGTACAAAAGAGGACTTTTTTAAATTCATTTATGGGATATGGGCATCAGTGGCTAGGCCTAATTGTCCTTGTTCAGAGGGCATTTAATAGTCAACCACATGGCTGTGGGTCTGGAGTCATATGTAGGCCAGAAGATTTCCTTCCCTAAAGGATATTAGTGAAACTGATGGGTTTTTACAATAGTTGGTAAAGGTTTCATGGTCACCACCAAACATTTAATTCCAGATTTTTATTGAATTCACATTTTATCTGTTGTGGTGAGATTTGAACTCAGGTCTCAAAGAATTACCCTAGGTGTCTGGATTACTAAACCAGTGATAATACCACTAGACCACCATCTCCCCATGTTTGCTGGGTTGAGGTGGGTCTTTGTTTTGACTCAATTTGAGGTTAAAGCCAGCAATCTATCCAGTTTTATTCTTGTTTCTTTTTGTAATAGTTTTACGTCACTTCAGAGGACAGTTTAGAGTTGACCACATTGATGTAGAATTGGAGTCATATTTAGACCAGACTGGAAAATGGCTGCTTTCCTTCATGAAGGGACAGTAATGAATCAGGTTTCATATGACACTACAGTATATTTCTGGTCACTGTACTTATAAGAACTGATATCTGAACTATTACATCTGTATCCAGATCTCACACTAAACATAACAACAAAAGGAGCTCTACATGTTTGGATGCACGCACAGAGCTTCACTCTCTGGACAAGTAATGTTCAAGGGTGTGTTCTTTTTCCGTTATATTAAAAAATATGTGTATAAAGTCTGCTGGAGGTTCAAAGCACCATGTAAACAATTTTACTATGAGAAATTTGCAGATGACACAAAGATTGGCTGAGTAATGGATAGTGTAAAGGATAGCTCTAATCTCCAAAACGGTATAGCTGGGTTGGTGGAGTGGGCGGTAAAGTGGCAGATGGATTTACATAGAGAAGTATGAGGTCATACGTTTAGGGATGTTAAACAGTTACAGGGATTACAAAATAAATGGGAATATACTAAGAGGGGTAGATGAAGTGAGAGATCTTGGCATACAAGTACACAGGTCCCTGAAGGCAGCAATTCAAATAGACAAGGTTGTAAAGAAGGCATATGGAATGCTCTCCTTCATTGGCAGAGGTATAGAATATAAAAATAAGGATATAATGTTGGAATTGTATAAAACACTGGTGAGGCCACAACTGGAGTATTGTGTACAGTTCTGGTCACCACAATATAGGAAGGACGTAATAGCTCTGGAGAGAATGCAGAGGAGGTATACAAGAATGTTGCCAGGATTAGAAAAGTGTAGCTACGAGGAGAGATTGGATAGGTTGGGGTTATTTTCCTTAGAATAAAGAAGGCTGAGAGGTGACTTGATTGAGGTGTACAAAATTATGAGGGGAATAGATAGAGTGGACAGGACAAAATTGTTTCCCCTGGTGGAGAGTTCTAGAACAGAGGACATAGATTCAAGATAAGTGGCAGAAGATGTAGGGGGGGACGTGAGGAAGAACTTTTTTACGCAGAGGGTAGTAGGTGTCTGGAATTCGCTGCCCAAGTTGGTGGTAGAGGCAGAAACTCTAAACTATTTTAAAAGGTACCTGGATCTGCACCTTAAGTGCTGTAAGCTGCAGGGCTATGGTCCAGGTGCAGGAAGGTGGGATTAGAAAGGGCACCTGGGTGTCCTCGGGCTGACATGGACAAGATTGGCCGAATGGCCTCCTTCTGTGCTGTAACTTTTCTATGGTTCTATGGTTCTAACCTACACTGCACCTTATACACAGTCAAAACTGTGGCCAGAATTTTCCCATTGTTATGCGGGGGCGGGCCCCACATGCCCGTGCGTAAAATAATGCATGGTGACGTTGGGCAAGCGTCTCAACATCACCGCGCACCATTGTGATATTTCATTGGGTGAGCGCATGTTGATCTCTGATGCGCGTTCGGCATTAATTAACAGGCCACTTAAGGCCCTTGAGGCACCAATCGACTGTGATTTTTTTTGGCGCCCATGCAATCTTTCGGTCGGTGCACAGGCGCAACGGGCAGGTGGTAGGACACATTTGTATAAATCTCATCCACGGGTGGGATAAGAGGGCTCAGTGAGGTCACGAGTGTGCTCTGTCAAATATTGTGTTTTTAAAGTTACTGATACTTGCCTGTGTGATCTGCAATACTTCAAAATGTAAACCAGCTGCTTGGTTTGGACTCAACTCTGCAGTGAGGAATTTTTTTGGGCCTGCAGGTTTCAGGAAGCCTTCCCTTAGCCTAGGAATGGGAGCTGAACTCTCCACTGGAGGCACCTCCTCTGAGGAGGAAGGGAGGGCTAGAAGGAGGAGGAGGTTGGGAGTGCATATTCAGCCTCCAGAGGAGCCATCTTTGGAAGGACAGGCACAAGGGATGAAGGGCCAAAAGGTTGTCCAAGGTGGAAGGGGCCACAGAGGATGCCACTATCCTGCTGCTAAGGTATACAGATGGCGAAACAGCTATTTCAATATGTCTGAGGTGTAGTGCCAAAGGAGACTCCGACTGTCAAGGAAGGCAGCCAACTATATCTGTCAGATGATTGGGCATGAGATCTCCGCAAACTGTATGGTTGGACACCCCATGCCAGTGGCTCCAAAGGTCACAGCTGCCCTCAAATTCTATGCCTCTGGCTCCTTCCAGGGGTCGGTGAGCGATCTTTGCGGGGTCACCCTATCAGCTGTCCACACTTGTGTCAAGCATGTTACAGACGCTCTGTTCAGACGGGCATTGACCTTCATCACCTACTGTTGGAACCCGACAAGTCAGACACAGTGAGCCAGAGGCTTTGCAGCCATTGTTGGCTTCCCCCATGTCCAGGGTACAATAGACTGTACACATGTGGCCATCAAGGCACCAGCAGGTGAGCCCGGTGCCATTGTCAACAGGAAGGGCTTCCACTCCATGAACGTGCAGATAGTGTGTGATCACAGGATGCAGATTTTATAAGTCTCTGCAAGGTACCCAGGCAGCTCCCACGACGCCTACATCCTCAGACACTCCCAGGTGCCGGGGCTCTTCAGTGCTCTGGCTCAGCTGGATGGTTGACTGCTGGGTGACAAGGGCTATCCCCTGCGAAAGTGGCTCATGACACCCCTCCGCCATCCAAGAACAGAAGCTGAGCAGCGCTGCAATAGGAGCCACACCTCCACAAGGGCTGTGGTGGAGAGAGCCATCGGTCTTCTCAAGATGCGCTTCCGATGCCTGGACTGCTCAGTACCCCCCAGATTGTGTGTCACTGATAGTGGTTGCCTGTTGCACTCTCCACAATCTTGCACTGGAAAGGGAGGACACAGTGGACGATGAAGACGTCGGCGCAGTGGCTGCGGCTGCACGCGATGAGTCCAACAGTGAGTCCGAGGATGAGCATGCACAGGAAAATGCTGAGGGGGTAGACGCTGACTCAGGCATACTTCAGAGAGGCAGGGACACCTGGGAGGCTTTAATCCAATGAACTTTCAGCTAGCACACCACATATGTACCTCCAGCACAAGCCTGAGCTGCAGGCTCCATACTTAATAACTAAGTGCAAAATCTGCCTTGATAGGAACATTAACTAAGGGCCTTGTTGGTAAAGCTAAGTGTCCCACAAATCACTCAAAGCATTTTTGTAAATCATCCACCAGCAGAAGAAAAGAGGCACCCTCAGCCATGGTGACATGGCTGAATTTAATATTACAACCAAAGGAACTTAAGAAAACAAAATGACAAAGGTGTTAAACAATTCAAACCAACTCATAAAAACCTAATTGCGGGCCAACATAAAAGCACCAGTGATAAATCCAGGTGTGCCTAAGCTGCCTTATGCTTACGTTTTCGGGTGCTACGTCTTGGTGCTGCCCCCTCGCTGGGAGTGGCATCTGAGGCAGCCTGCTGACTCTGCTGTCCTGTTGGCCTCGATTACCTTGGCGGCCGTCCTCTGGCCCATGGAGCCTGTTCTGGCCCCGCCTGGGAGGGAGATACTAGTTCCACAGCTAACATCTCCCCAGTCGTCGCAGCCTCATCAGATGATGTGGTCACTGGGAGAGGGATAGAGGAGCTGCCACCCCCATCGGGAATGCCCTGAGAGATGCCTGCAGAGATGGAAGGCAGCTGCTACGCCACCGTGCGGTCAGGTTGGACCTCCCTGCTCACCGTGGATGCATAGACACCAAGCTGGGAAACTTGGTGCCCAGACCATCTCCCACATTGGCAATGACCAGCTGAGGTCAGTGATGATGTGAGGGCTTGCTGGTCTGAGCGCATCCCCAGGAAGACCTGCTTGGTCTCTTGGAGGAGCCTCTCCACGAGAGTCGCTACTCTCTCCATGGAGGATGCATGGCACTCGGCCATGAGGCTCATTGCTTCAGCGATAGTCTGCAAAGACTCCTCCACCATGGACACCAAACCAAGCATAGCCTCATGTATCGCCACCAGATGCTCCCGCACACCCGGCTGTATTTCTGCATTTGCCGCATCGCGGACGACTCCAGAGGCACATCATCAGCCATTGACTGAGGCATGTTTCTTGTCCCCTGCAGTCCTCCGACTGCTGGTGCCAAGGGGTACTCTCTGTCTCTGCCAACTCCTCCAGCGACTGTGAAGTGCCCTCACCGCTGTGCCCCAGGACACTAGCTGATGTTCTAATTCCCACCGAGGTGCTCATATCTGCGCTGGTGCCCGCCTGCCTGGCAGAGATGGTGTGACGCTGGTGAGACTTCAAGGCCCTCAGGTGTAAGAGGGGGCCTCTGCTGCTCCTCCTCCCGGTCCTGCTCCACTGATGCTGAAGAACAAAGACCTTGGATCAGTTAATGTGGAGACAATATCAATGTGCATCCCGGTCCCCCGGATCATTATGTGCTCATTCTTCCATACGCAATGGTCAAGCTATGTAGCAAACTTCAATCACTGAACATTCAGCACTGCCATGGCTGTTGGGAGAACAATGGTGACCTCACTGCTGGGCAAACATTCCTGCCCGTGGAACCCCAGCCTCACTGAAACCGGTGGACCTGGGCGCATGGCGTTGCTCCAAATCTGGGGCCTCCTGCTTGAAGCAGCTGAGAATCGCCAACTGTGCCAGCCCACTGCCAGTTCTCACCTGTTTGGTATTATGTGCATTCTCCTCCTGAATAGGAGAGAAGAGCATTGCTTAGTGCTACCTGTACCTGGACTCTCTTCGCAGACGTCCCACCCCAATGAGATTAGGTCATTGTAGGGCTCCAGAGCCTCCTCACCCCACTGCTGCCGAACACTCACACAAAAATACTAGGCCTGTCACCGTACCCCCCACCCCACCCCTTTGCCACTTGCTGCCTACATCAAATTAGGCACCATAGGGTCAGACCTTCCATAACAAGGAGCCGCAAGTACCTGGAGCGCAGAGGACAGCAGATCGATCGGTGCCAACGCCACCTTGAAGCTCCCCTCCCAGCATGTCACCACCCTGACTTGGACATGTCCTGGAGTTCCAGAACTGCGCTCGGTGCAGCTCCTCCAGGTTGCCCCCAAACAGTCATGTGGGTGTCAGTGTACCACATGCTGCGGGTGCAGAACCCATCTCTTCACCACCCTCTCAGGGTCACCTCGGCATTGGCAATATCTGCTGGCTGACCCAGCGGAAGACACATGCCATCAGTGATTCAATGCAATCGCTACACTCAGATTTGGGTGGGAGGCGGGTTGGGGGTTGGTGGGGGGGATGGATGGGGAGGCAGTAGGGGGGGAGAGCCAACCTGATGGGTTAAGTGACCGATGCCAACATGGTCCTCACCCTTCCTGAGCAAAACAGGTCATTGAAGCACTTGCGACACTGGATCCAGGTGCGTTGCACCACGTCGCAAGAGCTCACCACCTCCTCCCAGGCACGTTTGGTCATGCGGGCAGGGCCTCCTCTGCACATCCTGGCGTACAAGCACCTCCCGCCGTGCTGCCACCTCCTTGAGGAGGGCAGCAAGGCAATCATCTGAAAAACCGGGGGGGAGGGGGGCACAGTGCCCTCCTGCCTGGCATGCTCACCAGCAGCGCTCTGGGAAGCCCTTCCACTGGCCATGATTCACAGCCTTGGAAAGGCTGAAGCAGCTTTTTAAAACAGGCCGCCGGGTCGCCAATGGACCCAGAGGTCATTGCCGGCCCGCTGCTGCCTGCCCACACCCACTGTCCTCAGGAGCTGCGATTCACGCTGGGTGGGCCAATTAAGGCCCACCTGCGCAAAATGGCAGTGCAGACCTTATTGGAGGCAGCGATCAGGTCTGCGCCCGCCCGTGCCCAACCCCTCTCTGCCTGTCCGACACGCAGAAAGTTCTGCGCAGTGTAACATTATCCACTGACAGTGACGCACATCTCTCAATTTAGTTCACTTGAGAATGGGATCGCTGGAAAGTTATGTTGTTACTTTCACCCTGTTGTACACCTGAAACCTTGATGCATCAGTTCAAATGTAGAAGTAGCACTGTACCCTTAGATTTAGTTTTAGAATCAAATGCTTAAGCCTCTCAATCAGACCTAGTAAATTCACATGACAGGGAAGACATGCCAATTTAAATATCAAAACGTCTATGGGGAAACGAACCATCATGGACACATTGTGAGAATTCTGGAGAAGCTAAGCAAACAGCATTAGTTGCACACTGGGAACTCCTAAGCACAAAGGAATTACACAAGCTTGTACAACAGATGTTTCCAATTAAGACATTGATGACAAAGTGAGTCAGATCTGCCAAATAGACTGAGTAATATGTTCGTGACTTTGGGTGGATGGCTTAATAACACGCCAGAGGACCCTAACATTGGAGCAGATTACTCCCTTATCACAGAATTGTTACAGTGCAGGAGGAGGCCATTTGGTCCATCATGTTTGCGCCTGCTCTCCAGTTGAGTATTATGACTTAGTACCATTCTCCTACCTTTTCCCCGTACCCTTGCACATTGTTTCTATTCAAATAATCATCCAATGCTGCTGTGAATGCCTCGATTGAACCTGCCTCCACCACACTTTTGGCAGTGCATCTCAGACTCGAGACACTTGCTGTGTGAAAAAGTTTCTTCTCACATTGTATTTGCTTCTTTTGTAAATCACTTTAAACCTATGTCCTCTCATTCTCGATCCTTTTACGAGTGGAATCAGTTTCTCCTTATCTGCTCTATCCAGCCCCCTCATGATTTTGAACACCTCTATCAAATCTCCTCTTGGCCTTCTTCTCTCCAAGGAGAACAGTCCCAACCTCCCCAACCTATCTTCATAACTGAAGTTTCATATCCCTGAAACCATTCTTGTAAACCTCTTCTGCGCTTTCTCCAATGCATTCCCATCATTCCTATATTGTGGTGCCCAGAACTAGACACAATACTCCAGCCGAGGTCTAACTAGTGTCTTATATAAGCTCAGCATAACCTCCTTCCTCTTGTACTCTTTGCCCCTATTAATAAAGCCAATGATACTGGATGCTTTATTAACAGCTCTGTCCACCTGTCCTGCCACCTTCAATGGTCTATGTAGATAGGCCTTTCATCTCCTGTATCTCCTTAAGAATTGTACCCCTTATTTTATATTGTCTTTCCATGTTCTCCCTACCAAAATGCATTACCTCACATTTCTAACGATTTGTGCGGCCTACAGGAAAAGAGACCGGCACCTCAAACAAGGTTTTGTTCTTTGTTAACTCAATTGACAGCAGGCAATTGTAGTGTTGAACACATTTATGTCCAATAATGAATGATCCATGTAGTTAGTTGATCATCTTTGTTGTAGGGTGACTGAGTTATGCTATTAATGATAGAGTTGATCTGCAGACACTTCTTAGGTGGAAACATTATGTTTATTTACAATATACTCAGCAACTACACGTGTGCTTTCAACTCCCACCCAATCTCTACACTGATTGCTGAGGTAGCCCACGCTACTCTCCTATTGATTACTACAGATCACGTGATTTTCCTAACAAAGGTACATTACACACTTAATAAAAACATAATTACTACATCCCTCCCCTTGGCTATACATATATTTACAAGTACATATTTTTCAAGACAACATAATATTTACAATGGGTAAGCAATTTACAAGTTCAGTCCTTCAGGCGGTTCCCGGTACGTGTGGAACGTCATAGCTCCACAACTTCAGATTCTTTGTCAGGAACCTCCTTTTCTGGAGTTGCCTGAACATCAAGTGCTTTGGTGGGCACTTACAGAGCAAATTGATGGAGCTGCAGCTGGCAAGTCTCTGGGTCCTGATGGACTGCATCCTTGGGTCTTAAAAGTGGTGGCTAATGAGGTAGTCGACGCACTGATGTTAATTTTCCAAAAGTAACTAGATTTTGGAAAGGTTCCATCATATTGGAAAGTAGCAAATATAATTCCTCTATTCAAAAAGGGAGAGTGGCAGAAAACAGGAAACTATAGGCTAGTTAGCTTGACATCTGTCATGAGGAAGTTATTAAAATTGATCATTAAGGAGGTACTTCGAAAAGCTCAAAGCAATTGGGAAGAGTCGGCATGGTTTTGTGAAAGGAAAATCATATCTAACCAATTTATTGGAGTTTTTTGAAGGAGTAACATGCACAGTGGATAAAGGGGAACCTGTAGACATACTATACTTGGATTTTCAGAAGGCATTCGATAAGGTGCCACATCAAAGATTATTATGGAAAATAAAAGCGCTTGGTAACATATTAGCATGGATAGAAGATTGGATGGCTAGCAGAAAGTAGAGAGTATGCATAATAGAGATTATGCATAATGGGTCTTTTTCTGATTGGTAGGATGTGATGAGTGGCATCCCACAAAGACAGAAGGTCCCACCAAATGGCTATGAGTTCAGTGGGCCTTCTTGGGTTGGCACTTTATTTGATGCTGAACCCAGTTGAACTTTGACGCGCCTGGTCTGTACCCCAGGCTTCCCGGCTCTGTCTCGCTCTTTTCTAGGGTTGTCGCCTTCGCTTCTTCCCCAAAAATTACAAATTCCAGCCAAATAATAAAAAACAACTATGTCACCATGCCTCTCAGGAGTGGAAAAGACTGATAACTCGATTCAAAACCAAGCTGTTCCCGACTCCTTGCAGCTGATAATGGCAGTAAGTAGATGCTGAATCCGAACCGTGAGAGATCTGTCTATTGGAGTTTAATGTGGGACAATGTGAAGTTGTTCTCTTTGGCAGGAAGAACAAAAAGCAGAGTATTACTTAAATGGAGAACGGCTGCATAATTCTGAGCTGCAGAGGGATCTAGGTGTTCTAGTACATGAGTCACAAAATGTTAGTGTGCAGGTACAGCAAGTAATTAAGAAGGCTAATGGAATGCTATCCTTTATTATGAGAGTGATTGAACATAAAAGTAAGGATGTTATGCTTCAGTTATAAAGGACATGTCAAATATTGTGTGCAGTTTTGATTTCCTTATTTAAGGAAGGATGTAAATGCATTGGAGGCGGTTCAGAGGAGGTTTACTGGATTGATACCTGGAATGAGTGGGTTGTCTCATGAGGAAAAGTTGAACTTGTTTCCATTGGAGTTTAGAAGAATGAGGGGTTGTTTGATTGAAGCATACAAAATCCTGAACGGCCTTGACAAGGTGAATGTCAAATGGATATTTCCTCTTGTGGGTGAGTCCAGAACTAGGGAGCATTGTTTAAAAATTAGGGGTCACCCTTTTAGGACCGAGATTAGGAGAATTTTTTTCTCTCATAGCGTTGTGCAACTATGGAATTCTCTGTTTCAGAAGATGGTGGGGGCGGGGTTATTGAATATTCTTAAGGCAGAGGGAGATAGATTCTTGTTAGGCAAGGGAATCAAAGGTTATCGGGGTTAGATATGAGTGTGAAAATCAAAAACAAGAAGATCGGCCATGATCTTATTGAATGGCAGAGCAGGCTCGAGGGGCCGAATGGTTTACTCCTGCTCCTATTTCTTATGTTCTTATGTAATGCATCCTCAACTCTTACAGGAACATTAGACATGTCAGCCCAAGGCTGAATATTCTCAACAGGAAACGCAGACACAGTCATGGTGGAACCAAATTTTGACTCTCTCTTCCTTAAATGGTCCACATGTTTACGGATGACCCAGCCTTTCACCTCCACATGGTAAGATAGAGGTCCAGTTACCGCACTATTTCACCCGGTAACCACTTAGGTCCTTCTCCAAAGTTTTCCACGTATACTGGCTCTCCCACAGTAAATTTCCTCTTGTGACTATGCCAGTTGTGTCAGGGTTTCTTGCTTCCCTGACTTCTTTCCACCTTCCTCTCTAAATTTGGCATTATTAAACTCAATCTCATTCTGAGAGAGCATTTTAACAATAACTCTGCAGGTGTGATGCCAGTTGTTGTATGTGGGGTAGCCCAGTAATGAAAAAGAAAGGATGTTAGCTTGGTTGCCAAGAAATCACCATTTAGCTTTTTCATGCCTGCCTTGAGTGTTTGAACCACCCTTTTGGCCAGTCCATTTGAGGAAGGGTGCAGTTTTCACATGAGTAATACCATTGAGGTTGATAAACCATTGAAACTCAACACTTGAAAATGCTGTGCTGTTATCAGAAATGACTACTTCTTGGAGACCGTGAACTGCAAAACTCTGATGTAGTTTCTCAACTGTAGCGGCCGACGTTTGTGACTTCACCTCATTTTGAATGGGCATCGACAATGAACAGAAACATTGTTCCCAGGAAAGGTCCAACGTAGTCAATGTGTAACCGCACCCAAGGACCAACTTAACGGAGCTGTCACTGGAAACTTTTGCAGTAGCTGACATTGTACAGAGTGCTGCACTAAACTGATTGTTTCCACCTCTATTAAAATTATTCTTTGATTTTCGCTGCTAAGTTATTTTCCTCTATTCTTCGGCTAGCGGGGGTTGTTTCCCACTTCTAAGCAGAGTCTCGCTTTTTTGCACCTCCTTCAGTTGAGGTTTCCTGCCCGATGTGGAGGATGATGCCATTTTGCATACCCTATATTGCTTTTGAATCTCATACCGCCCTTTCCATGGCCAGCGCTATCCCTAGTGCCTTCTTGAAATCTAGATTCACTTTGGACAATAATCTTTTCTGAATGGCGTCCTCTTTCACACCACACACCAAACAATCTCTGAGCATGTCGCTCAGAGTTGTACCAAGCTCACAGTGTTCCATTAGCTGCTTCAAATTTGCCATGTAGCATTCAATTGTCTCACCTGAGGCTCTAATTCATGAATTAAACCTAAACCCCTGCATCATAACTGAGGGCTTTGGTTGAAAATGACCCTTCACGAGGCCCACCAAATCATCGAAATTCTTTGAATCTGGAGCACTGGGTGTCATCAAACTTTGAATCAGACTGTAGGTTTTACTCCCACAAGTATTCAAGAGGATCGCTTGCCTCTTCTCTTCCCCACAATCTCGCTCGCTTGAAAAAAGCACGTGAGGCATTCTATGTATTGAGACCAATCATCTGTGGCAGGTTCAAAAGGATCAATTCTCCCAAATTGTGCTATTTTGAGAGGTGATAATTCTAACAGAGCTTGCTACTTACAATCACTGGGCGAGGTACAATGACGATTTCTTTCTAACTTGATTTCTTCTGTTCAATCTGTTTTATCCTCATCACCAATTTGTTGTAGGGTGGCCGAGTTGTGCTACTAATGATAGAGTTAATCTGCAGACACTTCTTGGGTGGAAACATTAAGTTTATTTACAATATACTCAGCAGCAGCTACATGTGTGTTTTCAACTACCACTCTATCTCTACACTGACTGCTGAGGTAGTTTGAGCTGCTCTCCTATTGGTTACTACAGATCAATTGATCTTGCTGAGAGGTACATTACACACTAACTAAAACATAATTACTACAATCTTACAGTAGTAGGCCATTCAGGTCGTCACGTTTGCTCCACCCTTCAATTAGATCATGGTTGATACCATTACCCAAACTTCCTTCCTTGATCCATAATCCCTTGATTATGTTAGTCTCAGTCTTTTAATGTTCTCACCAGTAGGATCTGCAGCCTTTTGTGGGAGAACGTTTCGCCTTTCAACTACACTTTGTGCAAAAGAAGTGCTTCCTGATTTCACTCCCGGATATTCTCATTCTAATTTTAAAATTGTGTCCCTTTGACCTGATTCAATCAAGAAATAGTGTTTCTGTATTGAAGCGATTAAATTCTTCTATCAATTTACCCACCTCAATTAGATCACCCCTTAATCTTCTGGACTCAAGGGAATAAAATTACAAGTTTCTTTAACTAGTTTTTACTATTTAACCCTTGTAGTCCCAGTTTTGGTACATCAGTGGTTTATTACAATCTTACTCCCATTTTTTGGGCTATTCAAGATCATGCATGTCTCCTGATTAACTCCCCTCAACTTCAACCAAAGGGAGTCAGGCTCAAGGACATATAATTGGGTCCACTGTCTAAATAGCCTCCACCAAAAGGAAAGGAATCAGTCAAGATTATTATCCTCTTTCGGACAGCCTTATCTTCAATTATTGTTTAGCTACATTGTAATCTTCTGGATATTATAAGGATCTGGATGAAACTACTCAGTAAATATTCCCCCACCAAAAGGTATAAGAGTTGGGTTTGTTGATTCTTTGATACAGAATAATAAGTAAAACAATTAAAATTTTAAAACACACAGGAGTTTATTATAATAAGGAAGCATGCAATTTGGTGGCTGTATGAAAAGCATAAATCGCAAAACTAAATAAATCCCTAAAAATAAAAGATAGCTATTTCTTATTTTTAATAGAAAATTCAAAATTTAACCATTACTTGCCACAGATGTAATACTTTTTAAAAAAGCAAAGGGTATCCATCAAATATTAAAGGTTACCCTAATCACCGAATGTACGGGAGAGACTTGTTAGGTTCAAAACAAAGCAAAAACAAATCAAATGAATCTAAACTTATTTGAATTACTTTGAGATATTTATAATTAATTTTCGGGTTATTTGATTAATAGTTACATGAAAATGAAAATTAAAGATGTTAATTTTTATCAATAATAAACCACCCCTAATTGATATCCTATATTTGGTGAAAGAATCATCTACTATAATAGGGATGTCTGTTCAATTTCTAAAAGATATTATGTTTGAATTTATTCTTGAAAACTGGAGTTAGGTAGCAGTCATGTTGGCCAATTTTGCTTAGTCAAGGTACAGGTTCCAGCAAGATAATAGGACTGGAGACCCAATATTTTTCTATCTGATTGCTGTTTTAATTATCAGAACTAACACTGTATGGTTATATGTTAGTGTACTAGCAAGGACGATAGAATACTATTTTTTTAGGTGTGAATTTCTTATCAGCGAATTCACATTGTTGTGAGGAGAGTTAATTATATTGCAACATGCAGTCGATGCATTGAGTGAGTGGAAGCTTCTCATGTTGAGATAGTTGAGTGGGTATTCTGTGGCATCAATGTGTGCACCACCTGTTGCTCCCTGGAGGTTGGGGAACATATAAAAGTGGATGGTGCTATTTTGCTCTGATTCCAAAGGTGATAGATTTGCTGGCTCTTGTACAAAGTCTATTGGTGACCTAATGAATGCATGCCCATAATGCTGCCTGACTGAGAAAGAGCAGATTGCCCAAAGCAGCCTAAAATAACCTTGTGCCATACAAGTTGAGGACAGTGGTTACCTTCATGGCTATGGAACAAGCAGTAGACTCAGATGAATGTGGATGCAGGTTGTCCTGCAGTGACAGAAATGCCCTCTGGCCTCTTTGGTAAAGTGCAATCTTATTTAGCACCACTTAGCAGAAAGACCCTCGTAGGGTCTGTACTGCCAGATTATTCCATGGGAAAGGAGTGCTTACCTCTTAAATGCTGCCTGCCTGACTCTCCAGCTCTATCCTGTGCTGCTTCTCCTCCTGTTCCATAAGAATGGCACAGAAGGATATGGCAATTGTGACAAGACCACACAGGGGATAGGAGAAGAGGGTAATCTGCCAATGGTCTGATCCTGCAAAAAGCAGTCAGAAAGAAGCCCAGGTCTCCATTGGCAGAAGTGAGTGGGCAAAAAGGCAGCAGATAGAATATAATTTGGGAAAGTGTGAGGTTATGCACTTTGGCTGGAAGAATAGAGGAACTGAATATTATTTAAATGGAGAAAGAATGAAGAAAGCTGCAGCACAGAGGGATTTGGGGGGGTCCTCGTGCATGAATCCCAAAAAGCTATCATACAAGCTCAACAGGTAATAGGTAAGGCAAATGGAATCTTGGCCTTTATTTCAAAGGGAATGGAGTATAAAAATAGGGAAGTCTTGCTAAAACTATATAAAGGCACTAGTTAGACAACACCTAGAATACTGTGGACAGCTTTGGTCCCTTTATCTAAGGAAAGATATACTGGCATTGGAGGCAGTCCAGAGAAGGTTCACTAGGTTGATCCTGGGGATGGAGGGTTTTTCTTATGAGGAAAGGTTGAGTCATTTGGGCCTGTACTCATTGGACTATAGAAGAATGAGAATATATTGAAACATATAAGATTCTTAGGGGGCTTGACAGGGTAGATGCTGACAGGTTGTTTTCCCTTGTGGGAGAGCCTAGGACTAGAGGGCATAATCTCAGAGTAAGGGGGCACCCACTTAAAACAGAGATGAGGAGGAATTTCTTCTCTCAGAGGGTAGTCAATCTTTGGAATTCTTTACTGCAGAGGGCTGTAGAGGCTGGGTCGTTAAGTATATTCAAGGTTGAGATAGACAGATTTTCAATCAGTAAGGAATCAAGTGTTATGGGGAAATGGCAGGAAAGTGGAGTTGAGGATTATCAGATCAGCCATGATCTCATTGAATGGCGGAGCAGACTCGATGGGCTGAATGGCCTGCTTCTGCTCCTACGTCTTTTGGACTTATGGCAAAGATAAAAATATTTTTAAAAGCATTCCCTAGCTGCAGAGATCTGTAGCTCAAAATCTCCAATCTCTCAAGTGCCCTGTTTAATTCAGGGGTGCCTTAATATTGCACTGGTAGTAGTGAATCATTCTTTCTGCATATATTTTATTCTGTCCACTGTAAAAATACTTGTATGCTTCATTTGCTGCAAAGTTTCACAGTGAATACTTAGCTTGCTGTGATGTCTTTTAACCTTAAATGGATTCTTTTGAATTACAAAAGTTATCTCTTAGCCTTTTATGGGTGAGTAAAATAGAATTGAAACCAAACAGTTCCACTTGCAGTGACATGGTATTTATGAATATTGAGCTAGGAAGCCTACCGTTGAAAAAAATCAATGCCATTTTGGATAGTTCCACCTGATGGAAAACAAGCAAATTGTAGAGGAGAAAAGGTGAATTAGAAATAGTTTATAGTGTTCACTTTGAGTATTTCCAAGTACGTTTGCAATAGATCAATTGACATCATTTCAGAACTGTAATTTGATTTCAATGCTCTTCCTTATTGCTCTTACAGCATGCAACTTACTGACACTAGCACCAAAACACTAAAAATTTCTGATTTATTGTGTACTATCTGAAATCAAATTCACTATCTTCAATTTCATTATCCAGCTTAGGTTACATTATCTCTTGGCATCTGATCCTACACAGTCAACTTGAAAACTGGCACATTCTTGTCACTTGCATGAACGTAAGATATTTGCCCAATTGTGAGGGCCCTTGCCTGGTGGAAACAGGATAGCAGTGTCCCAGAAATCATATTCTTTATTTGAAGGTAAGACAACATACATACAGTGCTAACTGGGAGACTGTGAGGCACATCTGATCTCGACTGCTGCTGCCGTAGACTGAGAGCAGAGTCATGAGATTAGTCCATCACACACTGCATCAGCGGCAGTGAGCGACAGCAGTTTAAGATATGCTCCTTAAAGTTACATGTACATAAGGTTGCCAACTGTGATTAAATGTATCCCTGGAGGTTCCATCTCATGACTTGCCCCCATGCTCTCGCCATTAAAACACATCCACCCTTTTGTCGCACTGCCTTCCTAAGCTAATTCAAAAGCAAAAAGATTCATTCATTACCCAATTGGATGATGCTTGCTGTCAGCCACACAACCTTTTTTACACCCCCTTCCCCCACCATTTTCAACATTTTTATATCTGATAAAAAGAAATTTTCAAAGAAAGTGGCAAAAAAAAATAATTTTTAATGTTCCTATGACTTTTCTCCTGGATTGCACAGAACAGTGCCATGGAGATGGATCTTCAATTCCTGGAGTCTCCAGGTTAATCCTGGAGGGCTGGTAACCCTACACGTACATCATATCACCACATTTACTCCCCTGCTTTTTCACTGTTCTTACTCACCGGTATCTTTGTTTTTTTTGCCAGAGTTTCAGGCAGGAGCCTAATTATGATTTGCTTAACTAGGTCCAATGACAATGTTGCAATTACAAGTGGACACAGAATGGACAACCCTCCCAGTTGCACCAAGTGGTGGGCAGTCTAATCAGTGGTAATTAAACACACACTTTCATGCAACTCAGAAAATAAAGTCAAGCTTCTGTTTTCTTTTAATGCTGATCTGCCTCCAAAAATTCTTCCAACCCCCCAGTTGGTCCATCTTCACTCCTCTTCCCATCATAATTGCACCCCTCTCTCTTGCTTTCGATTCACTCCACTTGGGAATTCCAACAGCCCGAACTGGTGAGCTGCCAGTAAGCCACTGGTTTTACATTCACAACTCTCCAGAAGTAAGAGCATGAGAAGTCACATTGAAATGGCTCATGACTCATGGCAAGGAGTATAGCCTGATGGCTTGATTATTTTTTCCAATGCCTGCCCGAATACTGTCCAAATTCAAAACTGCCACGAGCCTCTGAAGATTCTGAGTCCTGTGGACTCTTTGTAACCTTTGCCGCATCATTGTCTCCTGCTGAATTTGAATCACAAAGGTTTCTTGTCCTCAGAAACAAAGCACTTGGTGGTAATAATCCTAGGCCCCAGGGCCAAAGACAGTAAGTGTCACAAGGGCTTAAAACCACAATAATAGACATCTACAAAGCTGATCTAGTCAAGGAATATTAAAGCCAGTATAATTCAATTCATTTTGTGTTTGCAATTCAATTTGTCAACTTAATCAATGCTGCTTTGGTGTGGCATACTTGATCAAAACCTAAATATTCAACGTTTGCAATTGCTGATGTGAATGGACTAGATCAGTCCCAGTGCTTTCAGACATCTGTTACAAGCAGGGGAAGAGAGATAAATTGAAACCATCAATTCCCTTCCCTTACTGTTTGAAAATAGTCTGTGTTTGGAAGGGGAATTGTATGCCTGTCTCTTAGCCCCTTGAGTATGTAGTTAATTTCAATAATAGCAGCAAGCTTTTGTGGGTTTAACTAATGATGATTACTTATTCACGCACTCCCCTGAAAGCCTAAATGCCACATCAACCACTTACTTATCACAAACACATATGCACATGCACACACACACACACAAATGTTACTTGCCACTTTTCAGTCCAAGCCAGAATATTGTTAGGGTAGTTTCCTAGGCCCAACCATCTTCAGCTGCTTCATCAATGACCTTTCTTCCATCATAAGGTCAGAAGTGGGATGTTTGCTGATGATAGCACAATGTTCAGCACCATTCGCGACTCCTCAAATATTGAAGCCATCCATGTACGAATGCAGCAAGACTTGGACAATATCCAGGCTTGGGCTGACAAATGGCAAGTAAAATTTGCACCACACAAGTGCCAGGCAATAACCATCTCCAACAAGAGAGAATGTAACCTCATCCCTTGACATTCAATGGCATTACCATCACTGAATCACCCGCTGTCAACATTTCGGGGTTACCATTGACCAGAAACTGAACTGGACTAGCCATATAAATAGAGTGGCTACAAGAGCAAGTCAGAGGCTAGGAATCCAGTGGCAAGGCACTCATGTCCTGACTCCCCAAAGCCTGTCCACTATCTACAAGGCACAAGTCAGGAGTGTGTTTCCACTTGCCTGGATGCGTGCAGCTCCTGCAACACTCAAGCAGCTTGATACCATTGATACCATCCAGGACAAAGTAGCCCACTTGATTGGCACCACATCCACAAACCTTCACTCTCTCCCACCACCAACACGCAGTGGCAGAAGTATGTACCATCTATAAAATGTGCTGCAAGATCTCAGCAAGGCTCCTTAGACAGCACCTTCCAAACTCTCAACTGCTATCATCCAGAAGGACAAGGACAGCGGACACGTGGGAACACCACCACCTGGAAGTTCCCCTCCAAGGATAGAAACCATCTTGACTTGGAAATATATCACCATTGCTTCACTGTCGCTGGGTCAAAATCCTGGAATTCCCTCCTTAACACTACTATGGGTGTACCTACACCACATGGACTGCAGCGGTTCATGAAGGCAGCTCATCATCACCTTCTCAAGAGCAATTAGGGATGGGCAAAAAATGCAGGCCTAGCCAGCAACACGCACATACCATGAGTGAATAAAAGACACACACACAAGAAAGGCATAGTTTAAAAAAAATATCCTTTTGCAAGTTTAAACCAGAAGAATAGTCATAGCTCATCTGTTGGGTTCCCAGTAGAAGAACTGTTGCTCCAGGTCCAATAAGTAAAGGGATCTTGTTCCATTCTTGAATTATAGTTCAGATGGGTTCAAATGGGTTCAAATAGCTGAAGTCAGATATCTGGGTTGTTCAAGACTCCTTCGAACATAGGAAAGTTCAGCAGGTCATGAAGGTAGGCACTTGTGGTTTTTAGATCAAAGGTATTTACAGGTGGACTAAGAGTTTTGGAATCAGGCTGGGAGGCTCTTTCAAGATGTACAGCTTCCAGGTCCTTAAAGGCAAAGGTGCAACAACCTTTTTCTGCACCTGTTGTTTCTTTTGGTGTTTTCTGCAGACTGCCCAGGTCTTTCTGCATCTTCAGATAAAAACGTGTTTTATTTCCAGCCAGTTTCAGTCACATGATGCTGGTATTGTACACACACAATGGCTGATCTGAAAGCCATTGCTATACAATGGAGATAGTATATCCATTTTTCGGCCCCATCGTGGTGGGACCTGCTGTCGGTGATTCAGTGCCCAACCAAAAGTCCATTGACTTTTGACAGGACCGGATGACTCCGGTGATGGGCAGAGCCAGAAAATTCCACCCAACGGATGAGCTCTTCATTTACTCAAAATTAATTGTTTTCTGCCAAGCACCAATTGGTGTGGTTCCAACTCAGGGACATGAGGTCTGCACTTGAGGTCAATCCCCAAACAATAGCACATATGAATTCTACAGATAGTATTTGTCTTCATATGTCCATTCTATGGTGAGCCCTCCCACCACCAACCCCCCCTGCTCCCCCCCACACCCCCCCACACACACACATACACACACACCTAGGCTGATGCTTCAGACACTCTGTGTTCAAAGGCCACCTGGTCCTTGGCAGTCATCTTAACCACTTTGTGAGTATCCATTTTTAAAAAATAAAAGACGGTTCTAGAAGCTTCCACACAAACACAATCCACATTTAAAGTTATGAATAAGGCATGTCTTCACTGGGCACGACACACCTTATAGTGTTCTTGGCACATCTGAATATCACATTGTTACATTCAGATTCCTGTAACCATGAGCCCATAATTACCTTTCTAGTCACGATGAACATTTCATCACATAAGTAAATCAGTCAAGCCCTGGAAATTTGTATTATTTTTAATCAATCATTTTTTAATCACATTAGATGTGAATATAAACATTATTATACACTGGGTAGTGTTGTAAATTGGGTTTGGTAGCATTTCCGTAAATCCTGCTGTTTTTGTAATTGTATATGTAGTTATGAGAATAATGTATGTGCACCAGTTTTCAAAGAATGCCAGGGCACAGTAAAATGGACTCTGTCCTTTCTTATTTTATTATTTTAAAGTCAAGGCAGAAAAATTTATGTTCATACTTAAAGTTAGCCAAAACATTCATTAGGTTAAAAGCAATATTTATGCTCTGCCAGGAAACATGGCATCTAACAGAACATGTGAAATAATGCCACTGTCCTTATCCAATGCCATCTTGCTTTTTTTTTCTTTTTATAGAGAGGCCACAAGTCAAGGTAAATTAAGCCAGTGCTCCTATACTACAAGGCTCAACTCAGCATGCTGCATTATCTATTTTACTAAACTACACATCAATCACAATTGTCTTAGATTAGAAGACTGGAGTTTGAAGAGAGAACACAACATCAGTCATTAATCAGAGATGAAGAAGGTGTTGATCTTGCGATAGTTAGGACCCAGGTCCCTGCTAAGTTGTTTTAAACCCTTGAAGCAATTTCATGCACATACACAGGGCAGAATTTTTCAGTTGGTGGGCAAAAGCCGGAAGGGCACCCGCTGACAATTAAGAGGCCAATTAGAGTAATTAAATTTGCAATTGTCTCTGATTTTTCGTGGTCCATCTAACATTACGGTTGGCGGATGGGTGAATTGGCCAGGCAGACTTTGAATTTTTCATGAAACCTCATCCAAGAGCGGGATGAGGTTTCCATTATTAATTTTTTTTTTTAAATCTATGGACAGAATTTTTATCAGGTATATGTTCAGGTGACTGATTGTGATGCTTGGAAATTTTTCTCCTGATTTTAAAAACTTTATTTCATTGTTTTCAAGTCTTCAGCTCCCTGAAGCAGCTCTCTGCCTTTAGGGAGCTTTCATTCAACGCTCACCAGTGCTTACATCAGTGCTCGCCCTCGACCTGCCCCTACCCCAGCAGCACTGAGCATTCCAATGCGTGCTTCACGCTGGCTGGCTGTTAACTGGCCAGCGAGCGTGACATCACGGTTTGGGGCCGATTGCAGTTCACGGTTCGTTCCCTGGCCGATCCCGGATTTGCCAATCGCGCCTGTCCGCTGACCTAAAAGTTCTGCCCAGTCTGGTAGAAATACATACTCGACCACTAATGTGAACACTTACATGGAGCAAGAGTGCTTAGTACTGCCTACCGCCATGCAACAAGATCATGGGGGAGGCAATGGCTTTGTGGTATTGTTGCTGGATTAGTGATCCAGAGACCCAGGGTAATGCTTCCGGGGATTCAGGTTAGAATCCAGCCACAGCAGATGGTGTAATTTTAATTCAATAAAATTCTGGAATTAGAAATCTAATGATGACCAAGAAACTGTTGCTGTAAAAACCCATCAGGTTCACAAATGTCCTTTAGGAAGGAAATCTGTCGTCCTTACATGGCTCCAGGCCCACAGCAATGTGGTTGACTCTGAAATGGCCACTCACTCAGTTGTAACAAACTGCTACAAAGTCACAAAAAAGGACCTCCCGGCATCAATCTAGACAATGGCAATCATAGCCAGCCCTGTTGATCCTTGACCGTTACTAACATATGGGGGGCTAGGGCCAACATTGGGAGAGCTGTCTCACAAACTAGACTAGTCAAGCAACAGCCTGACATAGTCATCCTCACAGAATCATACCTTACAGATATATGTCCCAGACTCCACCTTCACCAGCAGAGGTGGCAGCACAGTGGTATACAGTTGGCCTGGGAGTCCTAAACATTGACTCCAGACCCCATGAAGTCTCATGGCATCAGGCCAAATGTGGGTAAGGAAACCTCCTGCTGATTACCACCTACCACCCTCCCTCAGCTGATGAATCAGTGCTCCTCCATGTTGAACACCACTTGGAGGAAGCACTGAGGGTGACAAGGGCGCAGAATGTACTGTGGGCAGGGGACTTCAATGTCCATCACCTAGAGTGGCTTGGTGGTGCACTACTGAGCGAGCTGGCCGAGTCCTAAACGACATAGCTGCTAGACTGGGTCTGTGGCAGGTGGTGAGGGAACCAACAAGAGGGGAAAACACACTTGACCTCATCCTCACCAACCTGCCTACTGCAGATGTATCTGTCCATGACAGTAACGGTAAGAGTGACCACTGCACAGCCATTGTGGAGACAAAGCCCTGGCTTCACGTTGAGGATAACCTCCATCATGTTCTGTGGCACTACCACTGTGCTAAATACTTGACTGGGCACCCATGAGGCACTGTGGGCCATCAGCAACAGCAGAATTGTACTCGAACACAATCTGTAACCTTGTGGCCCAGAATATCCCCTACTCCACCATTACCATCAAGCCAGGGGATCAACCCTGGTTCAATAAAGAGTGCAGAAGGGCATGCCAGGAGCAACACCATGCTTACCTAAAAATGAGGTATCATCCTGGTGAAGCTATAACACAGGACTGTTTGCGTGCCAAGCAGCATAAGCCGTAAGTGATAGACAGGGCTAAGCCATCCCACATCCAACGGATCAGATCTAAGCGCTGCAGTCCTGCCACATCCAGTCATGAATGGTGGTGGATAATTAAACAACTCACTAGACGAGGAGGCTCCACAAATATCCCCATCCTCAATAATGGAGAAGCCCAGCAGATCAGTGCAAAAGATAAGACTGAAGCACTTGCTACAATCTTCAGCCAGAAGTGCCGAGTGGATGATCCATCTTGGACCCCTCCGGAGGTCCCCAGCATCACAGATGCCAGCTTTCAAGCGAATTCAGTTCACTCCATGTGATTTCAAGAAACGGCTGAAGGCACTGGATAGTGCAAGGGCTAGGGGCCCTGACAATATTCCAGCAAGAGTATTGAAGACGTGTGCTCCAGAACTTGCTGTTCCCCTAGCCAAGCTGTTCCAGTACAGCTACAACACTGGTACTTACCCAGCTATGTGGGAAACTGCCCAGGTATGTCCTGAACACAAAAAGCAGGATAAATCCAACCCAGCCAATTACTACCCCATCCATCTACTCTCAATCATCAGTAAAGTAATGGAAGGGGTCATCAACAGTGCTATCAAGTGGCACTTGCTTATCAATAACCTGCTCACTGATGACCAGTTTGGGTTCCGCCAGGGCCACTCAACTCCTGACCTCATTACATCCTTGGTTCAAAAATGGACAAAAGAGCTGAACCCCCGAGATGAGATGACAGTGACTGCCCTTAACATCAAGGTAGCATTTGACAGAGTGTGGCATCAAGGAGCCCGAGCAAAACTGGAGTCAATGGGAATCAGGGGGAACACTCTCCAGTGTTTGGAGTCATACGTAGCACAAAGGAAGATAGTTGTGGTTGTTGGAGGTCAATCATCTCTGCTCCAGGACATCCCTGCAGGAGTTCCTCAGGGTAGTGTCCTCAGCCCAACCATCTTCAGCTACTTCATCAATGACCTTCCTTCCATCATAAGGTCAGAAGTGGGGATATTTGCTGATGATTGTTCAGCACCATTTGCAACTCCTCAGATACTGAAGCAGTCTATGTGCAAATGCAACAAGACCTGGACAATATCCAGGCTTGGGCTTACAAGTGGCAAGTAACATTCACACCACATAAGTGTCAGGCAATGACTATCTCCAACAAGAGAGAATCCAACCATCGCCCCTTGATGTTCAATGGCATTACCACCACTGAATCCCCCACTATCAACATCCTGGGGGTTACTATTGACCAGAAACTGAACTGGACTAGCCCTATAAATACAGTGGCTACAATAGCAGGTCAGGGGCTAGGAATAGTACGATGAATAACCCACCTCCTGACTCCCGAAACCTTGTCCACCATCTACAAGGCACAAGTCAGGAGGGTGATGGAATATTCCT
Organism: Carcharodon carcharias; assembly: GCF_017639515.1. Classification (NCBI taxonomy): domain Eukaryota; kingdom Metazoa; phylum Chordata; class Chondrichthyes; order Lamniformes; family Lamnidae; genus Carcharodon; species Carcharodon carcharias. The sequence continues at coordinate 138,416,359 of NC_054477.1, forward strand.
CACATGCCAGGGTGAGTGCAGCTCCCACAACACTTAAGAAGCTTGACACCATCCAGTCTGCTTGATTAGCGCCACATCCACAAACATTCACTCCCTCCACCATTGATGCATGGTAGCAGCAGTCTGTACCATCTACAAGATGCACTGCAGGAATTCACCAAGGCTCCTTCAACAGCACCTTCCAAACCCATGACCACTACCACCTAGAAGGACAAGGGCAGCAAATAGATGGGAACACTACCACATAGCAGTTCCCCTCCAAGCCACTCACCACCCTGACCTGAAAATATATCACTGTTCCTTCACTGTCGCTGGGTCAAAATCCTGGAACTCCCTTCCTAACAGCACTGTGGTTGTACCTACACCACATGGACTGCAGTTCAAGAAGACAGCTCACCACATCTTCTGAAGGGCAACTTGTACTGGCCCAGCCAGCGAAGCCCACATCCCATGAATGAATTTTTAAAAATGCTATCTTCAAGGGAGGTTCAGGCTGCATTCATAAAAATTACCTACTGATAAGACCAAGGCATTGAGGCCCACAGTATGAAATGGGATGAAGGCTTGAATGGGATGAAGTGAACATTTACAAACCCACATGGGACAACTGTAAAGAAGAGATTCAGATGTCTCATAGAGTGCAATAGTCTCTGCTTACAAAGACTAATGGCTGCATTTGGGACGTAGCCTCCAGTTATAATTCATACAAAAATACAGTAACAGGTGGCTATTCATTATCAATCCAGTTCGTGCCTCTGGGCACGTGACAAGAGAAACACTTCTCAGCATGCTGTCATAGTTGGCCAGCTTCTCCTTAATATACTGCCAAAACCAACTGATTCTGTAAAATGTAGAGCTACGTCATCAGTAGAATAGTAACCACAATTTCAAGAGGCCTCTCAGGAATCCTGTACCTTTACCTTCCCAGCAGACAACAATTAGCATATAGTAGCATATAGAAGCATGGGAGTCACTGTTGCCCATTAAACAATGACCTTAGTCTTAGGTTTGAGATCCTGGATCTCAAATACTTCTTCACAGTCGGCCAAAGGCTGAGTTATCTCATTGGAGGCAGTGATGGATTTTGTTGTCTATATCTGCTTTCATCAAAAAGAGGCTCCCAAGATATGGGGCAGGATCTTCCGGTTGGTGAGCAGGGGGAGTGGGGCCCACTGACCGATGTGAAAAATGACATGGAATGACACCGCGTGGAACTCCCGACGTCACCCCGTGTCATTTCCATTTTCAGGTCGGTGGGGGCATAGCCGAGTCAGCTGTGTGCCCGCTGAACTGTCAACGGCCTATTGAGGCCATTGAAAATGTGATTAAGGTCATTAATGGACCTCCCTGTCCAACCTTAAGGTTGATGGGGAGGCCGGGAGCCCTGACGGGCTTCAGAAAAATTATGAAACCTCATCCATGGGCAGGATGAGGTTTCATGAGGGTCTTTAAATTTTAATCACACCCTTCAATAAAAGTTACGGACATATCCCAACTCATGTGACAGCGTCACATGAGAGGGCATGACAGGGAAAAGTTTTCAACCTCTTTATTAAAAGTTTTAAATCAGTAACAATCTCCCTGAGACAGCACTTAGCCTCAGGAAGATCAGTGCACTCTTTCATGCGAATGCTTGAAAGAGCGCACTCCATGCTGAGGGAATCCTCCACACCGCCCCCCCCACCCGACCCCCTCCCCGCACAGGGAGCGCACAGCGCTTCCAAGTGGACGTCATGCTGGGTGGATCTTAATTGGCCTGCCCATGTAAAATGGGGGAAAAGTGTGAGGTGTTACAGTTTGGAAGGTCAAACCAAGGTAGGACATACACAGTAAATGGTAGGGCACTGAAGAGTGCGGAGCAACAAAGGGATCTGGGAGTTCAGATACATAGTTCCCTAAAAGTGGCATCACAGGTAGACAAGGTTGTAAAGAAAGCTTTTGGCATACTGGCCTTCATAAAGTAAAGTAATGAGTATAGGAGTTGGGATGTTATGGTGAGGTTGTATAAGAAATTGGTGAGGCCAACTTTGGAGTATTGTGTGCAGTTCTGGTTGCCTAACTACAGGAAGGATATCAGTAAGATTGTGAGAGTGCAGAAAAGATTTACTAGGATGTTGCCGGGTCTTAAGGAGTTGAGTTACATGGAAAGATTAAACAGGTTAGGACTTTATTCCTTGGAGCATAGAAGAATGAGGGGAGATATGATAGAAGTTTACAAAATGTTAAGGGGTATAGACAGAGTAAATGCGAGTAGTCTCTTTCCACTTAGATAGGAGAAATAAACATGAGAGGACATGGCTTTAGGGTGAAAGGGGAAAGGTTTAGGGGCAACATTAGGGGGAACTTCTTCACTCAGAGAGTGGTGAGAGTGTGGAACAAGCTACCATCTGACATGGTAAATGTAGGCTCACTATTAAGTTTTAAGAATAAATTAGATAGATACATGGATGGGAGAAGTCAGGAGGGTTATGGACTAGGTGCAGGTCAATGGGCCTAGCGGAATAATATTTCGGCACAGACTAGAAGGGCCGAATGGCCTATTTTCTGTGCTGTAGCATTCTATGGTTCTATGGCGGCGCCCCACACGCCCCCCCATCGGGGACGCCGATCGAGGGCGCAGCTGCCAGTGCCCGCTCCCGCACTGCCCCCACACCCCACCCACCTTTATGGAAAATGGTACTCATTTTCCAGGACCTCACTATTGATCTTCATCGATGAACAGAGGTATTGTGCTCTGGGAGCTGGTTGGAAGAGGACCTTAGTGTTTTGGGTGTTTAGTGAAACGCCCAGTTTCTCACATGCTTTGGATGACCTGGAGCTCAGTTTCTGAGTGAGTGTACTCACAAGCATCATCCATGTATGAAACTCAAGGTTTTGGTTTTGGATTGAAGGCAGCCCCCGGGCTGATCAGTTTCCTGTTAGCTCTGTAAATGATCTCCATGCTTGTGGGTAATTTCCTGGAGGTGAGGTGCAGTATTGCACTGAAGAAAATGGAGAAGAGAGTTGGTGCAATGACACAGCCTTGTTTGGCTCCAATGTTCAATGAGACAGGGATTATAGTTCAAATTCGGTGTTGTCGTTGTTGAACAACTGCATCAGAATGTGGAGTTCTTTTTGACCACTGCATTCTGTTTAGTGGAAATTGTGCTGCAACAGCAGCAAACACTTGAATGACCACATGGAGTTGCATTTGGAGCTGCAGAAAAATCACAGAGGAGAAAGGGAGGTGACAGATGATTTTTCTCCCCTTTAAAAAGGGTATGAAGGCACAGTCACCAAACTCTAGCCTCCTGAGGAGCAGTCTAATTGGAAACTATACTTCTCCAGGGCAGCTGTCACAGACAGTCGCCTCTTACAACAAGAACTGCAAACCAATGCCATAGCTGGCAATGCTTTGCCTGGTGCAATCAAAATAACAGCAGCCTACAACTTTTTTGCCTCCCGCTCCTTCCAGGCGACAACAGGAGATATTAGCAGCATCAGTCAGTCTATAATTCATGCTTGCCTTCAGCAGGTGACTGATGTAATGTTTGCAAAAGCGAGTAAGTTCATGCCATTCACCATGGGCAACAGCAGGATAGGGCCCTGGGGTGTGTGTAGATTGCTGCTTCCTCCAAATTCAGGTTTTTATTGAGTGAACACACATTGCTATGTGGGTCCTTGTAACTCAGTCTGCTGCCTCGATTAACAGCAAGAGCTTCCATCCCTTTAATATACAGCTGGTGTGTTATCAATCTGTTCTGTCTCTCCTGTCAGCTACCATAATGCCACTATAATTCTGAGCCCTCTACCCCCCCATTACTCTTTGAGCTCCACAGCAAGTCAGAGTAGAGTTGCCAACTGTGATTGAGTGTAGTCCTAGAGGTTTCATCACATGTTTTTCCCCATCTCCAGCCATTAGTCTGCCAACACCTACATCCTTGTGACACACTCCCTTCCTACGCCAATTGGAAAGCAAAATGACTCATTACTCAATTGAATGATGCTTGACTGTCAGCCAAACAACCTTTATTGTTTCCATTTTCAGTATTTTTATATCTGGTAAAGAGAAATGCTCGAAGAAAATGAAAGGAAAAAAAACAATCTTTTTAAGTGCCGCTATGATGTATCTCCAGGGATGCACACAGCAGTGTCCGGGAGATTGAACTTCAATTCCTGGAGACTCCAGGCCAATCCTGGAGGGTTGGCAACCTAAGGCAGAGGTTGCTTAGTGACAAGGGTTAGCCCTCTCCCTCATGGATCATACTAACTCTCTGCAAATACTGCAGACAGTAGAAATCTGAAAATGCTGGAAATATCAGCAGGTCAGGGAATATCTGTGAAAATAGAAACAAAGTTAATGTTTCGGTTCAAAAACCTTTGATCAGTAAAATACACATGCTGTGCAAATTGTTGTATAACTAAATTGACAGGTTGACAAGAAAACAATGAAATTGTCAATTGCTCAAGCAACATTTCCAATGTCCCAGGTCTGATGGCTTTCACCAAGACAACCCAGCAAGACTGTCCTGGATTGTCATAGTCTAATGCATTATTTGCTCTGCAGTGAGGACAACATATTGAGCCATGGTTGGGGGAGGAAATTCAGCCACATGTTAAAGATGCTGGCAAGAAGGTATAAAGCCGGGAGAGCACCAACAATGGTTTCCAGACAGAGCTTTTTGGCAACAGCTAATTGAAAAGGGCTTCAGCTAACTGTCCCTTCTCCATTCCCTCATAAGCAGCCCTGTCTAGCCCAATCCTTCCATCTTCCAATGAAGTATGTCTGACAAAAGGCCAAACTTGATACAGTTACATTGCAAACATTTTAATAGCTCACACAAATGTCATCAAATTTAGGAACATATTATCAGCAAGCTGTTAGCATATAGAACAATATAGCACAGAATGAGGCCAGTTCTCTTAAAGAGCTGCAAACTAGTCCCACTCTCCTGCTTTGCCCCCATATCCATATATGTTGTTATTTTTTTAAGTATAGATCCAATTCATACGAACATATGAAATAGGAGCAGAAGTAGGACATTCAATTTTGAAATCCTTCCAAACAATACATTCAAGAAATTGACAACTCATTGAGCAAAAACATTTCTCATCTCATGAACTCATAAGCTCATAGATGTCTGTGGCATAGAAGAGGGCCATTTGCCCCATCGTGTCTGCACCGGTCAACAAAGATCTGACAACACTAATCCCATTTTCCAAGTGCTTAGCCCATAGCCCTGGAGGCTATGGCAATGCACCTCTCCCTTCTGGTTCAGTTGCCAATTATTTTATATCTATCTTCTGGCTACCGACTCTGTGAAGTGGAAAGAGACAGAAAAAAAATGGTGGTTTTCTTACCTGACTTCTTTCCTGTCCTACATTCCGATACAAGTCTCCCTGTGTGGACCATGGAAGGGTCGTGTGGTTCATACGAGGACTCTTAAAGCGCTTGTGATCAGTGACCTTCAGGAGCTCAGGCCTGAGAGGTCCTAGCTGCAGAGGGCAGCATACTGGTGGCTGCCAGGACATTACATCCCAAATGGGTTTCTGGCACCAAGTGAGCATTGGTTGATGGGATGGCAAGGGTGTGGATGTACTGTCATCCATAGATATGACAATGGGCTGAACATTCGCAGAGTAGCAATCACTGTCGGGTTGCCATTCTGCTACTTTTTACTTACCTCTGGAGCTATATATTTCTCACCCAGGCTTCTGACCCAGGCTTTCTGAGAAATGTGATGAAGAGTTGCTCCTGGAGGCCCTCAAAATATTGCAGGGTGGCAGAGGAAGTGAAATCGCACCTCTGCTTACAACACTGGCTAGGTGAGGAGGTAAGGTGGGCTGGAGTTTAGTCAAGGGAGGCGAAGCAGTCGGGAGGTTTGGGGGGGTAGTTTGGGGTAGGTGGAGTTAAACTGGGCGGGGGTGTCAGGAACAGTGTGGGAATTGGGTGTTCGGGTTGGGGGGTTTGGTGCATTAATCAGTTTGTTGGGGGTTTCAGGGAGTGGGGACTTAAGTCAGGGGATAGGAATTAGTTGGCTGGTCAGTAGGGTAGTTAGCGGGGGTTGTGGGGGGGCAGTCAGTGTGTAGGGGAATGGGGGTACTTGGGGAGTAGGAGGTTAGACGGGGTTAATCAGTGGAGCAAGACAGTCATTGGACGTGAGGGGTTGGAAGGTGGTCAGGAGTCAGAAGTGTTAGTCAGGCGGTGGGGTAAAGTCAGGGGGTTGGGAGACAGTTGTGTGGGTCCAGTTGAGGGGCGGGGGTGCAGAGGTAGTCAGGGGCTGGGGTATGTAGCCGATGGTGGGGGTGGTTCAGTGGGGGGTTTAGGATGTGCTCAGTACCATAGTTACCTAGGAGTTAGAACTGGTTTTAATCCATCTAAATATTCCTGGTTATCTATTCTGCTATGAGAGTTGGAAACATCTGAATTCTCCAACTTCAACTCAGACTTTTGGAGGGTTCCAGATGCAGGGTAATCGCCCAATGGAAACTGAAACTTCCCGGGCAATTCCAGTGCAATCCTTGTATGGGGACCTCTGAGGTTATCTTCTGGGCCACCTCTGGAGTACGACCCTCCAGAGAACGGAAAACCTGGACCAACATTACATTGTTGTTTCTGCTACTGTGCTATCGCTCAGCAATTCCACTGATATGCAGCAGAAGAGAGTTTAGGAGACCCATGATGCAAAGTGGGTAGCAGATTCTTCCAACATGTAGCATTAGCTCCCTTCAGACTGTCCGATACACTGAGCAATATCCGTTATACAGAATTATTTTTTCATATGAGACCCTAAACAGTGGAACCTTGTCCTCTTCAACAGAGTAGGAACCACTGCCTAGCCAATTCTTGGATGTTGCTTTCACTTGAACCTTGTATTTGCTCACATGTGCTGAATGAATCACCCTATGGAGACCTCTCTAACTCAAAGTCTACACCACCTGAGTTGCTGATCTCTGTGCAGGTGCTTGTAAAGTATCACCAAATGATGATGCATCTTTGGGAGTATGGTTCTGCCCTTCTCCATCTAGATTCCTGCAGGGCTCAAGGCTAATGAAATGTTAATCTTTATCTAAAGGAAGCTGGAATACAAAAGGCTGTATAGAGATTTGTTAGATCATATCTGGAGTACTGCTTTCAGTTTGGCATACTGTTCCTGAGGAAGGATATATTGGCCTTGGGGAGGGTATAGCACAGATTCTGTAAAGTCATATTAAAGCTAAAAGAGTTTAGTTGTGAGGGCAGATTGCATTGACTAAGCTTCTATTCCCTTAGAGTAGAGAAGATTGTAGGATCATCTAATTGAAATGTTTAAGATAATTGAAGGATTTGATAAGGTAGATAGATAAATTTAGAACTCCCTTCCAACTACCCACTTTCAAAAGCTCTTGAGATTAGCCCAATTGATATTATCAATATTAAGATTCATGATTTTTTTTTAGCTAGGGGTATTAAGGGATACAGAACAAAGGTAGGAAACAGACCAAGCAGCCATGATCTAATTAAATTCGAATGGCTGAAGGCCCCACAGCTGCCCCTATTCCCTTAAGGCTTCCTGAGCATAAAGAATCAATAAAGAAAAATGTTATACCTTTATACTGTGCCTTTGGAATGTTGGTGAACATCCTTGTTGTGAGGGTGTTGGTTACAGAAAGGTGTCTGTTAAAGAAGTCTTTGTAGTCTTCAGTAGGTTAACATCTAATCTTTATTTACTACTTGCAACTATACACATACATACAGTAAATAGTATAGGCAAGGAGTTATTTCCATGTCTAGGTCTTCACACATCGCTGCTCAATATCACATTGACCCTAGGTCTGGGTCATGTGCCTTATTACATCACTGTGTGGATGGTACTGTACTCGGTCCCACATTTAACCCTTTATGTGGCAGACCCTTATGCTACAATTCTCAAGGATGGATGGGAAGGTAGATATTTTGGATTTCAGCATGAGTGTCAAGATGGAGTCCTGTCTATCAGGTGCATGTGGCTGCCACTGTGGTAGTGAACACTTCTACAGCATGCTCTGAAACTGAATGGGATTTATTCCAGGATGTTTCTCCTTCAGATCCTCAACCATCGGAAATTCCTGGCCTTGTAAAGGATTAACTGCTGAGTTATTTCCTCCCATAATCTAAGAAACTTCGAGGGCAATGTGTTTTTCTACCTCCTTCCAAGCAAAGCAAAAAGTTTGTCCAGGTAATTAGAACTTCAAAAAGTTTTACACATTATAAATGAATAAAGCAAATAAAGGAGCATTGGATGAACATTCATCTTAACTGCATCAGCTCAGAGATAACAGAAGATAAAGTCACAGTCAGGATCTTCTTTCATTTCCCCAAAAGAGAATCATTGCAATTATTTGTATACAAGCAAGAGAATGTTAAAGTAATTTGGAATTCGAGATATCAACATTGAACCTTGACTATTAGAAAGGAGAACTGTTCCCCAGAGAAAGAGTGAAATGCAAGTTAATGTTACTGTCTTAGGCATATCTAGGCTAGTTGGCACAGATGAATGGCCTGTTTCTACGATGTAATTTCTATGTAATTCTATATATGTTCTCTGCAGTTTGGCTGTAAATAAGGTAGTCAATCCAATCTGTCAGTTTCCCACTGAGTTGGCCGGGTTAGGTTACAATTACTCCCATTGGTTCAACATTCTTCAGTCTCAAGGTCTATTTTGTTGCTTTTTTTTCTATTAGGAAGAAAGTAATCTTCCCCTTTTCTTCATTATGGGAGTTGAAAATTTGATTAGTATTGGTGCCAAGGTTGGCATAACTTCAAATAATAAAATGTTGCCTAACATCTCTTTGGTGAAAATTGTAAGTAACAAGGCTACTTTTATGATTATGGTTGGATTTTTTTTGTCTTATTTTGTTCCTTTGATTTTCCAAGGAAAGAAAGGAAGTAGCTGACCACTAAAATTGTTTAATTGTTAAAAACTGAATGCTGAATAAGAACATAAAATCCAATAAATCCGTTAGCACGTGAAAATCAATTTTTCCATATCAAAAAGTTGACATTTTAAAATGGACATAAGAACATTAGAAAGTGCAAGGCTGGATAATGATGAATAGCCATCTAGGTGATTCCAACCATCTGTCTGCTACTGAAGTTCACAATGCAGTTACAGATAAAGAGGACATTTGATATCCATTCTCCAAAATATCAACTCAGCTTCCTTTTTATCCTGGTCTCAGTCACCCTTCTTGGCTCTTGTTTCAGCTGCATCATTTTTTGTTGTCACACTCAGTACAAGCATGAGGATATTGGATGTTATGGGCTGTAAGATCACACTTTGCCCCTGTGAAGTTTAAACATCTCATTGTGTGAGGATTAACTAGCGTCTGAAGAATTTGAAATCTCTAGACTGTTGGCCTCAGAGCGCCATATTGAACAAAAGAGAATATTTGAGTTCAAATGGGGACAGAGATAAGGGTGACTAACCACTGTTATTTTATCATGGTCGTCTGAACCACAGAAGTGTTAACCCACCCTATATCATGTGACTGCAATTAACACCAGGGACTGCAATACAATACAGCCTGAACAAAGCAAATGTATGTGTGAGAAACATCTGAAGAAGTTAACATATTTTAAAATACACAGGAAACATCTGAAAAGCTGAACCATCAGAGCTGAAAGTTTTCCAATGCAGCCAAAATACAATATTTGTTCCAGGTTCTAGGTCCACCAGAGAACCAACCTCCTGGCTCTTTGTCTGCAAGAGGCTTCACAGCTTCACAAGAATGCTTTGTTTCTAAAAGACCCTCACTCCAACTGTAGTATCAACTGAACCAACAAGACAGCAGGTCTGCATCAATATAAAGACTGAGTTATAAATTCCATTTTTATAACTGAAGCTTTAACTTAATCTTTATCTTTGCATGTGCAATAGTGTGAGTGCAACGAGTGATTGAGACGTTGCGCTCAAACATAATAAATAATCTTACCTGGAAAAACTCAGCAGGTCTGGCAGCATCGGCTGAGAAGAAAAGAGTTGACGTTTCGAGTCCTCATGACCCTTTGGGTCAACAGTTCTGTTGAAGGGTCATGAGGACTCGAAACGTCAACTTTGCTCTTCTTCGCCGATGCTGCCAGACCTGCTGAGTTTTTCCAGGTAATTCTGTTTTTGCTTTGGATTTCCAGCATCCGCAGTTTTTTTGTTTTTAACACTGAGAGTAAGGTAATACACACCTTATTTTAATAATCTGTAACTCATTAAATACCATCAAATTAAACATGAGATTTAGCTCCATGGGACCATCCGAACAACATACAACACTCGCTGTGTTATATTCAGGTCTAGAAGGATAATGTTCCTGTTTTACATTTGGGTTTGGGAGAGTGGATAATAAGGTGGATAATGCTCACTGTTCTATATTCTGGTTTGGAAAATATGGTCTCAAATTACATGGAGAAACATCCTTAATTTAGGACAGTAACTGTTACCTTTGTGCTCTGGCTTTGAGTAGAATAAGCAACCCTGTGCCAGCATTTTATGCACATAGCACCACCACCCACTCCTTACCACACCAGGAGCAGGTTGGCAGGTTGTGGTGGCAGTGTAAAATTGGGCACATGACAGTAGCGCTGTGCCAGTCGCCCATCTGACCCTGCTGGGATTTTTCTCAACGTGCAGAGGCCCATGCCCGGTGTCCGGGGTGGGGGATTCCTATTGTTCTGGCACGCAGTGCCCAATGGTGCAACAAGGTAATTCCCTGCTCTGCTTCCCCTCCCACCCTACTGACCAGGGCCACCCACACCTCTTGCCGGGGTCTGCCAGCCTCACCCCACAGAGACCTCAGACTTACCTTTGTCTGAAATACATGCTGCTCCTTTTCTTTGGGATTAGCTGCAGTCCCAGCAGTGACCACCACTCCCAGTGGCACTGTTGAGACAAGATCAAATGGTCGGCAGCACCTGGAAATGGGACTTCTTCTCCAATGGGAGAAAAACGCTGCTTCAAGCCAACTGACAGCCCAATGGGCATTAAATGGCTGTGAACAAGCCAAGCACAGGTGGGCTCGTCTTGTCCCTTTTACACCAAGGGGTGCAGCCACTGCACCCACCCACCACCACCACCCCCACCCCTCCCTGCCTGCCGCCAACCCATGTAAAATTCAGCCTTGTTGTTAAGGGTGAACCCTTTTAGACTGTGAGCTGTCAGTTAAGTTTGAAGCTAAATCCTGCAGATACCGCATTTGGACAGGCAGAATGCTGCTGGTGGTTAAAGGTACCTGAAAAGTTGTCGAGGAGAGAACGGGTGGCTGGTTATGTTGGGGAGTCAGGAGATCTGACACACACACACAGTGCACAGGATGTGCAGGGTGGAATTTAAGGGTGAAACAGGGAGCCAAAGACAAGAGCAGAAGTGGCAAGCACAGAAAAAGGAGCAGGCAGACAAAGACTTATCATTCAAAACTTGCTTAAGCAAATGGGTGGCAGAGGTTTGACCTGATAGAGATCTGTTAAGTTATGAATGGTTTAGATAGAGTGGAAACAGAGAAGATGGTCGTTGGTATAAGGTAGTCAGCTTGAAGTCCAATAGGGAGTTCAGAAGAAACTTCTTTACCCAAAAAATGATGAGAATGTGGAACTTGCTAGGGAATGGTTGAAGCGAATAGTGTACATGCATTTAAGGGGATTTAAACCAGCATATGATGGAGAAAGGAATAGAGGATTACAATACAGATTTAGATGAAGAAACACGGAAGAACATTTGAGTGAAACAAAAAAGCCAGCATGGACTTGTTGGGATGAATGGCCTATTTCTGTGTGTTTTTGTTGTTCACACTGAAGAATTCCATCTTATCACAAAGGCGAAATACTGTGGATGCTGGAAATCTGAAATTAAAATGAAAAATGCTAGAAATACCCTGTAGGACTGGCACCATCTGTGGAGAGAGGAGCTCAGTTAATGGGCCCAATTCCAACTCCATGCAGTTGTGTTATTACGATATAATCCTTGGATTCATTTACAGTACAAGGCACGAGGCACCAATCGCTCATTGTGGGTTCATTTATTAAGGCTAGGCATGCAAACAGTTATACGTAGGTATAAAATTGAAGACATCAGAGCTGTGTATGTGCTCTGCTCCAAGAAAAAGTGAAACTAAGACTGGATCACATGACACATTTCATTTCTAGTGATGTCAGGCTGATATCATTTAAAGGCATATTACAACATCCCCTTTTCTTTTAAAAGATACTTCCCCCCTTGCAAAGAAGTATAACTATTTACAATACACATGTTCATGTTTAGTTACCATTACGTAAGTGTATAGAACTGGTGAATCTATGAGTCTCTAAAGCACAGAGGTAATTTGCTGGTATGACCAGATCTTCTAATGGTAACCATGTCTGGAGGTCTCTTTAATGCTCACAGTGATCTGTGGGATTGTCATTCTTGGATATTGTTTCTGGTTGCATTTGGGATCTTGTCCTGGATGCAATAGGACTACATGGTGGTTGAGGAGCTGGAATGGATCTGATGTGTCCCCAGTTACATCTTACTATTGTACCTTTCTGTGTAGTGGCTTCATAGGACCTTGGTTCTGAACAAATCCTTGTCACTTCAGCTGGTTGCCAGGTACTTTCTGTGGGATCCTGGATGTGAACATGTTGTCCCAACTTCAAACTTGGCAATTCTGCACCTGCACTTTCATCCTACAAGTTACCACCTTCTCTTGCTGTTTCAGGAGTTTCTGAGAGTGTAGCATGTGTAAGAGTGGGTAAATTAGTTTGCACTGGTCTGTCAAAGATGTGTTCTGCTAGTGAAGGAATAGTTGCTTTTAAAAGTGTTGCTCTCAGGTGTAACATTGATCTTGCTTGGCCTGTCTACATTTGAGAATTAGGGATTTCACTGTGCGAAGCATTCATTTAGCTAGGCTATTAGGTCTAGGGTAATGAGGAGAAGAAGTATTGTGATCAATATTTCATTTCTCACACATTTCCTGAAATGCCTTACCAATAAATTGTAGACCATTATCCATATCGATCTCTCAAAGTACACCAGTTAAACTGAATGAACCACTCAGGGTGTGCATGATAATTATGCTTGACGTGCAATTGTCAAATAATGGGGTACTTGGTAAAATCATCGATGATGATGATGAAGTCAGTGCCCTGGACATGAAAGAGGTTGAATGCGATTTTGGACCAAGGATGGGTAGGAACTTAATGTGGAATTGATACTTCTTTGTACTGACTTGAGATGCCTCACACTTCTTGACCATTACTTCAACGGCATTGTTCATACCTGGCCAACAGGGAAATTCAGCACAGCAATATAAAATAACCCTATTCTTTTACAAGAACTGTGTTTTCTTATTAATCAATTAATACATCCGCCCATTATAACTAACCTCCCAGTATGACAAACTTTCAACTTCTTACATTCATTGAGTTTTTAACTTCATGCCCAAGCCGTAACTTGATACCTACTGATGGTTTAGAAAAGAATACCCACACAACAGTTATAAAAAGCTTTTTGAATTTAAGATAAACTGCATGTTATGGCTTCCCTTGTCAGTTTGGGTTGTCACGGCCTAAGAAAGTCTCTGAAGTAAATCAAATAAATTCAACAGCAATTTTACACACAGCATGACGATGACTGACCAGTTATTTTTTTGAGATGTTGGTTTTGAGGAAAACGTTGGTTAAAGGACTAAAATTATTTGTTGCTCTTCTTCAAAGAGTGCCATAAGATTGCAATTAGATCACATTAAGTGGACCTGTATTTAACCTCTCCTATGACATTGCACCATACCTAATTATTACTTGGAAATGTCAGCCTAGATTAGTGACGAGGATTAAGAATCAGGCTTGAGCTCAGAGCCTTCTGACTTTGAGGGGAGAGTGCTACCAACTTAATCATATTTAGGTCATATGTCCTGGGGGAATGTTTGCCTTTTTAATCCCTTTCAGTCTGCTTCACTGACATCAAAGTCCCTGAGCAAATTTGACACGTGTTTGATGTTGGATGATGCACTGTCAAGGGCTATTTTTTCCTTGGCTCTCAACTTCTGTATAATCTTACGCTTAGCTAAAAGATCATCTCTTCCTTGTCCTTTAAAGGCTTTGTAAATCATGTTTTCTCTAATCTCCCTTTTAATTATCTATGTTGGAGCATTGTTACTTCTTTCCTACCAGCTTTACAGACGTATTCATCCTGCAAATGACACCCCCATTTGTGGTCAACAGCTTTATTATTGTGTTCTAATCTGCTTTCCCCCTACACACCCAGCTTCCTACATCTGCACTCCCCCAACCCATAGCTCCTTTGTCTATGCAACTACATTTATCTCTGATACTGTATTGCAGTTCAAATGCACCATTTAACTTAATCCCTCCAAGTCTTGTGCCTTCTTACAGCCCTAATATTAACCTAATCAGTTTAATAGGCAAGAACAATACCAATCAGAAGGGATTGGGATCCTTTGCAATGTTACTACATTCGTTTCTCATGCTGTTGACCTTTGCCTCCGGAAGTTATATATTGTGTTAGTGTTTGGTTACATGTTTGTGCCCTTGGGCAGATGGGATTTTGATAATCTCATCAGGGCCAGACTGTTATCTTGATCTGAGGGCAGAGTGTAGAAACTTTGATGGTTTACCCTCTGGAATAAACCTGTTAGGAGAGAGGTGCCAGGGCCAAAGAGACCTAAAAAGGCAAATTTGTTTTAAGTCTTTTTTTAAGTTTTCTTGTGGACCAGGAAGAACAGGAGGAAAACTTGGAATTCCCTGCTCCATGTCTCCCTGACATGATGAAGGGTTTTTGACCAGAAATGTTAACACTGTTTCTCTCTGCACAGACGCTGCATGACCTTCCTGTATTTCCAGTTTTTATTCCCAGGCTATGTTACATTTGTTGAAGTCCTTCATCAGCACTCGTTTATGGATTTTTACATTAGCACAAGTTTAAGATAAACTGCCAAAACTATTATGACATTTCTTTTTCTGATTGTTTTGAATAGTTTTGGATTGATGTCCCACTATATGTAGCCAACAATATGTAGCCATGAAGCTAAATTTACAGCTCAATGAATTTTGTCAGTGATGACTCCTGGCTTCAGTAACCTTAGCAAAAAAGTATAAAATTGTAAAGAATGGTAGAATGCTGTGAGAAAGAAACAACAAATTACTTGCTGTGTTAGTCTGATCATCACTACCTTCCAAGAAAGGAGTACTAATTGACAAAGGATGAAAGGAGCCTAGTTTAATCCATTAAAAGCCTTGTTAAAGATAATTAACAATGAAAGTGCATGATAGTACATAGCTGTGGAAACAGTTCAGGAAGTGAGCATTTTACTTTAGGTCAGCCCTGATTTTATTGAGTTTAATGAAGGGAAAATTTCAAAGTAACACCACAGCGGTGAAAGTTGTGAATGTTACACATGAATTTTCTCTCCTAGGTCACTAGCATTGTGGCCAGTAGCAGCTGCACTTCATTACAGGAAGAAAATGAGAAGGATAGGGTAGTTTTGAAAACACAGAACTCATAGGAGATGTAAAATTCACAATAAACCTTACCTTCAGGAGCAGGTCCAGGAGAACAATCAGAACAGTACATAATAAGGTACAAAAGCACAACAGAGCTGTACCTGGTCAATAAAGAGATACAACCAATCAGCATTCAGGACAGTACGAGATTATGTGGCCCTCAAACCTATTCTGCCATTCAATGAGATTTTGGCTGACCTGCAGCCCTGCTCCATATACCAGCCTTTGACCCATATCCCTGAAAACCTTTGAATAACAAAAATCTATCAATCTCAGGTTTAAAATTTACAGTTGATCTACTATCAATAGCTATTTGTGGGAGTTCCAAACTTCGATTGTTCTTTGTTTCCCAGTTTCACTTCTGTAAAGTCTGTTTCTAATTTTTAGCCTATGCCCCCAACTCCTAGATTCCCCAACCAACAAGAGCTAATTTCTCTCTATCTACCCTGTCAATTCCTTCAATATCTTGTAAACTTCAATCAAATCATTCCTTAAACTGTTAACTTCCTTAATGCTACCAAAAACAGTGACATTTACAACAATCTTCAATTTTTATATCACTGCATTACTTCCAAGCCCAAAGTTAGTCACTTTGCCCAGCAGAACAATATTAGTAAGGCCCCTGAAAATCTGTGTTGCTCCGACAATATATACAACTCAGCAAGGGGCAGGAGCAGACCAGCAGTGCAGGCATGGAGATAAGTGTGCAAGGAACTCAAGGTCCTGATTTTCCAGTGTGCTTTGTATTTGGACACTGCTATTTTCTTTTAGTTATCTCTTCAATCACTGAACTACTATTACCTGTCTCCATTCACTTCCTGCTGCTGAAAGCATATGTTTTATTTGTTTGTCTTTTGGACATCTGAGGTATTAATTTTTTTCCTTCAATGCATCTGAGGAACAATAAGAGGAAAGTTTGCGACATGACAAATGAACTGAATCCAGAAATACCTTTCTAAACCAAACTGAAATTTATTTCAGGCCAAATAGTTTAAAATATCAATATATCATGAAGGTGCTCCACCTATATTTTGCATTCATACTAATGGACTTTCATCTCAGTTGTTGTAGTCTCTGTGGGTGCCTTTATTTAAGGATAACTTCTAATGTCACAAGTGATGGGCCAAGATATCTGGGCTGTTATGGTTGTTGAATGATTGTTGTAGTGATAATCATTGCATGTTACTGAAGGAAGATATCCCTTCATGAAGCCCATTAATCTGCATAGACATCTAATGGTAGCTATCTTGGAGAACTTTGAGATCCTACACACTGCTTGCTGTAACTGTGTTCTAACAAAGCTAAAGCCAACCATGACTGCCTCTTAGAGTTTACATCCCAAAGTTCTCATACATCAGTGGAAGCATTGGTGACAGCTGCTGCCACTGTGCTAATGGCCTGAATAAGTGATGTTTCCACTGTCAGTGTCATTGTAACAAGAACAGCAACTACTTACATTTCTGCAGTGCTTCTCACATATGAAGATACGACTCAAGGTGCTTACAAGGGAGTGAAAGACTGATAGATGCTGAGCAGGAATGAGAGAAGGTAAAGAGTGTGGGGAAGGGCAAATACTAATCCACAATCAAAGAAGAAAGACTTTAGATAAAAGCAAAAATATAGACTCGAAATGTTAACTGTGTTCCTCTCCGCAGATGTTGCCAGACCTGCTGAGTTTTTCCAGGTATTTTTATTTTTGTTAAGAAAGACTTCAGGCTGCTTTGTTGGGAAGGGATGGGGCAGACAAGCTGAATATTCTAAGGGACAGGGACTGAGAGAGTAAAGGTGACGGAGCAGAGTGAACAAGAAGTAGAAGTAAATCGGTTTTGGAAGAACGTAGGGCAAGCACAGAAAGATAAGTTTGGATGAAATATGGAGGTGGGGAGAATTGATGGTAAGAATAAAGATCTTGAACTTAAGCCTCTGGGGCATGGAGAACCTAACTAGAACTGAATGATAGACATGCAGGTATGAGCGAGGTTGTGTCTTTGGATAAGTTGTTGTTCATGGAGAATGAAGACAGAAAGACAGGCAATGGCAACATTGCAAGAATACAATGAGCAGTTCAAAGTGTGGATTAAGCTCCCTGTAGCAAAAAGGAAGAAGAATAGATTTAAAGAAAGCAATGCTGGAATTTTCCGCCCCCGCTGGTGTCGGGCAACATGGTGGACGTAAGTGGACAATATGGCTAGAAAGCCAAAAATTGGTTTTAGGCTGTCATGAAACCAGTTTGCGATTGCCCGCTCTGCCTGTCAATAGCACCTCATTATCTTGCCTGCCCACCAGAATCATTCCCAGACGCTGGATCATCCAGGCATGCCGACGTGTTTCACAACAGCATTTAAAAGGCGTGTACCTGGCGCACTGAACTTCAAGGGGAACTAGGAGGTGAGTGCACACTAATGTTGCGCAGCACTTGTGAGGGTCACCTTTTAACTTCAAGAAAGAGGTGCCAAGCATTCAGGCAAGGGCACAGATGTGCCACTTTTTCCTGGCTGGCTGACAGCGTAATGCCAGGGCAAGGGCTGCACTGTAGCTGGGGTGAGGATCAAGGCAGCACAGTTTGAAAAGAGTGCACAAGTACATGGGTGTGGGAGGCAGGGATGCAGCCACGCATTTGGGGAACCTTACATTAAATGAGCATTAAATGAGTAGTTTGGGCACTGCTGCATTGACATGCTTGGAGTTGGGCCTCTACCATAACTGTCCATTCAAGCAACGCAGAGGCATGAAAGTGCCAACACATGCTCCTAAACTGTTCACTCATTGGGCGCTGACTGCAAATTAATGAACATTTTAGGGGGCCGCAGAACAATTGGACAACTGGGCATGTTGTACAACCTCCTTGTGAAAGCTGATCATGGAGCAGTCACTGGTGGAGACACTCACAGCCCCTTGCAATGCCTTCAGTCAGGTTTGGACCAGTTTCCCCCATGGTTCAAGCTAACAGCGCAGACTTGCAGTGCAGGTTAGGAGAATGCCTGCGCCTGAGCTGAGACCACAGCATGCAGTCCAGTGGGCAAAGCTGCCTCCAATCAGTCAGGTGGAGTGGGGCGGGGTTTTGGGCAGCAATGCAGCACACTAAACTCTTGCCATCCAAGTTGTGACCAGCACGCTGCGGCATGCGTTAAGGAGCCTTCAAACTCAACCAAGAGAGGTTCTTGTTACACCCATGCCAACTCACACATCTCTCTCTTTCATCCTGCAGGAACAGTACATCAGGAGCATCGAACCTGGTGACCTAGCTGTATGCCTCATGGCTTACAGGGAGCAGAGACAAAGGAGAAGAGAATGATGGAGGCGCTTGGCTAGGCAGAAGGAGAAACAGAACGCTCAAGAAGAAGGGCAGCTGGGGCTTCTGTACATGCTACTGCAGAGCCACAGCGAGCCATTATTGGTTGGCACCTAGTGAGATCCAGGGTCTACAGATGGCGCTTGTCATTCCTGCAGAAGACCAATAACCAGCGTCACCAAAGACTGCACATGTCCAGGGAACTGGTCGGTTGTATATGCCACATGCATTTGGCGCCACAGGGACTTGAAAGGCATCCACATCCAGTGGCTGTGAATGTGACCACGGCCCCCAATTTTTAGAGCAGTGGCTCTTTCCAGGGCTCCACCGGTGACCTCTGTGGGATCTCACAAGCTTCCACACACAAGTGCATCCAGGATATCACATTTCCTCCGATGAGGGCATCAGTGGGGATGAGGGTGAGGAGGTCTTTGAGGCAAGGATGAAGCTGGTGAGGCATTGTGTTGTCCAGATGAGGCAGGAGTGCTCAGGAGGCCCTGATAGCCACCAGATTCATGGAGGATGATAATGACATGCAGTGAGGACACTCCATGGATCCTCACATTGCACCTGTGAATGTTTGGCTCCTGTCTGGCTGATGGCAGCACACATACCCTCTACGATAAGGCTCCTGTTAAGGAGACTTAGCGGATGCCCATAGTGCCTACATTCCAGGAGGAAGACGATGACATGCAGTGGGGACACTCCATACATCCTCATGTGGCTTATATGAATGTTGACTCCTGTCTGGCTGATGGCAGTTCTCTTGCACTCTGTGAACAGGGTCATGTCATGGAGATGCAGTGAGGAAACTTTTAACTTGTTCTAAGCCTATGGCATCCTTCATGAGCTGAACCCTTCATGACCATGGTGTCACTGGACAAAGTTGTTGTTGAGATGGGGGGCCAGCTCCACCTCAAATGTGATGAGAGCACACAGAGAGAATGACGGAACTCTGTGACACCTGCCCATGACAGCAACGATAAGCCTCATCGAGGTGCAGGCATGACTGATGTGCCCAGTGACTGTGAAGTCACATAATCAATGTGCTGGGAAGGTTGCATAAAGCACAGCAGAAGAGGCTCTGGACTGAGACACCTGCCTTTATCTTGTGCAGGAAGCAAGCTTTCACTTCAAACTGACACAAACACTGCTGATCATGACAAGGAGCCATTAACAGTGTGACATTGCTGGGAGTTTATTTACAATGATCAACATTATGTACAAGTGATTAACGCCTTGCCCATGTGGTGAAACTGCATTTTTTTAGCCTTCCTATGTCTTGGTGCTCTCCCGAGATCCAAGTGGAGGTGGAGGCAGCCTGCTGACCCCTAGCCCTTGAAGAGTGCTAGATCGGTGAAATGGCGATCTGTGAATATGGCGCCCGGTTTACTGAAGGCCTGAAGTGATGGCAGGACGGGCAAATCAGAGGCCACCCCAGCAGCGACTGGACATGTTTCCAGTGAATGCATAACTTATGAGGTCGGACACACTGGGGAGGGGACAATATGGTTCGAAAATCCATCAGTAAAACTTCCTTTTCCTGCCTGCTACTGCACTTAGTGCAAATCTGGGATAATTTTGCCCAATGTTTTGGAGGTGCAGGAGAACAATCTGAGTGATGGGTTAGATTTTGAGAGGAAAAGCTAAGCTGAGAGTCATGTACTCTGCCAAAGTTTCATATATCTGCACTCAGTCTTATGTGGCAGCCATGGAAATGCATGGTAATGAGGCTGGAGGCACATTGTTATTTGTTGAAGCTGAAGAAGATGGCTTTAAGTTTGCTGGCAATAGGCTGACACAAATAATAATTCACCTTGGCCTTAATGCTTTAGATTTCCAAATACTAATGGCAGACTGCAATGCCAAAGAATACCTAGAGGAGGAACAGAAATCTGATTTCACAGCAACAGGATATAAATGCTAATTCTACTTAAATAAGCAATGGCAACACTGAAGGAAGCAGATATGCTGAGCAACAAAGGTGGCAGCAGATCAAAAAACCAACAGAGCACCACTTCCATGGAGCTACATACCCATATAGGGGAAATATGGACTATGAGAGTTGAACTGTTTGAGGTTGGAGTATGCAAGAATATGGTGTGCTCTCTGTAGAGGGAGGTAGATGTGGCCATGAGCTTTCAGGGGTAAAATTATCCTACATGAATCTCAGAGACAGCCAATGTTTGAGATGTCTGCACTCAGCTAAGGAGGGTTCCACTAAAACCTGCAACAACTCCAGCCTCAGAGCAAGGCAAGGGTCACATTCTCAGTAACTGTGAAGGTGACTGTGACTCTGAGGTATACTGCATCAAGTTGCTGCTGGAGATATCAACAATGGACCAGATCTTCTGAGCAGCGGTGATGCTGCGCGCATTGCTACTAACAATGGAGATCATTGTGCGCTTACCTTTTTATGCCCTTCCAGATGGGTCTTTCAATCCTGGCTGCATCAACGAACGCTTGGCACAGTGGTCCACAGGAAAGACTGGCAAAGTGGAGCAGTGGAGAGGACATACCCGCTTTTTACAACATCAGCTGTGGTATTTAGCTGTGTTTTTAAAGTTTTCAAGTCTTTCAGTGGGCTTAGTGGGTTAGTGAGTTAATGGGTGAATGAGTGAATAATTAAGCGGGTTGTGAGTGGGTGAGTGAGCGTGTGAGTAGGCGGGTGAGTGGATGGGTGAACAGGTGGATGAGTGGATGAATGAATGGGGCTGGGTGGAATGGGAGTGGGTATTCAGGCTGGGGGGTCAGGAGGCACTGGTGGGATGCGGTGTGGATAGTGAGGTCAGGCAGGGTGGTCAGGGTGTGGGTAGTGAGGTCAGGCAGGGTGGGATGCTGTGTTGATAGTGAGGTCAGGCAGGTGGTCAGGGGTGTGGGTAGTGAGGTCAGGCAGGGTGGTCAGGGGTGTGGGTAGTGAGGTCAGGCAGGGTGGTCGGGGGTGTGGGTAGTGAGGTCAGGCAGGGTGGTTGGGGGTATGGGTAGTGAGGTCAGGCAAGGTGGTCAGGGGTGTGGGTAGCATAGTCCGGGGTTCTCGGGAGTTTCAGCAGGGTGGTAGTTGGGTTGGGGGAGTGTAATTGGTGCGTCAATTAGAGTGGTGGGTTGGGTTGCGCAGTTAATCACTGAGTTATACCGGAGATTAAACAGTGTAACAATTCTAGGTTAAGTATGCAGGTGAGTCCCAAGTATCTACTCCAAGCCTCCAATACTAGAATCAGTGTAAAAAATAATCGTGGAGGGTCCTGGGCAGCACAAATCAGCCCAACAGTAGTTTAAACCTCCTTGATAATTACAATGCGTAAGCATACGTCAGGACTTCCTCAGGGTCTCTATGCGCACCAGCAGCATGAAGTCAGTGCATTGCCACTCCCGGTACCCAAAGATCTTGCCAAATACCTTGCAGTTTGCAGTGCACTGTTGCATGGGGAAAGAGAGAGAAAAAGGACCAGCTAGCATAGGGACTTGCGGGGATTGCAGCCTTCCTCATGGTACAGAGTGCTATTCGCTACACTCACGTTGCTTTACAAATGCTCCATGTACCAGAACCGACAGGGATTCCACTTCGGCAGATAAAAACTTGGTATCTGGCCGCCTGCAAGGATCATTCATTCTGGGATAGGCTGTGGCTGAAGTTGTATTCCAGCCACCATGGCAAACTAAAAGGTGGTTACTGAGTGATAATGGCTATCTGCTGCCACCATGTCTCATGACTTTGGGTTTGCAACCCACACACAAGTACAACACATGCATACACTGAGAGGCATGCTGCCAAATGGAATGCGAGAGGGCAGACCATTGACATGTTGAAGCAACAATTCCACTACCCCGGAATGCTCTGGCGGGGCCTTGCATATCTTTGCTGAGAGGGTCTCAAGTTTAGTGGTGGGATGCTACATGCTGCATAACCTTGCAATCATAAGGAACAACCCTGGCCACCACTTATCAAGTGAAAGGTTGAGCAGCAAGGGTACAAAAAGGAGAGGAAAAGGAAAAGGAGGAGGTGGAAGAGGAGCAATAGGAAGGAAAGTTGCAATCTAGACAGCCCCTTTCTGCTTAGATTCTATGTGAAAAACCTCTTTAAGTGTGATACCAGTAACCTCAGTCCCAATCCCCCATTCATCAATGGTCCCACACTCCATACCTTCCCATTGTCACTGACCATCACATTGTCAATGTAAAAATAAAAGTTAACGCAATACATATTCCAGACCAAATCTATAAATAAAATCAAGCATTACTGCACAAAAATTTTAAACTAGATACCTTAGTTCCTCACTGTCATGTGTCTTTTCTTGTCCAAGTATTCCTGTAAAGTGTTACCCCAGTGGATGCAGCATGGCTGGTAGAAGGCTGCTGACTTTCACTGGGGTAGGCTACAGATGGCCTTGAAGGAAGACCTCAGGCAGCTGTAGCCTCAGAATACCCAGTTCAGATTGCACCATTGCTTGTTGGTGAGTAATGAGGTTGTGGTGATTTGAGTAGTGGCTGAGATCAGTGGTGGTACAGTTGCTGGGATCAGGCGTTTGAAGATACGTTCACTGACATTGACCAACTGCACGAGAATATTAAATTCCTTGCAGGGCTTCACCCGAACACAGAGGATTACAGTTGGTGGGATCTGGCATTTAATATGAGGCTGATATGATCCCATTGCCTTTTTGTTGTTTGTCTGGAGGTCCTTTTGCCCCATTATGGATTCAAAACATCTCTCTTCCTTTACACCTCCTCCACAAGACCTTCAGTACAACTTTGATCAACCTTAACGCATTCTCCCATCCATGGTCAGCCACCATTGTTTCCTGTACAGCTTTATTCTAAATGATCTCAGTACTCTTCAGCAGTACCAATGCATCTTTTCTTTAAGAGATGCAGGCTAATTGGAAGCAATTCAAGATAGCTTTAAGCAGTGCCAGCAAGTGACAACATTTGGTTCACTGCTGATGCATGCAGCCAATAAACAATAAACAATTGTTACAATGACCAGGTAGCACAAAGTTGGCTTGCTGCCTGCATTGCATTAAACGGGTGTGAAGTAATCGAGTGTCAGAACCCTCGCGTCCATTGTTGGCGGCTATCCATTCATGCCTGCAAGAGTTCCTATTTAAGTTTCATTTTTGGCACATCATTTCATTTTCTTTATCCAACATGCCATCAGTCAAAATTTGGTTCAAAACCCAGACATCTTTTGGAAACTTTGATGCTTATTTGTATCTGGGAATTGCAGCCAAAGCATGCTTGAGGTTGCAGTGGTGAGTTAACAGTTCACGTTTCCAATGAAACTGATTTGCATTATCGCAAATAACCTTTTTTCTGTCCATTAAATATTATTCATTTGCACATTTAACAACAGTTTCATTAATACAGCTCTGAAAATGGGTTTATAACCAAAAATAAGACTTTTTAATAAAGGTATCCAGCCATCTACCTCTACGTACCCTAATATGAAATCACTGAGAATGATCTAAAATCTCTACTGAACCATTTAATAGTTTCATTGATGTACACTTTCTTAATAAATGGATTTTTGATGGGATAAAATCTTAAAAACATGCTTATTAGTGCTTGTGTGCTGAAGAAAATGACAGTAATTTGAAAGCTGCCAGTGTGTCAAAATGGTTGCTCGAGCTGCTTGCTAGAGGAAGAACACAAACCACTTGACCCAGTCAAGCTTATTGCCAACTCACATATAAGTGAGATGAAGATGAGTCTCCTCAAAGACTAAGTCATAAAGGTCACATCAGATATCCTCCCCTCCTGCCCAATGAAGCGAGACAGGGATTTTTCTTTCATGAACGCTATTAATTAATTTTTATAGACAAAAACAATGATGGCAGGGAAAAAAAACAGGAAATATCAAGACAAAATAAACGTATATTAGCCTGGAAATTACCGTTGACTACGGGAATGGATGAATAATTATGGCATTCATGTGATGTTCACCTGACCACTGTATAACCAAATCATTAATCAATTTATTTAAAATAGTTTAATGCCTTTTGTTATGATATGGCAGGTGGTATTTGCCAGGCTGACCAAATCCACAAGGGAAACTTGGCCACATTATCACAATGGTATCACAATTTGTATTTATTATGAGGAAATTTGTACACTGAATTCAGAAGTAGTGAGTCCACTAGCACCTTTAGAGATTTAAAAAATTAAATTAAAACATTTATTAACAAAAGAAAAGAATAAAACATATACATAAGATTACGGTTACACAGTTACTTAATATAATAACAATTCCCAAAATTCGTAATTAACCAGGCTCCCAAATACACACCCTCTTTAAGGCAACAGTCCAAAATAGATTTTAAATTCATAGAGACAATCCAGCAAGGATATCACAAACACCCACTTGACAGTGGAATTCCATAGGCTTCAACACAACTTTGGTTACTGGAACAGCAGACTTTGCAAAGTGGATAGAGACTTTTCCCCAAGTCTGTTTCACATGATATACCATTCAGATCATACATGGCCACAACCCACATAGCCTTCCACCCTTCTTTAAATATATTTCTTCCTCCTTTGATCTGTAAAACCCATTGTTCCCCCATGCCTTTGGAATTTATTTTTCCCATAATATAAAAATCTTTTTATGTTATCATTATGGTAAACACTTTTGGGAAAAATCAATGTAATAAGCGTGCCTTATTTATAAGCCAGCCATAAAAACGTTATCATATGTCTTTGAAAGCCCACCAACTTTTCCCATTAACTAAAAATGCAAATTTCATTCGCACCCTATCTGCTGTCTTTACCCTAGTTCACTCATTAGCATTTCAAATGTCCTTTTACACCTAACTCTTTTGATAATTTCAACCTTGCAACCTTTCTGTCTCTAATTTAATTAAATCAGCCACACAGCCAGAACCATCCACACATACGCATCAGCCTCCTTTACATTATCTCACAATAATATTCTGAAAATATGATAGTTTTGTGACACTTTACTAAAAATGATTAAAAGAAGAATGTCATAGGAATCTGCCAAGTATTTATCTGCCAAAATCAGTCATTTTGAGGTATTAATGTAGAAAGGCAGCAAAAAGGGAAAACCACTAAACAAACATTATTTGGTACACTGTAAGAGTAATTTTCTGACTTGTCAACGAACAGGGGAAATCACCCATTCTGAAATACTGAAAAATGTTATCGACCATTTCATCAAACATCCAATATAATCCAGTCATACCTGCTGTTTTCATTTTTTTTTTTGTGTGTTCTTTCATGGGTTTGTTCTTCTTGTAAAGCTTATTTACATTTTCTCACTTTTTGAGTCTCCCAACCTTTTTTTACTTGAAAGATCTCATGGAGCTTGTGCTAACGGTTTTTTTGAAGCTATTAGGTCTACAGTTTCCACTCAGGCACAATTTCTAGAGTAAGTATGGCTGAATGCAATCCTAGCTTAATCAAGGAGAAGGAGATTGATGCCACAACAGTTTTGTTCTCATCATAATTTAAGTAAGAACAATAACTTCACATTTTTACGTGTATCAGTTTCTGTGAGCTAATAATTTGAGGGATAGGATCGAAACTGTTGGTGCAGAACTTAAAAGCCTGCAGCATTTTAAAGTAGCCATGCTGACAAAACTGTTTTAAAAGAATGTCTGTCAGATCTGCAATGTCAACAATCAAGAGCAGAGCCCCTGGGTCAGGTTTGAAATGGTTGTGTTTCTGCATGAGGTTAAATAGATGTGAGACACTGTTGACTGGTCACATGAAAACAGCACATCAAAAGGAAGAGAGTCCAGGGCAGTGAGTGCCAACTCACAATCCCATAGGTGCTAACTCAATGCTGGAAAAACAGCAATGACCTTATCAGGTCTGAAAAGATAAGATCCAACTACACCTTCCAACAATGCACTGTCTGAAGGAAGGCAGCCACAAATAATTGTGCTGTGTTAAAATGAATAGCTTACTTTTGGCTTCAGAGTGGCACCTAATGAACCTGAAGATCATTTTTATACAGCCTTGAGTCTGGCTAACTGTAAACATGTGATAATGATGGATAATCAGATGCCTGATAACACCATGGGCTGAATTATACTAGGTGCCGGATTCCTCCACCATACCAACCATTCCCAACATCACCCAAGTGCACCCCCCTCCCACTCCCCCCAGCTAAGCTATGAGGTTGGGGAGGAGCCTGCCAAGGGGAACACCAACTGACCTGTAGTCATTTAATTGCCAATTAGCAATTAAAAGGCTAGATGTGGGATTTCCACCCCCCAGGTACAGGAAGCCCTGTCTCAGAGAGCTACTGGATATGCAGCTGTCCAGAGCATTGGGACAGAGGTGTGCAGTGTTGGACCGGGACCTGGGTAAGGATGTGGGGTCCAGCTGGGTGTCACATTGGCAGACTTCGGCAAGGCCGGGGGCTGGGGGGTGGTTGGTGAAACTGGTGAGGCCCTGGGGGCTGGGGTCTGAGAGGCCAGGGGAGGAGGGTAACCAGAAGGCATGTAAAGCCTTGGCAGGGCCAATCCCCCAAAATGGGCCATTAATGTGGGAAATCCATCTGGCCCACCACCAGCCTGTGCAGAGAAACCCTACCCAGAAGCCAAACAAGGCCATTAAGTTGTCACTTAAGGACCTCGCTCCTTCGACAAGGGGTACTGTGCCAAATTGAAGGACCCAGCATTGGAAAAAGGGGCAATATAGGCAGCCACCCCGTTGGCTTTGCTTCTGACCCTTCTCACAAATGGCCTCCTCCCTACCTCTTCCTGTACACACTCTATTTGGGATTCATCAATGATTCTTATTCTCAGTCCCACTGTAGCATGAGCAGTGATGACAGCTGCCAGTGGCGCTGCTAGTACTGGGGAGCTGCTGGCCTCTGATCAGCCAACAACACTCAGTGGCAGGGCTTTTGTCCTTCTTGGAGGCTTTATTGAAGGGGGCAGGCCAGATGCCGGCTAGGTATGTGCCAAATTAGCACATAATAGCATTGGGCCTCCCAGGGAGAAGCAACTTGGGGCTCCCACTGATTTTCCAACCAATGGGTAAGACCCCCCCGCCCCCCACCACCAATCGTTCATATTAAATCCTGGCCTACATCTTTAAGGAAGCCTTAGCAACAGAGATGTGGGATTTTTGGGGGGGCCGAGGGAGGCCAGAGTTATGAATACATCGTCATGTCGCTAAGACATGAAAGAGATCATAAACTGTTTAAATCAAACCTTACCTTTATGCTTATTTAAAGTGGGAACTGTGCTGAATCAAAAGATCGCTGCTGTAAGTCACATGATTCACAAATTGTCCACGGTTTCTGGAAATGTCCACAGCAGTTACAGGACAAAAGTCCAACCATCGTCCTTGTGGAATCTCACACCTCGCATTGTTCTACAACAAAAGGAGATCCATCAAAACTTGTTATACTTGCAGGGACACTAAAAACCACCATCTATCTCCTAAGGTGAAGAATGGATTTTTACCAGAGGCATTGAAACTGCTTGTTAGCTTGCAACTGACTCATTAATGGGCAATATCACATGACCTAAGCTTCTGGCCTTTGGAGAGTTTTAATGTTATACTTCTAGACTCACAACTCAGCCTGCTGTTTAACCCCCAGCCTGCAAACACCACAGCAAGACCCGATGGCCAAAAGCCTGTATCAAGTCTAAGCCTCCTTGAAGCCTGTTTCTCTGTATATCAACCTCTTCTCACTGCGTCACCATCAACTTGAAAGGAATTCTGCAACTCCTGCTTCAGCCATCTGAACCTGCCTGAAATGTAATTCCTCCTTGAAAGAACCCTCACTGGACTCTGACTTCCTGGACTCTGGCGATCATGTGAACTGATATCTATATATGTGGTTCTTTTTCATTTAAGTTACTCATAGTTTCCTATCTTCTTATTATGGTGCGTGTGTGTGTGTGTGTGTGTGTGTGTGCATGTGAAGTTATGACCAACCCCCTGCTTTGACTGTATGAATAAACATTATTTCAGATTTAACTCTAAAGACAGTTTGCTGCTTTAAAAATTGACCTCATAAACCAAGAGTTTGGGCAAACATGCTACAGCCTATTTTTAAAAATAGAACACCTCCGCTTATGGACAGACAGTGAGTAAATAAAGGAGTTCAGGTTTGCCTTTCTCCCTGTCCTTAACAAGATGAAAAAAACCTAAAGTGGAAACTTTAATGACTTAAACAAAAACAGAAAATGCTGGAAAAACTCAGCAGTTCTGGCAGCATCTGTGGAGAGAGAGAAACAGAGTTGATGTTTTGAGTCCGTATGATTCTTCTTCAGGACTTTAATGACTTGACCAGTTGAGACTGTTTGAAAGTCATCGTGGTGCAGATGAATCCATTTTTAACTCATTCAAAACCATTTCACTTACACTGCATTCATATTGGAGCCATAGATATAATGCTATTAAAGCTTTTAGATTCAGTGGCAATGGTATCCCTCAATGTTAAAAAAAGGGCAAAAAGCTAAACATGGAGTTGTGAAACAGCATCTATAAGCAAGAGAAGGGACAGTGCTGTCCTTATGCTCTGTGTGAAGGTTGGTGAAATGAATAATTGGTTGGTTGCAAGAAAGATTGTTCTGTTTTGAACTCCAGGGCACTCTCCCTAGAAGACATCAGTTCACCTTACTGGACAAGAAGCAGCAGCAAGCCCCAGTGCTGTCTACCTACCTACAGGAAATGATGAAACACTTTAAGACATCTAACGTGATAAGGTTATCCAGCCCAACAAGGTACAAGGTAGATGATGAAGGATTCCATGTTACAAATTGTTGCCTATCAATGTAATAGTTTTTCCATGTCATCTCTCAAACAAGCTGGGGTGAAACTGGATTCAGTAGCACCTGTTTTTTGGGTATTATGAAGTCCTTTAAGCTTCCAAAATTGTAGGCGTATATACTTCCAACTGTGAAGAGGTCAGTGCGCACACCTAACATCTGCTGGCAGCATACTGGGAAGAAAGACTCTGATGTCAGTCAGGATGCAATGCTGATGTGACACCAACACTGCCTTTTTGGAGCTCCATGCCCTGTCTTTACCCCACACAGTGGTATACCACATTAATTAAGAGCAAGAAGGAGCCCCACCAGTGCTGTTTAAAGAGATCAATAAATTCTTACAGATTATCTGCTGGTTTATTTATTCTGGTTGTTGCTGACTGTTTTATATAGTTTGTTAAAGTTTCAATAGTGCACAAAGAGAGGTGTGGCAGGTGGTGAAGTACTAATTTGCTGACTTAAGGGCTTCTGCACAGATGAATTGCTCCCAGACAGGAATGGACCAGTAGACCTTCATCCTGGCATTGAGAACAACTGGGAGAACAAAAGAGGACACACAGAACAGGACAATTTGCTAGAAGAGAGAGGAGGAAGAGGAGAATGACTCACAGCAAGATTCCATGTTGCAGTGACGGTTTAGAGAGCCTGAACATCAGCAAGGACCATTACTTAAGATGGTTGCACTTCACAAAGAGGTTGTCGCTGAAAGCTGCCATCATATGCAAACACAACTGCAAGGGCCACTTCACCTGTGGCTGTCAAGATGACCAAGGCTCTGAACATTTATGCTTCTGGTTCCTTTCAAGATGCTGCTGGAGACATGAACACCATCCCTCAGTTTGCAGTATATCACTGCATGAGGCAAGTCACTGAGCCTATCTATGCAAAGAGAGATGTCTTAAGTTAATTCCCTCCTGCCAGAGTGCATCAGGCAGAGTGAGCATGAGCTTTGCAAGGATTGCAGGATTCCCCATGGCATTAGGCACAGTTGACATTATTTTGCATGTGTCCTGTGTTGGCTTTCACTATGTACCTGAAGTGAAAGGGATCCCCAAGTGTACATTTGATATGCCAGCATAGACAGCACATCATGCAGGTCAATACACAATATACAGGAATCACATCGTGTTCATTCTGCAGCAGTTCTCTGTGTCAGCTGTATTTCAATCACTGCAGTAAGCCAAAGGACTAATGACATGGTTCAATAATCTGGCACACAACCTATGCACACTGCACAGCAGATCTACAATGTAGCCATGTTGCCACAAATAATCTGATCAAGTGCACCATTGTCAGGCTAAAACCTGGCCATCATGAGGGAACAACCCTTGCCACCACCCATCAGATGAGGAACCGTGGACAGTAGGAAGATGAAGTTGGAGTTTGAGGAAAAGGAAAATGTGGATCAGAAGGTGATATGGGAAGTAGTGGAAGGGAGGCCACAACCTGGACACTCCCTTTCTGCCCAAGGTCTACTGAACAAATGAATGATAACAATAATCTTAAATTCAACTCTCCACTCACCATCAGTCCCCCACTTCTTACATTTCCTCTATCAGTGACTATCACAGCATTCTCTTTCCCAAAATGCAAAAATAAATGCCAACACAAAAAAACATTCCAATCCTATTTATGAACTGAATCATGCTATAGTGCATTCTTAGTTTCTCTCAGTGTGTCTTTGTGTGCCTTAGTACTCCTACAATGTACTTTTCCACTAGGCTATAGAATGGCTGGTGAAAGACTACTGACTTTCATTTGAGGTGACTGCAGATGGTATTGGGGTTTATCCTCAAGCATCAAAGGACCTGGAAAGCCTGGCTACAGAATTTACCATATCGGTATCAGTCTGGGCTAGCTAATGGCTGGCAGGCAACAGCAAGGACACTGGAGGAGTGGCAGGGTTGGGAGCAAAAGTGCTGTCATTCTGAGTGAGGACAGAAGGTTTGTGCTGAATAGAACCACTGCCACTCCCTGCACCCCCAGCCAGCCACCTCACCCCAAGGTGGCACCTCAACAATCCTAACATCCTGTTGGACAGCAGATTTCTGCGATGGCTTGGAAAGCTCTGTAAAGACTGATTTTCAGAGCCATGGGACAGAATTTTTCCCTCGTTGGTTGGGGGAGGGAGCGGGAGCAGTCAGTAAGCCAACCGCCAGCCACAATTGGGCCACAGCCGCGATTTCACACTGGTGGGACAATTAAGGCTTACCCAGCCTGAACGCCGGCTGCAGAATGTCTGAGAAGGGGAGGGCAGGGGCGGGGTTGGGGCCTGTTGGCTGCTGGGTCCACATCCGAATTGCTGCAATGACATGGCTGCAAAAGAAAATGTAACACCGGGCAGGAGGTGAGGTTAGCTGGGCACTCGGCACCCCGTTTTTCTGATATGTGCCTCACTGCCCTCCTGGGGTTAGTGGCTGCCAGAGACACCCTTGTCCCCAGAGTTGGGAGGAGGAGGCCACTGCACCTCACAAAGTGGGCATGGGAGGAGGTAGCAGCCAGAGTGAGCAACCACATCGTGTGCAGTGCAACTGGGCGCAGTGCTGGAAACACTTTAATGACTTGCTGCGCTCAGGGATTGTTGGCATAGGTCAGGGTGTTGAATTATTTTGGGCTGGCCGACCCCCCACCCCCACCCCCCATCCCTGCGGAGCTCAGGGGTGTTAGAGTCTGAGTGCCAACAGTCAATGACGCTGGAGCTGACCAAGGGGGTGACCCCTGGCTCCTGGACCAAGTGCCTTGCGGCTCAAGGGCCACGACTAGGATGTGCCCTGCAAGTTGCTCCTCAGCTAGGGTTGGTCAGGCTGCAGTGGAGCTGCAGATAGAGAGTGGACTAATCAATGGTCCAATGTCCTTTCAGGAGAAGACATCCCATCACAATATTGAGAGGTCACGGACTGGCGGAGGACACCCACACCTCCTCATCCTCTCCCGGTACGAGCAGGACACCTTGGAGTTCGAGAGGCACCGTGCACCTCGGTCAACCAGCCACAGTGAGGCTCGGGTGTCAGAAAAGCTAAGATTGTAGTTCACTGTGGTGAGAGTTTCGGATGCTGCAAACAATCTCATGCAGTCTCATCATTGATAGGAGCCTCCAGACTGGACTCCTCATTGATCATTGAAAGATGATGGCACCATGATCCATTGTCTCACCAGGGTACCTGGCATGCACAGTGACAGTTTGATGACTTAAACTATATGACATGTCCTTATTTTCTCTTAGATTTGTCACCAAGCAGCCAAACGCAGGGTCTCCGTGAGCTACCCCTAACACCGGAGCCCCACCATGCTGCAGAAGCATCTTCATCACACTCTGAACCAGGCATCAGTGCAGATACCAGCATTAGGTGGGCATCAGTGTGATGGCTAGTATCCTGGTACACATTGGTGAGGGCATTCCACACTCGTTTGAGGTGCAGGTGGAGGTAAAAAGTACCCAGTGCACCGGCTGGCGGCGGACTGCTTGGGTTCAGGACGATTCTGAGCCGAAGGCAGATGATGAGACTCTGGAGTCATCCATTAGGCAGCAGATGTTGGATGTCCACCGGGATGTGCGGAAGGATCTGGTGGAGATCCATGAGAGTGTGCATGCCATGGTTTCCATTGTGGAGGAATCCCTGTGGCATGTGTGCACTGTGCTGATCCTAATGGCCGAGCACAATGCCTCCTCCATGGAGAGAGTGGTGACTGTCATGGAGAGGCTGCTCCAATAACAGAATCAGGGGTTCTTAGGGTTGCACTCAGACATGCAAGCCCTCACAACGGCAATGGCTTCAGGTGGTCAGTGTCCATGTGTGAGATGGATGGGGCACTCAGTATCCCAGCTAGGCACCCGTCCATCAGTGGCGAGCAGGGAGGTCTACAGTGACCTCATGTTGGCACACGAGCTACTTGTCATCTCTGAGGGCTCCTCTCAGGGCGCTCTGGCTGACAGCATCAACTCCTCCGCCCTTCTGCCAGTGAAAGTGGCAACTGATGAGGCTACGATGCCTGGGGAGATGCCAGCCATGGCATTCCTCCCAGGCAGGGCCAGCACAACCTCCACTGGCCAAAGGACGACCACCAAGGTCATTAAGGCCAAAATGACAGCAGAGTTAGCAGGCTGTCTATAATGCCAGAGCCAGCAAGGCAGGAGAACTGAGACGTAGCATCCACAAGTTTAAAGCACAAGAGGGACTGGTCATGGGTGATCTTTTGTTCTCCTTTTTTTTCACTTTTTTAATGGTCTGACCTTCAACACCTGATATTATTCTGTTCAATAATCTGTGAGTTCCAACATTAAGTTACGTTTGCTTTTATGTTATTGGCCTGAGTATGCTTCATTTGTTCTGTAAGTGCAGGGTACACCAGTATGTAATGTTGGACGTGGGTGGCTCAAAGCTTTATTGCACAGGCACTGATTGTATCTTGGGAGCAAAGGAAAGCGTCATTTCTGCGATCCAGGACAGTGACAGCAGCCCTGACATGAGTTTGTAGCTCTTATATGGCAGCCTAGCTGAAGGATCGTTGGATCAAGGCATCCTTGGTGTCCCTGCCTCCCTGGCGGTTACCGAGGTCTGCCTCTGCACCGCAGACTCATCATCTGTGACCTGTGTAGCTGTGTCAGGATCCTCTTCCTCCAGTGGGTCCCCCCTTAGCAGTGCCAGATTGTGGAGATTGCAATATGCAACCACTATCAGTGACAGCTGCTCTGGGGGCGTTTTGTAGTACGCTCCATGAACGGTCCAGGCATCGAAAGCACACCTTGAGAAGACCTATGGTTCTCCCTACCATCGCCCTTATGGAGGCATGGCTCTTGCACCACTGCTCTGCCTCTGTTCTTGCATGGCGGAGAGGCGTCATGAGCCACTTTTTCAAGAGATAGCCCTTGTCACCCAGCAGCCATCCATCCAGTTGGGCTGGAGCACTGAAGACCGTCGGCACCTGTGAGGGTCTCAGGATGTAAGCGTCATGGAAGCTACCAGGATACCTTGCACAGACTTGCAGAATATGCATCCTGTGGTCACACACTATCTGCACGTTCATGGAGTGGGAACTCTTCCTGTTAACAAAGGCATCCGGCTGACCTGCTGGCGCCTTGATGGCCACATGTGTGCAGCCGATGGCAGCCTGGATGCAGGGGATCCCAGCAATTGCTGCAAAGCCTCTATCTCACTCAGCCAATCTGGCCTCATCCATATGGAAATGAAGAGAAATCAATATCCGCCTGAACAGAGCTTTTGTCACCAGCTTGATGCAACTGTGGACAGCTGATTGGGAGGCTCCACACGGATCCCCCACTGATGCCTGGAAAGAGCTGCAGGGCCACTTGGCCTTCAGAGCTACCGGCACGTGGTGTCCACCCACACAGTTTGAGCTGATCCCAGGCCCGATCATTTGACAAATGGAGGTCATGGCATCCCTAGAGAGACAGAGCCTCCTTCGGTATTGCACGTTGGACGTGTTGAGGTAGCTGCATCGCCGCCTGTAAACACTGGCGGCATCTTTTGTGGTCCTTCCACCTTGGACTTCCTGTTGGCCCTGTGCCCCTTGTGCCTGCGCCTCTCCTCCCACAGATCCCTGGTCTGAAAGCTGCATTTGGACACATGGCCTCCTCTCCTTTCTGCTCTTCTCTTCCTCCTCAGAGGACATGCCTCCAGAGGAGATCACAATTACCATTACCAACGCAAGAGAAAGCTGTCCGATACCTGGAAGGGTCCACGTGGTCCAAATCCTCAGGGGCCTTGGAGACACCAATGAGATCTGAAATGATGCTTGGAAATGCTAAGAATGAAGCCCGGGTCAGAGATGAAGCTGCCAAGTACCAGTAAGCAACTATCTCCAAACCTCCTTACAACTCACATTGGCAATGCTTCTGACTCTTTTTATCCCGCCCGTGGACAAGGTTTAGCAAATTGTGGGCTGCCCTCCTGCCAGTTTTGCCCATGCGACATGTGAAAAACTGCATGGGCAACGTTAAATCGCTGCCAACTGAGTTGTCAAGGGCCTTAACTGGCCTCTTAATTAAAGATTAAAAATTAAAAATGCAAGTGCTCAATGTCGTTGGGATGCTTGCGCGAGATCATCGCACATTATTTTACGCTCGTTCGGGTCGGACACGCAACCACCCAATGAGCGGAAAGTTCTGCCCATTCGGGCACAATCTAAGATTGCGTTGCAGGATTTGGAGCTTCCACCTGCAGACTGAATGACAGCAAATTGAGATTGCAAGATGGCAGCTTGAGGTTTCACTGGAGCACTCAGGTGTTGGTGGAAGCTGCTTGTGCTTCACTGGAAGCTGAGATGCTGCATTATGATTGTTTCTGCAGTGTGCCACTATGTTTAGCCATTAGCTCCATTAACAAAGAAATTTGTTCCAAGTTCTATGCAAATCCCTGTGCCAGGTTAATACCAGTCTCCACTATGCTCCTTGATATTAAGTGCAAGTCTTTCCAGTACACCAAGTATTTGGATCTTCAAAATTGGGAGAGCTGTCTCACAGACAAGTCAAGCAACAGCCTGACATAGTCATACAGGCGGAATCATACCTTACAGATCACGTCCCAGACATCACCATCACCGTCCCTGTGTATGTACTGTCCCACCAGCAGGACAGATCCAGCAGAGGTGACAGTACAATGGTATAGAGACAGGAGGGAGTTGTCCTGGGAGTCTTCACCTTCGGCTGCTGCCCCCATGAAGTCTCATGGCATCAGGTCATGATCCCTGGCTTGTAAACCTCCTACTGATTACCATGGACTACCATCCCCACCTCCCTCGCCCTTGGCTGATGAATCAGTACGTTTCCATGTTGAACACCACTTGGAGGTGGTACTGATGGTGGTAAGGGCACATAATACACTCTGGGTGGGGGACTTCAATGTCCATCACCATGAGTGACTCGGTAGCACCACTACTGACTGAGCTGGCCGAGTTCTAAAGGACATAACTGCTAGACTGGGTCTGCAGCAAGTGGTGAGGGAACAAACAAGAGGGAAAAACACACTTGACCTCATCCTCACCAATCTACCTGCCGCAGATGCATCTGTTCATGACAGTATCAGTAGGAGTGACCACAATAAAGTTCTTGTGGAGACAAAGTCCCACCTTCACATTGAGGATACCCTCCATCGTGTTGTGTGGCATTACCTCTAAGCTAAAGGGGATAGATTTCAAACAGATCTAGAAACTCAAGACTACACATCCACAAGGCATTGTGGGCCATCAGCAGCAGCAGAATTGTACTCAACCACAATCTGTAACCTCATGGCCTGGCATATCCCCCACTCTACCATTACCACCAAGCCAGGGATCAACCATGATTCAATGAAGAATGCAGGAGGGCATGCCAGAAGCAGCACCAGGCATACCTAAAAATGAGGTGTCAACCTGGTGAAGCTACAGCACAGGACTACTTGCGTGCAAAAAAGCATAAGCAGCAAGTGATGGACAGAGCTAAGAGATTCCACAACCAACAGAACAAATCTAAGCTCTGCAGTCCTGTCACATGAATGATGGTGGACAATTAAACAACTCACTGGAGGAGGAGGCTCTACCACTATCCCCATCCTCAGTGAGGGGGGTGCCCAGCACATCAGTGAAAAATATAAGGCTGAAGCTTTTGCAACAATCTTCAGCCAGAAGTGCCGAGTGGATGATCCATCTCAGCCTCCTCTGGAGGTCCCCAGCATCACAGATGCCAGTCTTTAGCCAATTCAATTCACTCCATGTGATATCAAGAAACAGCTGAAGGTACTGGATACTGGAAAGGCTATGGGCCCTGACAATATTCTGACAATAGTACCAAAGACTTGTGCTCTGAACTTGCCATGCCCCTAGCCAAGCTGTTTCAGTACAGCTACAACACAGGCATCTACCGGCAATGTGGCAAATTGCCCAGGTATGTCCTGTACACAAAAAGCAGGACAAATCCAACCCGACCAATCATCGCCCCATCAGTCTACTCTTGACCATCAGTAAAGTGATGGAAGGGGTCATCAATAGTGCTATGAAGTGGTACTTGCTTCTCAATAACCTGCTCACTGGGTTCTGCCAGGGTCACTCAGATTCTGACTTCATTACAACATTAGTTCAAACATGGATAAAAGAGGTAAATTCCAGAATTGAGGTCAGAGTGACTGCCCTTGATATCAAGGCAGCATTTGACCCAGTGTGGTATCAAGGAGCCTGAGCAAAACTGGAGTCAATGGGAATCAGGGGAAAACTCTCTGCTAGTAGGAATATAACCTAGCACAAAGGAAGATGGCTGTGGTTGTTGGAGGTCAGTCATCTCAGCTTCAGGACATCACTGAAGGAGT
Source organism: Carcharodon carcharias (assembly GCF_017639515.1). NCBI lineage: Eukaryota > Metazoa > Chordata > Chondrichthyes > Lamniformes > Lamnidae > Carcharodon > Carcharodon carcharias. The sequence continues at coordinate 138,454,183 of NC_054477.1, forward strand.
TCCTCAGGTTAGTGTCCTAGGCCTAACCATCTTCAGCTGCTTCATCAATGACCTTCCTTCCATCATACGGTCAGAAGTGGGGATGTTCGCTAATGATTGTACAATATTCAGCATCATTCGTGACTTCTCATATACTGAAGCAGTCCATGTCCAAGCACTGCAAGACCTGGACAATATACGGCCTTGGGCTGAAAAGTGGCAAGTAATATTTGTGCCACACAAGTGCCAGGCAATGACCATCTCCAACAAGAGAGAATATAACCATCGCCCTGGACATTCAATGGCATTACCATCACTAAATCCCTCACTATCAACATCCTGGAGGTTACCATTGGCCAGAAACTGAACTGGACTAACCATGTAAATAGTATGGCTACATGAGCAGGTCAGAGACTAGGAATCCTGTGGCGAGTAGCTCACCTCCTGACTCCCAAAGCCTGTCCGCCATCTACAAGTCAGGGGTGTGATAGGATATTTTCCAGTTGCCTGAATGAGTGCAGCCCCAACAATCCTCAAGAAGCTTGACACCATCCAGGACAAAGCAGCATGCTTGATTGGCACCCCATCAACAAAGCTAGTTCCTGCTTCCTCTAGTTGTGCACCGCCTTCTCCTGCAAGAGAAAGAGAAGTGTGCCAATAAGAGCAGGGCTACCTGTTTGGGTTAAATGGTTGAATAGCTGGCATTGTGTACAGGTTGTGTGACTTTGTTTGGGACTTGCAACTGTGCTCAGCCTATAAGGGTGAACTGGAGCATATGCTTGTTATTCCTGAAAAAAGAGACATGCTGTCAAAGATTTTCATCCTGTACTTATCATGACAGAATTGCAAGAATACCAAATCTCAAAAGGAGAAACAATTTATACTGCATGAGAGGAGGATACTGACTGGTGGTACTATCATCTCGTGCAGCTAAATTGTTCTTCCCTTTCAGATTTCATATTCTTCCGATTCTGTCCTGATGAATGCAAGACAAAAATCTTTGACAGCATGTCCCTTTTTTCAGAAATACTCAAATTCCTTACTGCCAAGCAACTATTTACATGCTTGTTAGCTATGTGTCCTGATTGATAAAGATTGTCAGTAGGTTAATGATCGGGCAAGTGTTGAAAGGATCAGCGGCTGAGGCTCGTGGTGCAGGTAAAGGATGTGGCATTTGAAAATTCAAACACTGACCTTGATAACTTGTGTAAGGTCATTAAACCTCCTCCTGCACTACATAAATGGAGTTAAAATCCTGGCATTGATTACAGGTGTTATCTCTTGCATGCAGAAATCAGGATAATGCACAGGTAGCACAAAGCTGATGTTCTACCGGCATTTCAGTCAGCAGGCGCAGATTAATCATATATTGTGATCTCTCTGCACATTTTGGGTTGGGAGGGGGGAACGGTGGTTATCCACACCTGACATGTCTTCCATTGCATGTCATGCATGTCCATATGATATCAGTGCAGATGATCAGAACACAATGTATAATTCAAAGCCTTACCACACTCACATATTGTATGGTGTCATGCTCAGCACAGGCATGAAGATATTACAAATTTTAAAGCAATATTTTAAAAATTGGACACCAAAAGCTGTTTAAGATGGCAGTTGCACGTGACTTAGCTGTATACAGCTCCAGACAGTCCTGAAACTCAAGCAAGTACCTAATTAAAATATGGACAATCACAGACACTTGAGAAATTAACACACCTCTTTTGTTAAGGAAGGACCATCAACAGAAAGTACCATGGACAAAAGAATAATGAAGCTTAATTAGCGCTAGATGAATATAGAACCATAGAATCATTGAAAAGTTACAGCACAGAAGGAGGCCATTCGGCCCATCTTGTCCATGCCAGCCAAGGACACCCAGGTGCCCTTTCTAATCCCACTTTCCTGCACCCGGACCATAGCCCTGCAGCTTACAGCACTTAAGGTGCAGATCCAGGTACTTTTTAAAAGTTTCTGCCTCTACCGCCAACTTGGGCAGCGAATTCCAGACAACCACTACCCTCTGCGTAAAAAAGTTTGTCCTCAAGTCCCCCCTACACCTTCTGCCACTTATCTTGAATCTATGTCCGCTGGTTCTAGGATTCCCCATCAAGGGAAACAATTTTATCCTGTCCACTCTATCTATTCCCCTCAAAATTTTGTACACCTCAATCAAGTCACCTCTCAGCCTTCTTTGTTCCAAGGAAAGTAACCCCACCTTAGCCAATCTCTCCTCGCAGCTACACTTTTCTAACCCTGGCAACATTCTTGTAAACCTCCTCTGCACTCTCTCCAGAGCTATTACATCCTTCTTGTAACGTGGTGACCAGAACTGCACATAATACTCCAGTTGTGGCCTTACCAGTGTTTTATACAATTCCAACATTATATCCTTACTCTTATATCCTATACCTCTACCAATGAAGGAGAGTATTCCATATACCTTCTTTACAACCTTGTCTACTTGAACTGCTGCCTTCAGGGACCTGTGTACTTGTATGCCAACATCTCTCACTTCATCTACCCCTCTTAGTATATTCCCATTTACTTTGTACTGTTTGACCTCCCTAAATGTATGACCTCACACTTCTCTATGTTAAAATCCATCTGCCACTTTACTGCCCACTCCACCAACCCATCTATATCATTTTGGACATTATGGCTATTCTCTACACTATCCACTACTTGGCCAATCTTTGTGTCATCTGCAAATTTCCCAATCATGCCCCCCATGTTCACGTCCAAATCGTTAATATATAACAAAACAGCAAGGGTCCCTCCACTGAGCCCTGTGGAACACCACTTGAGACAACTTTCCATTCGCAAAGGCATCTATTGACCATTACCCTTTGTTTCCTGTTACAAAGCCAACATTTTATCTAGTTTGCCACATTGCCCTGAATCCCATGGGCTTTTACTTCCCTGACCAATCTGCCATGTGGGACCTTGTCAAATGCCTTGCTAAAATCCGTGTACACAACATCCACTGCACTACCTTCATCAACCCTTCTTGTCACTTCCTCAAAGAATTCAATCAAATTTGTGAGGCAAGACCTTCCTTTAACAAATCCATGCTGACCATCCCTGACTAGTCCATGCCTTTCCACATGACAGTTAATCCTATCTCTCAGGATTGATTCTACTAATTTGCTCACCACCGATGTAAGACTAACTGGCCTATAATTGTTTGGCATTTCCTTTGATCCCTTTTTAAACAATGGAACTACATTTGCATTTCTCCAGTCCTCTGGTACCTCCCCTGTATCTATTGAAGATTGGAAAATCATCCTCAGAGCATCTGCTATCTCCTTCCTAACTTCCTTCAGCAGCCTCAGAAACAATCCATCTGGCCCTGGCGACTTATCAACTTTCAAGGATTTCAACCCTTCAAGTACTTCCTCTCTCTATTATGACTATCCCATCCAATATCTCGCAGTGTTCCTCCTGAATTACTATATCTATATCCTCCCTTTCCTTTGTAAACATGTAGACAAAATAATCATTCAAAACCCTTCCCACAGCCTCTGCATCTACACACAAGTTTCCATCTTCATCTCTGATAGGTCCCACTTTTCCCTTAACTAACCTTTTAGCATTAATGTATTGGTAAAACATCTTTGGGTTATCTTTAACTTTACTTGCTAATCTTTTTCATGCCCTCTCTTTGATTTCCTTATTTCCTTTTTTAATTCGTCCCTGCACTTCCTATATTCGTCTAGGCTATCAGCAGTGCTTAGTTCTTTGCACCTATCGTACGCTTTCTTTTTCTGTTTGATCTTCCCCTGTATTCCTCTAGACAGCCAGGGAGGTCTAGATTTGGCAGTCTACTTTGGGACGTGTCTACTTTGTGCAATTAGGATCTCGCTTTTTAGTGCTTCCCACTGGTTTTCCACTGCTTTATCCTCCAGCAGTGCTGTCCAGTCCACCATAGCCAAGTCCCTTCTCATTTCTTCAAAATTTGCCTTCCCCCAGTTTAAGACTTTTACTCCGGCCGTATCTCTGTCCTCTTCCATGGTAATGCTAAATCTGACTGAATTGTGATCTGGGTTTCTGGGTCAAGTGTATGATAACTAATAATCTTCATTTTTAAATTCATAACTTTGTTGTTAGAATCACTTAAATTGAGACAAACCATTCTGAGGGTAAGAAAACACACTTACCTCACACTTTCAAAACATTTTGATCACAGACTACAATAAAACACACAAATTCTGTACATGACAATGGATTTTCAGAATTCAAACACCAATACGGTCACTTGCTGAATCAAAGGATGAACTTCAAGTTGACATATAGCAGTCATCTGTGATTTTTGTGTAATGCTATTGGGCAGTCATTTTAGGCTGCCGTTGAAATTTAGAAGGCAAGAAGATGAAGGTATGACCTAAGATGACCAATATATCAACCACCTGTTTGATTGATGTGTGGGTATGCATTAATAGTGCTAGCCAGCAATGAAAAATGAGTCATCGAATTAACATTTAAGAGATTTGTGGCCTCTATCAGCCACTGTCATTGCTATCTCTATGTTAAAAGTTGACTGCAAGTGCTGTGACTGCAAGGAGAAAAGATCTGCCCAGCTAATCTGGAGGACACTGAGGAAATTATTCTTGATCATTGCCAGCTAGATGTGCCAAGATCTGCAACTATGTTGTGGAGCTTTATGACTTTCTTTCAGCCATGCCAGAAAGCAATCTAATGTTATATGGAGTAAAAAATGGGTACCAGTGACTTTTTGGAAATATCAATATGTTTCAAATAAATTTCGGAAATGTGGAAAATTATTCTGTCAAAATAACAGTGTTAAGATGCAAAAACAATATACTTAGGAGCTTCTGTAGGTATAGCTCTTCCTTTTTTTCTCATTCCATATGAAAATGCAAATAAGATGTAAACAAGCACAGATCCTGCAAAACACTATTCGGTGTGAAGGATTTTGGAATTTAAAACTTGTTTTAAGGAAGACTAAAATAATGGACTGGAATGAAAATCTTGCTTTCTCAGTAAAAAAAACATAGATGTCATCTTATCTAAAGTCAAGATACATATTTTTCAAGAAACTGAGAGAAAGAAAGTGTTCGCCAGATGAAAAGGAGCCTTCATAAGATTATAATTGAAGCAACTGATAAGAAGGATCAATGCAAAAAGTTGAAGAGATAAGGAAGCAAGGCCTACAAGATGATGAAAGATTACTCGATCTTTGATAATTAAATGGCATTGTTTGGAAAGGAAGCTAGACAAAGCAGATACTTCTACAAGAATTCTGAGGAGAACCGCAGACAATACCTGAACAAGGCACCATATGCTTTAAAAACAATATGATAAAAACAAAAAACTGCAGATGCTGGAAATCCAAAACAAAAACAGAATTAACTGGAAAAACGCAGCAGGTCTGGCAGCATCGGTGGAGAAGAAAAGAGTTGACATTTCGAGTCCTCATGACCCTTCAGCAGAACTGGGTGAATCCAAGCAGAGGGGTGAAATATAAGCTGGTTTAAGGTGGGGGGGAGGGGGGGGGGGTTGGGTGGGGGGAGAGAAGTGGAGGGGAGTGGTGTGGTTGTAGGGACAAGCAAGCAGTGAAAGGAGCAGATAATCAAAAGATGTCACAGACAAAAGAACAAAAGAACACAGAGGTGCTAATTAGCATAAATGTGCTAATTAAGAATGGATGGTAGGGCACTCAAGGTATAGCTCTAGTGGGGTTGTGGGGGGGCATAAAAGATTTAAAAATAATGGAAATAGGTGGGACACGAAAAATCTGTATAAATTATTGGAAAAAACAAAAGGAAGGGGGAAGAAACAGAAAGGGGGTGGGGAAGGAGGAGGGAGTTCAAGATCTAAAGTTGTTGAATTTAATATTCAGTCCAGAAGGCTGTAAAGTGCCTAGTTGGAAGATGAGGTGCTGTTCTTCCAGTTTGCATTGGGCTTCACTGGAACAATGCAGTAAGCCAAGGACAGACATGTGGGCAAGAGAGCAGGGTGGAGTGTTAAAATGGCAAGCGACAGGGAGGTTTGGGTCATTTTTGCGGACAGACCGCAGGTGTTCTGCAAAGCGGTCGCCCAGTTTATGTTTGGTCTCTCCAATGTAGAGGGGACCGCATTGGGAGCAACAAATGCAGTAGACTAAGTTGCTTTGTTTTCTCCCTAATAGAAGGGTTGGAATCTTGTCCTGCTATTGTCAGTGGGAAACAAGGTGGGAGGGTGCACTTAATTGTGCAGTAGACGAAATGTTAGTTTTGCAGCAGCGGGATTGAAGTACAGAATTAAGATTGCGGTACATTCAAGGCGGCTGGCCGCTTTCCAATGCCAGGCAGCAGGAACCTATTTTTAATGTATTAGTATGTCCAGCATACTCATTAAAACAAAATTTCAACTGAATAAATGGTACTTTTGCAATTAACTCTGTAGTGAGCAAGGAATATATGCCGGATAAAAGCAAAATACTGCAGATGCTAGAAATCTGAAACAAAAACAAAAATAGCTGGAAAAACTCAGCAGGTCTGACAGCATCTGTGGAAAGGAAGACAGAGTTAACATTTTGAGTCCGTATGACTTCATCAGAACTAAAGAGAAAGAGAAATGAGGTGAAATATAAGCTGGTTGAGGGGGGTGGGACAGGTGAAGCTGGATAGAGGGCCAGTGGTAGCTGGAGGCAAAAGAGAGATTGCCAAAGATGTCATTGACAAAAGGACAAAGGGGTGTTAATGGTGGTGAGATTAACTAAAGGATGTGCTATTGGTAACATTAAGTGTAGAAAACATGATGAGCAAGTGACAGATGGCCCCAGTGGGGGTGGCGTGGGGCGAAGGGATGGAAATAGGCTAAAAGGTGGAGATAGTTTGGATGGGCAGGTCCATCAATCACATTAATTGTTTTTCTAATGGTCTTAATAGGCCACTGACAGTTTGGCAGGCCCGCAGCCAATTCGACTGCATGCCTGCCGAACTGACAATCTCAATGACGTGGGGTGATGTTGGGACACACGCCCGATGTAGTCCCGTGTCATCTTACGTGTCAGCGACCGGGCCCCACCCCCCACCTGCCCTTGGTGTAAAAAATTCCACCAATACATGCACGGGCAACATTATGCCGTAGTATCAGACCACAAACCACTTTTGGGCCTATAGGGAACAGCTATACCTCCCATAGCTTCTGCCTGAATACAAAGTTGGGCCCTAATTTTGGCAGCATATGAATACAGCTTTGTACATAGACCAGGGACCCATATAGCAAATGCCAATGCCCTAAACTGCCTTCCTTTGCAAGAGAACAATGACCATGTCTCAATTCCGCAAGAACTCATGTTAGTGCTGAATTTCTTAGATTCCTCACCAGTCTGTGCCAGGCAGATAAGGATCTGGACGAATCGCGATCCAGTCCTGTCTGAAGTGAGAGACTAAGTGTTACATGGTTGGTCCCAGGAACCAGTCTCTGAAGAATTGAAGCCATTTTTTAACCAAAGACACGAGATGAGCAGTCAAGATGGCTTTATATTACAAGGAAGGGAACCACTCTTAGTAGAGTTACACAGTGCCCATCCAGGGATCTCATGAATGAAGACGATAGCGCGAAGGTGGCCCGGGGTAGATAGCAATATTGAAAGGGTGGTAAAACACTGTGTGCAATGTCAACAGCTACAAAAGCTGCTGGTGGCAGCCCCATTACACCCATAGAAGTGGCCTGGTAGACCCTGAGCATGATTGTACATAGATTATGTTGGTCCTTTCCTTGGAACCATGTTTCTACTGATTACAAATGCTCATTCCAAGCGGTTAGACGTTTATGAGGTAAAGTCACCAATGTCAGGCACTACTACAGAAAGACTAGGCCAGATCTTCGCCATCCATGGATTGCCAGAAAAATCATCTCAGATAATAGTGCTGCATTTACAACACTGAGTTTCAATGATTTGTCAGCATCAATGATATCAACCACGTGAAGACTGCACTGTACCATCCTTCATCAAACTGACTGATGGTAAAAGCAGTACAAACTTTTAAGGCGGGGATGAAAAAGTTAACAGATGAAACGTTGGAAACTAAACTTGCTGATTTCCTATTTCACTACAGAACAACCCCCCCACACGATGACAGGAGCAACCCCTGCAGAATTATTGATGAGGCACCGTCTTCAGACAAGACTAAGCCTAATACTTCTCAATTTGGAGGGGAAGGTGGAGAAACGTCAAGGGAACCAAAAGGGGACTCATGATTTGCTTAGTGGTGAGTGACAATTTACTGTTGGAGAAGCAGTATACATAAAGAATTTTGGTGGAGGACCAAAGTGGTTACCTGGTAAAGTAAGATATGTGACCAGGTTATTGTCATGCCACATGGAAGTGGAGGGCCGGATCACCTGTAAGCATATGGATCATTTCAGAAAAAAGGAGATACCCCAACAAAATGATGTTCCACCTCCAGCAATTACTGAACCCATGGTTCCTGTTGAAGTGACTCAATCAAGGACAGACATGCCCGATGTCACTGTCAGAGTGGAAGACACTGAACTGCATGTGCCTTATGAGGTACCTGATGTTAATATGGTTCCAGAGAATGTGTTTCCTACAAAAGAATCTGAAGTCATGGAGCTACGACTTTCTATGTGGATCAGGAAACCACCTGAAAGACTGAGCTTGTAATTTCATGAGCTGTGTAAACATTGTAATGTCATGAGATAAAAATCCTTCAAAATACAAAATGTACCGAAAAGTTAAAGGGGGAGGAATGTAATAATTATAGTTTGGAGAAACTTAGGGCTGTCGCTTTTAGAATAATCTTGTGCTGTAAGATCACATGATCTATGTAAATCAATGGGTAGCAGCACGAGGAGCGTCTTGTGGAGAGTTCTTCTTTAGTTATATAGTTTTATGCACATGTGCAGTTGCTGCTACTGTCTTGTTAAGTTAAATATGTTCACCAAGAAAATTAATTCTACAACACAACCTTATACTCCAGCTGACATCACTCCATAAGTACTGTCAGGGCTCAATCATCCCAACATATCACATTGTCTTGGATGTTCCCAGGTTCTCAGGCCCACCTGTCTTCTCAGTTCTTCCACTTGCTTCTCCCTATGATCCAACACCAATTAATTGCTTCCTTCAGACTGCAGCATTTTTTCCTTTCAATTTTCCTGGATGGTCCCCAGTTTCCCTATGTTGCCCTTGGAGTAGCTCACATTGTAACATCTCTCTGATAGCCTCACCCCACCTCCATTCAGAATTGAAAATATCTTGAACCTTTAGTATAAGGGTCTGACACATGCAGGGTTAATGTGGGACTGAGTACAGTTCCACTGCCATAATAATGTAAGAAAGCATAAGACCATGACCCAGGGGTCAGTGTGGTGTTGAGCAGAAACTGGCAAAGACCTAAACATGAAAATAGCTCTGAGTCCATACTCTTTATTGTAAACGTGTGAATAGTTCTAGTTGTTAATAAAGACTTACAGTTAACCTATTTAAGACCACAAAGATTTCTTTAAGAGACACTATTCTGTAACCAAACCCATCCCAAAAAATCCCAACTTATTTTATATCTAAGACCTTCGAAAATTGAGAAAAGCATGTCACTTTAGGAAAAGTGTGGGAACCTTAAGACATTAAATACAGACAAAAGAGAAAGTGGAAAGAGAGGGAAGAGGTATAGAAAGAATGAGACAGGAACATTATATGTAGTTGGAGAGAGTGAGACAAATGTGCAAAAATGGATGACAGCCATGGAGAGAGACAGAGAGAGCATGTGGAAGATAAAGGCACAACCAACAAAAAAATTGCAGTGAATAAAAAAAAGGGGGATATTTACAGGAAGAGAGAGTTGGAAGTTAATTTTACTAATGTACACCACTGAGGAGTATTAACCCCACTAGCAACACATTTGGGGAAATTGATAAGTTGCTCATGATTTTTTATTTGTTAAAATAATAAAATGGTGGAGAGAGGAATATCAGCCCAAAACTCCAGTACTTGGCTACTTATGTCCCATGGTTTAAATTTGTATTAAATTCATAAATCAGTGGTATGTGAAGACATGCTTTCATCATTATATATCCTATTTTCTAACTCACCAAGAGAATGCCATGGGGACTGCTACTATACTTAGCTATTTTTTGAGTCTATTAATTGAGATAGATCTCATTCTTTTAAATCTTAAAAATGCTTTTCAACCATAATTCTCCTCTTTTCAATGGTCTAAAATGCCTCTTAAACATCTGAGCATTTTAGTCTCTTCTATCTTATTTGCACAATTAAAATCAATTACAGTCCTCTTTCTAGATAAAATTGAAAGTGACCTGTTGAGATGAAACTTTCTTTCATTATCCCTATGAGACAAAGTAGATGTTATCAAAATGTCAGTCAAACCAAAATTAAATTACCTATTTTCAGCAAACCTCCTAAGAATCCTAAAATAATTCTTCTTTAGAAAATATAAGCTGTTTAATAATTCACAGATCACTCTATTGGCAATACATTTGAAATGGGAGGGGTTTAATTTTAATATCTTGCGTCCATGGAGTTGCCATTACTCTGAATCTTTCATCCGGCATCATAGCCCAAGCAATCATAGCTAAATAAAAAGGAACTTCAATACAGGCTTCACAAATAAGAACATGATTCAGGATAACACAAAAACAAATTCAGATTTATTTTCAATTAACTGAACAATGGATTAAGATGTTATAAACTTAAGTCGTGCTAAGGTTCTGTTTCGATTAGAGCAAATGGAAAATTGGAACTTATCTAACTTACCTTGAAAAATTGAAAACGTAAACCAATCAAACATGTTTCTGGCCTGGTTGCTAATAGTACCCCCAAAATCACTCTTTATCTTAACAATAGCAGCAGTTATTGGAGGCGATGGCATTTTGGTATTATCGCTGGGCTAGTAAACCAGTAATACTCTGGGGACTAGGGCTCTAGTCCTGCCACAGCAGATGGTGGAATTTGAATTCAATAAAAATCTGGAATTATAAGTCTAATGATGACCGTGGAACTATTGTCTATTGTTCACTAATGTCATTTAGGAAAGGAAGTCTGTCATTCTTACCTGGTCTGGCCTACATGTGACTCCAGATCCACAGTGATGTGGCTGACTCTATTAGGGATGGGCAATAAATGCTGGCCTAGCCAGTGATACCCACATCACATGAGAAGCATTCTAACCAAAATATAACACCAAATCACATATGGTCAGGTGACCAAAGACTTAACAAAGGCGTCAGTTTGTAGGAATGTCTTAAAAAGTGAGGTGGAGATGTGCAGGCAGAGAATTCCAGAGCATAGACCCGAGGCAACTGAAGGCATGTCCACCAATGGTGGAATGAAAAACAATTGGGGATGCACAGGAAGCCAGAATTAAACGAACGCAGATATTTTGGAGGCTGTAGGACTAGGGGAAATAACCGAGATAGAGGGAGAGCAAGGTTGAAAATAAGGATGAGAATTTTAAATTCAAGATGTGACTTGACTGGGAGCCAAAATAGGTTAGTGAGCAAAGGAGTGATATGTTAACAAGACTTGGTGCAAGTTAAGAAAAGAGCAGCAAAGACCTGAAGTTTATGGAAGGTAGAATGTAGCAGACCAACAGGCAGGAGTTGTTGATTCCAATGTAGGAGTGCATTGGAATAATCATGTCTAGAGGTAACAGAGGCGAGACTGAAGGCTTCAGTAGAAGAGGAGCTGAGACAGGGTGAAATCAGGCAATGTTACAGAGGTGGACAGAGGCAGTCCTAGTGATGATGCAAATATTTGGTCAAGCTCATCTCAGGGTCAAATGTGACACCAAGGTTTCACATGGAGGATAATCAGCTTTATAGATTGAAACAAACAATTATACCTGATTAATCCTTGGGTATGAAATTTATACATCTGAGTTAATGAAATTGCAACTATTAACCTCAAAAACTGATGCCCAAAAATGTAATATTTTCAAACAAACTTGGGTTTTTGCCTTTCAGCATTTCAATCCATCACTAATCTTGGTCTGAAGTTTATATGTCACTTATCATAGATGAAGCGAAATCTGTAGGAGGAGTTTAAATACCTAACTCAGAATTGTAGGTCCTACTGCACACCAGAAGAGTGTCAATCTGCTGTGATAACTAATGCTGGAGATGGATAATTAGGGCAAATGATTTATATGTTCCAAAAGTTGCCTTTTTTGGACTTATAGAATCATAGAATAGATACCAGATGAAAGCAGATCATTTGGCCCATCATTACTGTGCTGGCTCTCTGCAAGAATAACTTGGCTAGACCCATGTTCCTGCACTTCTCCTACACCCCTGAAATTATTTTTCTCTTCAACTGCTTACACAAATCTTTTTTGAAAGCTACGATTGACTCTATCTCCATCACACTCTCAGGCAGTGCATTTCAGATCTTAACCACTCACTGTGTAAAAATGTTTTTCCTCATGTTACTGATGACCCTTTTGCCAATCACCTTAAGTCAGTGTCACCACTGCTATTTCCTGTCACTCAGCCGACTTTGTATCCCTGCTCCCACTGTCTATTTTATTCTAAGGGTTTCAATGTTGCTGCCAAGTCTATAATGTGGCACTTTATTAAACACAGTTTGGAAGTCCTTTTGAAACTTTAGGCCACTGTGCCCAAACAGTGGCCCTAAACAGTTACACAGACATGGAATATTTAAAAGCACCTCATTAATTCTATTCAAAAACAGAATTACCTGGAAAAACTCAGCAGGTCTGGCAGCATCGGCGGAGAAGAAAAGAGTTGACGTTTCGAGCCCTCATGACCCTTCGACAGAACTAAGTTCTGTCGAAGGGTCATGAGGGCTCGAAACGTCAACTCTTTTCTTCTCCGCCGATGCTGCCAGACCTGCTGAGTTTTTCCAGGTAATTCTGTTTTTGTTTTGGATTTCCAGCATCCGCAGTTTTTTTGTTTTTATCATTAATTCTATTGATTGCTCAACGCCAGGCAAATGGAATACGTAATGATTACGCATGCCACAGACCATATGCAACAGGTAACTTAAATTTGCTATATTATTTTTCATAGCTTTAGGTTACAATTAATAAAATAGTTTGGTCTGAGATACAGAGCTCATGCATTGACCTACTGAGAGATAAGATCCTCAATAAAGGAAGAATATTTAAAATTGAAACTCACATGTGCCATTAGATCACCTTTCTATCTAAATTGTGAATTGGAAATTTCCAGAGAAGCAGTTCTATTAAGTTGTTTCCACACATTATTGGTTATTCAAAACCTCCCATGGAGGTGGGAAATATCTCTATCTCTGTAAGTGACCAAAATGGCCCGCTGCCAGGGACAATTAGATTTAACTTCGTACTTCTCAATGTTGGCAGTACATCATTCTTTTGTTTTCACAGAAACTGCCAATGGTACCTTTAGAAACAATTAGCAAATCATTCAGGAAAAAGTATTGAAGGTTCTCTTAACAGATATTTAATCTGAATGTTTTGCAATCTCTAGCCTTTTGAAATGAATTACATTTCATGCAGTTTGAAAAGACATTGCATATGAAGCATTTCAGTTTTATCATGAATAATAAAACCTTCATCATTTAGTCATGATATTAAATGAGGATTTTGTATGTACAGGAATATGAGATTATAAGAATATATATAAATTACTAGCAAACATACACACAGGCATCTTTATTCTTTGAAATAATAACTAATCAGGCATTAGTCTAGGAATTTGTATTGCTGTTGAATTCTTTACACTTCACCTGATATAATTTCAAGCACCCTGCCATTATATTCTCCTAAGAAATGCCATTTCACCATGATGAAACATTTACAGCAGATTTCTTGTGCATAACAAATACCTTCTGACTGCCTTACATGAAGTGTGTCTCTCCAGACCCTATGCTGATCTCCCTTTAAAGTCACAGCAGATCATAGGCTGGTTGATCCTAGTCACTAGTTTAGTTGGACTAAAAGACTAGGGTTGCATGCTTGTTTCGGGATGAATGAATTGGTGCCATTGACAGAGTAGTTCTTATGTAGAACACATTTTATTTATTTACAAAGGAACTCAGCAGCTAAACTTGTGTGCTTACAACTCAAACCTTGTCCTTACATTACAGACTCTAAATCTCGACTACTCCTGCTGGTTACTAAGGTAGCCCGCACAACTGTGCTATTGGATACTAAAATCATGTGCTGTTCCATTATAACATTCTTCTTAAAGATATATTACACATCAGATTATCACAGAGGCCATTCAAAATCTCAAAGCTGTTTTGTAATTCAATTAGATCATAGCTAATTTGTATCTTAACTCCATTTACCTACCTAGGTCTATAACTCTTAATACTCTTATCTAATAACAATCTATCAACCTTGGTTTTGACATTTTCAACTGACCCCCTAGTCTTAACAATCTTTGAGGTAGAGAGTTCCAGACTTTCAGTACTCTTTGTGTGAAGAATTGTTTCCTAACATCACCCATGAACAGCTCAGCTCAAATTTTAATATTATGCCCCTTGTTCTGGTTCCCCAACTTGATGCAATAGTTTCTCTCTACCTATCCTATCAAGTTCTGATGAAAGGTTATCAAACTAAAATGTTAACTTTGTTTCTCTCTCCACAGGTGCTCAGTATTTACAGCATTTTCTTTCTATCAAATCCTTGAATCATCTCAAACACCTTAAACCTCCAGGGATCAGGACACACCCAGGGAAATTTTACCTCAGTAGATTAAAAAAAAATAAAAAAGGAAACTAAGTTGCCATTTGTGCAAATGATTCTATTTGTTAAAAGAAAATGTTTCATCATGACTGCAAAGTTCTGGGGGAAGCACTACTACAAGAATTAAACAGGCTCGGCTCTGAAATAGTGGCACACCAACCTCAGCGACAATCAAAGATGCCCCAGCCATTCTACTGTGCTGACCAGGAGGATGAGAGGTGGTTGACTGTTATCAAATGATAAGCAGATTGCTGGCAGAGCCAAGTTAATCTGTTAATTATGCCTGATCAACTTGTGATCAAATTCTGGAATACCATTATATAACATATAAAACACTAGTGCCACAAGCCTGTCCGATACTCCTGAGCTCCCATGATTTGAAGACGTCAGCAATGCTGAGGTTGAGAGAACTTCGCTGAAACTCTATTTTAGACGTACAAATAAGAAAGACTAGAATATTTTTTGAGCTTGTCTTGGGAACAACCTAAATAGTGATGTGCCTTCCTCCAGTTTTTCTCTTTTATCATCTAGGTTGTGCTGCTTGGATTTTAGTTGGCATTGCACAATACTAATCATCTCCGCCTCTTTTTTTTCGTTTTTTAATTGAATCAACTGGGCATTCAACTGTATTTGAATCATCTGCAATTATCAAATTATGATTTAGCATTGTATGCATAGGGTCCAAAACATCAATAAGGCCATTTAGATCTGTCAATACCTCATTAACTTTTTGATCTTATTTTTCACAGTTGAGAATCTGTAGTGAATCATGCCTATTTTGTAATCAAATAAAAACAATACCTTACATTTATATGGCAAAGTGATTTAGGGAAACGTATTCAAAGTTAAATTGGTTTAACCAAATTCACATTTTGAGCTTTAGGTAAAAAATGTGCATTGATTATGACTGAGGAACGATCATCTATATAGTTTATAGCAGCGTGACATGTGTGGGATCATTTCAAAGAGGAATCTATGGACAATCATTTTCAATCAGCGAATTAAACGTGTTAGCAAATAGACTAATTTGTTTTCATAGGCAAATTACTGAAGATACTAGAAATCTGAAACATAAGTAGAAAATGCTGGAAACACGCAGCATGTCAGGTAGCATCTGTGGAGAAGGAATAGAGTTAACAGGGTGAAATTGAGCTCTATAGCACTCTTTTTGTCACCACAAGGCCTCTTCAATTACCAAAATGGTGTCCATAACATATGTGTACACTTCTGATGAGAAGTGGTCTGAATGTCATATATGTAAAGTGGTTTGCACAAACCAGAACAGACCACCTGCTGATAGCATGCAGGGCAGGCATATCATAATGCCAATCACTTGAGTGACAAGGTCCAGAGTACTACCTCATTTAATCTCTCACAACTGAAAACACATGCAGCAACATTAAGGGCACTCCATCAGCATTAGTTAAAGGAAGGATCAACATTTTTTTCATTCTTTCAATGGATGTGGGTATCGCTGGCTATGACAGCATTTATTGCCCATCCCTAATTGCCTTTGAGAAGGTGGTAGTGAGCCGGCTTCTTGAACTGCTACAATCCTTGTAGTGTAGGTACATCCACAGTGCTGTTAAAGAGGGAGTTCCAGGATTTTGACCCAGTGACACTGCAGGAACTGCAGTGATGTCGTTCCAAGTCAGGATGGCATGTGGCTTGGTGGAGGGGATCTTGCAAGTGTTGGTGTTCCGATGCTTCTGCTGTCCTTGTCCTTCTAAGTGGTAGATATCATGCATTTTGAAGTTGCTATCAAAGGAGCCTTGGTGAATTGCTACAGTGCATCTTGTAGACGGCATATGCTGCTGCCACTGTGCATCAGAGGTGGAGGAAATGAATGTTTAATGTAGTAGGTGGGATGCCAGTCAAGCAGGCTGTTTTGTCCCGGATGATGTTGACCTTCTTGATTGCTGTTGGAGCTGCACTCATCCAGGCTAGCGGAGAGTATTTCATCACACTCCTGACTTGTGCCTTGTAGATGGTGGACAGGATTTGGGGGGTCAGGAGGTGAGTTACTCACCACAGAATTCATAGCCTTTGACCTGCTCTTGTAGACACAGTATTTATGTGGCTGATTCAGTTTAGGTTCTGGTAAATGGTAACCACAGGTTGTTGATAGTAGGGGATTAAGCAATGATAATGCCATTGAATGTCATGGGGTAATGGTTAGATTTTATTTTGTTCGAAATGGCCATTGCCTAGTACTTGTGTGGTGCGAATGTTACTTGCCAATTATCAGCCAAACCTGAATGTTATCCAGGTCTTGCTGCATATGGACATGGACTGCTTCAGTTTCTGAGGCGACAAGAATGGTGCTGAACATTGTGCAACCATCAGCGAACATCCCCACTTCTGACCTTATGTGGAGGGCTGGTCATTGAGGAAGCAGCTGAAGATAGTTGGACCTAGGACCCTATCTTGAGGAACTCCTGCAGTGATGTCCTGGGAATGAGATGATTGACCTCCAACAACCCCAATCATCTTCCTTTGTGCTCGATATAACTCCCAACCAGTGGAGAGTTTTCCCCTGATTCCCATTGACTCTAGTTTTGCTAGGGCTCCAGGATGCCACACTTGGACTAATGCCGCCTTGATATCAAGGGCAGCCACTCTCACCTCACCTCGGGAGTTCAGCTCTTTTGACCATGTTTGAACAAAGGCTTTAATGAGGTCAGGAGCTGAGCAGTCCTGGCGGAACCCAAACTGGGCGTCAGTGAGCAGGTTATTGCTAAACAAGTGCCATTTGAAAGCACTGTTGATGAGCCCTTGCATTACTTTACTGCTGATCAAGAGTAGAATGATGGGGTGGTAATTGGCTGGGTTGGATGTGTCCTGCTTTTTTTTGTGTACAGGAAATACCTGGGCAATTTTTCACAAAGCCCGGTAGATGCCAGTGTTGTAGTTGTACTGGAACAGCTTGGCTAGGGATGCAACAGGTTCTGGAGCACAAGTCTTCAGTACTATTGCTGGGCTTTCATGGCAGGATGATGATGGATCAGGTTTCCCGCTGGTGCAGGCCAGGAAAGCCATTTGCATGCATTACCATTATTAAAAATGCAAGTGATCGGAATCATGTTCCACCTCCAAATTAACTGCCACTCCAGAGGGAAATTAGACTGAAATGAATCACAACTGGATATAAATGACATGTAGCTGTCCACCTTTACTTTGTTCGTGACTTTGAGGTGAGTGCAACGTTCAAAGCCTACCCGTGCGGCTGCTCACAGTGGGTGCTATGCTTCTCCAGGTGAAGTGTGGGCAGCAGGTCTTAGACAGAATTGCACATTATCAACAGAAACCAGCATAGGGACCGGGGTGGAGGGGGGGTTGGGGCGGGGGGGGGGAGGTGGTAGAGGGTTTAATTATCAGAGACATGAGGGTGACGGGGACAGGGCAGGGTTGGTGGAAGGGGTAGGGAAAGATGGCAGGCAGAGGGACGAATGGGGGTGGGGGAGCTGGATCCTGACATGCAAGGGGTGAACACAGGCACGGCCAAGGGGTTGGGTGAGATTTGTTTAATGCGAGTGGGGGGGGGATGCACAGATTGTAGAGTAGGGAAGGGTGGGGTAGGGGGATTAGTGCAGCACAAGAGGGAATGGTTGCATGCACACTTATTACTGGGGGTACGGGGTTAAGTCTTGCACAAGAGAGAAGGGCATCACAGGGACTCATGGAGGAGGGAAGAGCAATGGTGTTATGGTCAGTCCTGAAGGAACGGGGGGCTGAGTGACAGTCAGAATCCCTGGACTGAGACCAAAGGGTCGGGTTGAGAGTTTAAAGGCAGCCCTGGGGTTTTGTGGATCTCATAGTTGTTTTGAAAGAATAAAGTCAGTCCTGGGGCTCTGCAGACCATGTTACAGAGCTACGCATGCCAAGCATGTCGTGGTCCCGCTCCAGGTAGGGGCAAGGCCTCTGTGTTCATTGGGGGTCAGGCACAGCTTGGTGTGCAGGGCATGGTCATTGTCGCATACAGTGGTCCTGAGGGTGTCCAGCTCGGTACTGAACTGCAGATGGGATGGCCATGGCCAGCCGAGGCATCTGCATCTTGCAAATGCGGAAACATAATAAAGGGAGGGGGGATACTCAAAGCTTTCATACGGGGGAGGGCGTGGTTATCTCCGTAAGTGACTGTACACACAACCTCAAGATGGGGAGGGGTTAGGTCCACATGGGGCATGGGGACATTGACAGAGATGGGTTTAGGAGGAAGGGCAGGATTGTCCACATTGGCTCCAGGGTTACAGTGGAATACTTCACACTTGCCTGGATGAATGCAGCTCCCACAACACTCAAGAAGCTTGACACCGCTTGATTGGCACCACATCCACAAACATTCACTTCCTGCACCACCGACACACAGTAGCAGCAGTGTTTATCTTCTACAAGATGTACAGCAGGAATTCATCAAAGCTCCTTAGACAGCACATTTCTAACCCACGACCACTACCATATAGAAGGACAAGGGCAGCAGATAAATGGGAACACCACCAGCTGGAAGTTCCCTCCAAGTCACTCATCACCCTGACTTGGAAACATATCACCATTCCTTCACTGATGTTGAGTCAAAATCCTGGAACTCCCTTCCTAACAGCACTGTGTGTGTACATACACCACAGGGACTGCAGCTGTTCAAGAAGGCAGCTCACCACCACCTTCTCAAGGGCAATGAGGGATGGCCCAGCCAGTGAAGCCCACATCCCGTGAATGAATTAAAAAAAACTGGCGGACGCTGGAGAATTACTGGAGGAAGGTCTACCTTCAGGATGATTGAAGGGATATGAATGGTAACAGGAATATGGTCAAAGCTGGTCTGGAAGTAGAAGTGCAGCATCTTGAAACCATAAATTAATGGAGCAGTTTAAAAATGAAATTGTAAAGAAAACCCCGAGATGGATCCGAGGCGGTGTGGGAGAAGCCCATGGTTGGACTCAGGGGCCCTTTCAGGGGCCACCTTATACTTATTAGATTTTCAATTTGGAGATGAATGGCCACCTTCTAGAATTCATAAACACTTTATTTAGAACTGAGAGTTGGAACCACTAAGTAATGGTGCACTTATGCAATAGTCAATGGGCCCATATTAGAGGTGGTCTCAATGAGCATCAAAACATCAGAAATGTGAGAACGGAGGAGGCATCCAGCCATTCAGGGAGCACAGCTGCTGGATATCTGAAAGATACTCAAACCCAGTAAAGTGCATTGTTCAATTGATATGGATTATGTGCCAAAAGGCATCCAATCATTCCAAAAGTGCAAGGCATGCTTAATCTCTAATCCAAATCCAGCATCATATGTGTGCCTTTAGTGAGGGTGACCATAGCTTGGCTGTGCTCAAGCCTCTTGCATCCTCTATGGGTTGAGATGTCAGGTTGTTGGGGTGGCTTCTTAGGCTACCTTAACAACTTGAGGATGAGGGAGAGCCTCTCCTTCTATGAGGGAGAGCCTCAGCTACAAGGCTGCGACAGAGAAAGGCAAATAACATAGATGTAGCACTGGGGCATGGCAATGGTTTCTGGCTGAGAGTGGGAGGTCTACTATGGTTGGTTAATCTAATTTCATCTGTTGAATTTATCTGTCCACGGGACGAAGAAGGATTTAACAATGGAGGCTGCGCTCAATGCTGCCTTCTTGATGGCAGTGCCCAGATTGAGAAGTAGAAAAAAGCCCAGACACAGTCTAACACATATTAGATAGGAGCTCCGACCTGAGGCGCACAGTCCAGGGGAGCCGCAGGAAGTACCAGAGGCTGAGGAGGTCAGACCCAACTCACAGAGGTGACTGGTATGACCAAAGGGTACACCGAAAATGCCTTTCCTGATGGAGATGTGTGACAGACGGTGTTGCGCATGTCTGTGATTGCCAAGAGATGTGGTGACTTATACCTGCCACATTCTGTGGGAAGATCTTATGTTGCATGGACTGGGAGGCCATCCTCTGCCACTGCCCCTGAAGGTCTCACCGCACTCAATTTATTTGGGTGGTTCATTCCAGGAATCCACAGGGGACCTATGTGGCTTCTCTCAGTCCTCCACACATAAATGTATAAAGGAGGTGCTGGATGCCCTCTACAGTAAGGCTGGTCATTATATAAAAATCTCAACGGATGATGCCAGCCAGGCTGCTAAATTTCTGGGATTTGCAAAAAGATCCATCATTGACCAAACCATTGGCATCCTGAAGATGCACTTCCAATGTTCGGACTGCTCAGGTGGGGCTTTCCACAGAGATTGTTCGGCATCATCATGGTCTGTTGCATCCTGCACAACCTGGCACTTCAAAGGGGAGATCACTTGCCAGAGATAGACATGGAGGAGGCTGAGAACTCTTCAGACGATGAAGACCTGGAAGGACAGGAACCTGAAGAGGGTGATGATGGTTAGCTTCCATGTGAGGATATCCATGCAGCAACACAGCACAGAAGATGTGCCCATTACACTCTGATAGCCACAAGATTCAAGTAGGAATAAGGTCCAGGCAATGGGACCTGGGCACATTTCTCTTGTCCTTTACTGCCATGCCAGTGATTGGAAAGGCCTTTATAAGCAATGTCATCATAAGCAGGGTCAGCAATCGGCCTTGAACCTGTAACCCTCAAGGATCACGACACCCTTATCTCTCAAAAGGTCAGCAGCCAAAGCTCTATATAGAACCATAGAACCATAGAAAAGTTACAGCACAGAAGGAAGCCATTTGGCCCATCTTGTCCATGTCAGCCCAAGGGCACCCAGGTGCCCTTTTTAATCCCACCTTCCTGCACCCAGACCATAGCCCTGCAGCTTACAGCACTTAAGGTGCAGATCCAGGTACTTTTTAAAAGAGTTTAGAATTTTTGCTTCAACTTGGGCAGCGAATTCCAGACACCCACTACTCTCTGCGTAAAAAAGTTCTTACTCATGTCCCCCCCCTACACCTTCTGCCACTTATCTTGAATCTTTGTCCCCTGGTTGTAGAATTCTCCACCAATGAAAACAATTTTATCCTGTCCACTCTATCTATTCCCCTCATAATTTTGTACACCTTAATCAAGTCACCTCTCAGCCTTCTTTGTTATAAGGAAAATAACCCCAACCTATCCAATCTCTCCTCGTAGCTACACTTTTCTAGCCCTGGCAACATTCTTGTAAACGTCCTTTGCATTCTCTATTACGTCCTTCCTGTAATGTGGTGACCAGAACTGCACACAATATTCCAGTTGTGGCCTCACCAGTGTTTTATACAATTCTAACATTATATCCTTACTTTTATATTCTATTCCTCTGCCAATGAAGGAGAGCATTCCATATGCCTTCTTTACAACATTGTCTACTTGAACTGCTGCCTTCAGGGCCTGTGTACTTGTACGCCAAGATCTCTCACTTCATCTACCCCTCTTAGTATATTCCCATTTATTGTGTAACCCCTGTAACTGCTTGACCTCCCTAAATGTATGACCTCACACTTCTCTATGTTAAAATCCATCTGCCACTTTACCGCCCACTCCACCAACACATCTATATCGTTTTGGAGATTATGGCTATCCTCTACACTATCCACTACTCGGCCAATCTTTGTGTCATCTGCAAATTTCCCAATTCTTCATGTCCAAATCGTTAATATATAACACAAACAGCAAGGGTCCCAACACCGAGCCCTGAGGAACACTACTCGAAACAACTTTCCATTCACAAGGGCATCCATCGACCATTACCCTTTGTTTCCTGTTACAAAGCCAAACTTTTATCCAGTTGGCCACCTTACTCTGAATCCCATGGGCTTTTACTTTCTTGACCAATCTGCCATGTGGGACCTTGTCAAATGCCTTGCTAAAATCCACTGCACTATTTTCATCAACCTTTCTTGTCACTTCCCCAAAGAATTCAATCAAATTTGTGAGGCAAGACCTTCCTCTAACAAATCCATGCTGGCCATCCCTGACAAGTCCATGCCTTTCCCTATAGCCACTGTGGAAAGTTAAGGCCACACACCAGCAAAACCCCTCTGTCAGCTACACATGATGCAGCCATGGTCACCTGAATGAGACACTTTGTGTAGCCAGAGAGATGCTCACAAGGTTGTAGAAACCATAATGGCTGCAAGACCTGTACTTTCGCACAAACTATGAAGACAGCTCAGTGTGATTAAACAATGTAACTTGTAACCCTCCAAGACACATGAGCACACAACTCTATGGAGTTTTGCAGGGCCTAAAGGCTCCAACCTCAAGGTGCAGACACTTTCAGGAAAGAGCTTGAGACATCTCCTAGATATACACGAGAACCAAGTAACTAACATGAGTCCGCTCAACATAACATGAACCTGAGGCCCATAAAGGGAGGCAGTCACAACTAGGAGTTTGGTCTTGCTTGCAATAAGAGAGAATATTAAAGCATATGAACAGTGCTTTCAAATCATTAGTCCATTGTCATGAACAGGAAATGTGTTTACAAAGCTGCAGTGAGTGAATACCTGCGCCCCAAAGTGATCTCAGAATTTCTTACTTTTTCTAACCCTACTGCTACATCTAGGTGCATCCCCAACATCCATGGAGGAGGTGGACTCAGCCTACTGACTGCTACGCCCTGTTCTCTGTGATGACATTGGCAGGTGTCCTCTAGCAGGCCCAAGGCCTGGAGGGCCCTGACCTGCTTTGGGGTCTCCTCTCTCCTTGGCTTGAGGAGCTGGAGGTGAAGGGATCATAGTCAGAGGGGATTGGGATTGGCTGGACACACTCAGAGCCACCTGGGTGGATGGTCCTGGGGTGTACACCTGATTGTCCTTCTCCCTGTGGGTGCCCGAGAGACCCTGCATGACTCTTTCAGGAAAAGGGGCTCCTGGAGGGAGGTCGAGATGCCCTGCCCCCCTCTCACCTATGCCCTTTGGATATCTCCCCAAGCCCAGAGTGATGAAGTGCAGGTCCAAGTGCAAATCTGGCCAATCTGATGGATCAAGTCTCCAAGGTGGCCACCGCCCTTCCCAGCCATAACATCAGATAGAACCTGGACGGACTCCTCCATTCTTCACTCTAGCCTGTTAACTGCCTCTCGAAACTCTGCTTGATGTTCCGCCACCAGTCTTTGCATCTCCATCATGTAATCAATAGCCGCTCCCAGAGACTTACCATCTGACTCGGACTCAGTGAGTGCCTTCTCTCCAGCAGTCCTCCTAGTGCCACAGACTTGGGCTATTACTGCCTTTCTGCAGAGAGGTGTCAGTGAGGTGATCTCCAGAAAGTGATCCTGAGCCTAATCTAGATCTATGGCCACTGGGAGCGTGTCTCTGCACTGGGGTGGTACAGGTGAACGCAGTGACTCAGTATCTTACTCTGAGGTGACCTCAGGGCTGGGGCACATGGTAGCTCTGGTGGTCAGTCTGGGCCTGCTTATGCCTTTAAGAGAAAGAAGATAGATTTAGTTCATGAGCAGGCTGAATACAACATTGCATGCCACTCACCGTGAATGTCAGGATGTGATCAACTCATGGGGGGCTTATCCATACTGGCTTGAAATGTCAATATTGCCTTCACCATAGGAGTGATCCCTCTCCTCTCCTGACAACTCAGCGGCATCCTCCTCAAAATGGCTGAGCTCCAGGATGTCAGCTGTCCCTCCTCCAGCCTGGGATCTCTCCCTTCTGTTATGAGCAAGCTTGGCCTGCATGAAGGCAAATGGATAGTATACGATGAGAAGGGATGGAGCAGAGGAAGGGGAGTGTGTATACCAACTGTATCTGCTGAGCCCTGCTCAGTAAGGGCCGAAGATGCTGTGCAACATGGTAGGTGAGAAACTGGTGATGTTAAACTGTCTGTGAGACATTCAATGCTCATATCTTCCTCACTAATATTGTGTGAAATCTCTGAGGAATGTAAATATTTGAGTGCATGATGCCATTATGAGAGTGTGAGTTTGGAGTGGACTGAAGGTTGACGTACTCTGGTCATGCAGATGAGATCATTCATCTTTTTCCTGTACTGCAGGGCATTTTGTTGGCAGTTGCCCACAGACCTCCCTCACAACTGCCTCCCAGGCTGGTGAGGTGAGATTGGTGGACCTTCTGAAACCATTCCTCAGGTAAAGGACATTCCTGTGTTGCCAAACACCTCTTATTAAAGCCTTCAGGCAGTCATGGCTAAGCTTCAGGGATACGGCCATCTTTGTTCTGGGGGCCATCTTAAGGCCAGGATTCCACACAAGGTATGTAGCAAACAGTTGAGGTGACAAGGATATCTTTCGGAACCAAGTTCCTATGAAGTCATTACGCACAAAAGCCCAATGGTGAGGCTTAACTGAGGACAAATAAGACTCATCCCAGCTCCTCAACCACTGTACAATCCTATTGCGTGTAGGACAAGATCCCAAATGCAACCAGGAAAACATCCAAGCATGACAATCCCACAGATCGCTGTGAGCAATTAAAGAAACCTCCAGACAAGGTTACAAGATCTGGATGTACCAGCAGATTACCTTTATGCTTTAAAGTTTCATGGATTCATCAGTTCTATGCAGTTATGTAATGATAACTAAACATGAACATCTATTGTAAATAGTTACACTTTTTGGAAGGGGGAAAGCATCTTTAAAAAGGAAGGAGGAATGTTGTAGTTTGCCTTTAAGGGATTGAAGCATGACATCTCTAGAAGGAAATGTGTCATGCGATCCAGTTTTAGTTTCACTTTTGCTTGAGCAGAGTACATAGGCACACACAGCTTTGCTGCAGAAAACTTTGAGCTTTACATCCATGTATATCTGTTTACATGTGCCTAGAATTAATAAATGAACCCATAAAGTTTTTGTACAATCCCTTATGAGTGATTGGTGCTTTTCACATCATTAGAAAAATACGGCAAGGAGGAGGTCAGGATGGATCATCTGCTCGGTACTTCTGGCTGAAGACGGCTGCAAATGCTTTAGCTTTGTCTTTTGCTCTAATGTGCTTGGCTTCCCCATCATTAAGGATAGTGATATTTGTGGAGCCTTTCCTTCGATGAGTTATTTAATTGTCCACCAGCACTCATGACTGGATGTGACAGACCAGCAGAGCATTGACCTGATCTGTTGTTTGTGGGATCACTTAGCTCTGTGTATTGCATGCTGCTTCCCCTGTTTGGCAAGCAAGTAGTCCTGTGTTGTAGCTTCACCAGGTTGACACCTCATTTTCAGGTATGCCTGGGGCTGTTCCTGTGATGCCCTCCTGTAGTCTTCATTGAACCAGGACTGCTTGATGGTAATGGTAGAGTGGGGGGTATGCCAGGCTTTTGAGGTTACAGATTGTGATTGAGTATAATTCAGCTGCTTAAGGTGCCCTAAAGTGCCTTATTGGTGCCCAGTTTTGAGCTGCTAGATCTGTTTGATATCTGTCCCATTTGGCACAGTGGTAGTGCCACACAAGACAATGGAGAGTATCCTCAATGTGATGAGGGGACTTCATCGCCACAAGGGCTGTGCGGTGGTAACTCCAACTGATAGTGCCATGGACAGATGATCTGCAAGAGGTCGGTTGATGAGGATGAGGTCATGTAGGTTTTTCCCCTTTGTTGGTCCCCTCACCATCTTCCTCAGACCCAGTCTAACAGCTATGTCTTTTAGGATTTGGTCAGTGATGGTACTACTGAGATGGACACAGATATTGAAGTTCCCCAATCAGCATACATTCGGTGCCTTTGCCACCTTCAGTGTTTTTCAAAGTGGTGTTCAACATGGAGGAATACTGATTCATCAGCTGAAGGGGAGCGGTAGATGAAATTCAATACGAGGTTTCCTTGCTGAGGTATAACCTGATGCCATGAGATTTCATGGGTTATAGAGTCAATGTTGAGGCCTGCCAGGGCAACTCCATCTGAAATGTATGCCCAACTCTATACCATTACCTCTGGTGGGTCTGTCCTGGTGGTGGGACAGGACATACCCAGGCTTGGTATCTGGAACATGGTTTGTAAGGTATGATTCTGTGCGTATAACTCTATCAGGTTGTTGCTTGACTAGTCTGTGGGACAGCTCTCCCAATTTTGGCAGTTGCTAGCAAGGATGTTAGCCCACAGATGTTAGCAAGGAGGATTTTGTGGGGTCAGCAGGGATGAACGGCTGTTGTCAGTTCCGGTGCCTAGGTCAATGCCGGGTGATCTGCCCAGTTTCAATCTTTATCAATCATTCTGTAACATTTGATACAACTGAGTGGTTCGCTCGGCCACCTCAGAGGGCAGTTAAGAGTCAACCACATTGCTGTGGGCCTGAAGTCACATGTAGTCCAGACCACGTGAAGGGGGCAGATTTCCTTCCCCAGAGGACATTAAAAAAAACAGATGGATATTTTACAACAATTGACAATGGTTTTATGGTTGCCATTATCGAGACTAGCTTTTAATCCCAGAGTTATTAATTGATGATATTTGAACCTGTGACCCCAGAGTATTCGTCTGGGCCTCTGGATTGATAGCTCAATGACATTACCCCTATACCACCACCTCACCTATCCCTACTTGCAGGTTAGTTGCTGAACTATTTCTCCTGGTTTTTGTTGCAATTTTATGTGCTTTAGTTGCAATCAACAGTTTCGGTAGAGGCAGAACAGCAAGAATCACAGAAGTGAGCAGGCAATACAAAGTTGGCATGCTGCATACAATGCAATCAATATGATGAAAGCACCAGGAGAATGGATGAGTCCTTACTCCACTTCCACCACCAGCACACAGTAGCAGCAGTGCGCACCATCTCCAAGGTGTATTCAGCAACTCACCAAGGCTTGGTTGACATTACCTTCCAAACCCACAATCTCTGCCACCTAGAAGGACAAGAGCAGCTGATACATGGGAAGACTACCACCTGCAAGTTCTCTTCTAAGTCATGCACCATCCTGACATGGAACTATATTGCCATTCCATCACTATGTCCAGTTTCTGGAACTCGGTCCCTAATAGTATCGTGGCTGTATCTACATCACGTGGACTGCAGCAGTTCAAGAAGGTGGCTCACCACCACCTGTGAGATTTCCTATATTCATGATTTGTAGTTAGTATTATCCATTTTCTCTTAGATGCATGCACAGATTGGGGAGTAATAATGTTCAATAGAAATGTTTCTCCTATGTTTACATTATAACATTGCATTGGCATAAAATATATGGGCTCTTTCCATCAGACTGCCATAAAGACTATTTAACTCATTTTCCAAGGCTACTGGATAAAGCAATAATCTATAACAGGAAATTGTCATTGTTAATGATGTCACGCTCAAAACACAGAACCGAACTTGATATAAGTAAGCACAAAACCACTCAAAATTCTGTTGAAATAGCAGAGAGCATTTGCTGAGTATGTTAAGTGCTGTAATTTCCAGGTTTTTTTTATTTGCAAAAGGCTATGGGTTAAAAAAAGAAAAGCGTAAAGTGATCATCTTCATGTACATTGCAATACATCACGAGTTCAATATTCTATGACATGTATTTGACATTTGCAACTGGCAAGAATGAATTAAACAACTGTGAAATGAAACTTAACAAGAAGTTGAAGATTCGGTGAAAAAGAAGGCAAATCCATTTGTGCTCCAGAATTTGAGTGTCCTGGACAGAAACATGGCTCATATAAGTGGCTGGTCAGCTTTCTGTCATCTTATCCAGCAAAGCTTCATGCAGGAGTGCTGAATTTACTCTGTGATTCTGTTCCATGGAAACACAGGTACTGTTCCTCACACTACAGCTATTGGGTTTTTTCTTAATGGGACAACTATGTCAAACAATTTGCTTTGAGGGACTTTGGTTTCCCTCAGTGTTACTATTTGATTTCCCTTGGCATTGTTTACAAAGATAGGTGAAATTTTAATTTCCAGCAGAATTCTGGCAGGCAACTCATTTCAGTTAGTTTCCCATTTGCTCAGGCCAAGGGGATTTTAACCTTCAGGGTTTACAATGCCGCTGATTCACTTCCCAGTCAGAACAGGCAGCAAGTGGTTTGGAAGTGGCTGCTGGACTCTGGAAAATATCCTTAGGGGATATTCTGGGAGCAATTCTTCTACCTAAACTTCAGCAAGGAGCGAGATGTAAAGCATCCACATTTCAGAGAGTACATTCTCACTGAAAACTACCAATTGCTGCAGTCACAGCAACAACCTTGGAGCAGGGCAAGGACCACTTTGCCAGGGGCTGTGCAGATGACTGTGCTAATGAACATCTTTACTTGACCAGGTTCTTCCAGATTGTAGCTGAAGATATTTGCTGTATCTTGCATTTTGCAGTCTGCTGTTATGTAAATAAGGTCACTGAGGGTATCTATTCAATGATGGTTAAAGATATTTCATTCACTCTTGCCAGAGTGAAGTAGGCAGAATTTACATGTGGCCTTGTGAGGATTACAGGCTTTCCCACGATGCAGGGCACCAGTGACTGCACACATATTGCTTTGTGGATGCTGGATGGCAACACTGACCTGTACCAGAACCAAAAGGAATTATGACCCCTCAACGACCAGCTGGCGTGTGACTATAGATAGTGACTCATGCAGGTCAATGCCCAGTTGCTGGCAGGAATCACACCTTCTTTCTGCGGTAGTTCACAGTGCCTGTCGCATTTGAGAAACTACAGCCAAGCAAAGGATGGCTAGCAGGTGAGAAGGCTAATCTGAGGAGGCAGTTGTTGGCGGAGTGTGTGGGAACCTCTGTGAGAAAGGAGAATAGGGCAGTTGGGATTAGTTGTAAAGAGGGAGCGATGATTGCCTCGATGGTCCCTCCCTAGAATGTCAAAAGGGGTGTAGAATATAACTCTGGGCTAATCCAAGCGGATTTCAAGGTTGGGACTGTGGCAGGAAGGTAGGAAAGTAGTAATGTTTTGATAAGCTAAAGTAGAAGTTGGAGGCACAGAAATACCTGAAAGAGAATAAACGTAAGGTGTCATGACTGGGTATCAAAAATTGGAGAAAATACGAGACAAGGAGTTGAGAGGGATCAAGCAAAACAAAAGGAAGATAATTAATGAGTAAGGATCCTGAGCAGTAGGCAAAATGCATTAGCACATGGAATACAGATAATGATGAGTACCTTTCATAAACAGAGAACAAGGAGAAAATGATACAAGAAAGTCCAAAGCTAAAGCCTCTGGTCCAGTGATAGGATGAAGCCAACACCTACAGAAGGTGGAGTCAGCTTTTTTTAAAATTCATTCATGGGATGTGGGCATCATTGTCTAGATCAACAATTATTGTCCATCCTTAAGTGGGGCTATAACTGTCTTAAGATAAAAGCAAAATACTGTGGATGCTGGAAATCTGAAAGAAAAACAAAAATAGCTAGAAAAACTCAGCAGGTCTGACAGCATCTGCGGAGAGGAATACAGTTAACGCTTTGAGTCCGTATGACTCTTCATCAGATCATAACTGTCTTAGATTGGACTTTGAACAATGAGTAATATGGCTAGCAAAAGGAGCTGTCACACCAAAAAGCAGTAGCCTGCTGTTGAGAGACTTATAGCTGGACATCAGAGAAGGGATCTGCGGAGTGATGTAGCTTGCAGAAGGTATTAGCAATGTTGTAGAACGTACAGGCAGAGGCTGAGTTTCCTTGATATGTCAGCACAGTAGTTCTTCAAGAAGCTCAGGTTGTTGCGTCAGTTTGTGGCAGATACTTATTGGCTATTACAAGAAGGCTTTCTGCCTTCTGGACCTGTTGGCTGCTGACATCGTCACTGCCTTTAAATTTTCCCCCTGGGTCATTCCAAGGATCTGCTGAAGACACATCTAAGATTTCCCAGTCAACAGCCCACAAATGCATGAGACAAATGACATATGGGGTTTTTCTTCCCCTAGGGTTAGCAATTATGTGAACTTTGCCTGCGATGACACAAGTCAAAATGAGGAAGGGTTTGGTTTGCATCTCCTTCTGGCTTCCCACTGTAGAGTGTGTCACCGACTGCACACGTGATCAACAGGAAAAATTCAGCAACCACAAGGGTTTTCATCCTGTCATTCCCAGTAGAGGCACAAAGACACTACAAACTTTAAAGCGATATTTTAAAAGTGAATGTCAAAAGCTGTTTAAGATGGTTGTAGCATATAATGTGATTTGACTATATGCAGCTCCAGACAACCCTGAAACTCAAGCAATTATCTAGTTACATATAGACAAACACAGCTACTTGTGAAATTCAAAATCCCTTTGTTAAGGATGCACCATCAACAGAAAGACCATGGACTTTAGAAACTTAATGAGTGCTAGATGAATATGAAATAGATCTCATTGACCTTTTATTGTAATGTGATGGTTCCTCATCCCAAACGCAATGACCTTGGCCATCTGAAACTCACATGATGAATAAAACCACAACACAGGTTGTTTACCTGTCTAACTCATCACCTTGTTTGGAAATGGAATTTGGACTTGTCACAGGTTACATGGGTAAGGCAATCGTGTTTGTTATCTGCTTCTAAAAATATAACAGCAGAAGCTGTTCCGAAACACATCCCATCAGAAATACCATCGAAGCCATTGAACAGCTGCAAGACAACTACGCAGCCAATACAGCTATACCTTGAAAGTGGGAGAAGGACTCTCCCCCCAACCTTTTCCAGCTTCAAGTTCACCAGAGAGCCGACCGCCTCACAATTCAACAAAAAGGAGCCTTGCACCCACTGAGAATCCTAGGGCTGAATAATGCTGTCCCAGATCAGGAGTATTTACTGCTTCATGCAGCGTAATATAGGCATGATGACGTTGGGCACCATTTCCAATGTCATCACACTGGTTTGCAATAATAAGTTAGGCAGGCGGGTCAAAAAGTTGGAAACCCGCCCGTGTTATTCAAATGGCAATTGAGACGGCAATTAAGGTTGTTGATGCCCCAACTCACAGCAATAATCTCACCCTGAAGGCATATTATTGCTTCCAGAGTGTAATCGTGACGTGTGGGGAATCTGTTTTTTGATGGGCAAGGTTGTTTGGACATGTTTTAAAACTGCAGCTGGGACCAGAGTATCAGCTTTGCAGTTAACATTTCAGTGTCTGCAGGGACTGCTCATGTGAATGAGGAGAGGAACATTTTGGAGATTGTTTCCCCAGGAAAACTGTCACTGATTCCGATGGCTACATTCGCTAGTGAGACCTGTAGTACACTGGAACAAGATTGCTCATACTGATGCCATACTGACCCGGGCCAACCTCATAAGGCCAATGAACTTTTTGTGGTACTGGGATCAAGTACTTGGACCAAGTCCTTTTCACCACGCCCACATTGTTGACCTCTTCGGCCACCTCCTCCCAAGTAGCATGAGTCTGCTGCTCTTCCTCTTCTTGCCAGCTATTGGCATGAGCTGGTCACGTTGATAATAAACTTCATGCAGGAGGGCACCAAGGATGGCCTCACTGAGTCTGAGGCTGGTCTGGCCCTTTTAACACATCTCTCCCCTCACTCCGATGGCACTGACGTCTATGTATGGAAACATGTAACAAATGTAGAAGCCCTCAATGCCATAAGGTGGCTTGCTGATTTTTAAAATTTCTGCCACCTTTGAAGATTGACACGGTTTGCAGCGATTAACTACAGTTTAAATGCACTTACCTGGCAACACAGGAAAAGGCACAAATCTTCTTTCTGTATAGTTAATCCATTAGTTTGATCATTCGATGTGTCACCTGACACTGTCCCATGCCAGGGGAGTCCCTTAAAGTGCTAGCCATGACCTTGCTCCAAGTCACGACCTGCAGCCTCTGAGACCAGACATTCAGCCCTCCAGTACTCATTGGGTGAGATGATGGTCTACAACCCCCCCCCCCCAGTTACTGCTAATTGATGGCAATTAACATATTGTTGGGCGCATGCCGATTGCAGGCCTAGAAGTCAGGACACCGCTGACAACCTGGTGTGGAACCCACCATCAGCGCATGATCATATTATTCAGCCCCTCTGCTTTTGCAAGGCCTGCAACTAAAGAATCAATTAATTCAAGAAATTACAGGACTGCTATGAAAGAGACTGCAGTAATTTCAGATTACAATCATATTGGTTCTTTTCTTCATCTGTACCTAATATTTGTTTGTGTAAGATAGTGGGTGGAATTTTCCCAGAATTGCACTAAGCGTGGTAGCGTGCTGGTAAAATGGAATTCTATCCAGTGCCAAACATGGCAAGTTTTCACTATGTATCGTTCAGAGCCCTCCTCATTATTTATTCACACCCATGAAACACGCTGTTTCCATGGCGGGTGGGCTCTCATTCACCCACCCACCATCACCCCGCTGTTGCATTTTAAGAGTCAGCCACGTTGCTGTGGGTCTGGAGTCAAATGTAGGCCAGATCAGGTAAGGACAGCAGATTTCCTTCCCTAAAGGACATTAGTGAACCAGACGGGTCATCATTGGACTTTGAATTCCAGTTTTTTTTTACTGAATTCAAATTTCACCATCTGCTGTGGTGGGACTCAAACCCAGGTCTCCAGAGCATTACCCTGGGTCTCTGGATTACCAGCCCAGTGGAAATACCACTACACCACCACCTCCCCATACTGGAATTTTTTTTTGGAGAGTTAATCTGTGTCTGCGACTGTGTATATTGATTGGACTAAAGCCAACTAGATTGGGTGCTTTGATGTATAATAGTTTTGAGATGTAAACAGCAAGAAAAAGAGTACATTTGCATTTTGTTGAATAAAACATTCAAAGACTGGGGATGATATCTTGCACCTAATGGGAGAGACCAAGCAATGTTTATAATATGAATAAAATTAGTACCATGAAAGGTGTTTTGTTGTTAGAAGAGGTGAAGTTTAAAGGGCCTGATCATACAATGAGAATTTGCATTCAAAGGGAAGGGTAAGTATAACAGAAAGAAGTCTGTGTGTGCAGGGCAGAGGCATGTAATATCTAAGCAGCTGTAAGCCTACAGCTGTCAGCAAAAGAACCAAAGTGAAAGGAACCTTATTTTGAATAAGTAAGATGAAAAATGCTTCGCCTGGTGTCTGTTTAAGTCTATTGGTTATTGTTGCCTCAGTGGAGATTAATTTGGGAATTTGTTCAAAGTTATGATGGTATTAATTTTTAGCCATGTGTACGTGTTTAATTTGTTGTAAATGAATAAATGTTTCATTTAGTTTGATATAAAAACCTCCCAAGAGCTGTGGTCTTATTCCTGAATTTAGAACTGCAACTCAAAACACACCAATGAAAAATATAGTTTATGACAGTTGTTAAAGTTTCCCTGTGGGATTTTAAATAACTAAGCCTTTACAAACTGCTGTGTCATATCAATTTGGGGCTCTTGGTAGGATGATATTTATAATTCCTTGATTGGTTTGGAGTTGGTGAATCTTAAGAGAATCGTAATCGAGAAGCACTTTGAATTCAGATATTAACAAGGTATTTTAGAAGTGGTGAGACTGCAAGATGGCTTTGGCAATTGCTGAGACTTGCCAGGGAGTAGAAGATATAAGAATATTGGGTTGGAAAAAATAAGCAAGAGTAAGTTAACAAAGTTGGCAGATAAGTTAAAATTGGTGTTACCTGCGTGGGATAAGAAATCAGATATAATTATAAGTATAGCACAGCACCTACAGTTGGAAATGATACCTGACAATAGTGAGTTACAGCTGGAGGTAGTGAGGTTTCATTTTGAAATGAGAAAGCTTGAATTAGAAGCAAAGGATAGAGAAATGGCTTTTAAAAGGGAGCAGGTAGAAAGGCACTAGAGAGGAAGAAAACAGGAAAGGGAAATAGAAATTGTGAAGATAAAGAAGGAGAAAAGAGAAAAAAAGAGAGAGAATTCCAACTGAATATGTTGGCATCTAAAGAAAAGATGCCAGTAGATGAGGAAGGACTTATCTCCAGGGTAAAGCCCGGTGGGGAGATGTTTAAATTTGTATAAGCTCTCCCAAAGTTTGAGGAAAAATATATTGAAGCATTCTTTATTTTATTTGAAAAGTAAGCTAAACAAATGTAATGGCCACAGTCCAAGTTGTTGAGTAGAGCGCATGAGCTATACGCATCGCTATCAGAAGAAAATGCCATTGAATTATGATGTGGTGAAAAAGGCTATTTTGCATGTGGATGAGTTGTTTCCTGAAGCATACAGGCAGAAATTTAGGAACACACAAAAACAGCTTGGGCAAAATTATATCGAGTTTGAAAGAGTTCAACAAAAAATTTTGACTGGTGGGTATGGGTATTAAAAATAGAGACAACATATGCAGCTCTTAGGGAAGTTACTCTTTTGGAAGAATTTAAAGATTCAATCACTTTGATAATGAAAACTTATTGGAGGAACAGAGGGTTGATCTGTAAGACAAGCAGCAGAGGTAGTTAATGATTATGAGTTAGTTCTTGGAGCTAAACCTTTTTTTGTCACCCTTTCAAATCAGAAATGGATAGATAGTGGGAAGATGAAAGGAAGGTAGGTAGTCAGGAAAGAGGAGTAGCTGAAAGTTCCCAGGAAGTTTTTTCTCAGAATTAAAGGGAAGGTGCTGAAGGTAGAAATGACATTCAAAAATTGAGGCGTTTTCATTGTACTAAAGTGGAGCACACAAAGTCAGTGTGTTGGAAATTGTAGCAAAAATCTGTTGGAATTATTGGGGTACAGAGAAGCTCTGGAAGTAAATGTACTGTGGATTTGGAGGTTCATGCACAGGAGAAACCAATGGTTAGTGTACAAGTGAAACCGGTAGAATCAGTGATAGGTGAAGAAGTGGGAATGTGTTCAGTTTACTCAAGAGAATTCTGATGAGCAGGTTGCAGAAACATTTAAAGATAATGTGTGTGAAGGGAAAACCTTTTCATGTGTACAGGGTGGAGAAGGTAAAGGTGTTAAAATTTTAAGAGACACAGGAGCTGGCCAATCCTTAATGTTGTGGCATAGCGATATTGTTGTTGAAAGGGAGTATTGAAGGAGCAGGTAATAGTAAATGGGGTTCATGGAGATGCTAAATATATTTCACTGTAGAAGGTAAACTTAAAGAGCAAATGAAAGAATGGTGACGTTGTAGTTGGTGTAGTGGAAAAATTACCCATTGCAGAGGTTCAATTTATTCCGGGTAATGATATGGCTGGATCACAAATGTGGGTGTTACAGAGGTGTTACAGAAGGAATATCCTGGACTGTTTCCTGACTATTGCACTGAGAGCAAAGGCTCACAGGGAAGGACAAGAAAAACAAGAAGGGCAGGCAGTTCAAAGGCAAGAAGAAGGTGTTGAAATCCAATTAGCTGACACTATGTTTGATAGCATTGTTCAGGAAGAAAGAATACAGGACAATTTAGCTGAAGTGTTTAACTCCAGGAGGTTAGTGAAGTCATAGAAGAAAAAATGATTTGCAATTAAAGCAGTTATATCAGAAAGCTTATTCAGAAACAGATGCAAAATGTACCCCAGTATATTATTACCTTCAGGGGGGTATTTTAATGAGAAAATGGGGGCCGGAACATGTCTCAGCAAATGAAAGCTGGAGGGAGGTGCAAAGATAGTTATCCCATTAGGGTATAGAAATGAGATTCTGAAGATTGCTCATGACATTCCATTGTGGGGGGGTGGGGGGGGGGTGGTTGGTGGGGGGGGTGGCATTTAAGAATTAGGAAAACACAGGAAAAGATACAGAGGGTTTTTTTTTAGACAGGATTACATATGGATGTAGTTAACTTATGTAGACTTTGTCATACATGTCAAGTAACAGGAAAGCCACAAGTAGTGATTAAGCCTGTGTTTTTAATCCCTATACCAGCATTTGAAGAACCTTTTATCAGGGTCATAATTGATTGTGTAGGACCCCTCCCTAAGACTAAAAGCAGAATCAGTATTTACTGACAATATTGTATGTATCTACCAGGTTTATTGAAGTGATAACCTTTAACAAATATTACAACTAAGAGGATTGTGGAGGAGGTAACTAAATGTTTTACAAGATATTGTTTATCTATGGAAATACAATCAGGTTAGGTGTCAAATTTCATGTCACAGTTATTTAAGGGAGTAATGAACAGTTTGGGGGTAAAACATTGAAAGTCAACAGTTTATCATCCAGAGACACAAGGAGCTTTGGAAAGATGGCATCAAACTTTAAAAACTAGGATGAGAGTGTACTGTCAGGATTTTCCACAGGATTGGGTTACAGGGATTCCATTTTTGTTATTTGTAATAAGAGACACTCCTAATGCATTGACTGGAGTTAGCCATTTTGAACAAGTTTATGGTCATGAGGTAAGGGGACCACTGAAATTGATTCATGAGAAATTAGCGGGCCAAAATTCAGAAACTATTCTCCTGGATTACATATTACATTTCAGGGAAAAATTGAACAGAGCATGTGATTTGGCTAGGGAACATTTAAAGATATTACAGCAAGTGATGAAAGTGAAGGCAGATAAGGGAGCTAAAACTCACAGCTTTGTTTCTGGAGAGAAAGCATTAGCTTTGTTACCAGCACTAGGGGATTCATTAAATGCAGGATTTAGTGGGCCTTACAGGATTGAAAAGAGACTGAGTGAAGCAAATTATTTAATAAATACTCCAGATAGAAGAAAGAAGCAGAGGGTGTATCATGTACATCTGCTTAAAAAGAACATTGACAGGGAAGAACAAAAAGAGGTATTAGCGATGGTGGATGATGAGAAAGGGGTAGAAATGCAGGACTCTGAAATTGATTTTCCTCTAATCAAATTGAATAATGATTGGGTGCTTGAACATTTAAATGAAATATTGAGTTACCTTCCAAATACGTGACAAAGCTATTCCAGTCACAAACCTATTTGAGCAAATTAGTTGGGGAAGACAGAGTTAGCTATATATGATGTATCTGTACAAGTTGTACAGATGTACAGATCTTGTACAGATGTCTCTGTACAAGTTGCAAATTCAATAAGGCAACATCCCCATTATAGATTAAATTTAGCAAAGTTATCATAAGTACAAAAAGAAATTGATTCCATGCTTCAAAATGATATCATTGAGTCTAGTTGCAGTAACTGGAATTCACTTATTGTACTTGTATCAAAACCAGATGGGATACAAGGACTGTGTGTGGACTATCAAAAAGTGAATGCGATGCCAAAAGTGGATCCATATCCTGTCCCATGGTTGGAAGATTGCATTGAGAAAGTGGGACAATCAAAGTTTATCACAAAGAGTGACTTGCTTAAAGGATATTGGCAAGTACTGTTGTCAGAGAGAGCAAAGGAGATATCAACTTTTGCAACACCAAGTGGACTCTATCAGTTTAAAGTCATGCCATTTGGTATGAGGAATGCACCTGTGACATTTCAAAAACTGACAAACAAAATAATTGCAGGAAAAAAAGAGAATTACCTGGAAAAACTCAGCAGGTCTGGCAGCATCGGCGGAGAAGAAAAGAGTTGACGTTTCGAGTCCTCATGACCCTTCGACAGTTCTGTCGAAGGGTCATGAGGACTCAAAACGTCAACTCTTTTCTTCTCCGCCGATGCTGCCAGACCTGCTGAGTTTTTCCAGATAATTCTGTTTTTGTTTTGGATTTCCAGCATCCGCGGTTTTTTTGTTTTTAAAATAATTGCAGGACTAGGCAATAGTGCTGTTTATATTGATGATCTAATAGTTTTCAGTCAGACGTGGGAGAAGCATTTACAGCATCTGGAAGAATTATTTACTCGACTACAAGAAGCTAATTTGGTGATGAATTTGGCTAAAAGTGAATTTGCAAAAGTGCAAGCTATGTATCGAGGCCATACCATTGGACATGGTAAGGTGGCTCTGAGAGATGCGAAAGTTAAGGTTATCATGTCTTTCCCAGTGCCTACAACAAAACAAGAAGTTTTGAGATTTCTGGACCTGAGTGAGTTTTACCAGAAATTTGTATCGAATTTTAGTCAAGTGGTTGTTGCACTGACTGAATTATTAAAGGAACAAGAAATTTCAATGGAGTTTCAGAAGTCATTCGATAGTTTGAAAACTGTATTAACTACGGCACTAGTTTTGACAGTACCCAATTATGCCAAGCAATTCAAGTTGGCTGTTGATGCAAGCGATATAGGCATTGGGACTGGACTGTTACAGGAAGATGCCACTGGAATTGAAAAAACGTTAAAGTATTTTTCACAGAATTGAATATACAACAGAGAAGATATTCAACGATTGAAAAAGAGACCTTTGGTGTTTGCTGTTAACATTGCAGCATTTTGAAATTTATGTTGTAAACAATTCCTCAGAAACAATTGTTTTCAGAGACCATAATCCTTTGAAGTTTTTGGACAAATTAAGACAAAAGTGCAAGGCTTTTCAGATGGAGTCTATTATTATAATAATTTAATCTACAGATTATACATGTTGCTGGTAGAGAAAATCTGTTCACAGATGCGCTAACAAGAGTTTGAAGCTTAAAGGAAAATTGTACATTTAAAAAAAAACCTGAACACTGAACTGGAGTCATTTCTGTTAATACTAATGCATATGGTAATATAATAAGTATAAGAGATATCGTGCAATGGGTTAAAAAAATGAAGCCACCTTTTAGATTATGACGGTTCAGTTTTTGATAGGAAGGGGGATGTAATGAAGATATATTAATGTATATAATGTTATTGGAAATTATTTTTTAAAATAGAGTTTTAGTCTGTGTCTATGTCTGGGAGTGAGTGTGTTAATTGGATTAAAGCCAGCTAGTTTGGGTGCTTTGATGTATAGTCATTTTGAGATGTAAACAGTAAGCTAAAGAGTGCATTTGCATTTTGTTGACTAAACCATTCAAAGACTGGGGATGATATCTTGCACCTAGTTAGGAGAGACCAAGCCATGTTTATATTACTAATAAAATTGGTACTATGAAAGAGTTTTATTGTTAGAAGAGGTGGAGCTCAAAGGGCCTGGTGATACAATGAGAATTTGCATTCAAAGGGAAGGCTAGGTAAAACAGAAAGAAGTTTGTGTGTGAAGAGCAGAGGCATGTAATATCTAAGCAGCTGTAAGATACCAGCTATCTCCAAAGGAACCAAAGTGAAAGGAACCTCATTTTGAATTTGTAAGGTGAAAAATGCTTTGCCTGGTGTCTGTTTAAGTCTATTGATTATTGTTGCCTCAGTGGAGATTAATTTGGGAATTTGTTAAAAGTTATGATAGTAATTTCTAGCCATGTGTATGTGCTTAATTTGTTGTTTGATATAAAAACCTCTCAAGAAGTGGTGGTCTTATTCCTGAGTTCAGAGATGCAACTCAAAATATACCAATGGAAAACATAGGTTATGATAGTTGTTTAAAGTTTCCCTGTAGGATTTTAAATAACTCAGCCTTTACAAACTGCCGTGTCATAACATTGAGTATAACAACACAATCTTTAGTTCCTATCCCTGGTCCACCATCTCAAGTCTCTGCCTTTAATGATTCAGATGGCCTTGAGACTTGACAGTTCTTCCACACCTTGGTCTGTCGCGTTTGGAGGAATGGTAGTAGTACTTTATGTTGCTGATAGTTAGCTATCCCCATTTGTTCCACTTTTTGTGCTCATTCATATTGTGTTTCTCTTTATTAACAATTTGCCTGCTTTTCTCAGACACTGTGGAGTCCCATTCCTTCTGAGGGGAATGTACACTCTGGTCATTCCTGTGGTGTCCACCAAGTACTTGCTGGACTTACATGTTTCACAAATGGAACCTTCATTTCCACTTGTTTCATCATCTCAGACAAACATTTTTTTTTGCTGTTTTATTTTCAAATTATTTTGCAAGCTTATGAAATCTTTTCATTCAGCTCAGCTTTTTCTTCTTCTAGTGCCTTGCGTTTCAGTGTTGGGCTTACATTTTCCAATCTCATTTCTGTCTTTCCTTTTTCTGTTGACAA
The DNA here is from genome assembly GCF_017639515.1 of Carcharodon carcharias. Lineage (NCBI taxonomy): Eukaryota > Metazoa > Chordata > Chondrichthyes > Lamniformes > Lamnidae > Carcharodon > Carcharodon carcharias. The sequence goes on from NC_054477.1 coordinate 138,494,585, forward strand.
TAGAACTTTGTCATTTTAGATTCACTGTTTGCCAGGTCTGTCTCCAGTGAAGTCTTAACCTGTTTCAGTTCTGTAATTTTGCTACACATTGCTCCATCATCTGCTTACATTTTGGAAAGTTTTATGGCTTTTCCTTTCAATGCCACCTCTTTTTCATTCAACTACTTCATCAGCTCTTCAGTCTACTCCTTGTGGGATTCAGCTTCCTCCTGGAATATTGAACATTGCTGAATCTGCTCTGCCAATTAGTTCTTCAGTTTGTTCAGAGTGACAAATTAATTTTCCTTCTCTTCATAATTTTCCATTGGAACAAATTTTGTCCTGAAGGATTCTTGTAGCATGTGAAGATATTTCAACAAGGTTTTCCTTTTCTTTGCAAAGCTTGTTTGCTTCATCGTTAGTTATCCTGTAATTCAGCAAAGTCTCCTTGAGTTTTTGCTGCTGTTTCCATCCTGCTGTTTAAGGTTGTCTTCATGTCACTGAACGGTTATACATTACTTTTGCATTTGATCTTGAATGATAATCAACTGTTCTTGCAACTGCTAATTTTCTTGTTGACCTCTTGCTAACTCACTCTGGGCTTCAGTGCATCATTCCATTGCTACTGAATTCAAATGCAGCTTTTCCTGCAGTAATTCCCACCATCCTCTGTAGCTCCTCATGTTTTTCCATGCCTACATATTGATTCCTCAATGAATCTTTCAGGGTCGTAACTTCTTTGCATGCCTTATCTGCCTGATGTTTTGCCTGGCTGTACATCAGGTTGAGTTGTTCCAACTCCTGCTTTGATTTGCCAACTATGAAATTGAGGATTGTTATTTCCTCCTTATACCTTTGTGCTGTCTCTGAAATGTTTGTTCAGACCGTGAACAGCTTGGTTCATTGAAGGCTTCAGTTTATTGCACATTTTCAAAGCTTGATTCTTATGCTTTAAATCTTCCTGTTCAGCTCTGAGGTGAACATGTTCCTGTAGAACAGCTTCATTTACTTTTTGCATATTTTGCTTCTTTTGAGTTACCTCACATTCTGGGATCTTCTGTTGCACTTCCTCTGGGACCTCTGCTTGCCCTCCCTCTGGAGTTTTTTCTTGCCCTCTTTCTGAGGTGGTTTATTGTCCTCAGGCTGGGGTCTTTTGATGCCCTTGGCACTTTGTTGAGAGTTGCCTTCTCCCTGGGGTCTCTTTTTGCTGTCGGTGGAGTAGCCCTCTCTCTGGGGTCTCTTCGAATTTTTTGTCCATGGCTGTTTCCTTTCTTGTAGTTCCAGCTTTAATTTGCATTGCCTCTTTAAGACTATGAATGCAGTAGCAGTTTTTTTTACAATCAGGCTGCCAGCAGCTGCTGACTTTCTTTGTTGCAAGTTTCCCACACCTTTGTACTTTTGGCGGGCTCTTTGCCGATCGGCCACCTAATTTTTTTTTACTTTTGAACTTTGAAAGCTTTTCCTTTTTTAAAGGCCACTGCAGAAATTTGGTTTCTTTCTATCAAACTCTGCAGGTTTGCTTATTTTAGCGCTGTGGGACTTTTGGTGGACTTGAGGTCCAATTGGGGCTTGTTTTGTTTTAAACTTAAATTGACAGCACTTTTTACTTTGAATCTGCAGGCTCCGTTTTTTTAAGCTTTCCAGATACTGCTCAAGTTTTGACTCTGCCAACCAATTTTTACAGGCTTGTTTTTTTTTTACCTTTGTTTTTTGCTTGCAGCTTTCTTTCGGCTGCCTTCTGGATGCTGAGCCCTTGGGACTGCCACCTATTCTAAAATGTAAGTACAGCTATTTTTTAAAAATATTTTTGCTCACCATATCCTGAACGGTATCACTCAGGTTTTTGAAATGTTCTGCAATGGACTTCCACTCACTCTGGTGGATTCCTCACTTCCAAGTCTATGGTGAGGCTTCTCAGCTTTTTTGTCAATATTTCTTTTTAGATGTCCTTCTCTTTAGTTGCGCCTCAGTTGCTTTCATTTCTCATACTTTAGGATGCTGTTCTGGGTACATCATTTATATACCTTTCATATCACTTTTATATCTTTTAGGAGCTCCCACCACTGCCAATCATGTTGTAATATGGTGTCATCTTTTGTGGTTCATTGATGAGATCCTGCAGAGTTGCATATTTAAACATGAGCCCTTCATTGTTAATCTTTAATTATTTCAATATCTCAGGTTACAGTCATGCATGGTGCTATTATCTCCATGTAGGCTGGTTCCAGAGTGTTTTCTCTAGACTGTTCTGTCTGAGTTTATTACCATGTGACTCTATACATCATACCATGGGCAGTGCTTTTTTCCAGTGCCACATTTGCCCTTGCACTGCTGACCACCTATACATTACAATGGTATGGAAGCACATACAACATCATACAACAAGTGTCTTGATGGGCTACATGTATTGGGCACAGCTTTGGAGGTGCAGGGCAAATCAGACAGAAACTTCCAGATTTCCACATTTAACCACACATGCATGGGAAATCGTTGCCAAAATTATTCCATAATTTTGGTGTTGACTGATAAACTCACTTTTATTCTTATTGCAAGGCCTAGGCTATCAATATATTGATGACAGGTATTGCCTTGATAAAAGTTCCCCCCTTTATTGATGCATGTACTGGGGAAATCAATTTGTGCACTCATTATGGATATGATACCAAGTGCTCATGATGAATAATAAGTTGATATTACTGCTGTTTTGCTTTCATTGTGCTTAAAATCTAAATGAAATCCTGTATTATAATTCACCTCAGCTCACTTAAAACCAGAAAATTAATGAATGCTGTAAAACACACAGACAATATGCTGTTACAAGTATCGCTGAGAACAATTCCAGCTATTAGTATAGGTTTGTTTGTCGCTGTGGTGGGGTGAATCTGTCAGATTCTTTATGGTCTGATCTAGCTGTTCCTTTCTCCTTGGTGTACTCCTGCTATTTAGCCTTCAGTTTTAAAACATCCAAATTTTGTTGACTTTCTCTGAACTCTCATTTCAAATGTTTACTCCATGTGATTTGACTAAAGGCACAACTGAGAGCAGACAGCCTCGTTTCCTCCAACCAATGCCTTTCAGTGTTTAATTTAATTTACTTGGCATCATTAATCCATTAAAGATCCTATTTGCTATCTTGTTAGATAAGTGTGACATGACATCTTCAATAACTGTTAACAATGTGATTTCCAATGTGCAATTTAAAATGTCTACCTTACAATAATTACCAAAAGTGTTCATAAGAACTGCTTTACAGCTTTTAATGGAGCTGTCATATTTTGTCATTTATTTCATAAATACAATTTGACAGTTGACCTTTTGAAAGGTCTTTATGTCAGCAGCTCTGGCATGACTCCAACTTCGCAGTCATTTTCACTTTTACTTTGCCCATGTGTCAGTCCAACAGTGATTATAAATCTCTAGCATGTGAAGTTTTAAGTTCAAAGGTGGATACAGCACATTTCCAACCAGAGAAATATATAATCATTGATATTTTAATAATGCACTTTGATCTAATTCATCTGTTAGAGGTGAAATCTGCCTTAATTTTATCCTTAATTGTTAATAAATAAAGCTATTAAAATTCAAATTGTTTTTATTTTTTATCTTCTCCTACACAATGCCTCCAATTACATGGGCAAGAGGAGATGATTATGAAAGCTGCAGCTGATTTTCCATAGCATTCGTGTTCGATAAAAATGGATCATTAGGCAGGACAAAAAAGAGAATTGTAACTATAACAAAATATTAAAATATGTTGTTGAACACTCTTATGCTCTGTCCTTCAAACTTGTATTGTGTTATACACATTGTAAAGCACAATTTTTATTCTGACCAAAACTAGTGGTTGTTTCCAAGGAGGGCTATGTAAGTTCGCATCATGGAATGTGAAATGCACTGTTATGGCTCCATCTCTGTTTCTCCTATTCTGTAACTGAAATACAAGTTCACCCTTTTATCACCTCAGAGTTTGACTTCTGCGCTTCCCTTCGAGCCGACCTTTAGGCACATCACCAGCCTGATCCTCAAGCCAAATTTGGTTGAAATGCTAATTTTAACACTTCCATCATTCCCATGCTTGCCAAGCTCCACTGGCTCACTGTGTTTAAACATGTTGAATTCAAAGTTCTCAACCTATTTTTTCCTTGGTGGTTTTCTCTTGCATTTTACATGCCAGCACACATCCTCGGTTCCTTGCATTGAACTTCTCGCTCCTTAATCTCTTTGGTGAAACACCAGCAACTGTTCATTCAATAATTATTTTCTTGTCCTCTGTAACAACATGGACATGCTTTAATGTAGCCTAAACATCCTAAGGCATTTCACAGGATCATGATCAGACAAAATTTGACACCAAGCTACATACTGAGACCTGAAATATTAATTCTGCTAACTCTTCCAGATGCTGCCTAACCTGCTGAGCATTTCCAGTATTTTTTCTGTTCATATTAAAGGGATATTAATTCAGGCGACTAAAAATGTAGTTAAAAGGTTAAGTTTTAAGGAACAACTTAAAGGAGGGGATCGAGGTAGTGATGTGGGTTTAGGGAGACAATTCCAGAGTTGAGGGTCTAAACAGCTAAAGGCACAGCTACAAATGGTGGAGCAATGAAAATCAGGAATGTACAAGAGGCCAGAATTGAAGGAGCATGGAGATCTTATAGTGTTGTATGGCAGGAGGAAGCTATAGAGATAAGGAGGCCATGGAGATGAGAACTTTAAAATTGAGAATTTGCCGGACTAGGAGCCAGTGTAGGTCACCAGGTTTTCCTGCCCACTTCCTCCATCTTGTCATTTATCTCTTTGCTTTCAGGAATTTCCTCAAACTTTTGTTCACTAGGACCCAGTAGACCCACAGAATTCAGAACAAGAGGTCATTAAATAGAGCATGCCTGAGTTGGTGCTGGCTGTTCAACTAGAACTATTTAATCACACTTCCTTTGGCTTTCCTTGTAGTTTCTTAATGTATTTTGTTTTCAATATTCCTTATCAAATACTTATCTAATTCCCTTTTCAATCATGTTACAGTTTCTACCTGGCTGACCCACTGTAATCAAGCACTCAGTGTTCTAATATGCCACTGTGTAAAAAGAAACTTTGAATTGGAACAGAGTTCATATTACTTATTACAGATTTTCCAATCATTACAAACAATCTTTTGTTTCAGATCCTCTCAAATGGGAGCTTTTTAATCTGCTAAAGCGGGCAGGTATTGGTGCATGCGGGAGGTTAAAACATCAAGAAATGCTGGTGGGAAGTTGCAGGAACCTGTCAGCTTTTGTTTTTAGCAGCAGTGTGTTGCTGTGTATTTGGGAAATTTCCATGGGACAGGGAGGCCTGCTTTTGATAAAAGACAACATTTAACCATGGATTCTGGTTTTAGATGAAGATGGATAGGTTTTCCAGGCTTCCTGGAAATCAAAAAAAGACAGTCATTTTTTTTTCTTTACGAGAATCACTGTCTAGGCCAGCATTTATTGCCCATCCCTAATTGCCCTTGTTCAGTGGGCATTTAAGAGTCAACCACATTGTTGTGGGTCTGGAGTCACATAGTAGGCCAGACCAGGTAAGGACAGCAGATTTCCTTCCCCAAAGGACATTAGTGAACTAGCTGGGCTTATACAACAATCAGCAATGGTTTTGTGGTGATCACCAGACTTGTAATTCCAGATTTTTATTATATTCAAATTTCACCATCTGCCACAGTGGGATTTGAACCTGAGTCAGAGCATTACCGTGGGTCTTTAGAATACTGGTCCAGTGACAATACCACTATGCCACCATCAATTGAAGAGGCTAAGCAATTGACAGGCTGGAAAGCCTTCAAACACAAAAATATGAAAGCTGATTCCTTGCCGAGATGAAAGGCTTTTGTTGAGAGGATTGCTCTTAGAGTGTGTATTCAATGCATTGGAAGTGATTTCCAAGACCTTGGAGGTCATTTCTGCTACTTTGGAGTTCTTTGACTACTTTAAACATTCTTTCATATGCTGAGAGTGTTACTGGAAAGGCCAGCACTCATTGCCCATCCCTAATTGCCTTTGAGAAGCTGGTGATGAGCCATGTTCTTGACCAGCTGCAGCCCATGTGTTGCAGGAACACCCACAGTGCTGTGAGGAAAGGGGCTCCAGGATTTTGGTCCCGCAACAGGAAAGGAAGAGTGATATAGTTCCAAATCAGGATGGTGGTAGAGATTGTGGGTTGGGAAGGTGCTGTCAAAGGAGCTTTGGCAAGATACTGCAATGCACTTTGTATATGGTACACAATACTGCCACTGTGCATCGGTGGTGAAGGGAGTGAATGTTTAGGTTGGTGGATGTGGTGCCAATCAAACGGGCTGCTTTGCCCTTGATGGTGTTGAACTTATAGAGTGTTGGTGGAACTGCACTCACCCAGGCAAGTGGACAGTATTCCATCACACTCCTGACTTGTGTCATGTAGATAGTGGACAGGCTTCGGGGAGTCAGGAGGTAAGTTACTCGCCACAGATTCCAAGCCTCTGCCCTGCTCTTTTAGCCACGGTATTTATATGGCTGGTGCAGTTCAGTTTCCGGTCAATGGTAACCCCCTGAATGTTGTTCAGGTCTTGCTGCATATGGACAAACTGCTTCAGATCTGAGACATTGCGAATGGTGCTGAATATTGTGTAATCATCAGTGAGCACCCCCACTTTGGACCTTATGATGGAAGAAAGGAAAAAGAAGCTGAAGATTGTTGGGCCTAGGACACGACACTGAGGAACTCCTGCAGCAATGCCCTGGGACTGAGATGTTTGGCCTCCAACAACGACAATCATCTTCCTTTGTGCTAGGTATGATTCCAACCAATGGAGTGTTTTCTCCTGGTGGCCAATGGCTTAAATTTTGCTTGGACTTCTTGATATCACACTCGGTCAAATATTCCCTTGAAGTCAAGGGCTTTCACTGTCACCTCACCTCTTGAGTTCATCTCTTTTGTCCATTCTTGGACCAAGGCTTCAATGTGGTCAGGAGCCAAGTAGCCCTGACGGAACACAAACTGAGCGTAGGTGAGCAGGTTATTGCTGAGTAATTGCTACTTGATAGCACTGTTGATGACATCTTCCATTGCTTTTCTGATGATCGAGAGTGGACTGGTGGGGTGGTAATTGGCTGGGTTGGATTTCTGCTGCTTTTTGTGGACAGGACATGCTGGGCAATTTTCCACATTACCGGTAGATACCATTGTTGCAGCAGTACTAGAACAGTTTGGATAGGGTTGCAACTAGTCCTGGAGCACAAGTTTTTACTACTATTGCCAGGATGGTGTCAGGGCCCATAGACTTTGTCATATCCAATGCATTCAGCCAACTCTTGATATCATTTGGAAGGAATAAATTCAGCTGAAGATTGGCATCTGTGATGCTGGGGATGTCAGGAACAGGTCGAGTGGATGGTTTAATGGGAAATTTCAGAATATACAGAATAGGCACATTTCAACGAGAATCAAAAATTCCAAGGGGTGGACCCACCATCTGTGGTTAACTAAAAATGTTAAAGGTAGTATCAGACTTGTGCAAAGATGGGTGTCAGGTCTAAAGATTTGGAGAAAATATAAGAAACAGTAAATAACTAAAAGATTAATAAGGAGTGAAAAATTAAAGCATGTGAGAAAGCTAGCCAGAAATATAAAGACAGATAGTAAGAGTTTTGATAGATACTTAAAAAAGAAAAGTTAACAAAGTGAGCATTGGTCCCATTGAAAGTGAGCCTGTGGAATTCATAAAGGAAAATAAGGAGGTGGCAGATGAATTGAACAAGTATTTTGCTTCAGCCTTCACTATAGAGGATATAAATAACAGCCCAGAGATGGCTGTAAATCAGGAAGTGGAAGGGAGGGAGGAACTCAACAAGATTACAATCGCCAGGGAAGTGGTAGTGAGCAAATTGTTGGAAATGCGGGCTGACAAGTCCCCGGGTCCTGATGAACATCATCCTATGGTCTTAAAGGAAGTAGCTAGTGAGATAATTCATGTGTTGGTTTCAATTTTTCAAAATTCCCTAGACTGGCGGAAGATTCCATTAGGTTGGCAAATAGTGAATGCAACTCCTTTATTCATAAAGGGAGGGAGACAGAAAGCAGGAAACTACAGGCCATTTAGTTTAACATCTATCATAGGGAAAACATTAGAAGTTATTATTACAGGCATTATAGCAAGGCACTTGAAAAATTCTAGGTAACCAGGCAGAGTCAACATGGTTTTGTGAAAGGGAAATCATTTTTAACCAATTTATTGGATTTCTTTGAAGAAGTAACATGTACTGCAGATAAAGGGGAACTGGTGGATGTACTGTACTTAGATTTCCAGAAGGCATTTGATAAGGTTGGCTAGCTAACAGAAAACAGAATTTTCCATTCCCTTTGGCGTTGGGTGTCATGGCAGGCGTGTGCAGACAACATGGTGAAGAAGGCCAACAATCGGTTTCACGCCGTCGTGAAACAAGTTTGCAATCATCTGCTTCGCCCATCAGTGGCTGGCCGCTTTACCCACCACCGAGCGTCGGGAACATCATTTTAATACATCTTCATATAATTATAAGCCCTGCTCATTGGAACCATCCCCCCAACGCTTAATCATCTGGGCACATCAGCGTGATTGCACGCTGAGGGTTTTCACGACTGTACATGAACGACATGCACCTGGTGAGCTGCACTTCACTCGGGGATTTGAGGTTTGTTTGCCTTTCTTTCTTCAGGTAGCCCTCGCATTCATTAGTGCCAGGCTTAACAGGCAGTACCGCATCACTTTTAAGATGGCTCAGGGTCAGGTGTCTACCTAACAGACCAGCCATATGATGGGGGCACTTTCTCAACAGCTGTAGGGCTATGGCTTGCTTGGGGAAGGGGGAAAAGTGGTCTCAGGCAAGGGAAGAGGCTGCAGGGCGAGGGCTGTATTGAGCGGGAAGTAAGATGCTAGTGACTGTGTGATGGCCTTATGATTGTGTGAGTTTAGAGTAACCAGATAGCTGCCTTATCCTGGTGGCACGGGTGAGATTATTCATCCATTTTCTGCACTGGATGGCCAGCCTGTTTGTGCAGCATTGGCACTGACCACCTCTGCCACCGCCTGTGGCCAGAGTGGGGGTAGAGGACATCATGGTGGGCCTCGACTGGTGTCCAGGAATGCGTCACTGAATTGTGAGGCTGCACTCTTCTTGGTTTTTGGGGCTATGTCTTCACCAATACCCCCCCCTTGCCTGGGTTGCAGGCATTGAGAAGTTAGCGCGCAGCTGCTGTTTAAATATGGTGGCCTGCTGAAGAAGCGGTGAGGTAATGGCATGGTGGGCAAAACAGCGGCTGCCTGCCAGTGATATGGCGTGCTTCCTCTGGCTACATAGTTAATGAGGTGGGAATGAAATGATACAGCGTGAAAAGCCGCCATTGCAGCCAACAGGTAAAACGCCCTTTTCCCCACCTGCTACTGCACTTAGTGAAAATCTGGGACAATTCCACCCAATCAGAAGGCACAAATGAATAACTTTCTCTTTGGCAAGATGTAACAAGTGGTTGCCACAGGGATCAGTGCTGTGGCCTCAACATCTTACAATTTATATAAATGACTTGAATGAAGGGACCAGTGATGGTTTGGTTGCGAAATTTGCTGTTGACACAAAGATAGGTGGAAAAGTAAGTTGTGAAGAGATCATAAGAAGCCTGCAAAGAGATATAGATGGGTTAAGCGAATGGGAAAAGTTCTGGCAAATTGAATATAATCTGGGCAAATGTGAAATTGTCCATTTTGGCAGTAAAAATGAAAAAGCAGCATATTAACTAAATGGTGAGGGATTGCAGAGTTCTGAGATGCAGAGGGATCTGGGTGTCCTCTTGCAAAAATCACAAAAAGCTAGTATGCAGGTGCAGCAATAACTAGAAAAGTTAATGAAATGCTATTATTTACTACAAGTGGCATGAATTAATTAAGTCAGGAGGTTATGCTTCAGTTATACAGGACATTGATGAGACCATGTCTGGACAATTGTGTATAGCATTGGTCTCCTTATTTAAGGAAGCATGTAAATGTGTTGGAAGCAGTTCAGCGAAGATTTACTAGACTAATACCTGGAATGGGCAAGTTGTATTTTGAGGAAAGGTTGGACGGGCTAGGCTTGTATCCGCTGGAGTTTAGAAGGGTAAGAGGCAACTTGATTAAAACGTATAAGATCCTGAGGGGTCTTGGCAGCCTGGATGTGGAAAGGATGTTTCCACCTGTGGGAGAATCTAGAACTAGGAGTCACGTTTAAAAGATAAGGGGTCACTCATTTAAGACGGAGATGAGGAGAAATTTTTCTCTCAGAACGTTGAGAGTCTTTGGAACTCCTTTCCTCCAAAGGCAGTGGAAGCAGAGTTTTTAATATTTTTAAGGCAGAGGTAGATAGATTCTTGATAAGCAAAGGGGCAAAAGACTATCAGGGGTAAGCAGGAATATGGAACTGAGATTACAATTAGATCATTTATGATTTTATTGAATGGTGGAGCAGGCTCGAGGAGATGAGTGGCCTACTCCTAGTCCTAATTTGTACGTTCACATGTTCATTCATATGTATAGCCCACTTGGCACTTTTGGCTAAAGATGGTTGCATACTCTTCAATGTTGTCTTTTGCATTCATAGGGCAGAATTTTGCCCTTGGTTGGTGTGTGGACCCTGCCCCCAAATTGCTGACGGGAAAATTCAGGCCATATACTGGGCTCCAAAACCATTGAAGATGCAGATCTTTGTGGAGCCTCTCCCCCATCTTAATTGTCCATCACCATTCATGACTGGATGTGATAGGCCTGCAGAGCTTTGATCTGATCCATTAGCTGCAGGATTGTTTAGCTCTGTTAATGCTGCTTCCACTGTTTGACATGCAAGTAATCCTGTGTTGTAGCTTCACCACGTTGCCACCTCATTTTCACATATACCTTGTGCTGAGCCTGGCATTCATTCTTCATTGAATCAAGGTGAACCCTTGGCTGGATTGTAATGTTAGAGTGAGGGATATGTCAGGTCATGAGGTTACAGATTGTGATTGAATGCAAGCCTATTGCTGTTGCTGCCCCACATCGTCTCACTGGTGCCTATTTTTGAATTGCTAGATCAGTTCTAGAGCTATTTCATTTAGCATGATGGTAGTACCACACAACACGATGGACGGCATGCTCAGTGCGATTGCCGATGGGACTCAGTCTTCATAAGGACTTTGCATTGGTCACTCCTACCATACTGTAACAGACAGATGCACCTGTGACAGGTAGATTCAAGGTCTACTTGATTTTACCCTCTTCTTGGTTTCCTCAGTTCCTGCTGTAAGCCCCATCTGGCAGAAATATGCTTCAGGAAGCAGCCAGCTTGGTAAGTGATGGTTCTGCTGGGGCCCTCTTTGCGATGGACATTGAAGTACCTCATTCAGAGTATGTTCTGTTGCCTTTGCCACCCTCAGTCCTTCCTCCAAGTGGTATTTAACATGGGGGGGTACTTACCAAAAATTTGAGGTCAATCAAAATTCTCTTATATGTACCCTAACTTGCATCAAAAACCCATTCACCCATCACCCCTTTTTGCCCACTGAATTGCAGTTAACCAACTCCTTCATTTTAAAATTCTCATCCTTGTTTTCAAATCCCTCCATGGTTTCACCACTCCCCATCTCTCTAACCTCCTCCAGCTCCATAATGAACCGAAATATCTGCACTTCTTTCATTCTGGTTTCTTGAGCATCTCTGACTTTAGATGTTGCACCATTCATGGCCATGCTTTCAAGTGCCTAGGTTCTTTGCCTCCCTGAAACTCTCTCTTTTTCTAATTAATTTTCCTTTTGAAGACCCTCCATAAAACCTCCTTCTTTGAGCAAGCTTTAGCACGTCAGCTCTCGTATCTCCTCATACGGCTCAGTGTCATCTGTGGTTTTATAATGCCTATGTGAAGGGACCTTTTATGACCTTAAATGTGCTAAATAATTACAAGTTGTTGTTGTAGAGGCATCATTGGCAGCTCTTTGGAAAACCCTTCACCTGACCATCACTTCAGCCACTCTCAGAAGCACTTTCCTGTTGCCAACTTTCAGAGCAGCATGGTAACAGCTTATGCAACTCACTGCCCACCTCCAATGAGGGGCTAGGGCAGAAGGCCCACCACAGCTACATGCTCTGGCTGCAAAAGGAGGACCACTTTATAAGAACGAGTTCCATCAATTCAGCCATATGCCCCTCTACAGGGAAGAGGGGGTGGCTAGCGAGGAGGAGAGAACCCCAGCAGAGAATCTAAGGCAGAGCACCAACTATCCTGACATGTGTGAGCACTAGTGCTTCAGTAGGCTCAGGTTGTAGCAGCATGTCACAGCTGACAACTGCATCCCTATTTGCTGGATCATCTTCCCAATGAAACAGTTTGGATGCGTTGCCATTGGCTGACAATGTGCCTATCACTTGAGGCCTACCACTTCCATGCTTCCTCCAACCACGTGTTTCTGCCTCTATCCAAATTGTGTGCTCTCCTGTCTTGCAAGGAGAGAAAACAGGAAGGTATGAGTGATCATAATGGCTTGAGTGCAGAGGACGGAAGGACAACATTTGTAGAGTGTGACTGTGAGGCATGGTTGCAAGGAAGTAATAGACTGAGCGTGACTGTGATTGTTGGCTGCTCTGATGGGGTGTAAGGTGGAAGCGGGATGTGTAGCACTACTAAGTTTTCCTGAGGCTTGCTGTGTGAGGGAATCATAGAATCATAGAAAGCTTACAGAACAGAAAGAGGCCCATCATGTCTGCGCTGGCTGACAAAATGAGCCACCCAGCCTAAACCCACTTTTTAGTATTTGGTCCTTAGCTCTCCGTGTTACAGCACTTCAGGTGCATATCGAGATACCTTTTAAATGAGATGAGAGTTTCAGCCTCTACTACCCTTTCAGGCAATGAATTTCAAAGCTCCACAACCCTCTGGGTGAAAACAAAAAAATCCTCTTCTCCCCTCTAATATTTCTGCCCATCACTTTAAATCTATGCCCCTAGTCACTGACCTTTCTGATAAGGAAGATAGACCCTTCCCATCCACTCACTCTTGGTCCCTCCCTATTTTGTATATCTCAATCAAATCTCCCCTCAGCCTCAGCTGTTCCAAGGAGGAAAACCCCAGCCCTTCCCCATAGCTGCAATTTTTCCTGCCCTGGCAACATCCTTGTAAATCTCCTCAGTACCCTCTCTAGTGCAATTACATCCTTTCTGTAATGATGTGACCAGAACTTCACCCACTACTCATATTGTTGCCTAATTAATGTCTTGCTCTTATATTCTATGCCTCAGCTAATAAATAAAAATATTCTATATGTCTTCTTAATCACCTTATTGACCAGTCCTTTAAGGATCTGTGGACATTCATTCCAAGGTCCTTCACTTCCTCCACACATCCGTGCCCTCCCATTTATTGTGTGTTCCCTTGCCTTGTTTGACCTCCCCACATGCATCACCTCACACTTCTCTGGGTTGAATTCCATTTGCCATTTTTTTGCCCACCTAACCGTCCAGACAGAAGAATCCTGTGCAAGTCAATGTTTTGGGATGCCCCATCATTGAATATATTTAAGGCTGGGATAGATAGATTTTTGGTCACGCAGGGAATTAAGGGATATGCAAAATTGGTGGGAAAATGAAACTGAAGCCATGATCGTACTGAATGGCAGGGCCGGCTTGATGGGCCTTATGGCCTACTCCTGCTGCTATTTCTTGTGCTCTTGTTCTCTTTCTCCCAAATTTGGGAGAACTCACCTCCCTGAAGCGCCTTAGCTCTTTAGGTGGACCTGTAGGTGAGAGTGGGAGATCTGGGGAACAGCCTTCCCAAATAGCTTCTCCTTTCCATTGGGTGCTGCAGCCTAAAGAAACCAGCTGCTGGTGAGTTTCTCTGCAACATGCCATGGCCCTTTAAGCAGATATCATTTCTCTAACAAAATGGACATGTCCTGCCCTCTTGAATTGGTTGAGGAGCCCAGAGGTAGGACCTTAATTGGCTGTCTTCCAGAAAGACCAGGGAGGGTGCCATCCCACCGCTTAGCTTCCCAGCCTGAAAATAGTCCCAAAAACTAAGGCGGTAAGAATCTGCCTAAAGCCTCTCATTTGTGGTATCATTCCAATGAATTTTCATTGTACCCTCTCTATGAACCTAATTTCAGTCCTCTAATGGCATGTCGGAACTGCATGCAGTACTGCAACTTGGTATTACTAATGCCTCGTACAAATTCAACATAATACCCTTAATTTTATATTCAGTTCTCTATTCATGACAGTCAGGATCCAATTTTCTTTGATTGGCCTTTCCTACTTGCACTCCCACTTTGAGTTCCCAGCATCTGTACTTCTAAATCTCTCTGTTCTTTTATTAAGAACCCTCTCATTTAGGCCATGCTTTTCTTCACTGCTCTTTCTCCCACAATATTGACCTTGTCAGTTCTCTGCATGTGAAGTGCATCTGCCATGTGCCTGTTCAATCCATTAACTAATCCCTGCACTCTTCCTCACAGTTTGTCATGCCTCCTAGTTGGCTGTCATCAGTTGGCTACTGTATCAGTCACCTTGTGACAAACTGCGAATCATTGATATAGCTGAAAAATAGATTTGGGGGAGCACTTTGAGCAGAATTCAGGCAATCCACAAAAATCCACAAGGGCGATGACAGTGATATAACATGAGATAATGTTGTTATTTGGCTTTGAGAGTAAATCAATTAGTAATAATTGCAAGCAACGTAAATTAATTAAAACATCAGCAACTTGTATTTAAACAGTAACATGTCCCAAGGTGTTTCACAACAGCATTATCAAAATTTGACACTGAGCCACATAAGGAGATATGAGGACAAGTGGTCAAAATTTTGGCCAAAAAGGCATTGCAATTATGATAATCAATTATATTTATAAGGAAGAATTGACTGATTAGACTGAAATAAGCTATTTGTTAAGACTGCAGTAATGTGCTAATTTAAAAATGAATCAGTTTAGTGTAATCAAATTAGTTTATTTTATTTCCATCAAAAAGGTTCGATTGAGTGAAAAATAATTAGCTTTTCATTATTGAATTAATTAATGACTTCTGAAGTGATGATGCATCTAGGAGCTAAGGAGTTCAGGGTATGCTGGAAACAAAGGGAATTCCTACCGCTTGCTAATTTGATGAAGAACCTTTTAGCAGAGATCATACTGTATTTATCTGATCCCTTATTGTTGTCTAGCAATCAGCCCTTATTCAGTTACATAATTATAAGTCCCACAGGTGTCCACCCAATCTTGTTTTTCAAAGATGCCACACATGAACTGTGGTTAGAAAGGGTTTGCACTTCAGGTGTAACACTCAATTGTATCTTACCTGAAAGTATCACATGTCAATAGGGTAAATAAGTAGTGATTGGTTTGAAATGTGGACTTATCAATTGAATTATAAAACAAATATCTGATTACAAAACTTGAATAAACCAAAAGTTGTTCAATTCTATCAGTAAATACCTATAGGGAACAACTAATTTAATCAACCAAATCTTTCACATAGGGTGGGATTTTTAGGCCAGCATGTGGGCATGATCGGCTGGCCTGGAAGCGTCTGGGGAACAGACGGCCGCTCGCGATTGGCCCCCAACCACAGTTTCATGCTGGCTGGCCAATTAACCCAGCCAGCCAGCATGAAGCACATGCTGAAATGCTCAGCGCTGCCAGGGTGAGGGTAGGAGTAGGGTTGGCGTAGGTATAAGCATGGGAGTGCAGAAGGAAAGCTCCCTGAAGGCAGAGAGCTGCCTCAAGGAGCTGAAGAATGTAAAACCAATAAATAAAGATTTTAAAATCCGGAGAAAGATTTCCACACATCAGAATCAGTCACCTGAATATATACATGATGAAAATTCTGCCCGTACAGTTTTATTTTTTTAATTTAATAACAGAAACCACTTCCCTCCTTTGGATGAGGTTTCATCAAAAATGCAAATTCGGCCTGGCAGATTCGCCCGTCCGCCAACTGTAAGGTTGGATGTAACACAAAAAGTTGGGGACAATTGAAACTTTAATGGGCTTGATTGCCCTCTTGATGGTTGGCGTGTGTGCGCCGACCGAAACGTCGGGACACTCATCTGACGTCATCACGCGTTATTTTACGAGCAGGTCGGGCGCGCTCCCTCAGGACAACCTAAAATTTCTGCCCACAGTTTCTTCTGCAGCTTACCTTCTTTACTCAGTTCAGTGTACACATCTATAAATTACATTTGGAGCACCTAAAAAATTATATTCACCACAAAATTCCTCTGATTTCCCCCGCTCTGGCATCATTACATTTTCAGAAGTGAGGTAAACATCTCACTTAATGAGTTTTCTGCTACACTACTGGTGAAGTAAGGGCAGCAAAGCAAAAACAGCTCTGAGAATTTTCCCACTATGGTCCTGAAAAAAACCATTAACTTTCCAAGAAAATTGGTTATTTAATATAAGAAAAGACCATAAGAAGTTTCTCCCACTTAAGTCTGGTGTTTCAAATGCAAATTATTAGTATTGAGGAATGAAGCTTCTATTGGAAGCGTCACCTGTTTATTTAACCATTGTTGACAAAATCTGAAAATGTGTGTGATATCACAAGCTAAAATGGTAGTTTATGTAAAGGTTGCGACTAACATATGAAATATCTCTTACCCATTTTCCACTATGATAGCCTGATCTACAATGCAATGACAGATGCAAGTGGCATAAAATCCAGGGCCTGAATTTCACATTTGACATACGTGCCAGGGCAGTGGGAACGGAAACAGACGTGGAATCCACTCTCGGCCATGGTCGTGTGGCAAACGTAATTCCATGCTGGATGGCCACTTGAGGTCCACCCAGTGTGAAACCTGTCTTCTGGATGGTGGGGAAGGGATGGGGGCCTGTCGGCCGCTGGGTCAAATGGCGACCCAGTGGGTGCTTAGAACCAACAAAGGCAGCTCCCTGAAGGTTGACAGGGGAGAATCTTTAGAGTCGGTCCGGAGACTGGAACAATGGCCTCACCAGTGGCTGGAGATGCCAGGTGGGATGGTAAGTCAGGTGGGCACTAGGTCCCCCGTTTCTCGGACAAATGCCTCATGGTCCTCGTGGAAGAGCTCGGTGTCAGGTGGGATACTCTCGTATCCAGGGATGGCAGGAGGAAGCCACTGCACCTGACCAAAAATTGCTAGGGAGGAGGTAGCAGCCAAGGTCAGCGACTACGCATTGTGTAACGCACATCGGTGCAGTGCCACAAAAGGTCCAACGATCTGCTGAGCCCGGCAAGGGTGAGTACCGAGTTGACATGGATCAGTGTGAAGAAGCGTTAAGGGCAATTTGCCTCCACCTATCGCTGGCCTTCTATCTAGCTTCACCTGCTCCACCCCCCTTCAACAGTATAAATTTCACCACATTTTTACTTCTCTGTAGCTCTGAAAAAGAGTCATATGGACTCGAAATGTTAACTTTGTCTTTCTCGCAACAGATGCTGTCAGACCGGCTGAGTTTTTCCAGCATTTTTTGTTTTTGTTTCAGAGTTCCAGCGTCTGCAGTATTTTGCCTTTAATAGAATCAGGGGTTCCTGGGGTTGCACTTGGGCCTGCAAGCCCTCACACAGCCAATGACCTCGAGTGGTCAGTGCCAGTGTGGGAGATGGATGAGGCATCCAATATCCAAGTTAGGTGCCCGTCCATCACTGGTGAACGGGGAGGTCCAAAGGACCTCATGTCAGCGCACGACATGCTTGTCATCACTGTGGGCTCCTCTTAGGGCACTCTGGGTGACGGCAGCAGCTCCCCTGCCCCTCTGCCAGTGACCAAGGCATCTGATGAGGTTGCAATGGCTGAGATGCCAGCCGTGGCACTGGCCACTTCCTCCAAGGCAGGGCCAGCACAGGCTCCATTGGTCAGAGGATGACTGCCAAGGTCATCAAGGCCAACAAGACAGCAGAGTCAGCAGGCTGTCTCCAATGCCGGTGCCAGCGAGGGGCAGCAGGACACAGCACTCACAAACATAAATTTAAGGCACCATGAGCACAAGAGGGACTGTTCACGAGTGATCTTCTGTTCTGCCATGTTTTGTTAACATGTTTACTGCTGTGGCCATTAACACCATATATAGTTCTGTTCATTTGATGTGAGTGTCAAAATGATATAAATTTTGTTTTTGTCTTAATGACCTGAGTATGCTTCACTGGCTTTGGGGTGCAGGGTACGCCAGTATCTAATGCTGGATGTGAGTGGCTCTAAACTTTATTGCACAAGCACCAGGAAGGGGTCATTTCAAACATCTGGGATGGAAGCGGCACCCCTGGCTTGAGGTGGAAGCAGATCTTTGGCAGCCTAGCGGAAGGAGCATTGAATCAAGGCACCCTTGGTGTCCTTGCCTCAACGAAGGCTCCAGAGGTCTGTCTCCATGCCCTCAGTGTTCTGCCCACCACTCTCCTCTTCTGACTCACTACTGGATTCATCCTCTGTGGAGCTACCTCAAGATCCTCTTCCCCCAGTGGGTTCCCCCTTGCCACAGCCAGATTATGGAGAGCGCAGCATGCAACCACTATCAGTGACATCCGCTCTGGGGGGTATTATATTGCTCCCCCTGAATGGTCCAAGCATCAGGAGCACATCTTCAGAAGACCTATGGTCCTCTCTATCACCACCCTTGTGGAGGCATGGCTCCTATTATAACACTGCATTGCCACTGTTCTTAGGTGGTGAGAGGCATCATAAGCCACCTTTTGAATGGATAGCCCTTGTTACCCAGCCGCCATCCATACCGTTCAGCTGGAGCACTGAAGAGCCTCGGCATCTGTGAGTGCCTGAGGATGTAAGTGCCATAGGAGCTGCCAGGGTACCTTGCACAAAATTGCAGAATCTGTGTCTTCTGGTCACAAACTATCTGGATGTTTATGGAGTGGAAGCCCTTCCTGTTGACAAAGGCTCTCAGCTGACCCGCTGGCGTCTTGATGGCCACATGTGTGCAGTCGATTGCACCCTGGACGCGGGGGAAGCCAGCAATGACTGCAAACATTCTGGCTCGCTCATCCTGGCTGGCCTCGTCAGTATGGTAAAGAATAAATGTCATTACCCACCTGAACAGAGCAGTGGTCACCAGCTTGATACAACTGTGGACAGCTGATTGAGACACTCCATAAAGATCCACCACTGACCCCTAGAAAGAGCCGGAGACATATAAGTTGTGGGTCACTGTGACCTTCAGAGCCACTGGCATGGGGTGTCTACCCATACAGTTGGAGGTGATCTCAGGCCAAATCACCTGACAAATGAAGGTCACAGTCTTCCTGGAGAGGCGGAGCCTCTTTCAACATTGCACCTCAGACGTGCTGAGGCAGCTGCATCGCTGCCTGTAAACACTGGCAGCGAGATAGTGGCGTCTTCTGTGGCCCATTACACCTTGGATTACCTGCTGGCCCTGAACCCCCTATGTCTGTGCCTCTCCTCCCACTGGTCACTGCCCTGGAAACAGCACATGGACAACTGGCCTCCTCTCCCTTCTGCCCCTCTCTTCCCCCTCAGAGGAAATGCTACCAGTGGAGAGCACAATCCCCATTACCAGGGTAACAGAAGGCTGTCTGATACCTGGAAGGGTCCACAAGGTCAAAATTCTCAGGGGGCCTTGGGGGCACCAAGGAGTCCTGAAATGAAGCCCAGAAATGCTAACACTGAGGCTCAGAACAGAGATGAAGCTGTCAAGTTCAAAAAAGCAATCAGCTGCAAACTATCTCCTAAATTCCTCACTATTCATAATGGCAATGCTGCTGACCCTTTTTATCCTGCCCTTGGATGAGGTTTTGTTAAAAGTGGGCCTGCCCGTTTTGCCCATGCAATTAGCCAGAAATCACACAGGCAATGTAAAATCGTAAACAATTGCATTTTAATGGCTTTAAGTGGCATTGTAATTGTAGGCGTGCGCGGGTCCGACACCTGCGTGTGCCTGCCGCTGAAGATTGCTTGCATGCAGGATGACGTCAGCACGTTTGACCAACATTATCTTGCGGTATTTCACGTCCATTTAGGTCGGGTACTCGCCCCATCATTGAGATGTAAAATTCTGCTCCAGGGTTTAAACACTTTTAATGGTATAGGACATCATCATATCTTACAGAAACTTACAGTGCTGGTATGGATTAGGAGAAGGATTTTAGCCAAGGCAAGTTTCTGCACTTATTATTATTTGCATCTATCAGAGTTGACAGACAGAGACTCTGTTTCACATGCCTGATGGCACCTTTGACATTGCCATGTTCTCTCAGTATTGGACTGGAATGGACAGTCAGTTTAATAGGGCTACATCCTGTGTGGAGGTCTGAACCCATAATCTTCTGATATGAAGGTAAGAGTCTACCCATTGAGCCATGCTGACTTATTGTTAATAGAATATAAACATTAACTTTGATAGGCAATGAATCACATTAATATTTATTAGTCAGCAATTTCCAATATTTTGAACTCCTTAGCCACTAGCTGTGAAAGTCACAATCCAGTCACATTTTATTATGACCAACAGATATGAATAATTTGTTTTTAAACATTATTCTGCTATTTGCAAAAGAAGATGATTATTTAAAAGTTACACATGCATCATGTCACAATGAAGCAACACAGTTAATCATTATCAATGCTTCTACGTGAATTTGATTTTTTTTTAATTGCTGTCATTCCTAATGACTCAGTGAGGTTATCCAGTGAGAAGCTGAGATACATGGAACTAGGTAAGTCACGGTTTTGCCTCCCAGTTTGTAACTGATCACACTTCAATGGAACAATATCTCATAGGAATAGAAACAGCCAGGGAAAAAATTATTTTAGATGGTGCTTTGTGTAATGAGATGGGGGTAATTAGTGAAGGATCCTCCAGGGAAGATTGGTCACAATATGATAGATTTTTATATTTTGTGTGAGATTGATGTGTACAGATATTAAACTTAAGTATTGAACTTAAGTAACACCAACACCTAGGTCTAAGGGCTGAGTTTGCTTCAGCTGACTGGGAAATTGAATCTTTGATGATAGATGAGCAATAACAAACATTTAAAGAAATATTTCATAACTCTCAACAAATCCACATTCCATTGAGAAATATAGTCCTGGGTCTTCACTGAGTCGGGTTGACTCAGGAGTCTTTTAAAAATGGAGGGTGGATCCCGATTCCAGGATTCCCGTCCCCATTCCTGGGCTGTCTAATTTTTGGGAGTGCCTTTAAAGGGTGCAGGCTGGTTCCTGTCAAAAGCCTGCATCTGGCACTCCTGACTTGGCTGACTCCATTGCAAAGATAGGCATATTCTACTCCTCCGCAATTTTCATGGAGTCAGGACAGATTTTTAAAGGACCATGGTTCACGGCCGCTTAGAGGAGCTGTGAGCCCTAGTCTACATGAGAGGAACTTTCAAAAGGCAAATTCAACAAGTTCTCCTCATGCCCCCTAAGCCAAGTTATGTCCACCACTCCTTTTGTCCCCTCGTGACCCCTATGCCAAGCTCTGCCATTCATTTTGATCCTTGACCAGACCCCCAAATTTTTGGTAAGATTCGGTTAGGGACCAATAATGTTTTGTTTAAAATAGACAAAGTTTGAGATTTAAGAGACTTTCTCAGTGAATAAAGCCACAAGATTCCATGGGTTGATCTTATTTTTTTGTGATATTATGTTCATTCAGAGAAGCAGTAGGGGCACCAAACTTAATCTCAATGCCTAGTTGAGGAAAAAGGAAATTAAAACATATGTCTTGCTCTGGGTGACTATCCAATTAGTGTCCTAGGTGTATGCATTGGTATACAGAGAGTGCTGAATTTTCCTCCTGTTGAGGGGGGGATGATGAATGGCTGTCGTGCACAGGCGCACTTCCGATCAGCACCCCCGATTGGGGGTGCAGCACCATTTTAAGTGGGCAGGCCAATTAAAGCCCGCCCAGCGTGACGTCTGCCAGGAAGCACTGTGTGCTCCCTTTGTGGGCGGGGGCGGATCCCAAAATCAAGAGCGCGCTCTTTCCCACTTGCGCACAAAAGAACGCACTCATCTCCCCGAGGCTAAGTGCAGCCTCAGGGAGATCGTCTGTAAATGTCAAAAACCTAAAAATAGAAAAATAAAATTTCCCTAACATGTGACAACGTTCATAATTTTCACTAAAACTTCATTAAAATACTTTAAAAGCTACATGAAACCTCATCCCTCCCATGGATGAGGTTTCATGCTTTTTCTAATTTCCGCCGGGGCTCCTGGCCTGCCCACCAACCTTAAGGTTGGACGGGCTGGTCCTTTGATTACTTAATTGCCTCTGTCAAAGGCCTCAATTGGCCATTGACAGGTCGGCGGGCACGTAGCTGAAAATTTAAATGGGGCACAGTGTCACCGCATGTCATTTTACACATCGGTGAGCGGGCCCTGCCCCCGCTTGCCGACGCATAAAATCCTGCCCAGGATGTTGATGTAATTGTGCTCAATTTTGATGGCCCCCACAGACAAATCCATATCATTACTGACTGCCCAACTTGCACATGGTTAATAACAAATTGAGCAAGGGACCTGAGAGTCACTATTGTGATTTAAACCTATAAAAAACCTTTGAGATGCATAAGCAACAAAAGTCACTTCTGACTGTCCTGTGAACCTAATATTGCTGCTCTGCTTGTGATCAAAAGATTGTTCTGTGCCTTACACTATTGTTTAATTTTACCCCTGACAACAAACTATCATGAGGTAGGAAGATCATTAATTGGTGTGCAAAGCGGAAGGTGTAATTTTTGTTTTGCATAAGTAAGTGAGCTAAGTTACAAATTAAAAATGGTATTTATTTACCGCTTTATTTGTTGCTTCCATTAAAGTCTTTTCTCATTCTAATTATAGTAGACTTTATTCTCGCTGTCATATGAAGGTCTCTTTAATATTAATTTTGTCACTGATTTTGTGGTATAATATATTGGAGATGAAATTCATTTTGCACAAAATGGGTGATAGCTAATCAGCAGATCGTTTTCTACACCATCCTGCTTCCGTTCCCATTAATGGAAAAGAATATTGTGTGAAATCTGAAATGACCTGCAGATCCCCCGTTGCCCATTTTATGCTACCATACAGGAAAAGTTTCCTCACCAATTAACTTTGCTATGACAGAGTTTATGAATTTATGCTTAAATTTCTTTTTGATTAACGCTTTTACATATTTGATTTTTTTTAAATTTCCCTTTAATAGCAAAATCTGTTTCAGTGTCTCATTGCTGTTGTGCTCTAAACAAACCACCAACAAACACTGTTAGGTATTTTTCGAGTACATCAAGTGGAACAACTAGCAATGTGATTTGCATGGTCACTGCAACAGGAGCATAATTTATATCTGCACACTAACAGATGCATACCATACTTCAGTACTCTCATTCGTTTCCATTTTCTAGTTACGTTAGACATTCTCGTGCAGTACTAAAGGCGTGCTACATTGTCAGGAGCTGCCAAGTTTCAGATGAAATGTTAAACCATGCTTGCCCACTCAGGAGGACATAAAACAATCTTGTTGCAATAGTTTAAACAAGAGCAGGGGAGTTCTCCTGACATTTATTTATTTTTCAGCCAACATCACTAAAATAAATCATCTGGTTATTACCTCCATGTTTTTTTGAGGCCATGTTGTGCCTACACAGTGATTAAACTTCAAAAGTGTTTCTTTGGCTCGAAACTGCTTTGGGGTGCCATCTGGTCATGAAAGATGCTACACAAATATAATTTGCTCTTTTCTTTCTTGATTCGATGTAGTCAATCAATGTTATATTTGCCATGGTGAAATGCTAATTGAACATTGTAGAATCTATAGTTAATCCTTTGGATTTTTACATTCATGGTGACCAAAGAATGTACATTTCAATCATACAGCAGTTAGTGGCTATGGACAATTATGTTCACAACTATGAGAATAAGCCCTGCAGCTAAGATTATCAATTTATCTGATGAGTTGGAGTTGGCCAGCCAATTCCCAAACATTTTTGTAAAATTAATGATGCTATTTTGAAATAAAAATAACTTTCTGTATCTAAAATAATTGTGAACACACACCCCAACACACACCATAATTTGATCACTAAAATGTAAATGTTTCCAACCAATAAATCATAAATTAAACACATATTTGGCATCCTAGGTTACAAATGAGCAAATGTAAATTTGTGATTAATACCAATTGAATGTAATTAATTATATGAAATGCATCCTTTTAGTTCAACAATAATGTCAAGCTCCAATAAATAATTACAAGGGTATTTCAGTATTGAAACTCATAACATTGGGTCAAAACATCAGCAATCAAAAGAAATTGCTTTTGAAATCGGTTAATTATGATTAAAAGTCATCAGTAAGTCAGAAAAGAAAGAAGCTAGATTTCGCAAACCATTTTTATCCCTGCATTGTGGTGCCTGACATATTGGTTCAGAGCAAGATATGAAACAATGATTTATTATAAATACAGGAGCAACATAAATCCCTGTGCGCCTTCACAAAGAAGTCAAGTGAAATCACCACATACTAGTGATGAGATCCTTTAGAGCCCAGCATCTTGAAACAGCATCTTGCTACTCCATCAGGATGCTACAGCCATTCTAGCCAAAGGGCCATTTTTTAAAAAAGTTAAACTTCTTCTTGATTGCCAGTTTCCTAATACCTTGGCAGCATGCTCTCTAGTGATGCCACTATTGATGAAGATGTCAGTGTATGCATCCAGAAAACAAGTTTTATCTATGGCTGACTTAATGGTCATGTCTGGAAGCAGCAGGGCATTAAGCTGAAGACTAAAATAAAACTCTACCAAACCATTGTCCGTACTATCCTGCTGTATGGCGCAAATTCCTGTGTCTGCTATAGGTGCCACTCCAAAGCTCTGGAATGCTCCCACCAAAGACACCTGAGGTCCACTATGATAATTTGATGGTAGGGTACAATCACAAACAATGAGGTCCTCCATCAGCATGGAGACCACTATCCAGAAAATTCAACTTAGACGGGCATACCGTATCTCCCGCATGGATAGCTACAGAATCCTCAAGCAAATCTTTTATGGGAAACTATTTCAAGACAAATGACCTCAAGGTGGCCAGTGCAAACTATACAAGGACACTGTAAAAAAGAGCCTTACCTTACAAAGTTCGCATTGCAAACCACCTCTCTTGGGAAAATACTGCAGTTGACTTGCCCGATGGAGGTAAGCACTGAAATTTGGTTCATCAGGTTTTGAAGACCCTCTACTCCAAACTCGCATCATCCAGCATGCTCAGAGGAAGGCCAGAGGTGGCGCAGCTGCAGAAGTTCCCCTGGTACCAACAATGACAGCATAAACTGCAGGTTCTGTGGATATCCATGCTGAAATCTCATTGGACATTTCAGTCATGACAGGAGCACAGAAGAAGATGAAGTCACTTATATCTTGGACACATTTGACTAACGAGGAGTTTAACATTAGCGAACCATCATCAGGCCTTTGCTGTTACATTGGCAATTTAACTATGCCTGCTACGTTGCTGCATTTCAAAGATACACTAATAAAAATTGTCAGGATTTCTGGTGAAGGAGCATTATTCTACCAGTCCTGTCTCATATGAAGTGCTCATTCCCCCTTCTCAATGTGGCAGGGACCGAACAGAAAAAGGTCATGCTCCACATTTTTGAAGTTTTCCATCTACCCCCTCAGCATCATTTGGTCACTAAAACATAGGTTTCCAACTTATAAATCATAAGATAAATACATATTTAATATCACATATTGCAGGTGAGGGCTATATAAATTTGGGATTGATACCAATTGAAAATAGTAAATTCTCTGCAGTGCACTTTTTCCAAACTAACTACAAACTCCAATAAGTAAGCGTAATGTTATTTAATCAGAGAAATATATAAAATAACTCCCAGCGAGTTCAAAGTTTATTTTTGTTGATCTGACTCTTCGGCTCATAACATTGATGTTAGAGAGGTTAAAATCGCTCATTTCCGCTCACCAGCTCGAGGTCACACCATTCCCTCCCAGTAGCATTTTACATTCACCAACCTTGAAGTCTCCTACTCCCACTCTACTCACACTTATTGGCCCAGATATAATTCCCACTGGTTTCAGACGTGAGACAGATTTAAAACATTTGAACAACCTTGCCTTTAAAATCAGTCAGACCTCCTTTTGTATTTTGTTCATGATTCCCAGAGCGCTGAGCCCGCTTTGAGCTGCTCATACTGCAATCACACCTTGGGTTAAAACTTAATCCCTTTGGCCTGGATTTTCACTGAGTCGGGTTGATTCAGGAGCCATTTAAAAATGATGGTTGGGACTGTTTCAGAATTTCCGGTCCCGGGTTGTCTAATTTTAGGGAGTGCCTTTCACTGCTGCGGGCTGGTTCCTGTCACAAACTTGCTTCTGGCACTCCTGGCCTGGCTGGCTCCATTGCGGAGCAATGGGGCAAAGGTGCTCTCATATTGTAATAGTTGTCTGGGGTCTCAGCCAAGTCTCAACATGCATGTTTGACTGAGAAGAGCCCAAGCAACTATTACCTATTACAATCATATTACGGCTGCTCCACAGAGGAAAGTTGTTTGATTGACAGCTCAGGATCTCTGCAGTCAATTTCACAATGTTTGTTGAAACAGGTTAAGTAGTTTCAAGAGTGGTTTTGGAAACTTCTAAGAGCCTGGATGATTGACACTTTTATTGACTTGCACTCCAGGCCTTTCTTTTCAAGCATGGGAGAACATTTTCAATGGATTACATTTTTTCAAAGCTTTATTTTGGTATGTTTGAGAAAGTGTGTAGTGGGTCAATGGGCATGGAAGTGCCAGAGCGTGGCATAGGGGACATGAGAGGCCTGAAGGGGTTAAGGGAAAGGCAGAACTTGGCATAGGAGGCATAAGGGGCTGGAGGGGATGGGTGAAAAGGCAGAGCTTGGCATAAGAGCGATGAGGGGACATAGGGAGTGGTGAAGGGCATGAGCTGACATGGTTGGGGCATGGGGAGTGTTAGGAGGGTGAGGGGTGATTGATGGAGGCCCTTTGTGTTTTTGTTCACTGGAACAAAGTTCCTTTGCACAGAGGTGGGTCTTTTAAACAGCCTGCCTCCGTACCTAGCAGCCTTTTGGCTACCTCTTTACGTCTTCCTGGGTCAGCTGACCCAACTCCAGCCTGCATCCGGCTCCCAGCAATGAAAATCCTGTCTTTGTGGGCACTTTTTCCCGAGGTGGGCGGGCCAAGCCTGGAATTTTCCCAACTCCCTCTGCCCGCCTTGAGGATGAAAATCCAAGCCATTGTGTCTGGAATTGGGGCAGTTGAGATTAATGCAGTAAGTTTTGAATTTGGCCCAAGATGTGTAATTGAGATTTACACACTCTTTTTATGCTGAATTAAATTTACTGTGCGGCATTTAAGTTGTGCCATCCTTGAATTATACAGAAGGATAACATTATTTATCTCAATGGAAGCAGTAGATTGGTGAGTTTAGGTAACATGGAATTTTCATATCCTCATGTTATATTGATATTAGAGGGTGAGCTCTGCAGTGATCTCTACAGTGGGAATAGGAAAAATAATGAAAATCCAAAAAATTGGATTTTCTACTACTAGTGGAGACATACTTATTTGCTTTGCTACATGTAACTGCCTCTCAAAATCAAATAGTAACTGCTCCACTCATAGAAAGTTGCAGACATAAATGCTTTATAGCACACATACCAATGTATCATACATGTAACATATTTGATGAGCTTTTCCATTTTTCTCAGAGTCCTGTATAATTTCTCCTTCCTCGTTAGATAATTATGGTTATCTTTCTCTAAAGAAATTCTACGATTAGCAAACAATGATTTCACTCTACCATGTAATGGGATTCATCCAGATCATACCCTCACTTACTTTTTCCCATTAACATCAGCAGATTACCTCTCTTGTCTCCCACACCAGTAAAAGTATATATTGGGTCTATTATTGGTCTCCTGTGATGTTTAAAACAATTTAAAATCCTTCCTTATAATCTCTGTACTTCATAATTGCAATGACCTTGCACCATTGTTGTACAATTCTACTTTGTATGGCAATTAGTTGCAATCTCAAAAATGCCAAAGCCAGTCAAAGCACATTGCCTCTAGCAGCCTATGCTGACTTCTGGCTTGAAAGTACCGTGAGCTCTCCCATGAGTGATCAAATTTCTCACTACCTATCTTTGCACCTTCTCATGTGTGATTTTCAGAATATGAAGGCTGCTACAAATTTAATATAAGAGCTCAGCCCTCTACTACATCATGTGAGAAGATCTTTGTTACACAAATATCAAAGCTTCATTTCTGTCACTGCATCAATTGATTTTCTAGTGGGTTATCTTGACACAGAGGCAATCTTCAGAGCATACAGGGGGCATTCACTAAATTATTCTGAAAGATGCACTGATTGTGTGTTTTCTTCTTTAGCTGTGTGGAGATGGATCAGAAGTCTGTAGGAACCTCATCCAGGTTAAGGTACTGAGCCACCAACAATAACAATCGGACTAACAGAGCAAAATATCAGTCCAGGAACTTCCCTTGAGGGACTTGTTTAAGGTTATGCCACCAACAATGAAAATATTCTCCAAGCTTTATTAACTGGCTGCTGTGCTTCTGTCCTGCCCTTATACCTGTCCAGATAACACGGCCGCATGGGCTTTGACCTATTCCTCTTATAAAAGGCAATATGGGACAACATTGTCATGAAATAATGGAACTAATGGTCATCCCAATTCACCTGAATTCAATAAATAGTTTGTGGAATTTCTCATCCAATTAGAGAAGAAATGTAAGATAAAGGAGGATATGGGCATTGTAACCAATTGCATAAGCCTCCAGAGGAGATCTGAGCAGAAATTTGATTATGTATGCACCTCATTTGTTAAATTACACACATTTATCACCTCATATACCAGGCCTAGGGGTATATATCTGGCTTAAAATATTAGCTGGAATATTTTTTATCCACTCCTACTAAAGTATGAGTTGGAACTATTGGGTGTTAGGTGTTCATAATATTTTTCTTTTTTTCAAGAGCTGTTAGATAAGTGCAGTCACCTGGGAATGATGGTGATGGCATACTAAATTGTATTGCTGTTTATGGAAGGCACCCGGGAAGCACAATCTCACGTTGCTTCTTCACTTGAATCAGGTTCCAGTAAGTTAATGTCAGACCCATTAAAATATGGAATGGGGAGGAAGGTATCGTAAACATCAGTTTCTTTCATTCAAAAAATCTTACTTCATTCTTTGCATGAAGTCTTAATGAACTCAGGCAGGACTGATAGATCATCTTATCTTGTTTGGAAGGTGAAAGGGTGTTTTTCAAGCTTCACCCTTCTATTTTGCCTGAGTTTCTTTTTCTGAATTTCATTGATAACAGCAAAACAAACCATCAAACGTTCACATCCTCCTCATGCTTCTCCGTAAAAAAATATCTGATTATTGAAGTGAGCAACACACTAAGAATTTAATCTAAGATGTACAATAGACTTTGCCCATATTGACTGCTGTCTGTCTGCATTGGAAAAATGATTTCAGATAAGCAAATATTAAACCAAAGTTAACAGATGGGATAATATAAGCCGTGTGCCATTTTTCAAAATGGTAGGTCTCACCAAAGAAAGTTAGGGTGAATTTTGATTCCATTCTGGAGTCAAGGAGGCTCCTCAAAATGCTGATTGAAGTATGTTAACTTCTATCAGTATAGGTTGACAACTTGGACAGGAGATGTCTCCTGGTTGCTATGTGCTTTTAATACCATAAAGATTGAGAAGGGGTTTCCTCTCATTAGATATATTGTTCACACTGTTACTAATGCATGGACAGGGCAATTCTTTCTCTTATCCTACATGCAAATATCAGCATGAGATGAAAGCCTGGAAAATGCTGTGAGTGATGCTATTGTATGACATTTATCCCATTTATCGATTTCCTCTCGCTGGCCCTTAATTTTAATTTTAATGGAGGCCTTAATCCGTTTAAAATAAATGACTTGCATTAAAATAGTAGAGAGAGATATTTAATACAAATGTATTCAGACTTCGTTTGATAATATAAATCTATAATAATATTCAGTCTATATGTACATTTCATATGATCTCATCCAATCTGTAAAGTGGAGGAATAAAAACTAAACATGCTGGATATAGCTGTCTACTTAAAGAGGGAAGATTAGGTAATATTTCAGATGAAATTCTTGATCAGCAAAAATAAAAAGCAGCAACAATTTTTGAATAATTCTAGAAAAAAAGGGGGAAAGCACCTTTGGAATAGAAAATGGTTAAGGTAACAATCGGTCACCCATTTCCTATTGATATGTCAATGCCTGACCATGGAAATTAATTGACTAATCTAAAGGAATGCATCTACTATTGAGTACCAGAATAATTACTAGGTGCATTAGAATTACTTGAGTTGTAATGATAAAGAGTTGCAGGATGAGCTTTCTACATCAATATCATCTTAGTCGTAAAAGTAGGTATTAGCACTTGCTGCCTGAAGAGATAATTATTTGTCAAACTATGAATGACTTAATCCATTTATCATGTCATTTGAGATGCTGAGAAGTCCAGCACAGAAATCTAAGGGAAGGGGAGAGATCTGTGTCTGATTATGCATCATCTTGAAGGAAAAGTACTTTACTCTGTACAAGGCTTCTGTCACACAGCTTTTCGCAAAGACAATACCTGTTTCAACAATAAAATGCATATTTAATGTTTGATTTATATGCTGTTCTTAAGTAAAAAATGAAACTTACACTGATTAACAAATGCTTAGAAGCTTCAGGTGGCTTCCTGGAAGACAGAAGTGAATTGTTGTGAAAGATAAAGGAAACAACTGCAAATCAAATGATTCAGCAGGGAAAACAATTGTAATGGAAAACCTGTGCTTACCTCCTCATGTACCCCTTCTTTCACATCATAGCTAGATCCAATTATTCATAAGTCAGAAAATTCCTGGGGGACCCCAATGCACACTTGCCCAGGACTTCCTTAATTATTTGATGGAATGTAAGCATCGCTGGCAAATCCAACATTTGCTCCTCATCCCTAATTACCCCTGAGAAGGTGGAGATGTTGGACGTTTGCATGGCTGTGACCTACAAGGTTGCTCCAGTGGCTGATGGCTCAGTCCATATTGACCCACCTTTCAAATAGGCTGATAAAAAAAAAATAATTCTTCAACTATTTGTCTCCCGGTATATCCGCTCCAATGAAATGAGGTATTAACCTCCTCTGGGATTGCTTACCTCACTCTAGTGAAGGTTTGAAGTCTTCAGAATGCTTCATAGAACTCAAGTCAGGTCTCAGATAGCCTAAGTTTAAAGGTCTAAAAGGAATCTACTGGCAAAACATGCCCTCAACATGTCCTCTTAACATGTGAAAATGGGCAGATGATTCACCCAAAACTGGTCACTGGGGCTCTAACTGTCTTTAAGTGGGACCTCTTCAGGAGCAGCCCGATTAATTTCCCTTCTGTTACAGACTTCTGCTGCCTTTCATCCTCCAGCATATAGATCAGGTAAAGTAGGATTCCTATTGGGCAGCCCTTGTTCAACGTTCTGCTGCCTTGACATTCAAAGGCACCCCTGCTGAATCCCCCATTATCACCATCCTAGGGGTTACCATTGACCAGAAACTTAACTGCTCCAACCATATAAACACTGTGACTACAAGAGCAGGTCTGCAGGTAGGTATCCTGTGGCATGTAACTCACCCCCTAACTCCCCAAAGTCTATCCACCATCTACAAGGCACAAGTCAGGAGTGTGATGGGATACTCTCCACTTGCCTGAAGCTCCAGCAGCACTCAAGAAGTTCAACACCTTCTAGGACAAAGCAGCCCGCTTGATTGGCAACCCTTCCACAAAAATTTATTCCCTCCACCACCGGCAAACAGTAGCAGCAGTGTGCACCATCTCCATGGTGTACTGTAGAAACTTACCAAGGCTCCTTAGGCAGCATCTTCCAGACCCACAACCACTACCAGCTAGAAGGACAAGGTCAGCAGATACATGGGAACTGTAATGTAAATATCATTTTTCCTTAATATTACTGTGGGATAATGAAGCAGGCTTATGGGGACTGTGTGTATGTATGTTCATGTGTGTGTGTGTGTGTGTGTGTGTCTAGTTTAATTAAACTCTGCAGACAGTTAGGCCGAAAGGTTTGAATCATCAAAAGAGGTTATGTATGAAATAGGCATTTAAAGCAGAGATGGGTAAACTAGGATGAGGTCTAAGCAGATACAGTATGACTGGAATTTGCATTTTTAGATAAGCTGAGAGATTGTTTGATTTTCAAAGGGACACAATAAGATGTTTACAACTGGCAAGATAAATAAGGCAAAGTTATTAAGTTTATTTTTCATGAATTCTGGCCATAATGACAACATGAAAGATTTTTATATTCTGAGGAAAGTAACTTCCAAAGAAAGGGAGAAACAACAGAATTTACAGATCAAAAGGGGGGAAATATATTTAAAGATGGAAAGCTATTTGTGGTATGGCCATGTGAGGTCTTGAAAGGTGCACTGCATAATACAGACCTGTGGGAAAAGCCTCTAGCCATTCTGGATAAGTTTTCTGTTCCAGTAACCAAGGTTTTGTTAAAGGCCATTATTGAGTTCCATTATTGAGTGATAGGGAGGAAGAAGCTTTTAAATACTTCCCTTGCAGCAACAGTGGGTGCTTGAGGTAATATTGCTGAATATTTTATAGATTAGGAATCTATTTGGACTGTTGCCTGAAAAGAGTGTGTAGTCAGAAGGCTAGTTAAGTAGAAGTCTTGTGAGAACTATTAAAAAAAATAAATGCAACTATGTAACTGTAGTAGTGTGTGTTTAATTTTTTTTCTTTTGCTAATAAATATTTTAATTTGATCTTTAAAATTTTTAAAAGTGATAGTGAACTCATTACTTCTGAATTCAGTGCATAAACATTCTCATAATAAATGCAAATTGCAAAATCATTGTGATAACATGGCCAAGTTTCCCTTTGGGATTTGGTCAGCACAGGAAATACCACCTGCTATATCATAACAGAACACCACTGCCTGGAAGTTCCCCTCAGAGCCACTCCCCATCCTGACCTGGAAATATACTGCTGTTCCTTCATTGTTGCTGGGTCAAAATCCTAGAACTTCCTCCCTAACAGCACTGTGGGTGTACTAATGCCACATGGACTGCAGCAGTTCAAGAAGGCAGCTCACAACCACCTTCTCAATGGAAATTAGGGATGGGCAATAAATGCTGGCCTAGGCAGCAACGTCCACATCCCATAAATTAATTTTAAAAGTCTCTTGCTTTGCATCTCGCTGTCATTGGGAAGACAGGCACTTCTTCAGTGAGTCCATAATGCCGTAAAATTTATACAGGGGACTTCTGCAGAGGAACCTTGACATACATTGCCCTATTAAAAATTCCTGGAGCCTCAAGGATGTAATTACAAACTTGCACCTTTCCCCAATTCATGAATCTTGGGGCCTTAATCTTGTAGGAAACTAGGCCTAGAGGCAACACAGAAGTTGGTCTATTTCTATAATAGATCCAAAGTCTTGTGCCGCCTAATAACTTATCAATTCCTCACTGAAATTGTTTGTATTTTTACAAGGCTGCGGGATGTATGGATTTGTCTTTAGGAATGTTTTCAGATCATGTCAGGATTTGTGTAAGATAATAGCCATTATACCACCTTATATAATTGTAATAAAAGTTGTTTCCTCTTCCTAAGTATTCTCACATTCCTAATTTTATATCTGCAAATTCCCAGTCTTCTTTTTAAGCTCGATAACCCTGCAAGGCCTCACCACGGTTGGAATTTGAAAGCCTGCAAATTGGGGACGTAGCCATTTCTGCCGTTTCTCACCTATTTCCCATTATTTCCATGCCTCACTGCAATTCAACCTCTGAGTTCCCATAGAAATTGTTAATAGATATTAAAATGAGGGCCCATAACATTACTGTATCAAAATCAAGAAAGTTACACTCGCAATGTACTGGGGTAACAGAGAAAGAGTTAATTAAGTTACACCTTTTAATGCCGGCAGAATTGAAGAGCTCATGCAGAAACTTAGTCAACTGAATATTGGAGCTTCGAAGGAGTCTTTTAATTTAGCTTCTCATTTGGACAACTCTGGACTTGGCTATGGAATTGTGAGATAAGTTTAGTCTCATCTAGAGGCAGAGGTTCTCAGGAGCAGACATGTGATTCATATTTTTACTTCTGTATTAGAATGGAAGCCACAGGAGAGGATGGAAGAAAGGACAGTTTGTTAGCATGTGAAGTAAGTTGGTCCTTCAAGATGACACACGCTCTAAGAATTTAAAGGCTGTATAAATCCTATGATGCTCTTTGGGAAGATATCCGCATTAAAAGATTGCATTTCACAGAGTGAGTGATAAGAGAACTATACCAGGTATTGCTTGATGACCTGCAACCAAGGTTATCTGTCTCCAAAGCTCTGCCAGTGAATATCACAACAACATTCAGGAAATCATTTGGGGTGTGTGGAATAGCATACAGAAGATCATCTTGGCATTCGTTCATCAGGTAACTAATACACTTTTCAAGGAGCTAATTTAACATCAAAGTGTAGTAATGTCATGATCGAGCCTGCTATTTTTATGGTTTTGCTATCTCCAAAGTGCAAGGCATAATAGATGTCACTTTGCAAGCTCCTATAGTTAACTCTTTCAACTTCCTTAACAGAAATGTCCTGTTTGTATATGGCAAAGAATTCTCCATGTCAACACTTAGGAATTCTGCCCAAATCAAACTCTTCCAGGAAGGAATCATCTGGTTATTTGGCTTGTGGATGACAAGGCAATCTACCTGTTGTCTAAGATAATGACTCTGCTAAGTGAATAGCCATCAGCAGAGGAGTGTTACAGTAATGGAAATGCTTCTACCTAAGCAGTCATCAAGACAATCAGAGTCTTAAGGGACAATTTTGCTTCTTCAATCAATTTAAGAGGTGTAATGCAATATGATCCAAACCGCAAATCCTGGATAACTATAGTCTTCTATATTCTGCACAATGTTTTCATCTGAAATTGCTTGACTATGGACATGCCTGGGATGGTTTCCCCAAGCTTGAGAGGCAGAAAAATATGGAGCTAAGCATCAAGGTGGCCATAACTCAGAGGAGTGTGCAGTAAAGGGTATCAGAACTCAAGTTATCAATTACGTGTTCTTAGCTGTTTAACACAGTCTACCTTTCTCACCAGTAACTCCTCCTCCTCCCCCCCCCACCCCCACCGCCATTTCAAATAAATAACTACAAACTCTATGGCTAGGATTTTTCGGTTGGTGGGGTTTCCTGGCGCACTACCTGAAGAGTTGGTGGCATACACATCCTTGCTGATCCTGACTGCCCCATTGAAAAAGTGGCTGGAGAAGGGACTTCCACCCCTCACTCAGGAGGACAAACCAGCTCAGAGAGCTGCCAGCCAATCAATAGTGCCAGATGTTGCAGTGGAAAGGACCTGGAGCAAGCAGACCCCAGAGACTAAGTACTGAAGTCCAGGGCCATGTAAGTGCAGGGGTCTCAGGGAGATGAGAGGAGCTGAGGCCCAGAGGAGTAGGCAGACGGGTGCAAAGCGGAGAGTATAGGTCGGGATGGGGGGGGGGGCACTGTGGCGGGGGGACCTTGTCAGACATTGGTGGGGGGGTTAGGGGTGGGGGGGCAGTTGGGGCGTGGGGGTACCCAATATTGAAAGGAGGCCTTTGATAGAGGCAACCCCACACCCTACGCCTGAGACCTGAGCAGGGTGAACTGCTGAGCTCCCCCATGCTGCTGAACCCTTCCTGCCGACCTGAAAATTGAGGATGGGCTGGAAATGGCCATTAAGTGGTCATTAATTGCCCACTTAAGGTCTTCACTTGTGCCAAGCCACCCTAGGCCTCACTTGTCTCATAAAATTGCAGAGAGGTTGGGGAAGGCAGCTGGGCGGTGGGAAGGCCATCCTAGGAATCTTACAGCAACCCTCCCACCTGCAAACATGGAATGGAGAAAACATAAAATTCTGCCCCTATAAATAACTGATCGCAGAGTAAATTTGTGTTTCCTTTACTACAATACGCTCAAAAGTGAACTTAAACTGTTTTACACTCATATCTGTCTGTGCTTCCATTGAATGTCTTAACATGCTCTTCTTTTTCATACATTAGAGTGTCTTTTAGATGCAATGTGAGGAGGAGTGTTGTGAGCAGCAGTTGCTACACCGATTATCAAAAAATATCATCAGCGTTACACATTAGCTTTTAGCTAAAAGAAGGATATATGAGAGCAGGTCTGTTCTGGATTGTTTGAGAGTGAGTTCAGAGATATTATGGTGGATAATTAGGTAATTTACAAAAAATGGTTAAGATAAAGGAAGACAAAAATCCTGGACTAACAATATATCCCAGGATCTTGGGGAAGATGTGGGAGGAAATTTCTGAGGCACTAAAAATAAATACATTAAGGAATGCGGGTATGTGCCACATATTGGAGTGTGGTCAATGTAGTTCTCCAAGTCATAAAAGGCCGGTTAGATCAACACAAAAATATAATCCTGTAGATGCTGGAAATCAGAAATACGAACATAGGAGCAAAGAGCAGGATTAGGCCATTCGGCCTCTTGAGCCTGCTCTGCCATTTAATAAAATCATAGCGATCTGATAGTAACCTCAAATCTGCATCCCGCCTACCCAAGATAACCTATTGGTAAACCCTTGTTTACCAATAATCTATCCAACTCTGCCTTAAAAAAATTCAAATACTCTGCTTCTATCGTCTTTTTCAGGAAGAGAGTTTCAAAGGTTCATGACCCTCTGAGAGGAAAAGTTTTGCCTCATCTCTAAAAACAGAAAATGCTGGTAATAGTCAGGTGACCTTGCAACACCTGCGGAGAGAGAAACAGGGTAAAGTCAAGTTGATGACTACTCTCAACCATCGCATTCTGATGAAAAATCATCAACCTGAAACATTGCGGGCCATATTTTCAATTGCCAGTGGAGTTGGAAATGGGTGCGGGTGTGATTTGAAAATTGACTTCTCGAAGAGCAGCGCTTGATCTCACTACCTCTGGAGCACAATGCAATTTTCAAAGGGAGGTTGGGGGAATGGGGAACCTGCTCTCCTCAAACTAAGAAGCCACTAAGCTTCACGAGGAGCTGGCTGGGGAAGGTGCAAAGGGTATATTTATAGTTGAAGTCTCCAAAGCTCACCAGTCTGATGCATGTTTGCTGAGAACCCAAATGCGTGCGGCCATTTGGCCAAGTTTATCTTAATTTAAGCAGTCTCTGGAATCTGACAGCACATTCATAGACCTTTGTGGGTTTAAAACATCATTAGATCACAATGTGGAGTGCAGCTGATGGAGGAATCATTATGCCTTTGCAGTTGGCTGCATTCTTCTAACATAAAAATGTCTAATGAGACAGTATGGTTATTTAATCAATGGTTTTCATTACGTTCTGTTTCTATGGAAATAATGAAAGTTTGTTACAGCAGGGATTGAGAGGAATTTTGATTCCTCAATACTTCTGCAGGTTTAAATGAGGCTAGGGCAATTTTCTGCTATAATGTCCTATATATCTGTCTATGCGTACTTTGCCTGTAATATTTCAATTATTGAACACAATTCTGCTGAGCATTAGACAGGTCCTGAATTAATTCAGCAACATATTCTCTCAACTTCATTCTAAGGCCATTAAAAAAAACATCAGTTTTCCCATTGTAGGTGGAGTTGAACGTAAAGTATCCCAAGGCTTCAACATGAGAGATCACAGTGGCACTATATGATCTGCTGTTTGTCTTAGTTGTTATTTTATAAAGTCTCCTCCCTCTGCAGGAGCCATCTGTATTCAGCAAAAGATGTCACAGCCAACTCGAAGCAAAACAAGAATATTTAAGGTGTTGCATGTTTCAGATAGCTTTCTATTTTCTATACACCTCTTATCAGCAATCTTTCCAAGGAAATTAGGAATTAAACCAAATATCCTTCGTGCACCATGCAGCATTAACCCCAAGGTCTGACTCTAGCCTTAATCTGGATCTCACAAAACATTTCCAGGAACCGAGAGAAATGTTTCCATTAAGAGGAGTGAGACAGTTGACACAAATTATTATTCATCATCAGCAAAATGTCATTTTGCACTATGTTGTACAGCGTAGTTATTAATATATCAAAAGGAGCCAGTGTCCCCGTTACAATGCTGGAAAATTTTTTTTGCCCACAAACATGCTGAAAATAGAAAGGGTAAAAGTAAGGTCCTGGAGGCTTGCATTTAGAAACTCATTGCATTGATCATTACTGAATGCTGCATGATGATGCTGCCTAATGCCGTTGTGTGGGCTGGTTACACTGTCTGATACTGCTCAGCACAACGATCCCAAGCAATTTTAGATCTACAATGATAGTTCATTGATTCTAATAAATGATGCCTGAGAAAACATCCAGATCTGTGGCATCTGCTGATGAAAAAAGAAAAATAGTAAAGTGCACAGCACAGATCACACTGCTTGACTAATGCCTATTTTGTAAAAATCCCACGTATTAAGTCTTTGCTGTCTTGCAGAACCCTTTAGTCTCCTTTGGCCATAGCTATAAAATGGTCTAAACTTTATATTATTCTTTGTCCACCATCTGATCCAACACATCAATAGCACACAGAAGGTAACCTGTGTGATGAGCCTGATGTTGTAACTGCCAGTCGGTGTTTCATCTGCTTTGCTGAAAATTGGTGAATCTTAGGTGATGAATATAGTTAAAATCAAACACCCTTTTGAGCTTCAGTGTTCTTCTGGTAGAGTTTGCCTCATGCTGCTCCATGTTAAAAATGATTACATCAGTTGCAATGCTTAGTCTCCCTGTGCCTTGAACATTGTCAATGAACCATCAAACCCCAGAACAATGCACAAAAGAGCTGTTCCTGCTCCCCATACTCATAATATCAAACCTGGGTGAACAGAGAATTTCACTGCTGGAGTTTGTATTAAAATTGAAAGCTCATTTCTTTTTCCCTCAACAGTAAGGTGAATAATCCAATGAATAGCTCACAGTTAGCCAATCACAGCCAGGTCAGCAGTTGAGATGTTCACATGGGCTTCAATGCACTTGTGTTCAAGAGTGAAAAAGTTAGCCAGGGCTCTTGCTTTTGATTATTTTCTGGCGATTCCTGTTACATAGGATTACATAGGATATACAGCACAGAAACAGACCACTTAGCCCTAACAGTTCAGGTTGGTGTTAATGCACCACCCAATCCTCCTCCCATCTTTTCTCATCAAATGCACTATTGTAATCATATATTCCCTTCTCCCTCAAATGCTTGTCTAGCTTCCCCTTTAATAAATCTCACTATTCACTTCAACCACTCCTTGCGGTAGCGAGATTCACATTCTAACCGCTGTTTGGGTAAAGAAGTTTCTTCTGAGTTCCCTATTGGATTTCTTGGTGACTATTATTTATTGATGGCCTCCAGTTGTGCTGTTCCTCACAAGAGGAAACATTCTCTCTGTATCCATTCTATCAAAATATTTCAGAATTTAAAAAAATAGTGCTATTCAATCACCCGTCAGTCTTCTTTATCTCCGGAGAAATGGCACCCAGCCTATCAATCCTTTCCTGATATGTATACCCACACACTTCTGGTATCATCCCTGTAAATCTGTTTTGTATTATCTCCAGGCACTG
Source organism: Carcharodon carcharias (assembly GCF_017639515.1). Classification (NCBI taxonomy): domain Eukaryota; kingdom Metazoa; phylum Chordata; class Chondrichthyes; order Lamniformes; family Lamnidae; genus Carcharodon; species Carcharodon carcharias. The sequence continues at coordinate 138,534,227 of NC_054477.1, forward strand.
CATATCCTTTAAAAAATATGGTGACCGGAACTGCACACAATCCTCTGAGGGCAGTCTAACCAAGCTTCGATATAGGGCTAGCCTAACCTCCCTACCTTTCAATTCTATCTCCCTAAAAACAAAGCCTACTGCTTGGTTAGCCTTTTTTTATTGCCTTACTAAGCTGTGGCACAGCTTAGTGATTGACTATGCCTCTTCACTGTTAGCCAGCTGGGTGGTATTACTCTCACGTGGTTCCATTCTCACTTATCTAATGATAGCCAGAGAATTATTTACAATGGCTTTTTCTTGCTCCTCCCACATGGGTACCTCGGTCTCCCCTAAGGATTTATCTTGGCACCTTCCTGTTTTTGAATCTAAATGCTGCACCTCGAAGACATCATCCAAAGGCACTGTGTTATATATGTCCACATTACACTGACGACACCAAGCTCTACCTCACCACTACCTCTCTTGACTCTTTGACTTTTGCTAAATTATTAGACTGCTTATCCATTATCCAGTACTGGATGAATTGAAATTTCCTACAATTAAATATCTGGAAGACTGAAGCCACTGTTTTTGATCCCTGCTCCAAACACTGTTCTTTAACTATTGACTCAGTTCTGATCAAAAGTCATCAACCTGAAATGTTAACTCTGTTTCTCTCCACAGATGCTGCTTGGCGTGCTGTTTTCCAAACATTTGTTCCTTTTATAGACTCCATCCCTCTCCCTGGCAATAGTCAGAGATTAAACCAATCTGTTTGCCATGTTAGTGCCATATTTGATCTGAAATGAGCTCCTAACCTAATTTTTGTGGCATCTCTTATTTTCACCTCCGTAACATCACTCAACTTTGCACCTGTCACAGTTTATCTGCTGCTGAAATCCTCATCCATGCATTGTTTCCTCTAGACTCAATTATTTCAATGCACTCCTAGTTGATCTCTCACATTCTACTTTCTTTAAACTTGAAGCCATCCAGAAATCTCCTGCTCATGCCTTAACTCGCAGCAAGTCCCATTTCTCTACCACCCCTGGGCTCGCAGACCTATATTGGGTCCCTTTAAGCAACATCTTAAGTTTAAATTTCTCATTCTTGTTTTCAAATCCCTCCATGGCCTTGCCGTTCCACATCTCTCTAATCTCTAATCTTCTCCTCTAATCTCTTCCAACTGCATAACCCTCCGAGATAGCTGTGCTCCTCTAATTCCGGCCTCTTGTACATTTCTGATCATAACTGCTCCACCGTTGGTGGCTGTGCCTGAAGTTGCTTAGGCCCCAAGTTCTGGAATAACCTCCCTACAAATCCCTGCCTCTCTACCTCGCTAGCCTCCTTGAAGACACTTTTTAAAAACCTTTTTGACCAAGCTTTTGGTCATCTGAATATCTTCTAACATAGGTCAGTGTCATACTTTGTTTAGTGATGCTCCTGTGAAGCTGTAATTCTGCAGTCCTGCCACATCCAGTCATGAACGGTGGTGGACAATTAATTAATCAACTCACTGGAGGAGGAGGCTCCACAAATATCCCCATCCTCAATGATGGAGGAGCCCAGCACATCAGTGCAAGGTTAAGGACATCTCTTCTGAGCTGGAGAGGAACTTGAAGTAGAAGGGGGAGGATCCAGTTGTCATGGTCCATGCAGGTACCAGTGTCATAGGTAGGACTATGAAAGAGGTTCTGCTGAGGGACTACAAGCAGCTTGGAGCTAAATTAAAAAGCAGGACCCCAAAGGTAATAATCTCCAGATTGCTACCTGAGTTACGTGTGAATTGTCGTAGGGTAGAAAAGATTAGAGAGGTAAATGCGTGGCTCAAAGATTGGTGCGGGGGAAATGGGTTCCAATTCATGGGGCATTGGCACCAGTACTGGGGAAGGAGAGAGCTGTTCCATTGGGACAGGCTTCATTTAAACCAGTGTCCTGGAGAATCTTATAACTAGTGTTGTAGATAGGACTTTAAGCTAATTAGTGGGGGAAAGAGTTCAATTGAAGGGAAGTTTAAAAAAAGAAACAAGATAGGAGAGGTGCAGCGAAATGAAGAGGCGAATGATAATCAAACTGTGACATGAGGGGGCAGAAAATATAAGCAGAAGAGTGCAACAGAAATTAGAACCAGAATGAGTAACACTGGTAAAAAGTCAAAGCTTAAGGCTCTTTAACTGAATGCATGCAGCATTTGCAACAAGATAGATGAGTTGACGGCACAAATAGAAATAAATGAACATGACTTGCTAGCTATCACAGAGACGTGGTTGCAGGGTGACCAAGTCTGGGAACTCAATATTCAAGGGCATTCGACATTCTGGAAAAATAGGCAAAAAGGAAAAGGAGGTGGGGTAGCTTTGATAATAAAGCAAGGTATCAGCATGGTGGTGTTGTGATATAGGTGTAATAGATCGCAATGTGGAATCAGTTTGGGTGGACATAAGGAATAACAAGGGAAAGAAGTCATGGGTGGGAGTCGTCTATAGGCCTCCGAAGAGTTGCCTCACTGTAGCTCAAAGTATAAATCAGGAAATTATGAAGGCATATAAGATGGGCGATACAATTGTCATGGGTGATTTCAATCTGCATATTGACTGGACAAATCAGATTATTGGGGTAACATGGAAGGCAAATTTGTAAAGTGCATCAGGGATTGTTTCTTAGAGCAATATGCTGCAGAACCTACCCAGGAACAGGCTATTTTAGATCTAGTAATGTGTAATGAGGTAGGATAAATAAGACATTATCCTCCAGTGGGTAGTGATCACAACATGGTAGAATTTCAAATTCAGTTTGAGGGTGAGCTACTCGGGTCTCAGACCAGTATCCTCAACTTAAAAAAGGGCAATTACAGAGGTATGAAGAAAGAGTTGTATAAAGCGGGCTGAGAAAATAGACTAAGAGGAAGGTCAGTGGATGAGCAGTGGCAGACATTTAAGCAGATGTTTCATAAAGCTCAGCAAAAAAAATTTTCCAGTCAAAAAGAAGGACTCGATGAGAAGGATGAACTACCCGTGGTTAGCAAGTGCAGTTCAGGAGAGTGTCCAATCAAAAACTAAGGCATACAAAGCGGCAAAAACTAATGGTAGGCCAGAGAATTGGGAACTCTTTAGGGACCAGAAGTGGATGGCTAAAAAGCTAATAAAGAGGGAGAAAATTGATTATGAAAGAAAACTGGCAAGAAATATAAAACCAAAGAGGAAGAGTTTCTACGGGTATATAAAAAGAAAGTGGCTAAACTGAATGTGGGACCCTTGGAGGATGTGACTGGAGAATTAATAACGGGGAACAGGGGAATGGCAGATAATTTAAACCAATATTTTACATCGGTCTTCACGGTAGAGGACACTATAAACATCCCAAAGATATCAGGTAAGCAAGGAGCTAATAGAAGGAAAGATTTTGTAACAGTCTGTATCACGAGGGACAAAGTATTTGACAAACTAATGGGACGAAAGGCAGACAAGTTGCCAGGGCCTGATGGCCTGCACCCAAAGCTTTTAAAGGCTGCAGAGAAAGTGGAGACATTTGTCGAAATATTCCAGGACTCACTAGGTTCTGGGAGGGTCCCAGTGGATTATAAAACCACTAATGTGACATCTCTGTTCAAGAAGGGAGGGAGACAAAAAGCAGGAAACTATAGGCCAGTCAGCCTAACAACCTAACAGCTAGAATCCATTATTAAGGAAGAAATACAGGACATTTAGAAAAGCTTAACACAATCAAACAGAGTCAACATGGTTTTGTGAAAAGCAAATCATGTTTGATAAATTTGCCACAGTTCTTTGAGGATATAACAAGCAGAGTTGATGATGGGGGACTGGTAGATGTAGTGTATGTGTATTTCCAGAAGGCATTCCATAAGGTGCCACATAAAAGGCTATTGCATAAGATAGGAGCTCACGGTATTGAGGGTAATGTATTAGCATGGATTGAGGATTGGTTAACACACAGAAGACAGAGAGTCAGGATTAATGGGTCTTTTTCAGGTTGGAAAGATGTAATAAGTTGAGTCCTAGGTCCTCAATTATTTACTTTCTATATTAATGACTAGGAGGAGGAGGCAGGGTGTAATGTATCTAAATTTGCAGACAATACAAAAATAGGTGGGAGGGCATGTTGTGATGAGGACATAAGGAATCTGCAAGGGGATATAAACAGGTTGAGTGAGTGGGTAAAAATTTAGCAAATGGATTTAATGTAGGAAAGTGTGAGGTCATGCATTTTGGAGGATGAATCAAAACGCAGCCTATTATTTCAATGGAGAGAGACTCCTAAAAAGTGCAACACAGAGGGATCTGGGTGTTCTTGTGTATGAAACACAAAGAGTTAGCATGCAGGTGCAGCAAGCAATTAAGAAAGCAAATGGAATTTTGGCCTGTATTAGTAGGGGGTTGGAGTTTAAAAATAGGGAAGTCTTGTTACAACTGTACAGGGTGTTTGTGAGGCTGCACCAGGAGTACTGTGTACCGTTTTTGTCCCCGTATTTAAGAAAGGATATACTGGCAATCGAGGCAGTTCAAATACATCCCAAGGTGCAAGGTGCACTAGGCTGATTCTTGGGATGAAGGGGTTAACTTATCAAGAATGGCTAAACAGGTTAGGCCTTTATTCATTAGAGTTTAGAAGAATGAGGAGTGATCTTATCGAAACGTACAAGATTCTGAGGGGTCTTGAAAGGGTAGATGTTGAGAAGATGTTTCCACTGGTGGGGGAATCTTGAACTGGGGAACATAGATACAGAATAAGGGGGCACTCATTTAAAATTGAGATGTGAAGGAATTTCTTCTCTCAGAGGGTAGTGAATGTCAGGAATCCACTATCCCAGTGAATTGTGGAGACTAGATCACTGAAAGTATTTAAAGAGGGGTTAGATGGATTTTGGAAACATCGGGGCTATGAGGAGCTGGCACGAAAGAGGAGTTGAGGCTTGGAGCAGATCAGCAATGATCTTATTGACTGGCAGTGCAGGCTTCAGGGGCCAAATGGCCTACTCCTATTCCTATTTCTTATGTTCTTACGTCCAGCACAAGCAGCCTGCTTGATTGGCACCAAATCCACAAACATTCATTCCCTCCACCACTGACGCACAGTACCAGCAGTGTGTACAAGATGCACTGCAGAAATTTACCTGGGTTCCTTTGACAGCACCTTCCAAACCTACGACCACTATCATCTAGAAGGACAAGTGCTGCAGATAGTTGGGAACATTACCACCTGGAAGTTCCCCTCCAAGTCACTCATCTTCCTGACTTGGAAATATATTAACGTTCCTTCACTGTTACTACATCAAAATCCTGGTTCTCCCTTCCTAACAGCACTGTGGGTGTATCTACACCACATGGACTGCAGCGATTCATGAAGACAGTTCACCACTACCTTCTCAGGGGAAATTACGATGGGCAATAAATGCTGGCCCAGCCAGTGAAGCCCACATCCTGTGAATGAATTTTAAAAAGGCATCTTGGGATGTTTTGTCCCATCAAAGGCACTGTATAAACGTAGGCTGTTGATGTATTTTACTCTGAGATTCCTTTGTTCCTCTACCACACCTAGGGAGGGATTTTCTGGCCCTGCCCACCACCAGGAATGTCCCCTCCCGCCGAAAGTCAATGGACTTCTGGCTGGGCCACCAAATCTACTGTGGCAGGACCAGCCATGACGGGTCCGGAAAATCCTGGCCCGAGACTTGCGTCTTCCAAGTAATAAGCAACATCACTATTCTTCCTTCCTCATTTTTAGCTATGTTGATATTCATTTGTACATTTTGTAAGTTTATTAATTCCCTCCTTCAATTTGTATCAGTTCTCCTTAATATTAATAATATACTATTGCCCTCCTATTTTGCATCATCCATAAATGCATAAATTGTACTTTTGATTCCTAAAGCCCAAATTATTAATGTAAATTATGAACAGCAGTTGTTTCAACACTGATTCTTGTGGAACACCACTTTCCACCTTTTGTCACTCTGAATAATGATCCCTAATTCCTATTCTCTGCTTTCTGTCTTGAAACCACCTAGCAACCTACTCTGCCATTTGTCCCCTGACTCTACATTATCTGACCTTATTCATTAGCTGATTACTACGTACCTTATCAAAGGCCTTTTGAAAATCCAGATAACTTACGCCTACTGCATTACCATTGTCTATATTCTCTGTTACTGCCTCAAAAAAAAATCAATAACATTAGTCAAACAAGTTTTTCCTGTTTGAAATCAATGCTGACTATTCAATATTGTATTTCTCATTTCTAGATTCCATTATTTTTTTCTACCACTGAGGTGCTGGAGGTGCAAGTGTATGTGTTGAAGAATGATGAGATCAGGCTCGGCCATGTTGCTCCCTTGAAAAAGTTACTTCCAACATTCACATTATGATAGCATCCGGTGTTGGTGGAACCATATTTCAAAAGGAGGAGAGGGGAGAACTGATACTGAGAGAAAAGCAAGATCAAATGTGTACAATTCTTAACAGGCATCAGTGAGACAATGCTCTTGTTGTCCCTCCCTGAAAAACATTTCAAATTAACTTTCAGGATTAAGAGATGTTGATTTGACTTAATTCTTCAGACACTTGAATTCAAATTCAAATAGCAAGAAGTAAAGAATAAAGATATAAGTAGTTGGTAGATGTCAAATTGTGATCTAAGTAATGGTCATCTTTGATTAAATTAATTGTGTGAGTAAAATAATTTATGTAAATAATAACTTATTAAATGCAGCCCTAAGGGCTTAATAAATTAAAAATCCACACAGATAGCCATGCTTCTCATTTGAAGATAGATAATTATAATAATTATGGTTTTGTTTATTGGGTAATGCACCTTTAAGAATGATACTTGGTGGCAAGATCACAATCTGTAGTAACCAATAGGAGAGTAGCGTGGGCTACCTTAGCAGTCAGTGTAGAGATAGAGTTGGAGATGAAAGCACATGTATAGTTGTTGGTGAGTACATTGTAAATAAACTTAAAATTTCCACCCAAAAGTGTCTGCAGATCAACTCTATCATTAATAGGGCAACTTGGCCACCCTATAAGAAACTGGCAATGAGGATGAAACAGGACTGAACAGGAGAAATCAAATTAGAAAGAAATTGGCACTGTACCTCACCCAATAATTGTAAGTAGCAAGCTCCATTAGAATTGCACAGGTGATCCCCTCTCAAAATGCCACAGTTTGGGAGAATTGATCCTTTTGAACCTGCCACAGACGATTAGTCTCAATGCATAGAACATTTCACGTTCTTTTTTCAAGCAAATAAGATAATGGGGGAAGAGGAGAGGTGAAGGATCCCCTTGAACATTTGTGGGAGCAAAACCTACAGCATGATTCAAAGTTTGACGGCACCCAGTGCCCAGATTTGAAGGGTCTTGATGAATTGGTGGACCTTGTGAAGGGGCACTTTCAACTAGAGCCCTCAGTACGATGCAGAGGTTCAGGTTTAATTCACAAAATAGAGCACTGGGTGAGATAAGTGCGTGCCATGTGGCAAATCTGAAGCAGCTAACAGAAAACTGTGAGTTCGGTATGACTCTGAAAGATATGCTCAGAGATCGTTTAGTGTGTGGTGTGAAAGAGGACACTATTCAGAAAAGATTATTGTCCAAAAGAGAATCTGGAATTCAAGAAGGCACCAGAGATAGTGCTGGCCATGGCAGGATGGCATCTTATTTTGGGGAATGTGAGTGATTGCTTATCCAAAGGAAGGGAACCACTTTTAATTGAACTACACAGTGCATATCCAAGAATTTCCCAAATGAAGGCCATAGCACACAACTATCTATGCTGGCCTGGGATGGGTGGCAAAATGGAGAGTTTATGTGCAATGTCAGCAACTGCAAAAGTTGCCAGTGACAGCTCCATTACACCCATGGGGGTGGCCATGTAGACCCTGGGTGCGGTTAGACATTGACTACTTTGGACCTTTGCTGGAAACAATGTTTCTGCTCATGGTTGTCACACAGTTGATAGTAAATGATGAGTTGTTCAAATCCCAAAGGGAAATTTGAAACAACTGCCACAACTTGTTTTGCAATTTGTATAAATTTTGAGATGTGTGCTCTGAATTCAGTAGTAGTAAGACTATGAAGTCTTATAGGATTTTACATAATTACATTGAGCATTTATTAATAGAAGAAATGACTGTAAATACATACATTGATCTACAAATTATGACTATGATCATTTCTAAATCCCCTAAACAATCTAACTCCCAGTTACACTTTCATTAAGGCAACAGTAAGACACACAGGGCAGAATTTTGCCCTTGGCATGTGAGATCAGTGGTTGGGACGCTGATCGCCACCCACAATCAGCGGCGCTCAGTGATTTTACATGGGCAGGCCAATTAATGCCCACCCAATGTGATACTCAGCCTCTGAATGAGTGCGAAGGAGCGGGTGGGGATGGGGGCCTGATGTCCGCTGGGCAGCCAATTCAAATGCGGCCTCAGCAGCCCCTGGAAGGCTGCCACTGAAGGATGTGAAAGCCTTGTGAATGGAAGCTGTAGTGGGTGGACACGGCAGGGGAGAGCTCAGGCTGGCGGGGCAGTCTGCCCCACGTTTCTCAAATGAGCACCTCGCAGCCCTCCTGGAGAAGGTGGCAGTAAGGAGAGAAATCCTTGCTTCCAGAGCTAGGAGGAGGGGCCTCCCTCCTGACCTCACCAAAAAGGCCTGGGAGGAGATGGCATCCAAGGTCAGCAGCCACGATGTGGTGATGCACACAAGGGTGCAGTGCCACAAGGGCTTCAATGATCTCCTGCAGTCAGGAAGGGTGAGTACCATGTTGGCATGGGTCACTTTGCAGAACAGATAAGAATTACTCATCCCTCTGTGGACCTCAGAAGTGTTAGAGTGTGAGTGGCAAATTTCAGTGAGCCAGCAGCTGGCCGAGGGCGTGAGCCTTGGCTGCTTGGACTGAGTGCCTTGCGGCTCCAGGGTCACAAATTGGCTGAGCCCGGTGAGGTGTTCCTCAGATGGAGTTGGCCAGGCTGCAATGGCAATGCAGGTACAGGGTGGACTAATCAATGCTCCTCTGTCCTTTCAGGACAAAACATCCAATAACAATGCTGAGAGGTCGCGCACTGACGGGGGATCCCCACACCTCCTCATCCTCACGCGGTATGAGCAGGAGGCCCTGGAGCTGGAGAGGCGCCATGCACCTCTGTCAAGCGGCAGCGGTGAGGCAGGGGTGCTAGAGGAAGGTAAGAGTGCAGTGCACTGAGGTGACAATGTCAGTCTTTGCAACCATTCCAGTGTAGTTCTCATATTGACGTGAACCACAAATCTGGAATCCCCATTGATAATGGAAAGACGAGGGCACCATGAGGCATATCTCCATCTCATCAGGGTGCCAGGCATGCATAGTGACAGTTTCACGATTTAAACTAATGACATGTCCTTCTTCTCCCTTTAGGCTCACTTGCATTTGAACCTGCATTCGTTATGAGGAGCCTGAAGGCCCACCAGTCACCCCTGAGGACCACCAGGCTCACCACGCATCTGCATCACACCCTTTCTGTCAAGCAGGCACCAGTGCAGATATCAGCACCTCGGCGGGCGAAACATCGCTGTGTACTCTATCAGTACACATTGGTGAGGGCACTTCACACTCACTTGGGGTGCAGGTGGAGGCAGAGAGTGCCCAGGGTCCTGGCAATCGGAGGACCTCTGAGTACGAGGATAATGCTTAGTCTATGGCTAATCATGGGCCTCTGGAATCGCCCATGAGGCAGCAGATGCTGGATATCCAGCAGGGTGTGCGGGAGGATCTGGCGGAGGTACATGAGGGAATGCATGCCATGTTCTCTGTGATGGTGGTGTCCCTGCAAAGCGTAAGCACTGCATTGACCCTCATGGCTGAGTGCAATGCTTTCTCCACGGAAAGAGTGGCAACTCTCATGGAGAGGCTTCTTTAGGGGCTCAATTGGGGGTTCCTGGGGATGCGCTTGGACTTGCAAGCTCTCACACCCGCAATGAGCTGGTCAGTGTCAGTGTGGGAGATGGATTGGACCCCCAGTATCCCAGCCAGGTGCTCGTCCATCAGTGGTGAGCAGGGAGGTCCAAAGAGACCTGACATTGGTGCACGAGCTGCCTGTCGTCTCTGTGGGCTCCTCTCAGGGCGCTCCAGATGATGGCAACAGCATGTCTGCCTCTCTGCCTGTGACCATGGCATCCGATGTGGCTGCAGCAACTGGGGAGATGCCAGCCGCGACACTGGCCACTCCCTCCCAGGCGGGGCCAGCACAGGTTCCGCAGGCCAGAGGATGACTGTCAAAGTCATCAAGGCCAAGAAGACAGGAGAGTGAGCAGGCTGTCTCCAATGTCGGTGCCAATGAGGGGGGAGCATCTAGCTGCAGCACCTCAAGTGAAAATGTAAAGCATCTTAAGCTCATCGCAGCCTGATCATGGGTGATATATGGTTCCCACATTTTTCTTTTATTTTAATGGTCTGATGGAAATCGCCAGTTAATGTTAATTTCTGTAATGTTTCATATTCACAATGAAATGACATGTTATTTTGCGCCAGTGGCCTCTGTATGCTGCATTTGTTCTGGAGGTGCAGGGTATTCTATGATGTTATGATGGACATGTGTCTCTTGAAACTTTATTGCAATGGCACACAGTGTATGTTGTTGACCAAGGAACTGGTCCTGTCAGGGATTGAGTATGGAGCCTGCAGCCCTGGCATGTGGCGGTGGTTCTTATTTGTTAGGCCAGCTGAAGGAGCGTTAGATCAAAGCATCCCAGGTGCCCCAGCCTCCCGGGAGGTTACCCCAGGTCAACGTCTATCTCCTCAGTGTTATCCTCAGTGTTGTCCTTGGACTTACTATTGGACTCATCATCTGTTGCCCGTGCAGCTGCATCAAGATCTTCTTCATCCAGTGCGTCCCCCCTTGCAAGTGCCAGATTATGGAGAGCTCAGCATGCAACCACTATCAGTGACACACGATCTGGGGGGTATTGCAGTGCACCCCCGAAAGATCCAGGCATCGGAAGCACACCTTGAAAAGATTGATGGTTCTCTCTGCCATCATCCTTATGGAGGCTTGGCTCCTGTTGTACCGCTGCTCAGTCTCTGTTCTTGGATGGTGGAGGGGTGTCATGTGTCATCTTTTGAGGGGATAGCCCTTGTCATCCAGCAGTCATCCAACCAGTCAGGCTGGAGCACTGAAGAGCCTCAGCACATGGGAGCCTCAATATGTAAGCGGCGTGGGAGCTGCCAAGGTACCTTGCACACATTTGCAGAATCTGCATTTGTGATCACACACTATCAGCCCATTCATGGAGTGGAATCCCTTTCTTTTGACAAAACCTCCTGGCTCACCCACAGGCAACTTGGCGGCCACATGTGTGCAGTCAATTGCACCCTGGATGCAGGGGAACTCAACAATCATTACAAAGCCTCTGGCTTGCACTGCCCGGCTGGCCTCGTCCGTATGGTAATGAATGAAAGTCTTTACCCACCTGAACAGAGTGTCTGTCACCAACTGATTGGGAAACTCCACAAAGCTCCCCCACTGACCCCTGGAAACAGCTGGAGGCATAGAAGTTGAGGTCCACCATGACCTTCAGAGCCACTGGCATGTGGTGTCCACCCATACAGTTGGAGCCGATCTCATGGCTGATTCCCTGACAAATGGAGGTCACTGTCTCCCTTAAGAGATGGAGCCTCTGTTGGCATTGCTCCTCAGGCATATTGAGGTGGCTGCATCATTACCTGTAAACCCTGGCAGCAGGATAGTGGCATCTTTTGCCTTGTACTTCCTGTTGACCCTGTGCCCCTTGTGCCTGCACCTCTCCTCCCACAGGTTGCTTCCCTAGAAGCTGAATAGGGACACCTGGCATCCTCCCCTTCTAGCCCTTTCCTCCTCAGAGGAGGAGGAGTCTCCAGCGGAGACCACAATCCCCATTACCAGGGTAAGGGAACGCTGTCTGATACCTGGAAGGTCCCATGTGGTGTGAATCATCCAGAGGCCTGGAAAACAACACTGAATTCTGAACTGAATCCTCTAAATTCTCTGAATGCAGCTCTGAAGAAAGATTAAGCTTTCCTGTTCACAGAAGCAACCAGCAGCAAGTGATATCCTGAACTCCTCACTAATCGCATTGACAAGGCCACTGACCCCTCTTATCCCATCCGTGGATGAGGTTTTGTAAATTATGGTCTGTTCGCCTGCTCATTTTGCCTGTGCGACGGCCTAAAAATCACATGGCTATGTAAATTCAGAGACAATTGGTGCTTCAAGTGCCTTAACTGGCTACTTAATTAATGGCGGACACACCTCTGTCTCCATCATGAACCCACCTAGCGCAATATTGCGAGAGTGTGTAGTGATGTGGGCAGGCTTGGCAGACGTCAATGTGCTTTATTTAATGCTCGAGTGGGTCGGGCGTAGGCCTGCCCACCAAGCTAAAATGTTCACTCTTAGATTTTAAACGACTCAGGTGACGAAACATGATGCCCTGAACCAGTTGACTTCCTACTGAGTTTTCTTAACTTCAGTCCTTTGAAGACAGCAGCTTGAGGCATAGATGCTGTAAGCTTTTTCAAACACTTATAAGATCTTAAAAATACCTCCCCTTACACACAACCCTTGCTCCTTCTTTATACATTTCTTTCTCTTTGAATGCAAATACCCATTGTTTCACTATGTCTTTGGACTTTATCTCCCTGATAATAAAACCCTCTCATAGCATTAAGTTTTACCAGTGCTCTTTGGGAAAAATAAGCAAACCATTTCTAAACTTCAGCTGGCTAGGTGACACATTTCACACCTTTGAAAACAATCTACTCTGGTTTATTATGCAAATGTTCCCTTGACACCTATGTTTCTAAACTTCCTCATGTTTATCTAATTAACATTTCAAACCTAACCTCTATTCTTAGGTCAAAGTACCCAGACTAGCTGCCTCTAATTGAATTAAAACTGTCTCTCTCACACACAAACACACACTTAGCCACATCCAACTATTTTTCTATTTTACAATAAATTCCAAAAACATTATTAGAATTATTACATCTTCTTGACATCCCCCTCCATGTTGAAAAATGAACCTTCATAATTCAAAAAGATGGATTCATTTTTATTAACCTATCTTATACTACCTCCCATACTTATCTATATACTTGCACTGCTACATTACCAAAGGCATGCATTAACATAACAATATATAAATAAAGGTCCAATTTTCCCTTTAAGCTTCAAACTCTTAATAAAGCATCTGCACTCAGATTCTCTCACCCCGCTATATGTATAATCTGTAGATTAAATGGTTTCAGTAATAAACTCCATCTGAATAGTCTTGCACTTCTGACTTGAAATTTGTCCAGAATCTTTAAAGGATTGTGGTCTGTATAAACAATTGTTTCCTGCAAATAGTTTGCCACATAGATTTCAAAATGCTGCAATGCTAACACCAAATCCAATGTCTCATTTTTGCTTGTTGAACATTTTCTCTGCTGTGCATTCAACTTCCGTGAAATATACCCTATTAGTTTTTCAATGCCAGTGTCATCTTCTTGTAATAGTATGGCCCCAACACCTATAGCACTTGTGTCAACAGACAACTTAAATTGCTTGGAGTAATTGGGTACTGTCAAAACTGGTGTCGTAGTTAATACAGTTTTCAAACTGTCAAATGCCTTCTGACACTCCTGTGCCCATTGAAAGTCCTTGTTCCTTTTTAATAGTTCAGTCAATGGAGCAACCACACTGCTAAAATTTGGTAGAGATTTTTGATAAAATCCACTCATGCCCAGAAATCTCAAAAAGTCTTGTTTTGTTGTAGGCACTGGGGAATGCACAATAGCCACAATTCACATCTCTCGGAGTCACTTTACCATGTCCAATGGTATGGCCTTGATACATAACTTGCGCTTTGGAAAATTCACTTTTAGCCAAGTCCATCATCAAATTAGTTTCTTGTAATCAAGTAAATAATTCTTCTAGATGTTATAAATGCTCCTCCCACATAGGACTGAAAACTATCAAGTCATCAATATAAACCACATAATTGCTTAGACCTGTAATTAACTTGTTTATCTTTGAAATGTTGCAAATGCATTCTTCATTTCAAATGGCATGACTTTAAGCTGATATAGTCCATTTGGTGTCACAAAAGTTAATATCTCCTTTGCTTTCTCCGATAACGGTACTTGCCAAAATATCCTTTTAGCAAGTCATCTTTGGGATAAATGTTAATTATCCCACTTTCTCAGTATGATCCTCCAACCATGGTATAGGATATGAATCTGCTTTTGTCACTGCATTCACCTTTCAATAGTCCACACACACTCTTTGTGTTCTATCCAGTTTTAGTACCAGCACAATAGGTGAATTCCTATTACTTCAACTGGACTCAAGGATATCATTTTGAAGCATGAAGTAAATTTCTTTTTGCACTTGTGATATCTTTGCCAGATTTAATCCAAAAGGATGTTGCCATACCGAAGATGCAACTTCTACAGATACATCATGTATAGCTAAACTTGTCCTTCCAAGCTTATTTCCAGAAATAGCTTTGTGTGATTGCAATAGCTTTTCCAAGTCACTTTGACACTTGTCTGGAAGGTAACTCAATTTTACATTTAAATTTTCAAGTACTCCCTCATTATCCAATTTGATTAGAGGAAAATCAATTTCAGAGTCCTGCATTTCTACGTCTTTGTCCTTATCAACTAACACCTCCTTTTGGTCCTCTTCCCTGTCAATGTTCTTTTTAAGCATAGTTACATGACATACCCTCTGTTTTTTTCTTCTATCTGGAGCATTGATTAAATAATTTGCTTCACTCAATTTTTTTTCACTCAATTTTTTTTCAATCCTGTAAGGCACACTAAACTTTGCCTTCAATGAGTCACCCAGAACTGCTTACAGAACTAGCCCTTTCTCTCCAGCAATAAAATTCCAAGCTGTAGCCTTCCTGTCAGCTTTCACTTTCATTACTTGCTGTGAAATCCTTAAATGGTCCCTAGCCAGCTCACATGCACTGTCTAATCTCTCTCTGAAGTTTGATACGTTATCCAAGAGAGTATTTTCTGAATTTTGATCCACCAATTTCTCATGAATCAATTTCAGTGGTCCCCTTCATGATCTCATGACTGTAAACTAGCTCAAAAGGGCTAAAACCAGTTGATGCATTGGGAGAGCCTCTATTAGCAAATAACAAGAATGGAATTCCTCTATCCAAACCCTGTGGATAACCCTAACTGTACTCTCTCATCATAGTTTTTAGGGTTTGATGCCATCTTTCCAAAGCCCCTTGTGACTCAGAATGATAAGCTGTTGCCTTAAATAGGTTCATCCCCAAACTGTTCATTATTTCCTTAAACAGCTGTGACATAAAATTTGAACACTGATCTGATTGTATTTCCTCAGATAAACCATACCTTGTAAAAAAATTAGTTAACTCTTCCATAATTTTCTTTTTTGCAATGTTTCTCAATGGTATTGTTTCAGGAAATCTGGCAGCTACATTGATTATTGTCAGTAAATACTGATTTCAACTTTTAGTCTGAATGAGGAATCCTACACAATCAATCTTGACCCTAGTAAAAGGCTTTTCAAATGCTGGAAATTGAATTAAAGATGCTGGCATAATCACTGCTTGTGGTTTCCCTAACAACTGACATGTGTGACATGTTTTATAGGATTTGACTACATCCCTATGCAATCCAGGCCAATAAAAATCTTTCTGTATTTTTGTCTATGTCTTTTTAATTCTTAAATGTCTCTCCATTGGATTTCATATGCTATCCACAGAATCTTATTTCTATACCAAAATGGGATAACAATCTGATGTGCTTCCATCCAGCTTTCATTTGCTGAAGCATGATACAGCTTCCATTCTCCCATTAAAGCATTACCCTTAAGGTATTACCATTCTGGAATACATTTTGCCTCTGTTTCTGAGTATGCTGTCAAACATAAATCTTGAATTCGCATTTTTTTCTGTAATTCCACTAACCGTCTTGAGTTAAACACTTCAGCTGAATTGTCCTCTGCTCTGTCTTCCTGAACAATGCTATCAAACATAGTGTAAGCTAACTGAATTTCAGCACCTTCTCCCTACCTTTGAACTTCCTGTCCTTCCTGTCTTTCTTGTTACAACCTATGAGGCTGTGATCTCGTTATCACACAATCTGGAAACAATCCAGGATGCTCTTCTGTAACACTTCTGTTGACGACATCTCCACAGGCTGCTCAGTTACCATAAGTATCACCCACATTTGTGATCCAACTATATTACTACCCAGAATAAATTGAACCCCTGCAATGGGCAATTTTTCCACCACTCCAACAGTCACTTTGCCTGTTTTCCACCTACTCTTTAAATTTACCTTCTACAATGGAATAGGTTTAGCATCTCCATGAGCCCATTTATTATCACCTGTTCCTCCAATATTCCCTTTGAATAACAAATGTCACTATCCCACAACATTAAGGTTTGACTAGCCCCTGTGTCTTTAAAAAATTTAACATCTTTACCTACTCCACTCTGTACACATGGAAAGTCTTTCCCTTCATGTACAAAATTTCTAAACATTTCTGCAACCTGCTCTATCATATTCTCTTGGGTAAATTGTGAACACATTCCCACTTCTTTACCGATCACTGATTCTTTCTGTTTTACCTGTACACAAACCATCCGTTTTTCCTGTGCCTGAACCTCAGAACCCACAGTATTCTTACTTCAAGAACTTTTCTGCAACCCTATAATTCCAACAGATTTTCCTTGCAATTTCCAACACATTTAAATGGGTCAGTTGGAGCAATCACAGGAGCAATAAAGAAGTTTTCAGGATGGTGGAGGAGGGAGATATGTTAGTGAATATCATCCAGAAAAGACAGCAAGGTTGGATTGGTCATATTATAAGGCATAAGAACCCGCTGAAGGAAGTGATTGAAGGAAGATTCAAGGGAGGGAGATCAAAAGGGAGAAAGGGCACAATGATGTTGGACAACTTGAAATTGAAAATTGGAGGCTCCTACATGCAGCTGAAGAGGAAAGCAAAAGACCGCTGGGCATGGAGAAATAAGCAGAAGGCTTGCCCTGAGGCAGATCACCACTACCACCCAGAGTGAAGAGGATAATGGATGAATGATATCACCATTACCTCCACTATCCCTCCAATCTAAACACCACCAAACTTGGACATAAATTGTCATTCCTTCTCGATCATTGGTTCAAAATCTTGGAACTCTCTACCAAACAGTATGATGGGAGTATCTTCATCACACAGACTGCAGCAGTTCAAGAAGAAGGTTCTCCTCCTAGAGATGGTTAATAAATATTGAGCTTGAAAGCATATTAAAAAAGTAAAATATACAAATGTTGCAGTAATTAATTTTTCAATGTGTAAGAATGCTACTGTAAGGCTCTCACCTCACAGATAATGCTAAAGATAAGACGACTAAACATGTGTTCATAGTTACTAGTAATTATTTTACAAAATTTGTCATTCTCAAAACTATTGCTGTTTACCTCAAAGTATAACCTCAAGATTTACAATGATGCACATAATAAGTTATAGCAGGCTGGAGAAATGCAAGCAAATATAACTGAAAAAGTACTCAGCCTGCAAACAAACAGCAAGAAGTCACAAGCAGAAAATATCAGGAAGCAAGATAGTTATGCAAAGAAGGAACCTTTATAGAATGTAATCTATTTATAAAAATGTTGATGTGCTTATCTGGAGAGTTACTTAATATTTTGTTTATTACATTTTGAGTGTGATTAGAATGCACAATGGTTATGCAAATTTAATTGATCGTTCAGATTTAAGACATATTCCTTAAGCACTGATCTGAGCGCAGAAAAATTGTGTTGAGGACTCAGCATTGGCAGACATTCTGCATGAGCTAGTGACATAGGGTAAGATTTCTTGGTTTTGGCTGGCACTTTTTGGCGGCAGAATGCTCCTTCAGGAAAGGGGGAAAACAACCACCTGATGAATCTATGCAGAACATAAGGCATTTGTTGAAAGTGCTGTGAAATGTCATCAGTTTTACTGTATTTACCAATTTTTGTTTAACAGGCCATCCTTTACTCACAGCCTGACAAAGACATGTGCTAAACAGCTTGCAAAGAGAGGTGGTAAGAAATAAAATAAACCTGTGCTGTGTGTTCATCAAACAAAATTTGCCAACTGCATTTTCGTACGTTGCTTTATATGTAACAATATAGTTTTTTTAAAAAACAAAATGACTCATGTTGTTAAAATTAAATTTAGTTTCTGTTAAACTGGCAGTTGTAGACATAGAATTCAAACTGCAATTCTGCCAAATCCTCGGCAACATAATTTTTTTGTTTCCACGGTAACTAGGTATGGATGCATTAAAGTCAGCAATAAACCCTATTTTAAAAATCTTTAAAAATTCAGTAAATGCAAATGCAAATGTATCTGATGCATACGTTGCAAAAGCCTTAATATTTATGTACAGATAAATTGAAAGAATAACTGTAATCCCACTTACTGCGTTGAAAGATTTTTAAAAATTAGTTCTCTCCACTGGAATGTATTAGCCAGTTTCATACAGTCCCATGATTTCTGTGAACAATTAAGAGTATTACAGTAACAAATATAACTTCACATGACTGTACTGTCTTTTACCAATATCCGAAAACAATGACAAAACACCAATTGACGTTATTCATAATGGACTCTAGTGTTGTGTTCTGCTTTCCTTCATTCACCAATAACATCAAAAAATTGCATTTATATAGCTCCTTTAAAGTAGCAAAAACATCCCAAGTTGTTTCACAGGAGGTTATCAAACAAATGTGACATTGAGCGAGCATTGCAGTGATTGTGACTTAGGATTCTGGCTGCAGAGTTTTGGATGAGCTCATGTTTATGGACGGTTGAAGATAGTAAGCTGGCCAAGAGAGCATTGGAGTAGTCAAATAGACAAGGGTTTCAGCTACAGATCAACTGAGACAGGACAGAGTTGTTTGAGATTACAGAAATGGAAGTAGCTGGAGTGGGATTTTCTGGCCCCTCCCACTGGCAGGATCTTCTGGTACTGCCAAAGTCAATGGAAGTTTGAATGGGCTCCTGCAGCAGCCACAGGCAAATTTAACATGGCAGGGCCAGAAAATCCAGGCCCTGGTTTTTGTGATGACATATGGCTAGATGCTCACCTCAAGATAATTTAAGCATCAAGATTGCAAACAGCCTGGCTCAGCCTCAGACAGTTACCGGGGAAAGGAACGGGGTTGGCTGCATGGGAACAGAGTTCTGGTGGTGACCTGATACAATAGTCTCAGTCTTCCTAATATTTACTAGGAAGGGACTTCTCCTCACCCTGAACTGGATGACAGACAAGCAATTTGACAATCGAGAGACAACTAAGGGATTCAAAGAAGTGGTGGTGAATTACAGTTGGCTGTTGGCAGTGTATGTGTAGAACCTGTTTTGGGAAAAAATTTCCAGGGGGTAACATGTCATGAGAAATAGGAGGGTCAAGGATTTGATCCTTGTGGGACTTCAGGGGTGATAGTGTGGAAATGGAAAAATAAACCATTCAAGGTTATATTCTGACTACAACTGGATAGATAAAAATTGTAAGTGCAGTCTCACCCTGCTGGACAACAGAGTAGATGAGGACCATACCATGTGAATGACTAGGATGAGAGAGAGTAATTGTTTTTATGGGGTTTAGAGCATCAAAGTTGGAGGGCAGGTGGATTGAGCAGATCGATAACTCCAAAAAGGTTGTGGTTAATGGTGAGCCAAAGACTAGACAGTTAGAAATTGGAAAGTTTAGTTATAAGTGACTTGAGGGTGAGCTTTTCCAGGGGTAGGCATTGTGGGGGCAGGGTGGGTAGAATCTATAGGAAGGAAGAAGGAAATGTGATTGAATTGTGTAAAAAAAGGGAAATGATCAAAAATGTCATTATCTGTGATTGACACAAATGAAGTGGGCGTAAATATGGTTAGGGGACTTTATTTGGAAAGGGAGATTAATGGAGCATAGGAGACCTGTGAACCCAGATGAGAGAGAGTATGGTGAGTTGAGATGGAGGTTGGAATTACTAAGGATGAGAATTCACCTGGTGCAGATGTCGAAGTAAGAATTTAGTGAAAATATGTTGAGGTATGTGGGTAGGCAGTCAAGAGTGGGAATTTGAAATGGGAGGTGAGAGTGGTGGAACAATGTAAAATGCTCATAGGAGGAGACAAGCCAGAGGAATAGGTGACAGACCAAGGTGTGATTTGTTGATAAGAGCTGCACTGCCACCATGATGGTTGGAGCAGGGCAGACAGTGGAATATGTAGCCAGGCTTCATTAAGGGAGAAGGTGTCATGACCCCCCTGTCAGGTTTCTGTCAAGGCCATAATGCCAATTCATTAATCTATAATATGATTACAAGTGTCTTTCTCACATGTGGATGCAAAGTGGGACAGTTGTAGCTGATCCAGTGATAGAGTCCACATGTTCAGTGTTGGGAGGGGTGAGTGGGACAGGTTGGAGGTAGGAAAGATCAGACCCCAGTAGATCCACTGGACAGGAGTGAGTAGGGGGGGCAGTTGGCGTAGCTGTGCATATGCATGCCTTGTTGGACACTTTGGAAGATGCGAAGAGAGGCAAAATGGGAAGCTGTAAGCTTATCTAATATAGATTCATGGGTGGAATTTCACAGCCCCTCCTGTCGGCAGGATCTTCTGGTCCCGCCAAGGTCAATGGACTTTTGAATGGCTTGCCTTATTTTCTAACCCTCCCGACGTAAAAATCCACCCCAAGCCTTGGACAATGGCAGGAAAGAAGAAAAGCTGGGGTGATCAGATAGGTTGAGGTAGGGATTTGTGAGGCTAAGGTACCTGAAAGGGGAGAAATTAAAGGAGCAAGAGAGGGGCCTAAGAGGAGTAAAGAGAAAAGAAGTAAAAAATGTCCAAATAAAAGAAGCAACAGGTTCTGGTCTGGAGTGTATACGAATGGGCACAAGGAAGTTTAAATTAAATAGGCCTGGTTATGCAGCAATATTCAGAAATGTATGGTTTGGTCATAAATAGAGTATAAGGGAGCTGAAGTGGCTCAGTGAGGTTTTCTCCTGTATCTGAGCTGGATGGTCCTGGGTTCAAATCCCACTCTAAGGACAGCATTTTCCTGTCAGGGGGTGGGGCCTGTGCAGTGACATCAGGCGGGTGTCCTGACATCACATTGCATCATTTAGACTGTCAGTTCGGTGGGCGCAGCTGAGTCAGCTGCAAGCCCGCCGAACTGTCAAAGGCCTATTGAGGCCTGTTAAAAACTAATTAACTTAACTTAATGAGCTGCCCATCCAACGTGAAGGTCGGCGGGCAGACGAGGAGCCCAGGCAGAGTTTCACACATTTCATGAAACCTCATCCAGGGGCAGGATGAGATTTCATGAACCGTTTTAAAATCTAATAAAAATGGATATATTTATAATTTGACATGTCCCAGCTCATGTGATAGTGTAACATGAGGGGACATGTTTTAAAAATCCTTTATTTTAAAGTTTAAGGCTGAAACAAATCTCCCTGAGGCACCTTCCAGCCTCAGGGAGATCTTTGCACTCTTTTGCGCAAAAGGGCGCAGGGAACCAACCCTGCCCTACACACCCGTCCTGCCTGCACAGGGAGCGCAAGGATGAAACATCACAAACAAACTTTTTTAAAAATGTATTTTTTTATTTCAAAGAGCTGTGGATTTTTGTTTCATCATAATGGAGAAATTTGATACTTCACAAGTATAAAATTAGATTTACGGGGCTATTGTTCAACAGTAATTATGAGTTTGTACATCATTAACAATCCAGAGCTGAATTATACAAGGTCCCAAATTCCTCGCCTCGCACCCCCACCCAACCCGCTCCGGCTAAAATGTTGCCGGCGGGAGAGGCCACCAAAGGTAACTTCGGTTGACCTGCAGCCAATTAACAGCCAAGTCTGGAAGCGGGATTTCTGCCTGCCCCACAGGAACAGGACGTCCTGCCTCAGAGAGCTGCCAGTCAATTAAAGGCCAGAAGTTCCCCTGAACTTGGGGACAGAGAGATGTGGCATAGGATTGGAAATTTGATAAGTATATGGGGGTCTTGCTTGGTGCCAAGCTGGCAGGCCCCAGCAAGGGGGATGGTGGGGGTGGGGGTGGGGGGGGGGTGGCGTTGTCATGGAGCTATGGTTTGAGAGACCATGGGGAGAGAGCAACCTGGAGGAGCATAAAGCATTGGAGGAGCTCTCCAATGCTCTCATTAAGTAACCCCCCCCCCCCCTACATCAACCACAAGCCTGTGCAGGGAAACCAGGGCTGGGCACTTGGTGTAGGCCTCTCCAAGCACTGTCCAAATCCTGGTGGTGATGGAATGGGGCCCATAGCAGGAATTAATTGCCCACTTTACGGGCCTTAATTGGCCCACTGGTAGATGGGCCGTCTGACGGCATTCTTGCCGCTGGTATAAATGTGGTGAAGGTAGGGCAGGGTGGGTAGGGGGTGTGCAGGGCACCCACTGAACTTAATGAGTTCCGTGCCTTCAAACATGTTGGTTGGGGAGCGTAAACTGAGTCAAAATTCCAGAACTCCCTTCTTAACACTGCCACTGGTGCAGCTACACCACAGGGACTGCAGCAGTTCAAGAAGGCAGCTCACCACCACCTTCTCAAGGGCAATTAGGGATGGGCAATAAATGCCAGCGACACCCACATCCCGTAATTTTTTTTTTTTAAAAATCCAGCCCCCAGTTAAGCTTCATTGAACAAAGTATAACTTGTTCAAGTATTTTGACAGTTAGAATAACTGGCTAAAGAGTGAAAGTTCAAGTCAAACCATCAAGTCTAAAGACTCACATCTGTGTAGTCTTTAACAGCGCAACCTGTGGAAGAGTGGGCAATCAAATGACAGCAACTTCTAGAATTTTGTATTCAGCTATGCATGGGAGGATGCCAAGAGTTTCAATGACAATGGCAATGAACACTGACAGTTTCATTGTCATTACAACTGCAAAATCTTGGCAAATAAATTAAATCTCACGCTGAGGAATCTGCTCAGTTTAAGTGTAACTTGCCAAAGGTTACCTTGGCATCATATATTTTTGTATAGTAACTTTACTGTTTTAAGGTAAATACATTTTTCTTCATTTGCTTTTCCTCTTTATTTAATTTTGCATTTGCAGTTCTATCACTTTAGCCTAACTTTAATAGCCTCACACTTCAGTATTCATATTCAATGATGATATTGTTTAATGTCACTAAATCACACCCCTCTGGCAAACTGACCTTTCATTTACAGAGTGTTGTTCTAATAATGAAATGCCTTCCACTATCACCCACTCAAGAATGTGACATTCACCGATCAAACTGTAGAGGCTTACAAAAACAGAATTACCTGGAAAAACTCAGCAGGTATGGCAGCATCGGCGGAGAAGAAAAGAGTTGACGTTTCGAGTCCTCATGACCCTTCGACAGAACTAGGTGAATCCAAGGAGGGGGTGAAATATAAGCTGGTTTAAGGTGGGGGGGGTGTTGGGTTGGGTGGGGGAGAGAAGTGAAGGGGGGTGGGGTGGTTGTAGGGACAAACAAGCAGTGATAGAAGCAGATCATCAAAAGATGTCACAGACAACAGAACAAAACAACACATAGGTGTCGAAGTTGGTGATATTATCTAAACGAATGTGCAAATTAAGAATGGATGGTAGGGCACTCAAGGTATAGCTCTAGTGGGGGTGGGGGGAGCATAAGAGATTTAAAAATATTTAAAACAATGGAAATAGGTGGGAAAAAGAAATACCTATATAATTTATTGGAAAAACAACGAAAGGAAGGTGGAAGAAACAGAAAGAGGGTGGGGATGGAGAAGGGAGCTCAAGACCTAAAGTTGTTGAATTCAATATTCAGTCCAGGAGGCTGTAAAGTGCCTAGTCGGAAGATGAGGTGTTGTTCCTCCAGTTTGCGTTGGGCTTCACTGGAACAATGCAGCAAGCCAAGGACAAACATGTGGGCAAGAGAGCAGGGTGGAGTTTTGAAATGGCAAGCGACAGGGAGGTTTGGGTCATTCTTGCGGACAGACCACAGGTGTTCTGCAAAGCGGTCACCCAGTTTAAGTTTGGTCTCTCCAATGTAGAGGAGACCACATTGGGAGCAACGAATGCAGTAGACTAAGTTGGGGGAAATGCAAGTGAAATGTTGCTTCACTTGAAAGGAGTGTTTGGGCCCTTGGACGGTGAGGAGAGAGGAAGTGAAGGGGCAGGTGTTACATCTTTTGCGTGGGCATGGGGTGGTGCCATAGGTGGGGGTTGAGGAGTAGGGGGTGATGGAGGAGTGGACCAGGGTGTCCCGGAGGGAATGATCCCTACAGAATGCCGACAGTGGGGGTGAAGGGAAGATGTGTTTGGTGGTGGCATCATGCTGGAGTTGGTGGAAATGTCGGAGGATGATCCTTTGAATGCGGAGGCTGGTGGGGTGATAAGTGAGGACAAGGGGGACCCTATCATTTTTCTGGGAGGGAGGAGAAGGCGTGAGGGCAGATGCGCAGGAGATGGGCCGGACACGATTGAGGGCCCTGTCAACTAATGTGGGTGGAAAACCTTGGTTAAGGAAGAAGGAGGACATGTCAGAGGAACTGTTTTTGAAGGTAGCATCATCGGAACTGATGCGACGGAGGCGAAGGAACTGAGAGAATGGGATGGAGTCCTTACAGGAAGAGGGGTGTGAGGAGCTGTAGTCAAGGTAGCTGTGGGAGTCGGTAGGCTTGTAATGGATATTGGTGGACAGTCTATCACCAGAGATTGAGACAGAGAGGTCAAGGAAGGGAAGGGAAGTGTCAGAGATGGACCACGTGAAAATGATGGAGGGGTGGAGATCGGAAGCAAAATTAATAAATTTTTCCAAGTCCCGACGAGAGCACGAAGCAGCACCTAAGTAATCATCGATGTACCGGAGAAAGAGTTGTGGAAGGGGGCCGGAGTAGGACTGGAACAAGGAATGTTCCACATACCCCATAAAGAGACAGGCATTGCTGGGGCCCATGCGGGTACCCATAGCCACACCTTTTATTTGGAGGAAGTGAGAGGAGTTGAAGGAGAAATTGTTCAGCGTGAGAACAAGTTCAGCCAGACGGAGGAGAGTAGTGGTGGAAGGTGATTGTTTGGGCCTCTATTCGAGGAAGAAACTAAGGGCCCTCAGACCATCCTGGTGGGGGATGGAGGTGTAGAGGGATTGGACGTCCATGGTGAAGAGGAAGCTACAACTTGTGGGAAGTTATGTCACTCAATCAGGGCTCAGCTTTAATTTGCACTATTTAACACCTTAACTAACAAATATGATTTGACTGATCCTTATCACACTTAAGCTAGGTGGTGAAATTGTAAGGTAAATTGTGAAAAAGCAAGTAGATCTGTTATAGTCTTACAATTGACCAGTTTTACCTAAAAATGTACTTTATTCATAACACTTGTAAAAGCATAATACAATATAAATCAGAAGTTCCAGTTCACTTAGTGAAATAAAAGCAAGTTGTTTAAATACACTCTAGGGTGCATCACACCACTTATAGTGTAGGCTGTGTCTCCAATTACATCACAATAAACATTTGCTGATACATTCAACCTGCGGGGTTTTACATGGATTCCAGCCAAGCCGAGGGAGAGGGAGGTGCACAAGGTGCTAAACACCAGGGCCCAGGGACTAGAGTGGCCTGGGCTCAGGTCCTCCTTTTCTATATAAATGGTCGGTGCCGTGCATCATCAGTTAATCATTCCGAAGTGAACTCTTATTTCCTACCAATACCCATTTATTTCCTCTACCAGTGATTAGCAGGCATGAGGAGCAGAGGGCAGCAGAAAGGACAGGGAGTAGCGCTCAATTGAGTGAGATTTCGGCTTTCCATTAGTCTGTGATGCTGTCCATCAATCGCACAGGATTGGTTGCTCTGGTGCGAGGGGGTATAGTCATGTGTGCCGTGTGTGGAGGCCTGAAAGGGCTGGGTACACTACACAAAGCACTGAGAAGGCAAAATGTAACCATGAGTTTACAAATCTGGTTAATTCCACTGAACTTTTAATTAATTGCATTGTGATGCCAAGAATTCGAGAATGTAGATTCTGGAATTTAAAAATGGGATCATGTTTGATGAACTATTCTTCTTCTCAAATTCCTCATTTATGCAGGCCTTTAAAATGTAACTTGCAGTTACATTTGTACAGCTCCCAGCATATTCCTAGTAATTTGAATTATATTTGAGACTATGGGAAGAATGTTACTGGTCTGCGCCTGACCCAATCGGGCGAGAGTTCCAACGTTGCCATGCACTTGCGCGATATTTTGGTCGGCGAGCGCGCACAAGAGTTGGCCACGCACCCGCTGGCAATTAAGATGCCTATTAAGGCCATTAATTAAGTGCAATTTTTTATTGCCCGTCCAACCTGGCAAATCAGCCAGGTGGCCTTTGAATTTTTGAGGAAACCTCATCCACGGGCAGGATGAGATTTCCGATGTTAATTTTTTAAAAAATTTTTCTGACAGAATTTTCATAATCTGTATGTTCATTTGAGGGAGTCTGATGTGTGGACATTTTTGCCTGAATTTCCAAATCTTTATTCTATGGTTTCAAATTCTTCAGCTCCCTGAGGCAGCCCTCTGCCTTCAGGGAGCTTTCATTGTGCGCTCCCACACGCCTGCACTGTCTCCAGCGCTCGCCCTCCTCCCGCCCTCACCCCAGCAGCACTGAGCCTTTCAGCACGCGTTTCAGGCTGGCCAGCCTTGAATTGGCCAGCTGGTGTGAAATTGCGGTCAGGAGCTGATCGTGGGCGGTGGCCCATCTCCTGTCCGCTCTCGGGCCTGCCCACCGCTCCCACCCAATGACCCAAAAATGCTGCGCTATGAGGTTGTTTTTTTTTATATCAATTGGGCTGCACTGTACAGTGCATTTTACGTGATCCTGAATGCCCAACTTTCTTGGTCGGTAATGGTTAATTGTGACCGTATGGACCTTAATTTGAAACCTGCAAATTTGAAAGCCTTGACTGGAATGGTTCCCAAAACTAAATAAAAACAGCTCTATTTTTTTAAAGGAGGTGAATAACTGATCCTCGGGTGATTGCTGCTGTTCTTTTATTCATGTGGATGATTTGTGCTACAGGACCATTTCATAGAACCCAAGCAGCGGAACCCAGGCCATTGTTTAATGAATAAAATTGCACTGCACTGCCCTTTGAAGCTGTGTGACAGTTAGTCAGAAAATTCATAGCATGTATAATTTATACAATGTAGTATCAATTAGGCACTTTGTCATGGAAAGCTCAGCTTAGCTCAGGGTTGAATAGGACACTGAGATTGCACTTTGGTTCAGCTTGAGACAGTGAATAAGGAGTGAGATGGAACGGTGCTCTTTTAACACATTTAACTTGAGGATATTAGAGCTCATTTAAGACTGAATCTTGGATGGCAATACAAAGACGGTGGGGGTGTAGTGAGAGTTGGTAGAGAGGGTAGAGCTGGGTGAGATCAATCAACATGCATGCGAAGGCTGGTATGTAGAGGGTGGAAAGAGAAGCCATTGTAGGAGAAGCTCTGGCTATGATCAAACAGGTGAAACTGGGATCAAGTGAGGAGAATCTTAGTGAGCTGGATGACAGTGAAACCAAATTAGAGAAAGTATGGAATAGTGGGACCATGTCAAAAGTTGCAGGGAGATCAAGGCCAGATAATGCATCACGGCCACAATCACAGAGGACGTCAATGCAACTTGGTAGAAGCTGTTTCAGTGCTGTGGTAGTGGCAGAATCCTGATTGGAGAGATTCAGAAACTGATTTGCTGGAAGGTTGGGCACTGGGGGCAACAACATATTCAGAGGAAAAGGACATTGGGAGTAGAATGGTAATTTGCAAGGACAGAGGGATTAAGAGTTGTTTTCTTCAGGAGAGGAATTTTGAATGTGGAAGGGACAATACCTGAGGATAATGAGCTTTATAAAACACTTCAGCTAGCATGGGGACCAGGAAAGGAAGTTGGGTGGTCAGCGGTTTAGTGGGAGAGCAGAGTGCAAAAGTCAGGAAGTTATTCAAATTCTATATAAAGCACCAGTCCACCCCACCTAGAGTATTCTTTTCAGTTCTGGGCACCATTCTTCAGAAAGGATTTTTGGAGGGGCTCTCATAGAGATTTCCTCAAATTGTTCCAGGGATGAAGAATTATAACTACAGAAGCTGGGGTTGTCCTCCTTAGAGAAGAAAAGGCTAAGAGGAGATTTGATAGATGTATTTAAAATCATGAAAGGTTTAGGTAGAGAAAATAAAGAGAAACTGTTTCCAGTAGCTGAAGTGACAAGAACACAAATTTAAGGTGATTGAGAAAAGAACAGAGGCAACATGAGGAAAAACTTCTTTCTTGCAATGAATGGTTGGAATGCTCTGTCTGGCAAGGTGGTGGAAACAGGTTCAAGAGTAACTTTCAAAATTGGAAAAGTGTTTTGAAGGATAAAATATTTACAGGGATATTGAAAAAGACTGGGACTAACTGGATTGTTCTTTGAAAGACCCTACTCAATAGGTTTCCTAACCAGAACTATCCCTGTCCACTCTTTAGATTCCATGGCGCATGACTTTCTTTGTCTGGAAAAATGGTTCTTGATTCCAAATTACAAATGTCAAACCTTATAAAAACGAATGATGCACTACCACTATCCTCTGAGTCAGAGGCTACGAAGTGAAAGATTTAGCTGTTCAAATGATTTCCGGAAATATTTTTGGTCAGAACATTAAAACGAATATGGTGCAAGGTGTTTTGATGAGCTAATTTTCAATCATTGCCATTTAACTATAATTTAACACAGCATACTCAATTGTAATAAAATTGGTATTGTGTGCAAAGGAATTGAAGTTCCGGAACAAACAGAATTGTCAAACTTATTTAAATTCAATCATTTAAAATTGTTACATAATATGATCAGTGGGACAGGAAACTAGAGGAGCACCAGGGCCCATGATTTCTCTCCCTGTTGCTAGTTCCAGCCCCTTCATATACTGTGGAGGGAGGACCCTAGATTGTGTCTTTGTCCCATTGAACCTTTCCAGTTACTGCAGCAAGCAGTGCATCTCTCAGCATGTAGTCCTGGATTTTGGAATGTGCCAGTGTGCAGCATTTAATCATGACAGCTCTTTGTAGTAGAAGGCCTGAAAGTTATTAATGGCCATTTGAAACAAGTAACACGCTTGTTTCTTCTGTGAAGCTAAAAAGCATCTAGAGTTCTAACTTAGACCTCCCACTCCTAACAACAGTTAAACAAGGGTGTTTACTCTTTTGACAATGAAATGTCACAAGTTTACATTGTACTGCAATGCGTAGGTTCACAACGTGGGAACAAAATGATTCAGGTCTTTTTCATTCTTGCAGTAACAGGTAGAGGAGAAGAAGCAGAAATGGCTACAAAGAGAGGGTAATAAGCATTCCAATCACACCAGACACTGTTCTGAGCAGCGGGCATTCTGCAAACATGTCAGCTGCCAGAGCATGGCAGAATAATAAGGCACCAGCATGCTCATGTTTAATAAGGGAGCCATCAATCAGGTATCACATTTAGGTCAAAGCCTGCATTGGTATATCAGCTGTTGTTCAACTTAATTCTGCTATCAATTTCTATGCATACAGATCATCACATGGGCGTATTTCAGGAGCTACTCAGTGGACGGGATTTTCCGCACCCGCCCGCCGCCGGGATCATCTGGTCCCCCCACAAGTCAATGGTGGGGCGTCGCCTCTCCCGTGGCGGGTCCCACCTGTGACAGGGCCGGAAAATCCCGGCCTGTGCATTGGTCCATCAAAGAAGGCACTAAAAGTCTTTACAGTAATCTCAGCATCTCAGCATAAACCCAGGTGAACATGATTTGAGGAACCAAAAGCATCTCCAGATTCAAGGCTGCCCCAAAGATGCAAGGTATCATTACTACGTTCATACAGCCCTTTGTGCACCAAGAATCAATCCTGAGGTAATTGTCAATAGGAAGAGCTAACATTCTTTGCAATATATCCAGAATTAGTATTCAAGCCTTGTTCTACGAAGAGAGCACATGATTTAAATCAGTACAGAAATAAAGTTCTGCAGTTTGCGGATAAGTTATTAAACCGATGCCCAATATGCCCGCTCAGGTGGATGTAAAAGTTCCCATTTCACTCTAATGAAGAAGAATTCCCTGATATCCTGGCCAATAATTATCCCTCAACCAGCATCACTAAACCCAATAAAGATCACATTGTATTTTGTGGCTTGTATGCAAATTGTCGATAGGGTTTCATTCGGCCTGAATTTTTCGGATGGTGGGGTCTTGCTTCCCGCATCCAAAGAGTTAGCGAGGAACACGTCCCTGCTGACTCCAAGTGCGCCTCGCATCCATTTCACGCTTGAATAAGCATTAAATGGCTGCAGGTGGGACTTCTGCCCCTTCCTGGGAAAGAAGCCCCACCTTAGAGTGCTGCCAGCCAATCTGATTGGCCAGCAGCTCTGCAGTCCCTGCAGCAACAGCACTGCAGTGGAAAGGAGAGAGCCTGAGACAATGGCCTGGGTTTTTGGTCCCGCCATGGGCGACGCCTCAGCCATAAATCCATTGACTTGCGGCAGGGCTGGAAGATCACGGCGGAGGGCGGGTGTGGAAAATCCCACTGTAAGTGCGGGCACCAGAGGCCCAGGTAGGTTCAAAGGATCCCAGGGCGGGGAGGGTAAGGAAGACCTTGTTGGGGGTGGGGGGCGGGTGGGGTGGGGGAGGCGCGAAGGGTGCGAACAGGGTCTTGGGGCAGAGGCTGGGGTAGCAGGGAGATCCGGAGAACATAGGACATTTGGGGCGTGGACAGAGTGCCCAACTTCAGAAGGGGATTTCTGATGGAGGCACCCCCTTTACTTCCCACCCAAGATGTAACTTTATTGATTTTTGGGCTTCCCCCAAGCTAGCTCAATCCTCCTTCCAGCCTATAAATTGAGGCTGGGTGGGAAACAGCCCTTAAATGGCCAATAATTGGCCACTTAAGGGGCTCAATTGGGGCAAGGGCAGGCTTCCTGTCTGAGGCCTTGCCCATCCCAGTGTAAAATTGCTGTGTGGTCGAGGTGGGTGGGAACCCAAAGGGAATCCCGCCCCTTCAATTTCATGCTCCCCCCCACCCCGGCTAAGAACTCACCAGTGGGGGAGTATAAAATTTTGGCCTATGTTGCTGCAGTATCTACATGTCATACAGACTTAATTGGTTATAAAGGGATGTATTGAAGTTGTGAAAGGATCTAAATGAACGCAAGTTCTTTCATTCATACTTTATATTCTAATACAGTTAAGGATTTCAAGTGGAAAGAATGCCACCACCTTTAATCATCTGTGTCCTTTTGGTGCGAACGAGCTTAGCTTTCATGCATAGAAACAACAACACTTCACAAATGAATTGTAATACAACTGTATGTCACTTCTGCATCTTACTCTCATGCCCATCAAGTCATGCACTGTGCTTTATCCTGCAGTTTCCTCTTTAAGCAGGTTACATCCTACTGCCCTCAAATCAGTGTTGGAATGGCATTATGGCATACATTATTGCAAACAAAAATTTCCATAGCTGCTATGGAGTGTGCACAGTGTCAAACATTTATCAAACCATCACCTACTTCCACCAACTTCAATAAATCTTCATGTTTTGGTACATATTTTAACATTGTTCAGTGGTTGTCACATTTACTTCTTAATTATCATTACTAACCGTTCCCTAATGTGGGCAAGCACGAATTTCAAATCTTACAAGATTTGTATATTCTTTGCTTTGTACATTATTGAATTGCACTGCCTTAATGTGGTATTTTCTTCTCATGAAGTAGCTACTTATCGACTTCTGTCCAGGTCCTAAAGTTTTCTGAGGTGCAATACATTTTAATTGATACCATCCTCTCTGTGGCAACATGAATTATTTTGTCTAACTCTATCTTGATGCTAAACTCTGTCCTCCATTTAATACAAGATTTGTTTCAACTATCTCTGATGCTGCATCTTGAGGAAGAGAGGCAAGCCACATTAAAACAAAAACAAATTGGCTGGGATTTTCCGGCCCTGCCGTGGGTGAGGCAGCGCCCCAGCCAGAAGTCCATTGACCTGCGGTGGGGCCAGAAGATCGTGGCGGGGTGGAGGGGGTTGCGGAAAATCCTGCCCACCGTGTAATTTATTCAGTGAAGTGTATGATTAACAAGTAATTCTGTCTTTTAACGGACAGTAATTCAAACCCAGAATTATTGAGAATGTTCATGAGAGTGGACAGTTCAAATTATGTAATCTGGGAGGAACTTTCATCAAGAGAGATCACCCAGTGAGTTCCTGCAGTTGCTGGGACTATTAGAAGAAAACGGAATAGTTTAACTATGAAATAATACCTTTATGAATTGATATATTGGGCCCAATTTTAGTGCTGCCTTTCAAATGTGGCATTAAACCAAGGCTCCATTTATCCTCTCTGGTGGACGCAGAAAACCCCATTGCATTATTTCGAAGAGGAGCAGGTGAGTGTCCTGATCAATATTTATCCCTCAATAGACATCACAAAAACAAATTATCTGCTCATTATCACAAGGATCATTGTGATATTGTTCAATGTTCGTGGGAGTTGGCTGTGCACAAGTTGGCTGTCACCTATCCTATGTTACAACAGTAAATTTGTTTCAAAATTATTCCATTGTCTACAAAGTGTTTTGAGATGTCCTGTGGTCATGAAAGATACTATGCAAATGCAAGTCTATCTTTTCGCTCCCTTCTGTGCAATTGGGTAAGTTTTGAATAGGTTAAAAACAGGTCCCAATGTATACTGCAAGATAAGTCGATTAAATTACTGTTATTTATTCACATATTTAGTAATTGTTGAATAAATGTATTTGATTGTTGTCTAAAAAAGGCTTTAATGGGAAACCATACTGGCAATTTAATTTTCTGCCCAGAATGAGACACAGATCATTTTAATGGATGGATCTCATTAAAATCCCACTGACCATTCCATGTGGCAAGTTGCAAGAAATTAACAGAAATGTATCTGTCCTGGACATGGCCCACAGGTAATATTGCTTCTCATCTAACAAGAAAAATAAAACATTTATTTTAAAGTAAGACTTGTGTAAATTCAAGTATCTTTTTTATTCATTCATGGGATATGGGTGTCTCTGGCTAAGCCAGCATTTATTGCCCATCCCTAATTGCCCTTGAGAAGGTGGTGGTGAGCTGCTGCCTTGAACTGCTGCAGTCCATGTGGTGTATTTACACCCATAGTGCTGTTAGGGAGGGTGTTCCAGGGCCTTGACCCAGCTACAGTGAAGGAACAGCAATATATTTCCAAGCCAGGATGGTGGATGGCTTGGAGGGGAACTTACAGGTTCACATGTGTCTGCTACCCTTGTCCTTCTAGATGGTAGAGGCCCTGGGTTTGGAAGGTGTTATCTAAGGAGTCTTGGTGAGTTCCTGCAGTGCATCTCATAGATGCTATACACCGCTGCTACTCTTTGTCTATGGTGGAGGGAGTGAATATTTGTGGATGGAGTGCCAATCAAGCGGATTGCTTTGTCTTGAGTGGTGTCAAGCTTCTGAATGTTGTTGGAGCAGCATTCATCCAGGCAAGTGGAGACTATTCCACTTGCCTGGATGAGTGCAGGTCCAACAACATTCAGAAGCTTGACATCATCCAGGACAAAATAGCTCATTTGAGTGGCACTCAATACTGGTTTGAAGCTTTGGAATTCATTCCCAGTCACTCCTTGTATAACATAATATACATAACCCCATTATCGTGACTTTGAATAGTTTGCAACATGTTCTTGCATTTAACTTTATCCATCTGTTTTTTTTTAAATGCTGCTCTTTTGCCGTAAAAGTCATGCCTTGCATCTATGCCCTTAAATCCTGAGTCAAGAAGTACTAAAGGGTCATCATTGTATGTCCATCATGATTTGTTGTGTGTGTTATTAACAATAACAAGATCTTATGCTCCCAAATCTCAGGTTTCAAAGCCATGCAGTCCAATTTTATTAGTGGATCTTTGGCATCCCTGGAACACTTCTTCCTTAAAAGAGAAATATTGCAGCTAATATGATTAATGCATAAATAGTGTTTTTTTTTAAATTAGGCTTTCTCCCTATAACACTTGTCATGATACAAATTAGCATTATTAGCCTGGAATTAAATTATGTTCTTTTGCCCTAGATGTAAAAAGCACAATCTGTCAGAATTCAGTTTGTTTTCTGATGTTTAATTCATTCTTTAATCTCACTCCTGCTGTTCACCATGTCATTAAGTACTTTGTATACCGACAACAAACAGGCATTTAGTTCTTAACTATGTTGATTACCAGATTCCCTTTACAGTTTGTAATAGATGAGGGCTTCCATGAAATACTAATATGTATCATAAAAGACAGAAGGAAGCAGAGATAATGTTTGATACATAAACATTCACATTTAGATTGAAAAGCACCTTAAAAACGAGTAGCATAAGCTTTAAATTGTGTTGAATATATTTAACCAGACAGCAAATATCTCTTTAAAGTTGACTGCACACAATATGTCAAACTTAATTACATTCTGAGCATTAATTTGAGAATAAAGTTGCATCTTTGAATATAAAAAGATCCAGTCATCATTCAGATGATTCAGTTCTGAATATTTATATTACATAAGGGATACCTTCCATTCCAGTGCAGTATTTCATGGAAGTGAAAGATAATCACATTGCAGACCGATGAGATAAATTATTGCTGTCACAAACTTAAAGAAACATTTATTTTACTGAATAATGCCAATGCAAAACTGTAGTTTTTTACATCGGATTTTCTCCTATCTTTCTCTAAAAATCTTTGCTACTCAGTCTAGTTTCTTTTTGTTCTTGAAAAATTATTTTTGGTATGTCTCACATTCGCCAATCTAGTACCAGTTCATTGCAACAGCTGTCTCTGTGGGGCCTATTTTTCTTTACAGTCATTTTCCCCAACTATAGGGCTTTTCTCCAAAGGCAGCTGACAAAATTATAAAATTTCGCTGCTGCTTTTTCATTAATATCAACTTACTGCTGCATAGCAAATATAAGAGTTATGAGTTTCAGCCATGATTCTGAATAAGCAAATTCAATCCTATCAAATTGATATTTGTATTAATTACGCTGAACCAAGAGTGAAGCATTTTATGTGAAGCTAAAAACTATTAGGCTCAACAAACCCACCACACTTTGGTGCCCATCTACTTTCACATTATACCTTTTCTCTCTTCAGAAACATAGCATGAAATTTTCCGTGCCTGCTGGTGTTGGACATGCTCAATGGCGTGAGCAGACAATATGGAGAGAAGGCCAAAAATCGGTTTCACAACATTATGAAACCAATTTGCGATCGTCCACTCAGTGCGTCAATGGCGGGCCACATTTCCAGCCGTCGGATGTCAGGAACCTCATTGTAATACAGCTACATATTATTATAAGGCTAGCCCACCAGACTCGTCCCCCGATGCTGGATCGTCTGCCCATGTCGGTGTGATTGCACGCCGATGTGTTTCACAACGACACATAAGTGACATGCACCTGGTGAGCTGCACTTCGCTTGAGACTTCAAGGTTTCTTTGCCTACCTTGCTTCAGTCAGCACTCACAGTCATCAGCGCCAGGCTTTGCAGACAGAACTTTTAGGGGGGCTCATGGACAGATCTCTACCTACCAGACCAGCCATAAGGAGGGGGTGGCTTTGTACAGCTGCAGGGCTAGGGCTTGCTTGGAGAAGGGGGAGAAGTGGCCTCAGACAAGGGAAGAGGCTGCAGGGTGAGGTTATACTGCGGAAGGGAGGTTATCCCAGGGTTTTTGTGGAGCAGATGCTGATCTGTGCAAGTGGCCTCAAGAAGTGCGGGCTGAGTAGGCAGTCTTTAGAACGGATGGGGCCAGATGGGGCTGTGAGGGAATATGTCAAAGAGTGAATGGTGATGCCCCTTGAGCTGGCAGTGATTGAGATGCCAGTGAATATTTGATGGGCTTGAGTGTGTGAGTTTAGAGTGATGAGATAGTTGCCATATCCTGGCGGCATGAATGAGATAATTCATCCTCCATCTGCATTGGATGGCCAACCTCTTCTGTGCAGCATTGGCAGTGATCACCCCTGCTATCGCTTACCAAGCTGGAGTTGCTGCCCTTCCTGTGGCCAGAGCAGGAGTAGAGGGCATCATGGCAGTCCTCCAAAGCATCCAAAAGGTGCTCGAGGGATGCTCTACTAAACCAGGGGGCTGCAGTCATCTTGCCTTTCAGGGCCATGTCTTATTTGCAGCAATCCTGGGCTGGAGAGATGTGCGCGCCCGGTGTGATGAAGCACTGAGGTGACGGTATGAGGTGAGAGAATCCGAACCCGCTTGCCATGGAAATAGCGTGTTTCCCAGGAACGCATAATTAATGCAGTGGGTTTGCGACGATATGGCGTGAGAAGCTGCCATTGTGCCCAGCAGTTAAAATATTGTTTTACCTGCCCACCACTGCACTCAGTGCAAATCTGGAATGATTCTGCCCATAGTGTGATAGAAATGTCCTATCTCTTCTATACACATTCACTGTTTTCAATGGGGATCCTTGGGTGGAATCTTGTGAAACTCTAGGGAGGGGCAAATGGGGCAAATGAGGTGGGTGGGATGTGAAAAAACTCACAAATCTGATGGGGAACCTAGGATTTTAAGGTGTTAATTCCCAGTTATCACTATAGAATGGCCGAATTGACACAAAAGCTGCCTTGATCTAAAAATGGCTGCTAACTTGAATCATTGCCAATATGTACAAAGTAAACAAGTTTGTTTAGACCGTGAGAAATTGGAATGCAGCCAGAATAGCCAGGTGCATGTCTAGAGTCTAAAGCTTTATGAATGAAGCTTTTTTTGAATCAAGGTCGCTCTCAGATAAGATAATATAATGTTTTCATCAGCGCAAAAACAATGAACAATTAAAGATGCTGTGACATAAGGCTGAACAAGTTTCTTTTAAAAACTTGACTATTGGTTACACAGTCAGTCAGCCGTCTTTGGAGATACATTGAGTCCAACTTAGCGCAGACCCCCTATGTTTTTGAGACAGACTTACCTCAAAAACTAATATATCCAAATTAAATTTTGTGAGTATAATTTTCTTTCTTATATTTGTTTAACTATCTAATGGACGGGATCATCCCAGAATTGCACTAAGTGCGGTAGCATTGGGTAAAACAACGTTTGACCTGCCAGCCGCAATGGAGGGTTTTCATTCCGTATCGCCCCATACCTGTCATATTATTTATGCACTCCAGGAAACATCCCGTTTGCATGGCAAGCTCTCATTCACTCTCTCGCCATCACCCCGCCGCTTCGTCACACCTGGCACCATATTTAAAGTCCAGCTGCAAGCACACATCTCAGTGCTTCCAGACCACCACTGCTGCAAGGGAGACATGGCCCTGAAACTGAAGAAGACTGAAGACCCCAGGTTCAGTGACGGGTCCCTTGAGCGCCTTCTGGAATTCATGGGCCTGCCGGGGTGTCCTTTACCCCCACTCTGGCCACAGGATGGGCTCACCATTACTACAGCATTAACCTGGTTTGGGAGGAGGTGGCAGTGATGGTCAGTGCCAATGCCCTTCAAAAGAAGACAGCCACCCAGTATTGCAACGGGCTGAATGACCTCCTCTGTTCTGCCAGGGTAAGTCACTCTTCCCATCACTCAACTCACACAATCACAAACCCATCACACATCCACAAGGACTCACTCACTGCCAGTGCAAGGGACATCACCATTCACTCTCTCACACTCACCGTCATTGACCTTATCCCGTCCACAGGACCATTCACCACCAACACAGGCCAGGCATACTTATCATCTGGCTTGACAGGCATCCTACTAACACTTGCTCCATCTCTATTCATGCAGGACAAGCTGGCACACAACAAGAGGGGGAGGTCACAGACCGGTGGCAGAATGCACGACATCAAGGTCCTCACGGACTTTGAAATCAGAGCCATCCAGCTGGCCTGCAAGGATCTGGACTGGTCCTATGCTGATGGTGAGGTCGGCGGTATTCTACCAAGTGAGTATCCAACTGTGCATCATCCATCAGACAACCATGCTGTGAGTGATGTGTCCTGTTTCACAGGCCACTGCCATGCACTAATTATCTCTCCCTGCTTTCACAGGCACATCTGCCAAACAGATGATAGAGTCCATGACCCAGAGCCTCCAATCAACTCCCGAAGAAACCTCTGAAGAGGAATCTGGAGGTGCCCTCCCAAAAGTCTCATCACAGCGCTCACCCACACTCTCCACCAGCACAGAGACACATGCCTCGGTGGGACCTAGCTTTAGAATAGCCCCAGGGTCACAATCTGGTGAGCACATCGCACTACCTGATCCACAGCAGGTGGAGGCAGGGACTTCCCAGGTCCCTGGCACTCGGAGGACTGTTGAAGGCCAGAACATTGCTGGATCCGAGTGAGATGAGGAGTCTCTGAACTCGGTCATGTCACAGTTGCTGGAACTGCAAATGGAGGCATGGGAACATCAGGAAGGGATGTCTGCTGCACTCCTCAGATTGCAAGGCATGATGAAGGAGTCCATCCGCCTTCAGCCTGAGGTAATAGTGCCAGCATTGCAATGCTCTGAGGTCAACACTGGTCAGATGGCAACTACCATAGAGACCTTAGCCCAGGGCTTCGCTTCTGCACTGTTGCGTGGGCTCAAATCCAACACTGATGCCATAGTTGGCCTCCAACAGTGTGTACACAAGAGGGATGCCTGGCAGCACAATCTCACTCCAGCTACCCCTGCTTCTCAAAGAGTCAGCCTGTGGCCTCCGGGCACCCATAGGGAGGAGGATCAGTAGGTGCACACTCTGGGTCTATCCATCCAGGAGGCTCCGAGGGTGTCGGCCCATCCGAATCCCCTCTTCCTTTGACCTCAGCAGCTCCAGCTCCACAGGCTAAGTAGGGTGCCACTGCCACACAGCAGGACCCCAAAAGCAGGCCAGGGCCCTCTAAGTCTCAGCCCTTCAGAGGAAGCCTGCCATGGTCATCACAGACAGGGCGTTGCAGTCAGCAGGCTGCCTCCACCTCCGCTGTCGATGTCCGGGGAGCACCAAGACCTAGCAGCAGGGTTAGGAAGGTTAAGGAGAACTAGTTGCGCAGCCTGGGTACAGGTGTTAATCACTTGTACATACTCTTTCTATTGTCAATAAACTCACAAGAATGTCTCCCTGCCTATGGCTCCTTGTTCTGATGAGCAGTGTTTTTGTCACTCAGAAACCTTTCTGCACAAGATAATGGCAGGTGTCTCAGCCCAGTGCCTCTTCCCTATGCTCTGTGCAGCCTTCAGATCAAAGTGTTGATCTGGCCTCACACTCCCTGGAGACATTACTGATGTGTGCACCTCGGCGGTGCTTGTCATTGCTGCCAGAATGTAGTGCGTAGGCACCATAGAGTTCAATCATTCTCTCCATGTGCTCTCAGCACCTTTAAGGTGGGGCTGGCCCCCATCTCTTCAGCATCTGTGACCATGACGCTGTGCTCCTGAAGGGGTCAGGTGCTGAAGGCGGAGAAAGGATCAGATGCTTCTAAAGTTTCACAGCTGTATCACTATGAAATGACCCTGATCATGGAGTGCAAGCGAGCTGCCCTTGGCCAGTCAGGAGTCAGATATTCTCAGAGGTTATGTGAAGATTTATGGAGTGTCCTCACTGCATGTCGTCATCTTCCTCCTGCTATCGAGCATCTATCAAGGCCTCCACTGCATCTCCATGATAGGAGCATTATCACAGAGGGTATTCATGATGCCACAAGCCAGACTGGGTCAAATGTTCACAGATGCAATGTGAGGATCTATGGGTTTACCTCACTGCATGTCATCATCCTCCACAAATCTAGCAGCTATGGGGGCATTCCGAGTGTGCCTGCCTCATCTAGCCAGTGCAAAGGTCTCACCTCCATCATCATCACCACCGAGGACCTCCTCACCCTCCCCATCGGCATCCTCCTCATTGAAGGAGATGTGCAGCTCCTCCATCTCCTCCTCAGCCAGCTTGTCACCCTATTGGAGCACCAGGTTATAAAGGGCACAGCAGATGACGATGATGCGTGACACCCTCTGCGGCCCATATTGCAGGGCTCCACCAGGCCAGTCCAGGCACTGGAAACTCGTCTTCATCACCCTGATGGTTTGCTCCACCAAGTTGCGAGCTGCAGCATGAGCCTCGTTATAGCATCACTCTACTGGAGTCTGAGGCTTCCACATGGGTGTCATCAGCCACATCCTCTGTGGTAACCCTTGTCCTTGAGGAGCCCTCCCTGCAGCTTCTGTGGACCCTGGAAGACTCCAGGGATCTGTGACCGACTGAGGATGTAGGCATCATGCACACTCCCTGGAAACCATGTACACACACACCTGCAGGATGTGTTTCTGGTGGCTGCACACCAGCTGCACATTCAGTGAATGGAACCCCTTCCAGTTGATATAGTCCACTATGTGTTGAGATGGGGATCTGAGTGCCATATGAGTGCAGTTCATCATACCCTGCGCTTGTGAGAAAACTGGGATCTGGGTGAATCAAATTGCTCCTGCATCCTGGCCGTCCTGGCCCTGAGCAAAATGCACAGAATTGTGTGCCCTTGCAAAGGTGGTATCCTGTGACCATGGATGCATTTGTGGGTGAACATTCGTGAGATCCCACAGAGGTCACCTGTGGAGCTCTGAAAGGAGCCAATAGCGCAGAAACTGATAGCCGCTGTCACTTTCATGGCCAATGACAGCAGGTGCCCTTCATGTCCCCATGGCGCTAAATCCTGCTGTAGCTGGCAGATGTGACTGACCAGTTCCCGAAACATATGTAGTATTCGGCAACACTGGTTCTCACTCATCTGCAGGAATGACAGGCAGCGTCTTAGGCCCTGGGTGTGGCTAGGTGCTGGCCTGGGACAGCTCATTGTGGCTGTAGAGC
Source organism: Carcharodon carcharias (assembly GCF_017639515.1). Taxonomy (NCBI): domain Eukaryota; kingdom Metazoa; phylum Chordata; class Chondrichthyes; order Lamniformes; family Lamnidae; genus Carcharodon; species Carcharodon carcharias. The sequence goes on from NC_054477.1 coordinate 138,575,128, forward strand.
AGTGTGTGTGGGAGCCCCAGCCATCCCTTCTTCCTGAGGTTGCTGCTCCTGCCTCTGTGCAGCCAGGAGCCTGAGTCGCTCTCTCCTCTATCGTCTTCAAGCTCTGAAGGCCATCACTCATACAGCTAGTTCACCAAGCTCCATGATCCTGATGTACTCCTCCTGCAGGATGAAAGAAAGAGACACATGGTTAGCATGGGTGTACTATGAACCTTTTCTGGTTAAGTGTGATGGCCCCTTAACTCTTCATGGAGAGTGCTGACCACTTGGAGTCCCAGAGATTAGTGCGCTGCATGGCTGCCCTGTTAGCTTGAAACACTGAGGAGCCTGTTCCAAACCGAGATGCTGACATTGCAAGGAGCTGTAAGCACCTCCAGCAGTGAGGAAATTGTAAAATGTGTGCAGTCGTCCAACTGTTTTGCAGTCCACTAAAACGCTATGCAGTCTGTGCCAGGGGTAGATGGTGGTGGTGGTGAGGGGGTGGGGTTGGAGTGAGAGTGGCGGGGGGTGGGGTGGGGTGTGGGGGCACGACAGGGGAGGCTCTGGCGCACTTGGCGGCACTTGGATGCCTCTACATAGCTTGAGTGGGCAGATAAGCTAGGAATCCAGCCTCAATCATATCAATGTAGCTGTGCATGAACTGCCTCAGTTGCAGAGGAATGGTCACTTTATATAGGTTTCCCTAATGTGTCCCCACTTCCCTCACCCACCCTACCACCCCACCCCAAATGCTTGTGCACTATGTTCAAAGGCAGGGCTGCCCTTGCCCAGCTCCCCGCCGCCAGTCGCCTCAACAGCAGGGCTGCCCTTAATAGCGACCCCATGATGCCCCTGAAGCTTGACGTCTAACTGGCAGCCCTGGCGAACACTGCACAATGTTACTGTGTACTCACCTCCGAGTTCCCCTCAAATTGCAGGCCGCTAAATACACGCCTTTTATGTGCTGTTGTGAAATACGTCAACATGCTTTTCCGCCGACGTGGGCAGATGATCCAGTGGGGATGGTGGGTGGTGGGGGTGGTGGGGGTTGTGGTGGAACCTAAATGTCAGCTTCCCGACGAATGAAACTGAAGATTTAAGTTGGCAGCAGACCGATGGCAGATCGATCTTTCTGATAGCAAGCATCAAAAACCTCTCTTTAATACATTTGCATGCCATGCATGCTCATTAAAAGGCAACCTCACCAGAATTAAGTGTGCCTTTCCAATTAAGTAATCAGCGAATGAGAAACACATGCCTTCAGATTCATGACTGCTTAACTGTGGCAGACAGAAGGTGGATTTGGAGTGAGTAGGAGTTGCTTTTTCCTCTATCCGGCGCTTCATTCAACTTTTGGAAAGGAGGAATTGATGATTGAGATCAGGTGGCAGCAGTCAAAGGGAACAGGGCATGGCTGACCGAGAGAGGGAGGGAGGGAGAGAGAGAGAGATATTACGCGTGGCTAGCTATCTCATCTACAAGAAGTACAGCACACTCCAGATCTGCTGCCAACAACCTCGCCACTACAGAAAGATTCCACTGAAAAAATATCCATTCTCTATGCTGATCACCATTTTCAATGCGTCCAAACTGCACAACCTCAATCATGGTGGTAATGTCAAATAATTGGATGAACCAAGTTAAATCACTGAGAACAGTACGTTTTTGACTTCACTGCTTGAGCAGCAATCTCATACATTAGATCATCTTCCCATTGTAGAACTCATCCAATTTCATGGTGGACAGAGGGAGGAAGCTAGACTGTACAGGGAAGGTCAATGTCAAAAGATGGTGGGTCAAGCGTGATTGTGGAGAGATCAAGGGTTATATAGGGAGGGTCAGTGGGGAAGTCCTGACAGTTGAGGATTACAGAGGGAAGGTCAAGCATGATAGAAGCAGGGTCAAGGATGATGGAAGACAGGTCAAGGGAAAAGTTCCACTGTGCCGGACGGAAGCTCTAGAGTAAATGTTAGTTGGTCAAGGGCAATGGGGATAGGTCGAAGGTCGCAGAAGACCAGGCAAGGTTGATGGAGTAAGGGTCTAGGGTGATGGAGGGAACATCAAAGGTGATTGAGGGAGGGTGCAGGGTGATGGCTTCCAGTCCCAGGATCACTGTGCAAATGTCTATGGACATGCCTGCATCAACAAGAACAGCTCTCTGCAGTGGACCTCAAGGATGGAGTTGAGTGTGATGGGGTGGGTGGAGACCAGGGTGTGGCCAATGCTAATTATTCGCTTCCCCATGATTGGAAATGCTCAAGGAAGAAGGGAGGGCCTCCTGCTGCTAGCATGGCCAGCTACCTTACCTACGAGCTGAAGTACAGCACACTCCAGACCTGCTGCCAACAACCTCGCTGCTACAGAAAGATTCCACTCAAAAAATATCCATTCTCTATGCTGATCACCATTTTCAATGCATCCAAACCGCACAACCTCCATCATGGTGATTATGTCAAACAGTTGGATGTTGAACTCAAAACCAAGTTAAGTGACTGAGTCCAGTACGTTTTTGGCTTCACTGCCTGAGCAGCAATCTTATACATTAGATCATCTTCCCATTGTAGAACCCATCCAATTTCCATCGCATTAGTTTCAGTGAAATGAAACATGGGTGGATCATACACTGGGTGAGTGATCTGCTCCATTGGATTCCCATTGAGAAAGCAAGAATGAAAATATATTCCATTGCCATTTTCTTTAAAATTCCAATGTCTGTTACACAAAGTTTTGATCTGTGCCACAGTAGGAACATGAAGCATTTAGTTTTTTTCTTTTGTAGAAATGTTGCTTACACAAAGCTTTTTGCTCCAGTTTCAGGTATAAAACTAAATGAAACTCTCATAAACTCAACATGATTGATAGATGCAAAATGCAGCAAGCTGGAGCTATTTCAATGGGACAATGGTCTCTCTGAGCCTTATTCCTCTTTTCAGTTTTGTTTTTCATTTTAAGGTCCTCCATTCACAGGCATTTAGTCACAAAATTGCTGGATCCCTCTATTTTGAAGGAAAACTAGTCACTTGCAGGAAAACTCTATTTTTGCATTATTTTCACTGCAGTTTCTTATCTTCTTTTGAGGTGATAGCAAATATCCTTGGGGCAAGTGCAAAAAAATTGGATTCTGTTCAACAGCATTTAACATTGTTGTGCTAAAATTTATTTATTTAGAAAGACGCCATATTTAAATGGCAACATAATTTTTCCAAAGCAGATTCGAGTTTTCTCCTCCTACCTCACCACTCACGAAGCCCTTTTATTGTTGTTTGATTTCTCTTTCTCAGTTTTCTATTGTATGATCTCTTTTTGTTCTTACTGCTTACTGTTATTTTTCTCTTGCACATTTCTCAAGCGTCTTCAGCAGGTGATATGCAAGCTACTTAGATATTCAAGCTAACTAGAAGCTAAATATAAATATAAGATTATATTGACACCAATATCAAGGCCATTGCAATGATAAGTACAGTAAGTTCCCACTTAAAGTTGTAGTTGCATTCCTGAAAAGTACAACTTTAAGTGAAATAACTTTAAGCAAATCAGATTTTTCCATTAAAACCAATGGAAAATTTGTAGTTAGGTTCTGTAGGACATTTGTGATCATAAAAAAATGTTAAAACATTATACCTTCTAAGTTGAAATACTTTACATTGCTAAATCTATGTATTGATAAAGGAAATGACTTTTAAAATAAAATAATGTAAATAAACAAAAGAAATATGCTAACTTTCCACTTACCCCCTAGTCAATCCCTCTCCTGCTCACCTCTATTCCTGCTTGCCACACCTCTCGCTCACCATGCATCCCGCTCCCTGACACTTCAGTCACTGAGGACCTTTCCTCTCGCCAATCATCTGGTTTGCAGCCTCTGCCACTCCCTAACCCAACCGGTCCCTCCGGACCCTTAGGTTTGTACCCTCTGCCACCCCCTGACCCACATGATTGCTGCAAACCTTTCCTCTCACTGAAGCTCCTGCTCCCCACCACTCCCACTCGTTGTTAGTGATGGCTTTGGAGATGAGGAGTGAGAGGCAGGAGGAGCAGTTTCAATTTGTAATCTGCGAATTGGAGGGTCAGCAGCGAGCTACTTCAGACAAAGCACCAGCAGCTTTGGAATATTGGAAGCTATGGAATATTGGAAGCTATGTTCAGAGACTAAAAAACTGAAGGAAAATAAATGAAAATGGGAAAGGGCTCAGGGTGGAGAGAAAGTGCAAATTATACTAATAAGATGAGAAAAGGATATGTAAATTTAAATGATCTGCTCAAACTGATTAGCATAAAAATAATAAAAATACAGGTAGATTTAATTACAATTTAATAATATAGAGGGTAATACAACTAGAGTATAGATCTGGAATTGTATTTTTTTCTGTAGCCTCCAATTTTAATAAGTTGGTCAAATTCAGTGGTCATCCAGTTTAAAGAAAATATTGAATGCAATAGTTTAAAGCCTGACTGTTTTGGTTCTGAAAATGATACCTGATTGAATAATAATAATTGAAATGATTGTCACTTTGCATTGCATTCCATTTGATTCAATTCACAGAGATGTGTGCCTTGCTTGAAATCCACTTTCAAGCTGACACTGTGCTGGCTCTCTATTGGTATTGTTGCATGATATTAAAAACTCTAATGTGCAGTTTTGAATTAATAATCATCCTTATTCCCCAGTGACCCTGATGAAATTTCTTACCTCAGACATGCTTCTATCATAAGTTCAGCTCAGCTAAGTGAACTGCTACATTGTCATTGCGATACCTGTGATGTAATTCCTCTGTGACACAGTTTTAAGTACCTGCTTGAATTAATATAGATGAAGAAAGCGCTGCTGGGTGCTTAAAAAAAAAATTCTCGCCCCAATCAAGCAGTAGAAATTTTCAAGGAGAGTGAAGGTTGATGGTTGTTAATTCACTTCTGCAGGAATTCATTGCTGATCACTGGTCCCTCTTCACATTTGTAAAGGTGCCCTCACTTTTGCTGAGTTATTTTATGAAAACCATTGTAATATCCAGTATTGCCAAGCTAAATATTTAGGTGTGAAAGCCTTGGACAATCTCTCTCTAGAGATCATCAGTAAAATGGACCACAGCTTTAAGGCTTGAAAAATCCTCGAAAATATCCTCTAAAATATTGACAAATGGGCTGCATTGCAGACCGAAAACACATGATGCAACAAAGAAAAAAATCAATTAGATAAAGGTTTTTAACATTTGTCTTGCGTAGCTAATGTATGAATAGGCCTGATTAAATATTCAGAAGTGCTTAGAAAAGTGCAGCACCACATTTCTTAGAGATTAAAAATGGTTTAAATGATAATGAGGGTATTGATCTGATATGGTGATTAAGTAGGAGCTGACAACAATATATATCATGTAAGATGCATCTGAGCAACTGGAGCTGGATAAATTACTACTGCGAGGTACTACTGCAGCATATTATATGTTTGTCTGGAGGTTTCAACTTGGAAAAGAAACAATGCTCATTTTCAGTTTATGGTCCAATTTCATATCTCATTGAAATCAATGGAACATGTGACACAGGAACATAAGAAGATAAGAAATAGGACCCGAGTATGTAGATCATATGGCCCTTTGAGCCACCTTTACATTCAATGCAACCATGGCTGATCTTCTGTCTTAATTTCACTTTCCTGCCTGCCGCCCGTTTCCATTATTTCCTTGAGAGACCAAAAATCTGTCTTTCTCAACTTTGAATATATTTAATAATGGAGGATCCTCATTCCTCTGGAGCAGAGAATTGCAAAGATTCGCAACATCTGAGTGAAGAAATTTCTCCTCATCTTAGTCTCGAATGGTCAACATCTTGTCCTGAGACTGTGTTGCTGTGTTCTAGGTTCCCCAGCCAAGGGAAATACCTTGAAATAGCCTGTCAGGCCCCTTCAAAATCTTAAAAGCAAAATACTGCGGATGCTGGAAATCTGAAACAAAAACAGAAAATGCTGGAAAAACTCAGCAGGTTTGACAGCATCAGTGGAGAGAGAAACGGAGTTGATGCTTCAAGTCCATATGACCTACGTTTCCCTTCAAAATCATGTTTGTTTCAATGGAATCACATGCAATTCTTCTAAACTTCAGGCAGTAAAAGCCCAATTTACTCAGCTCTTCATCCTAGGACAAGTCCCACATTCCAGGGACTAACTTATTGAATCTTCACTTTAACGCCTCTAAAGCAAGTACATTTTTCCTTAGTTTGGAGACCAAAACTGCAAACAGTATCCAGGTTTGGTCTTACCAGAGCCCTAGACAATTGTAACATGATTTCCTTATTCTTGTACTCCAATCACCTTTCAGGAAATGCTGATGTGCCATTTGATATCCCAGTTGGTTGCTGTATTTGCATGATAACCTTCTGTGTTCAAATACAACAACATTAACACTGAGAAGTTTTATATATCTTTAAAAAAAAAATTGTTTTTCTATTCTTATTACCAAAGTGAATAAACTCAAACTTTCCCAGATTTTAACTCTGTCACATTGTCACCCACTCACTTAACCCCTCCGTATCTCTTTGTAGCTTTTTATTGTCCTCCTCACAGCTTACATCCCATAGAACTTTGTATCATCAGCAAACTTGAATACTTTTGGTGTTTTTGTCCAAGCCATTAATACATATTGTAATTAACAGCAGCACCAGCATTGATCCTTGCAGTACTCCAAGAGCTACAACCTGTCAACTTGAAAATGCCCTGTTTATTCCTAATCTCCCATTTCTCTCCATTAACCAATCCTCTGCCCATGCTAATATATTACTGCCAACTCCATAAATCCTTATCTTATTTGTTAACCTTTTGTGTGGCACCTTAGAAAATGTCTTTTGGAAATCCAAGTATACTACATCTACTAGATCCCTTTTATCTACCCTGCTAGTTATGTCCTTAAAAGGCTTGAATACATTTGTCAAACACGATCTTTCTTTTGTAAAGCTATGTTGTCCCTGTGTATAGGCCTGGGTGGTTAGATTTTAGTTTAACCTGACTATTTTTGTATTGTATCCACTATAATAAATAATAATTTCAAGGGAGTCATTTGATATTAACACATGGCTAAAGAAGATGTCTTGTATTCTGTATTAACCACATGTATCAATAAAATTACTATATTAAGGTAGTAACCAGTCATGAAACAGATGATCATGCAAATAATGACTCTTGATTGAGTTATAAGTAATGAATCAATAATCATGTTAGCAAGACTAGATTTTCATTTAAAGCTTGTTAAGTTCAATTATTGTAAGTCTACATGTGTGAAAGAAAGTTCAGTTTCAGTAAACTGCTTGAGCAATTAAGCCTTCTTGTATTCCTCATAAGAGTCCCTCAGACCTAATGAATAGAGAAATTGTTCAAGATAATACAGACAGAGGGTGTGAAATAATTCCATTATATTTTTGCCTGGGATATTGAGGCCAGGAGGCTACTGTGATTGAGGATGAATTAAATTAACCAAGTAACAGCAAGGGTGTTGTAGGGCGGCCGAGTTATACTATTAATGATAGATCTGATCAGCAGATACTTCTTGGGTGAAAAGTTTAATTTTATTTACAATGTACTCAGCAGCAACTACACGTGTGCTTTCAACTCCAACTCTATCTCTACACTGACTGCTGAAGTAGCCCATGCTACTCTCCTATTGGTTACTAAGTATCATGTGATTTTCCTTAATAAGCATTATTCTTAAAGGTACATTATACACTAAATAAAAACATTATTATTAGGTTCCTCCCCCTTTAACTCAGCTATACAGATTATATCTACAAGTACATATTTTTCAAGACAACATTATATTTACACTGGGTAAGGGATTTAGGTAGTCTTTCAGGTGGTTTCCTTTTTCGTGTGGAATGTCGCAGCTCCAGAACTTCAGATTCTTTGTCAGGAACCTCCTTTTCCGGAGTTACCTGAACATCAAGTGCTTCGGTGGTATAGTAATTGTGGTTTTATTTAGTGTGTAATGTACCTTCAAGGATAATAATTGTTAGGGAAGATCATATGATCTGTAGTACCCAATAGGAGAGATGTGCGCACTATCTCAGCAGTGTAGAGATAGAGTTGGAGGTCAAAGCACACATGTAGCTGCTGCTGAGTATATTGTAAATAAACTTAATGTTTCCACCCAAGAAGTCTCTGCAGATCAACTCTATCATTAATAGCACAACTCGGCCATCCCACAACAAACTGGCAATGAGGTTGGGATAAAATAGGATTGAACAGAAGAAATCGGCACTGTACCTCGCCCAGTGATTTTAAGTAGCAAGCTCCATTAGTATTGAACAAGTTAGTCCTTCTCAAAATGCCACAACTTTGGAGAATTGATACTTTTGAACCTGCCACAGGTGATTGGTCTCAATACATAGAACGCTTCACGTTCTTTTGTCAAGCAAATGAAAATACGGGATTGAGAAGAGGCGAGCGATCCTCTTGAACACTTTTGGCAGCAAAACCTACAGTCTGATTGACAGTACCCAGTGTCCCAGATTCGAAGATTTTCGATGAATTGGTGGACCTCGTGTAGGGTCACTTTCAACCAAAGCCCTCAGTCAGTCACAATGCAGAGGTTTCATCCACTTTCTGCACTGGATGGCCGACCTCTTCAGTGCCACGTTGCCACTGACCACCTATGCCACTACATCCCAAGCTGGAGTGGTGAAACTGATGGGCCTCCTGCAGCCTGAGCGGGGTGCAGAGAACAACGTGGCAGGCTCCAACGACGTTCAGGAGGCATCCCAGGGATGTGTCACTGGTTCGGTGGGGCTGCAGCCTCCTTGCCTTTTGGGGCCATGTCTTCTTTGCAGCGATCCTGGGCTGGGAGCATGGAGAGTTGTACATGTGGCTGCACTTTACATATGGCACCAGTGTGATGCAGTGGCGAAGTGATGGCGTGGCGGGTGAATGAGAATCCGCCCATCATCAAAATGGTGTGTTTCCTGAGAATGCATGATTAATGGAGCAGAATTGGGACGATATGGCATGGAAATCTGTCACTGCGGCGGGTAAAGTGTCAGTTTTCTCACCTGCTACCCCACATCGCAAATCTGGGACATTTCCGCCCATTGCCTTCAGTTGGTCAGTATACTTTTTTCCATAGAACCATAGAGCCATAGAAAAGATACAGCACAGAAAGAGACCATTCAGCCCATTGTGTCTGCAGGGCCAAAAAATAAAAACATTTAAAAAACTAGCTATCCATTTTAATCCCACCTTCCAGCACCTGGTCCATCACCTTGCAGGTTACAGCACTTTAGGTGCAGGTCCAGGTACCTTTTAAATGAGTTGAGCGCTTTTGCCTCCACCACCAAACCAGGAAGTTAATTCCAGACATCTTTCACCTTCTGGGTGAAGAGGTTTTTCCTCATGTCCCCTTTAATCCTTCTACCAATCAGATTAAATCTGTGCCCCCAGTAATTGATCTCTTTGCTAGGGGACACAGGGCAGCCTTGTCTACTCTGTCTAGGCCCCTAATTACCATGTACACCTCAATCAGGTCATCCTCAGCCTCTTCAGTTCCAAGGAAAACAACCCCAGCCTATCCAATCTCTCCTCATAGCTGCAATTCTCAAGCCCTGGCAGCATTCTTGTAAATCTCCTCTGCACTATCTCCAGAGCAATTATGTCCTTCCTGTAATGTGGCAACCAGAACTGTGCACAAAATTCCACCTGCGGCCTAATCAGCATTTTATACAGTTCCATCATTACATTTCTGCTTTTGTATTCTATACCTCACCGAATAAGGTAAAGCATTCCATATGCTTTCGTTACCACCTCATCCACCTGCTCTGCCACCTTCAGGGACTTGTGGACATGCACACCAAGGTCTCTCACTTCATTTACCCCTCCAAATATCTTCACATTGATTGTGTATTCCCTAGCTTTTTTTGCACTCCCCAAATCCATTTCCTCACACTTCCAGAGTAGAATTCCATCTGCTACTTTTCCACCCATTCAACCAAATCATTGATATCATTCTGGAGACAACAACAATCCATTTCGCTATCAACTACATGGTCAATTTTTGTGTTATCTGCAAATTTCCCAATCATGCCACCCACATTTAAGTCCAAATCATTAATATATACAACAAACAGCAAGGGTCCCAATGCTGAGCCCTGTGGAATATCACTGGAAACCGCTTTTCCATTTATAAAAACATCCATCAACAATTACACTTTGTTTCCTGATGCTGAGCCAATTTTGAATCCAACTCACCACATTCTCCATATCCCATGGGCTTTTACTTTTTTGACCAGTCTGCCGTATGGGACCTTGACAAATGCCTTACTAAAATCCATGTAGACAACACCAATGCACTACCCTCATCAATCTTCCTTGTTACTTCTTCGAAAAATTTGATTAAGTTAGTGAGATGCAACCCTCCCCTAACAAATCCATGCTGACTATCCCTGAGTAATCTATTCCGTTTTACTTGAATCTTTATCTTGTCTCAGAATTGATTCTAATAATTTGCCCATCGCAGAAGCCAGATGGATAGGCCTATAATTTTCTGGCTTATCCCTCACACACTTTTTAAATAATGGTACAACATTTGCAGACCTCCAATCATCTAGGACTTAGCCTGTATCTAGTGAGGATTGGAAAATGATCGTCAGAGCATCCGTTATTTCCTCCAATGTTTTCTTTAACAGCCTGGGATATAATCCATCTGGCCCTAGTGGCTTATCCACCTTTGAGGATATCAGGCCCTCCATTATGTTTATTACATCTAATATTTCACACCCCTCTTCTTTAACTGGAATACCCACTCCATCCCTCTCCTTAGTGAAGACTGAAACATAGTATTCATTGAGAACCCTGTCCAACTCTTCAGCCTCAGAGCACGTTACCATGTATTTCCCTGATCGGCCCTACCCTTTCCTTAGTTATTCTCTTGCTCTTAATGTCCTGGTAAAACATCTTTGGGTTTTCTTTGATTTTACCTGCCAATATTTTTTAATATCCTCTCTTTGCTTTCCTACTTACCTTTTTTACTTCACCCCTGTACTTTCTATATGCCTTTAGGCTTTCTACAGTATTAAGATTATAGTGACTGTCATAAACTTTATTTTTCTGCTTCCTTGTATATGTAGCAATTGTAAGTAAAACCTTTCCTACTGTTTTAGGGATCATGTGATTGTACCGACAAATCAGCCTTAAGCGCAGGTAAGCTTAGGGGTAGATTTTTCTAGTTGTGGACCTCGTTCAAGCATTTAGCTTCTGCATAGCTCTGTAAATAGAGTTAACCATTTCAAGTAAGAAATCGGTCTGGTACACCAAGTTTATTACAGTATACTTCTGGATAACCAGGGGGCTCTAAATTTGGCAGTACCACACTTTTTCTTTATGTGGATAGGTATACACCATGCCCGTAGAATCTCGCTTGTGAATGCCTCCCACTGATCTGTCACTGATTTCCCTTCAAGTAGCTGTAACCAGTCAACTTTCACCAGATCACCTCTCAGCTTTGTAAAATTTGTCTTCCCCTTTTACTCCTGTTTTATCTACATCTTTTTCCATAATTATATTAAATCCAACTGTATTATGATCACTTTCTCCAAAATGGTCACCCACTGCTACTTCATCCATTTTCCCAGCTTCATTTCTAATACTAAATCTAGAATTGAACTCCCTTTCCTTGGGCTTGTTATGTGTTAGCGAAAAAAGTTCTCCTGAATGCCGTTCAAGAATTTTGCTCCCTTTGTGCCTATTACTCTGTTCATACCCCATGATATTAGGGTAGTTGAAGCCCCAAACTATTACTATCCTATTGCTTTTGTACTCAGAAATGTGCAGACATGTTTGCTCTTCTATCTTCCTCTCACTATTTGGGGCACTATAGTACACTCCCAGTAGTGTGGCTGCCACCTTTTTATTCCTGAGCCCAACCCATATGGCCTCATTTGATGAATAATTTATTATATCATCCCTCTTCACAACTGTAATTGATTATTTATCCACTAATGTTACACCCCCACCATTTCAACCCCTTTCTATCCTACCTGATAACTCATATCCAGGGATGTTGAGCTGCCATTTGTGCCCCTCTTTAAACCAAGTTTCCATTAAAGCAATGATATGCCCTCAGTTTATTGGCTTTGTTTGCTATACTCATTGCATTTAAATAAGTATATTTTAACATTGCCTAATTCCTATGCTGTAAACCTTTGCTTGAATAAACTTTCTAAAAGTTAATATCCAAAAGTTTTGTTTTTGCCTTCATTAGTTAAGGGTTGTCCAAGCCAAAGTAAATTTATTGGGCCACTCATAAATTGGTGACAAATTGAGGTGGCTGAGATTAATTGTGTTACAGATAAAACCAGAATACAATCAGATGGCACCTGTCTGATCATACCATGATCTTTTCAAGTGCATTATTCAGATTCCCTTAGTAATAGATTCCAACATTTTCCAGACAACAGATGGCAAGCTAAGTGGCCTGTAGTTCCCTGCGTTCTCACTCCCACCTTTCTTAAATGGCAGTATTACATTTGTTGACTTCCAATCTGCTGAGAACATTCCAGAATCCAGGGAATTTTGGTGCATCCATAATCTTTCCAGATTATGCTTTAGGACCCCAAGGATGTAGGTCACTAGGTCCTGAGGATTTGTCAGCTTTTAGCCCTTGGAGTTTCTCTATTTGTTTTTTCTCTACAGGTATTAATTACTTCAGGTTCCTCATTCTGATTAGCCCTTTGGTGACCATCTATTTCTGATTTATAATTTGTTCCTTCTACAGTTAAGATACACGAAAGCCTGAATTTCATTCCCAAATCGGAAGCTCAGAGTTGGGAAAATTCCTGACTCCACAAACCTGACTTTGGAGAAAGTGCAACAAACAGCTGGATTTTAGTTCCATTGGGGGTGGGTGCTAACTGGAGTCGGGCATGTTGACCCCGGAAATCGTGTGGACGTGGCAATATATACTGCCATGTTCCGAGGTGGTCTGTTTGAATAGCATACCTTGGAGCTCTGGGATTTTGCACCAGATGTAATACGTGCAATAAAACAAAAAAAAAGACCTCTAGCCCTCACTCCTCACAGCCCTTTACCACCCAATCACTCCCCATGCCCCACCTATGCAGACCTATGCCCCTCTATCCACACCAATGGCCCTCTGTAGCCCCATACCAACTTAGTGTCAACTCATGCCAACCCATGACACCCCCACCCACCAACCACCTTGCCAACTCATTTAGTATTCACCATGGGCAGACATTAGGATCCATGGAGAGATGAAATAAAATAATGTCCTAAGCATCTACTACAGGCATCACTGCATTAAAAAAATGGTCTCATTGATAATAGCCTACTCTTTACATTCAGATCCCTTCAAGTACTTAGTCCCCTATTAAAGCCTTTGTATTCATAGCCCCACAACAAAGACAACTAATCCTATTATAACCACTTAGAATTGTCAATCAAACTGTGAATTTAGAGTCCCATCTCCCACAAACACTGTCATAACATTTGGAAGCAGTTGAGCAGCACTAATACCATAATGACAACCGTTAGGCTTATGTCAACAACAGGAGTGAAACTGCAAGCACCAAGTTTTTTCAACTGTAGACTGGCAGCTCTTTTCACAAAATTAGAGAGAAGGCTTTTTTTTGCTTGAAAGTTCCACAGACCTTATGCACTTCATGCACATTCATGTCTACTCTTAACAATTCCTGGTCTGTCCAAAGGGGCACCTGACCTCTCCAAGGATACCTGATCTCTCCCAAATGGATATATGAGCTCTCCAAAAATGTTCCTTACCTCTCCAAAAGGGCATTTTACCTCTTCAAAGAACTCTGGTAGCTTTAGAAATTTTTGTCAAATGATAAAGCCCACGAGTTGTATTTCAAAAAGCTGGATGGTGAAAGTTGCTCCTGTTTGAAGGCAGTTGCACTTCTACATGTGCAGTTGCCTCCATGAACTGTGGATGTGTGAAATATGATCTGCCTGCACTCACCCTTTTCTGGGAAAGATGGTGGGTGAAAGACTTTTATATTCTGGGCCCCAGCGCCATTTTGGATAAAATTTTTTTTATTATTTTATGGGATGTGGGCATCGCTGGCTAGGCCAGCATTTATTGCCCATCCCTAATTGCCCTTTAGAAGGCTGCCTTCTTCAACCATTGCAATCCTTGCAGTGTAGGTACTCCCTCAGTGCTGTTAGGGAGGAAGTTTCAGGATTTTGACCCTGCGACAGTAAAGGAACAGCGATATACTTCCAAGTCAGGATGGTGAGTGGCTTGGACGGGAACTTCCAGCTGGTGGTGTTCCCATGTGTCTGCTGCTCTTGTCCTCCTAGATGTTAGCAGTCATAGATTTGGAAGGTGCTGCATAAGGAGCCTTGGTGAGGTTCTACAGTGCACACACTGCTGCTACTGTTCATTGGTGATGGAGGGAGCGAATGTTTGTGGATGGGGTGCCAATCAATTGGGCTGCCTTGTCCTGGATGGTGTCAGGTTTCTTGAGCATTGTTGGAGCTGCACTCATCCAGGCAGGTGGAGAGTATTCCAATACACGCCTGACTATTGTCTTGTAGATGGGAGGGAGGCTTTAGGGAGTCAGGATGTGAGCTGCTCACTGCAGGGTTCCTAGCTTCTGACCTGCTCTTGTAGCCACTGTACTTATATGGCTAATCCAGTTCAGTTTCTAGTCAATGGTAACCCCAGGATTTGATAGTGGGGGATTCAGTGATGGCAATGTAATTGAATATCAAGCAGCAACGGTTAGATTCTCTTCTGTTGGAGATGGTCATTGTCTGGCACTTGTGTGGTGTGAATGTTACTTGCCACTTGTCAGCCCAAGCCTGGATATTGTTCAGGGCTTGCTGCATTTCAGTGTGGACTGCAAAAACGCATGCCTAAATATCAGTTCAATGTCTTTGCCTCTAAGGAACCAGCCTTAGCTACTCTCCTACTTTTGACACACTTGTAAAAGCTCTTAAAATCTGATGTTACATTCCTATCTAGTTGACTCTCATGTTTTCCTTTTATGCCCTTTTCATCAACTTTTTGTTGCATTTTTCTGGTTTTGATAAATGCAGTCAATCCTCAAGCTTATAACCATTCTTTACAACATTATATGCCTCTTCCTTTAATCTAATACTATCCTTAATTTCCCAATAAGCCACAGATGTATATTCTCATTTACGTTTTTGTTTTTTAATGGAATGTATTGTTAAATGTTTTTCACTGTTTATTTACTACCATACCTTTTAGTTTATTTATCTAATAAGCCTTAGCTAGCTCTCCCCTCATATCCATGTTGCAGGATTTGTTCCAGTTTGAGATTCTTGTTTTGGACTCGAGTATGTCACTCTCAAACTTACTGTGGAATTTAATTGCATTATGACCACATTTTCCCAATGGATCTTTTGCTATGAGATTGTGAATTAGCACTACCTCATTGCATAGTAATAGATCTAAAATAGCATTACCCCTAGTTGATATACAATGTCTTCTTCCTGGAAACTGTTGTGAAAACATTATACAAACTAACTTCTGTATGAAGATTAAAGTCCCCCACAGTTATTCCATTGCCTTTGCTACAAGCTCCAGTTATTCCCTGCTTAGTGCTCTATCCAAAGATATAACCATTGTTAGAGGGCCTATAAGTTACTCCCATATGCATTTTTGACATTTAGGGCAGGATTTTACAGTCGGCATGCGGCAGTGGGCCCAACATTCCAACACGTAAATGACGCACGATGACGTCAGGCGTGCATCCCGACATCATCGTGGTGTCCTGTGATATTTCGTTCAGCAGGCACACGACAGAGTTGGCTGTGCACCTGCTGATATGTAACCAGCCTATTAAAGCCAATAAGAAAGTTGGTGGGCAGGCAAAAAGGCCAAGCTGGATGAGGTTTCCTAAGGCTTTTATTAAATAAATAACATTTTTTCCCTAAATATAAAAACATGTCCCACCTCATGTGATACAGTCACATGAAATGGGACATGTTGAAGTAAATTTTTGAAGTGCGAAAGAGTGCTGGCCCCGACTCTCCCTCCTCCTCTGACCCTCACAGGTAGCGCTGAGCACTACTGCTCGTGTATTATGCTGGGTGGGCCTTAATTGGCCCGCCCACATAATATGATGGTGCGGAGCCTTAATTGGCCCGCCTGCTGCCTAAAAAATTCAGGCCCTATTGTTCCTAATCTGCACCATACTGATTTAGCTTCCTGAGCTTCTGAACCAAGATCTCTTTTTACAATATTCTTATGTCACCCTTTACTATTAGGCTACTCCTCCTCTTCTTCCATTCTGTCTCTCTTTTCAAAATATTGTGTGTCCTGGAATATTTATTTCCCAACTTGGATCACTTGTAACCTTGGGCTGAATCTTACATTGGGGATGTCCAGTGAAGAGGAACTCCCTCCTTGTAGAGCTGCCAGCCAATCAAATGGCTGACAGCTCTCTTGTCCCAGTAGTGTCACCAGTGGCAGTGACCACTGCTGAGACTGCAACAGTCCCAGATGAAGTCTGGACTGTGAGGTGAGCCTGGGGTCTCATTGGGGCTAGCCTGGCAGGACCTGGTGAAGGGAGGCAAGTGGTGTGGGGGGAGCAGTGGGCGATATGGGGAGCTAACACCCTGATGGGGGCCTTCAATTTTCTTAGTGAGCCACCAGTCAGAACACTTGTTGCAGACTCGGCTGCCATGGATACAGTTCCAGCAGTGGTGGGAGGGGGCCCTTAAGTGGTGGTTAAGTGAAGAGCCTCAATTGGCCCATGAGTGGGTAGGCCGACCATTGACTCCACTGCTGCTGGTAAAATCACTGTGGAGGCGGGCATGGGAGGTAGGCAGTGGACACAATCCCACTGTTACAGTTCCCCTTGCCTGCCATCCTATCGCAGGATTATGGCCCATGACCCTGTATTGGTGACTTGATCTAAACCATCGTTCTCCATTTGTGTTACTAGTTTGTCCATCTCCTTGCAAATGCTTTGCATATTTGAATAAAGAGACTTTATTTTTTTAACCACAATTCTTTACATGGACCTGCAGATTCTGCATTACCGTCCCTTATACCCCTGTTCTTGTGGTTACCTGAATCACTACACTGCTCTGATGTCTTGATGCTTCTCTTTATATTTCTAAATTACTCTTCATCTGACCCCTCCTCGCCCCCTCCTTTTAGTTTAAAACCTTACTCACAGCCCTAGTTAGATGATTGGCCTGATGCTGACCCCAGCCTAGTTTAAATGGAGCCCATCCAAAAAAAAACCTCCCTCTTTCCCCAGTACTCATGTCAGTGCTCCAAGAAACAAACCCCCTTCTTCCCACATCACACTTTGAGCCTCATGTTTAATTTTCTAATCTGCTTGATCCTAAACCAATTTACATGTGGTTTAGGTAGAAATCCAGAGATTATTATCCTTGAGGTTCTGCCTAATAAATTTGAACCCAGTTCCTGAACTTCTGCAGAACCTCATTCTTGGTTCTACCTTTGTTGTTTGTTCCTACAAACAACAACTGGATCCTTCCCCCCTCCCACTCCAAGTTATTTTCCAGTCACAAATTCATTACATCCTCCCTCAACATGGTCCCAATAAGAGTCAATGCCTCAACTTCATCGGAAGCACGATTGCAGGAGGCTTGCGGAAGAATATTGAGAGAGCCCTGAAATCCTGAGTATAGATATTTGGGGCTTTGTTACATGAATCATTATGGTCAGGTTTCACTTTCCAATTGAAGTTATTGCATCTTCCATCCACTAATGCGTTGCCACCCAGAATTTAGGCTTAGGTTAATGAAATGACTTGAGTTGATCAGTATGATGCTGCTACTTCTCAATACAGTAGCACAGGCCTTTAGCCTGGGCTATATGACATAAAGACCACTTGTGGGTCAGGGCTAGGCTTACAAGTTTTGATTTATATAAAATTTGCCAAACATCCACATCCCCTTATGCAGAAACAGTATGGGATATTTTCATAAATTAATTCCCACCAATACAAGTTCAAGGACTAGGTTACACAGAAATGTTTGGGTTATGCCCTGCATTAAATTAAGTTATTGAGATAGCAAAGCACAACATCTTACATGCAGTGCATGTGAAATATAGGTACCAATTATAACATTATAACTCAATATCAAGGACTTTTGGAGTTTACATTGGCTGCTAACACTCTCCTCAGCAAGACTAGATTGAAGTTCCCCAAGGAGCTCAAATCTGTTGTAGCCTTTATAGTTTTAATTACATTTGACAAATATCAGTGCAAATGTCATCAGGCTCTGTCTGTATCCTTTTGACATGTTGACTTGTTTAATGGTAAAGGTTAGCTGCTATCATTCGTTGTGCAAGACTGTTAATATAGTAGGTTGTTTATTACACCCTGGATATTTTATATGAGTGCTCATTAGTTTTCTGGGCATTCAAAGTCTTAATCTCTTCCAAGAACATCCATAACACAACCTCTATTTATACCGGATTACTTCCCTGCATTCTCCTTGACAGATTTACTATATGCCCACTATATTTCTTGTCTCTTCTCACGGGCGCTTAACGAGGTAATGTCTTTTACACTCTGGGCTTGACCCTGAACAGCCACATAGAATGAAACTTTAATATGTGGTGCTGATAGGTTACTTTACAATTCAGACACAAGAATTATGAGATAAAATGAGAGCACACACAAGTGCCTGAATTAAATATTAAACTTTATTAGATCAGACATACAATGCAAAATTCTATTCTACTATGGACTCTGTACCCACCTACAATAAATGTCCTTAGCAGATTCAAAGACAGTTTATAGAATTTACAATAATAGTGTCACTCAACACACACACGCACACACATATACACACACACACACACATACATTTCAAACAGAATACTAGTTCTTCTTAGTGTAGCTGACAATTCAATGCCCTTCTTATTCCACCTGGCTTAGCCTAGCCAGCAATGCAATGCTCTTCTTAGTTTAAATGTCAATACAATGCCCCATCTTAGTCTACCTGGCAAAGCAATGGCTGGAAGTTTCCAGCCCCTCACGCTGGTGGGATCTTCCAGTCCTGCCAATGTGAATGGAGATTCCAATGGCTCACCAGCCTCGCCACAGGGGAACTCGCTGCAGTGAGGGCTTGAAAAGATCCAGCCAATGCCCTTCGTAGTCTACTCTTTTCAATAAAGATGCTCGCACAATATAAGGCCCAATTATGTTTCAATTAAATGGTCACCCATCATTCCAAAGTGGCAAACTCCTTTTGATTGTTGATATATTTCTGACAATAGGTCAGGCTTCCTAAGATATTCTTCTGACGATGAGTTGGATTCCCTTAAATATTCTTCCAACGATGAGTTAGACTCCCTTTAAATGTCTAATTCTGAGCACAGAGCAAGCTTTCTTCTGAAGGTGAGTTGACTTTGCTATTTTGATGAAGCTCTCCTTCCAAGATCTGTTACGTTGCTTCCTTGTTGACTGCATTCTCATTCTGATGCCTTGATTGCAGTAACAAAGTTACCTTAATAGCTTCTTTAATTATTTTTCCTTGCAATGCTGTACAGGATATTACATCTCCTATCAACATTTGCCTTAGATCATGAAAACCAAAAGTAGACATCCTTTTGTTTAAAATTTAAAGTTAAAGCCCACAAGACACTCTCTCTCATAGAATTCCTTTGAGTAAATTACATCATGTGTGTCATAATTAAAGTTTTGATAAACATAGGATTGTAGCTTTAAGGATAATCCTGTGTTGTAAGGTCTGATCTGTGAAAACCAATTCAGACACAAGAATTATGAGATAAAATGAGAGCACACACAAGTGCCTGAATTAAATATTAAACTTTATTAGATCAGACATACAATGCAAAATTCTATTCTACTATGGACTCTGTACCCACCTACAATAAATGTCCTTAGCAGATTCAAAGCAGCGCAGGGACCTCTAGGGTGTGGTTCTTCTTTAGTTATAGAGTTAGATGCACACATGTAGCTGCTGCTGCTGTCTTGTAAATAAAGTTCAATGTTTTCACCAAGAAAAGTTGTCTGGAAAATAAACTCTATAACAACGTGAAAACTGCAGCAACAGTTGATTGGTTGAACTGATCAAACCACAACAATCTAGACACCAAACCTTCGGATTAGAATTGTTTATTGACAAGGCCCATTGAGCTCCATGTAACCTCATCCAGGCCTCTGTTGTTGTCTGGTTGGGTCCATTTGGCCAGCTTTCTCTCCATATCCCTTTTGGAATTATAGGCAATGAGGATGCCCAAGGACAGCCTGGTTTTGGACCTTGGACCTCATTCATACTTTATGCAGATTGCTGGTGCTGCTGCTCCTCCACAGGTTGCTAATGCATTGCAGACACTGGTTATAGGGTTACCTGCCAGATGACAGTGGCCAGAAAGCAAGTGACCCAAGAAAGGGTTGGAGTGGGAACTGGAGGGAAGTCTATTGCAATGACTGTGAATTTAGGTTTATACTCTAGCTCTTTCTGATTCCACAGGAAGATGTTTAAAAATTGCTGACCATTTATGTCCAAGAAGTAGATGTAACACAGATCCTTTCGTATCTAAATAACCCTATGAATATAAAAAACATTCTCCAATCTCTCCACTTGCTCTTTTGACGATCTTAAACTGAGTTACATTTTTACCAATCTCTCAAAATAAGTTTTCTGAATAAATATCCCATAATTTAGAATATCTCTATCAAATCTCTGTATAACCTGGTAAAAACAAGCTTCAATTTTTCTTGTCTCTGCATTTTTTTATCTAGAAAACTCAGTTATTGCCTCCAAAAATGCTATTAAATTTGTCAGACATGATTTATCTTCAAAAAATTCATGCCGGCTAGCCTTAATTAACCCATGACTTTCTTGATAAGTATTAATTTAATTCCTTACTGGCTTTAAAAGCTTACCCACTGTTGATGTCAGATCAAGTAATCCATGATAACCTGAATGCCGCCATTCTCCCGTAGAGATTAGAAAGGACTCAAATTCAATTCAATGAGTTAGCTGATCTGAGCCCAGGAGGAGCATAGGAGGAATACAATAAGCCTCAATCCACTTGGATCAGGTAGAGGAACAGAAAATCAGTCAAGGTTCCTATTCCCAAAGTCGACTCAGTGAGCCCTGCTGAAATCTGTATATGGATTGTAGACAGCTTTGGGATTAACTGTGAAGTCCCCTGCAGTCAAATAAATTGTGGCAGTTGTTGCCTTGGCTTATCCATAAAAATAGCCACTTGGGTAGTAAACAAGGGACTGCCAACACTTGTGAATTTATGCCCAGCACAAGTAAATGCTTCGGGAATGGAAGGGGAAATAAACTAAGGGAGAAAAAAAAACCCAAATTGAAATTCCAACTCAAGTTTACTATGTTATTCAATGGTATATATTGAGCAGACTGAGAAATAATTCAGTATCACTCAGCTACTTCTTGCTAAATTAAAATAAAAGCAAGTCTGCTGTTAACTTACTCTTCTTTCATCATAAACATCTGCTCATTTCTCTTTCAAATTAAAGGTTTCACCAAAGAGACACAAATCTCCATCTTTTCATATTAATTTTGTTTAAAATGAATCACATTTTTGTTTGGCTGTCTTAATAGTTTTCCCAGAAAAAGTGACATAGACCAAACATTTCCAGTCCCGTTAGTATCAGGCATCATGGTGTGTGTGTGTGGGGCGGGAGGGGGGCAGTGGGAACAATATGGTGAGAAGGCCAGATATTGGTTTTATGCCGTTGTGAAACCAGTTTGCGATTGCCCGCTCCACCTGTCAATGATGGGCCATGTTTTGCGCCGCTGCATGTAGGGAACCTAATTTCAATACTTCAGCATCTCGTTATAAACCCTGCTCACCAAAATCATTCCACCACGCTGGATTATCCAGGCACATCGGCTTGATTGCACGCCGACTTGTTTCACAACTGTACTTAAGCAATGTGCTCCTAGCGAGCTGCACTTCGCTCGGGACTTCGAGATTTGTTTGCCTACCTTGCTTCGGGCAGCACTGTGGTCATCAGCGCCAGGCTTCACGGGCAAAACTTCATCACTTTTATGGGTGGCTCAGGGGCAAGTCTCTACCTACCAAAAAAGCCGTAAGGTGGGGGTGTCTTTTCAACTGCTGCAGGGCTGAGGCTGGCTTGGGGAAGGGGAAGAAGTGGCTTCAGGCAAGCAAAGATGCTGCAGGCAAAAGCTGCACTGGGGAAGTGGGGTGTCCCAGGGTGTGTGCAGGGGCACATTTTGATCAGTGCAGGTAACCTCAAGATGGTCAGAGCTGAGGATGCAGTCTGCAGAGGAGATGAGGCCAGATGGAGATGTAAGGGTATGTGTGTGAGAGAGTGGGTGATGATGATCCTTGAGTTGGCAGTGAATGCAAAGCCAGTGAATGTGTGAGTTTGGTGTGATAAGATGGTTGCCTTGCCCTGGCGGCATGGATGAGATCATTCATCCATTTTCTGGACTAGATGGCTGACCTCTTAAGTGCAGCATTGGCACTGACCACCTCTGTCACCACCTCCCAAGCCAGAGTGGTGAAACTGATGGGCCTCCTGCGGCCAGAGCAGGTGCAGATGACATTGCGATGGGCCTCTGCGGTGCCCAGAAGGCAACCACGGGATGCATCATTGAATTAGCTGGGGGGGGGGGGGCTGCAATCTTCCCGGCTTTTGGGGCCACATCATCACTGGAGCAGTCCTGGGTTGCAAACATCGAGAAGTGTGCGCACAGTTTAAATGGGGTGTCTTGCATGAGGAAGCAGCGAGGTAACGGTGTGACAGGAAAATCAATGGCCACCCGCCAACGAGATGGCATGTTTCCTGTGGCTGCATAATTACTGAGGTGGGAATGGACGATACGGTACAAAAACCTGCCATTGTGGCCAGTGGGTAAAAAGGCTATTTTCCTGCCCACTACCATACTTTGTGCAAATCTGGGGCGATTCCACCCATAGTATCAAAACTTTTTGTCTTGCACTCATCAGGACAGCTGTGCAAGATAAACCAACAGTAAAAGGAACAATAATTTCTACTTCATGAGAGGAGAGTGCTGGCAGATAGACTCTGATTGGTAGAGGCTTTGCCATGGAAAATGCAGCAGAAAATGGTTAACTATTAACTGCCAAGCTTTGTTTCAAATTCAAACCAGGCTGGTCGATTGTGGATGGTCAATGTATTGCCATGGGGAATGAACCAGGGATTGGCTGGCCCCCAAGCTTTTGTTTAGTTGGCAAAGTTATAATGTCTGCAAAGGACAGGGCCTTGTGTGTGAACATATGTGGCATCTAACATGCATAAGTGAGCTATACTGCAAGCCCATTGGGAATCTTAAGTTGGCTTTCAGTGCAATCCTTAGCACAACCAGTTTTGTTCAACAAGTGTTGTTCAATCACAGAATCATATCTAATGTTGGGCCCTATGTTTTGAGTTTTGAAAGCACTGGCTGGCTGGGTATGGTAAATACTTTGCCAAAGGGTCCTGTTCACACATAGGACCCTAGAATTTGCAGAAAGAATGAGCATGTCCACACATTACACCTTTTCCAACTAAACAAAAGCTTGGGAGACTGCCATTCCCTGGTCCATTCCCCATGGCTATGTCTTTACCAATCAGGGTCAACCTGCCTGGCTTGAATTTGAAACAAAGCTTGGCAGTTAACAGTTAACTGTTCTCTGCTGCAGAATAAATTGTTGTTCCCTTTACTGTTGGTTTATCTTGCTTAGACATCCTGATGAGTGCAAAACAAAAAGCTTCAACAGTATTTTTCTTTTCTTCAGCAATAATCAAGTTCTGTTCTACCAAATGACTATTTTAATAGTTATTGTGAATGCTCTGCTGGAAAACGTTCTGAAAAGTGCATCATTTCTGAAGTAGGAATGTTTTTATGTCAATAACAATATAGGGAAAGACTTTATGTGAAGCAACTATTTAGTTGTGCATGTCACAAAACATTTTGTTGTAATCCTATTTATTCTTTCTTAAAATTGTTAGGGATGCCCCTTCATTTTCACATTATTTTCTTCCATTTTCTTTGACTGTCTGAGCCACACATCAAGTATGGCTAAGAGTAAAGGTTGGTATTTTGTTTTGACACCTTTACCAATGTTGCTGATGGTGTACTATTAGGAAGCTTGTAGACATATCTTGGTGACATAAATCTCCACAGGTGTGAGGAGGGGTGTCTGACTTATGCCTGGCTTCCCACTGCTTAAATTGAGACTCACTGTGGGGAGAACGAATGTGAAACTGTGACACCATAGTCTTTAGAGTTGGGAATCACATTTGTAATGAATAAAGGTCACAGTTTTCAAGGCAAAATTGATTTGATCGGCATAAAACTGTATCCTTTGCAAATGTGATTTTATTAAACTGGGCAGAAACTGTGATGCATTGCATGAGAGGATCAATGCACACCTTTGTAAAATAATATGCTACAGCTTTGCATCAGATAAAATCTAAACTTCACTTGTCAACCATTACAAGTCACTTATCTTGATTGTAAATGGATGGAATCATGGAATGAAATTCCCAGAATACACACATAATTCCTGCATAATAAAAATTCAATTTGCGCTAGTAGGGGTAATGTTATGAATTTCTACATCCAACAGAGAACATCACCACTGAGATCACAAAATGGGGGCTTATACGTGATTTAAAGATGATTTTCCAGGTCAGTAGATCATGGGGAGTATGTGCTCACAATGCCAACATGTGCTCCCAGCAGGTAAGGTTCCCAGCCAGCAACACAATAGACAATGGAATTATGTTACTAATTCAGTGCACGTAAAAATCTGAAAACAAAATACCACCTTTGATAGCTGACATGAGTTTCTTGCTCTTGCTTTAAATTGTATCATTGCACTTTGTGTGCATGCGGTGCTGTTCCATCAGTCAAACAGTTGTTAATGTTATTCTCCTGACTTCGGAGTTACTTTAACTGTGCTCTTGATGCTGATAAAATGTATGGGGAAGTGTTTGTTATGAAAGCCAACAGAGCAGCTTCAATCTCTCCCTGTAACCTCTAATGAGTAAAATCTTCTGGTAATGCATAGCTCATTTTATTCAGAAGAAAATCCTTGAAATGTTGAATTTCATTTACTGCAGCATACCAGCTCAGATCTCTGCTGGGAATTCTTTAATTGAAGTGATAATCCAGCTGAATGAACCAGTAGATGGAGTTGTGACACAACAGGAATGCAATGCAAATTTTGTCGAGTTTCTGCGCAAAGTTTTGATAAACATGTCTCTCAGTGGAATCTGGCCTTTTAAGGAGTTTAACAAACTATACTTCTTTGTCTGATGTAGACCAAAGTGTGGCAGCATCACATCTCTGTGTTAGAACAGCTGGCTACAAATAATTTATTTTCTTTTGTGGTTAGAATTAGTTATTTATGATTTACAGTTTGGTAAAATGGACAGAGTTCTGGTAGCACACTTTCTGCTGATATATAGGCATGTCAGGCATTTTATTTGATTGCGAGAAGTAATTCCCCTATAGCAAGGAAACACGGCCAAAGATATTGACACTCTAATCAAAAAGATCATTCAAAACAGAACAAAAATCTTCCAAAGCATCAAATAATATGAGAAGTTATGTGAGAATATCTCTCACATAGGAAGCCATACAGGAATATGGGAGTTCTACTCCTTTGCAAGATCAGGGTTTGACGTGTATATGTCACAGCTAAACTTGCCATTTTTTATGCACTGACCACCCCTACCATCCACTCCTCCAACCCACCCCAATCAGTGTGTCTGGGCAGTGTAAAAGCAATAAATATAATTAGCTGCCCTGCCACCTCTCTCTGCTTTGGAATCAACCCTTTAATGTACCAACCCAAAAAATTGATGTACGTGCTGGACTCTTACACCTGGAATTTCCTCTGTTTCAGAAGTAGCTGCGAATATACCTCAAGCATCTATAGCTTCCAAAAGATTAGTACCTTTACCATCCAAATTTTAGATGCGTTTTCTGATCAATTTCAATTCATGTAATTGCAGCTTGGTACCTAGCCTCCCAGGAAAACCCATGACTGAAAATAGAGACTTGCTCATCAACGCCATGCATCATTAACCATATACATGCATGTGCACACACACACACACACACACACACACACACATGCATACACATGCATACACACACACATGTACACACGTGTGCACATACACGCATACGCACAAACACACACTCATGTGCATGCATGCATGCAGACACCCGCAATACCTCATTGTTGCTGGACAGAAGTGGGTGTCATCCTGGAGATACAACTATCAAGCCTTTCCCCTTCTCCCCTTAGACCTAACATGGGAAAGAGAGTCTCTGATAGGCCAGATCTTCTATAGGAGTTCTACCCTCTAGTCAATAAATGTTACCCCTCCCAGAATGACCAGTATAGCTGCCTACCAATAAAGAATTATTTTCAGAACCATTAATTTGCAGACTTCAGTATGAGCAATCCTCTCTGCATTTCTTCCTGTACGCCCCAACAATCCCTTGTAAACACTGTACCATGCTCACCATCTGTTTCAGATCTTCCACTCAAGACAGGCAAAGTTATATCATCATGGAGCAGTTGCAGGATTATGAGAAAGTTTCTTGGACATCCAAATCTTTAGAGCATGATCCACAGAGCTTCGCAATTTAGTGAGTCTGATGCTTTGGTCAGGTTGATGAATGCAATGGTGTGTGTCTGGTTTTGTTCTCGACATTTTTCTTGGATTTTCCTGCCAGCAAATGACATGTCAAAGGTTCTTCTGAAAGGTCTAAAGCCACACTGTGGATGGAATGTTCTGTGCTCATTGGCATCGGGCATCATGACAGTCGTGAGTGGACAATATGGCGGGCAGGCCAAAAATCGGTTTCACGACTTTGTGAAACTACTTTGTGATCATCCACTCTGCCGGTCGATGGTGGACTGTCTGTCCCGCTCCCAGGGACTTCATTTTAGTATATCTGCATATTATTATAAGCCATGCTCACCAGAATCACCCACCCCACCCCCCATGCTGAATCATCCGGGCACGCTGATGTGTTTCACAACTGAATATAAGCGATGTGCACCTGGTGAGCTGCACTTTGCTTGGGACTTTGAGGGTTCTTTGCCTACTTTGCTTCAGGCAGCACTCACGGTCATCAGTGCTAGGCTACGCAGGCAGCACCACATCACTTTTAGGGGGGATCGCAGGCAGGTCTCTATTTATGAGGCAAGCCATAAGGCAAGGGTGGCTTTTCAACAGCTGCAGGGCTAGGATTTACTTGGGGAAGAGGGAGAAGTGGCCTCAGGCAAGCGGAGAGGCTGCAGGCTAGGGCATTACTGGGGAAGGGGGTATATCCCAAGGTGTGTGTGGGGACACAGGTTGATCTGTGCAAGTGTGCTAAATAATCCTCAGTGTGCTTAGAATTACACTGACAATCAATTTAAGATTGTCAGTCAGGCTAACAACGTGACACATTTGCGTGTATTGGAAGCTACATACATTAATACACAGGGCCCTGTTCTTTGCAATTGGAAAGAACATGTACATACACTGTCCACTGAACCACACCAACCCCCTCCACCTCTCTGTCTCTCTATCTCTCCGCCCCCCACACACACACCTTAAACCAGCTTATATTTCAGCTCTTTCCTGGACTCGAACTCAAGTTCTGTCGAAGGGTCATGAGGACTCGAAACGTCAACTCTTTTCTTCTCCGCCGATGCTGCCAGACCTGCTGAGTTTTTCCAGGTAATTCTGTTTTTGTTTTACATACACTGTGTCTGTTTCAGCTAAACAAAATAAGTGACAGCCACTCACTGGTTCATTCCCAAGGACAATGCTTTGACCAATCAGAGTCAAGCTGCCTGGTTTAAATTTCAAACATTGCTTGGCAGTTATCTGTCAATCATCAGCAACTTGTGCATTCTCCATGGTAACACCCCGACCAATCAATGTCCACTTGCCAACCAATCAACACACCCTTCTCATACAGTATAAATTTGTTCTTTCCCTTGGCATTGGCATTTCCTTGAGAATTGTCCTGATGAGAGCAAGATGAAAAGCTTCAACAAAAAATGTATCTTTTTCTAGCAATACTTAAATTAACTTTGTGTGCTTCCATCAATTGTAAATAATTAATTAGCTTGTCTTGTTAATCAATATGCTCCTTAGATCCATTGGACTGAATTTTATAGCCCCATACTGGGCATATTGGTGGTTTTGGGGGGGGCATGTAAAATATGAGGGGTGCCTAGTTCACCACCTTCCTATCCATGCCGGAGCTGTCCCCTATAATACACTAGGTGGAATGCCGCCAAAATCGGCAGCTGGCTGGCCATATTTAAATAATTAATTAAAGGTCAATTGAGCTTGTTACAAAGTCAATTGACCGGGATATTACAATGACCATGCCACAATGCTGTTGGTGTGGGTAGGTGGATGGGAGTGGTCAATACAAATCTTGAGGCCGGGTTAAACAGTGGTGGGAGGGAAGGGAATCACATCATTCAGGGGTGTGCTGTCTGCTTCGGGGGCACCCCCCTGCAGCATGTTACTCTGTCTCCTCCATCCTCCCACCATTCCTCACAGCCTGTCCTCCAAAATCTGGCCCCCCCACCCCCATCTCCCTCCTCTCTGGGCTCTTAGATTCCTCCCTGTCTTATAGGCCTGGTACTTGCCTATCTCTGGCAACCATTGCTCTTCTTGCTCCTCCTTGCAGTCCTGGCAGAATCCAGTATTGAGCTCTGGCACTGCCAGGACTGCTAGAGCTGCCTGCAAGTTAGATTGTCCGGTAGCTCTCATGGATGGATTCTCCCTCCCGACCCCCCACTGTGGGGCTTGCGCCTAGTCTGTCTCACCAGCAGCACGTTATGGCTGTAGTGCAGGCTTCTTTCTGGCGTGTCAGCAACTGGTCGACTTTCCTTCTGGGGGGGTGGGGAATGGGGGGATCGAGCAGCCCCCACCACCTACCAAACCCCAATAAAACCCAGCCCACTGTGTCAGGCAGGTTGCTGGGCCCAGCTGCTCAGCAGGGGGTCTAAAAGAATCGGTGTTCCTTTCTCACTGTTAAAGGTCAGAATTTTTTTTAAATGGCAGAGAAAGCACCAACAGTCAATGTGGCTTTTGAAAGAGGATGCTGCACAGTCAGTGAGACATTTGGAAAGAAGAGCTGTAAATTAAATTGACACATTCAAGACGACATGGAGGTTATCATACAAGGAAATAATTCTGTTTAAATCAAGCTAGATGGCCCACCAATGTGGGGAAGTGTGGCCTGTCGTTTATTTTGTAACATTAGACAAAGATACCTTATTTTCATTTAACTAAATTAAAAAGCAAGCTTGATACAACCGCCAGGCTTTGTAAAGCATGTAATAGACAGTGAAATACTTTTAATGTGTAGTTATTGTCGCAGTGTAGGAAACACAGCAGCCAATTTGAGCTGAAAAAACTCCCACAAACTCCCACTACATGATAATGATCTATTCCTTGTGACATTGATTCAGGGATCAATATTGACCAGGACACTGGGGATATCTCTGCTGCTCCTCTTCAGAATAGTGCCATGGGATCTTTTACATCCATTGAGCAGATCCAGCATCAGTTTAATGTCAAATCTCAAAGTCAGCACCTACCTCCAACAGTACAGCACACCCTCTGTACTGCACTGGGGTGTCAGCCTTGGCTTTTATACTCAAGCCCTGGAGCGGGAATTGAAAACTGGATGCTAGAGTGCTACCAACTGAGTCACAGCCGACACCATGGTAATTCATCAAATCATAAATGTTTTTCTGTCTTCTCAACTTAGAAATAAAATAGCTTATATATTCATATGGAGCCACAACTTACTAAATGTTTGCTCAATCTGTGTTTGGAGAGATTGAAAAAGTACTTGTTCAAAAGGCATGAATATTCACTCGGGGACTCAAGGGGACATGATTTCATACCTGGATTACACCATTGAGGCCAGACAGAGTGGAAACATTCTAATGGTTTATGGGAGTAATTGATGTCACTGAACCTTGGAAGATATCTCTGACAGACCTAAACTTCTAGGAATGTTTCCAGGAGGTATGTTAAGGTTCCAAATAAATAAATTCAGTTGCTGATTGAGTCATTTTTGTTAGGCCATATAGCATTTTTTGTTTACTTAATTCACAAGGGCTGGACAAGGCGGGGCACCAGACTCCCTTTCTCGAAGGACATTGGTGAACCTGTTAAGTTTTTGCATCGTCATTTTTCTGGTGCCAGTCCAAGATGTTAATACGTTAGCAACAGTTCAGAGACGGTTTACTAGGCTAATACCAGAAATAAGCGAGTTGCCTTATGAGGAAAGATTGGAGAGGTTAGGCTTCCATCCATTGGAGTTTAGAAGAGTAAGAGGTTACTTGATCAAATCCTTTAAGATTTTGAAGGGTCTTGATAGAGTGGATGTGGAGAGGGTGTTTCCTCTTGCAGGAGAATCTACAGCAAGGGGGTCACAGTTTAAAAATAAGGAGTCACTCATTTAAGACAGAGATGAGAATTTTTTTTCTCTCAGAGGGTCGTGAGTCTTTGGAACTATCAAAAGGCAATGGAAGCAGGGCCTTTGAATATCTTTTTAAGTCAGAGCTAGATATTCTTGATTACCAAAGAGGTGAAGGGTTATTGGGGGGTAGGTAGGTTACAATCAGATCAGCCATGATCTTATTGACTGGAGAAGCAGGCTTGAAGGGCCAAGTGACCTACTCCTGCTCCTAATTTGTATGTTCATAAAATCTGCCAGATTCGTTGAACTTAATTTTATCACTCATCTTATGAGATTTGAGCTCACAATGTCAGATTTACTAGCCACATATTAAAACTGCAATGCTATTGCACCTTACATTGGGTTAGTTCTCCCAGATTTGAAGGGATGATCAGACAATCAGGTGTGGAAGTCAGTGTGCCCAACTTAAAGCCCTCCTTTTTTGACATTGTTTTCTCTGCCCTTGTTTCAACCCAGACTCTATACTAGGAGTATCTCAACTGGAAAGTTACCCTGTCTCCTGTAACATTGTTGTTTTCTTTACCAAACTTGAGATTTCTTACAAAATCTTAACATGTGTCTTTTGAAGGAATAACATTAAAAAAAAATAAATAGCATGGACAACCTTGAAAATCTAAATAACATAACTTTTTTTTTACAATTCTAAAAGGGGTTTCAACCCAGTTGTGTGTGGTTAATGAATTATTTTATTGTTTTTTTTCAACAAAACTAAAAAGGCATTTGGGAAGACTTTCACTGTTTGCCATTCTTGGTAAACAGGTTGTATGAAAATAATACATTTAATGTCTTGCTAAATTCACCAAATAGAATATCCATAAATCTCCGAATTTACATCATTACCATACACAGTGACAAGATGAGTTTTTAACCATCTGGTTTTGTGTGTAGTTGGCTTACCCTGGAATCTGAAGACCTGGAAAAAGAATAATGGGAGAAGAGTTGTATATTTCACCCTTTAACACTGCTACAGATAAATAACATGGTACAAGAATAAAGCAAAAATGTTCATGGAATGTTAGTCTTGATCTCAAGAGGGCTGGAATTTAAAGGTGAGGAAGTGATGCTTCAGTTGCATAGAACCTTTGTCAGGACCTCAAGTTAGATATATTGGCCTGGGACAGAGAAGAGCATAGATTTGTTACCAGGGCTTAAAGGTTTAAATTCTGAAGGGAATTTGCATACTTAGTCTCTTTTTGTGTTTATAAGGTAGAGGGGTAACTTAGTGTCATAGAGGTCTACAGCACAGAAAAAGGTCCTTTGACCCATCGAGTCAGCACTGGTCAAACAAGTACCTAACTATTCTATTCCCATTTTCCAGCACTAGGCCCACAGTCTTGTATGCCATGGCATCGCAAGTACACATCCAAATGCTTCTTAAATGTTATGAGGGTTTCTGCCTCTACCATCCTTTAAGGCAGAGAGTTCCAGATTCCCACCACCCTCTGGGTGAAAAAATTCTTCCTCACATCCCCACTAAACCTCCTGCCCCTTACCTTAAATCTATGCCTCCTGGTTATTGAACCCTCCACCAAGTGGAAAAGTTCCTTCCTGTCTACCCTATCTATGCCCCTCATAATTTTATACACCTCAATCATGTCACCCCTCAATCTCCTCTGCTCCAGGGAAAATAACCCCAGTCTACCCAATCTCTCCTCATAACTAAAACTCTCCAGCCCAGGCAACATCCTGGTAAATCTCCTCTGCACTCTCTCTAGTGCAATCACATCCTTCCTATAATGCAGATTCCTGAACTGCACGCAATACTCTAGCTGTGACCTAACCAGCATTATATACAGTTTCAGCATAACCTCCCTGCTCTTATATTCTATGCCTCGGCTAATAAAGGCAAGTACCTCACATACCTTCTTAACCACCTTATCTACCCGTTACCTTAAGGGACCGGCGGACATGCACACCAAGGTCCCTCTGATCCTCAGTACTTCCTTGGGTCCTACCATTCATCGTGTATTCCCGTGCCTTGTTTGTCCAATTTAACCAAAGTATTTAAAGTGATAATGAGGTTCAACATGATAGATAGAAAGCACAGTAAGAGCAAAAGGGATAATTTTTAAAATAGAGCTCGGTCATGCAGGAGTGAAATCAGGAAGAATTTTTTCACACAAAGGGTAATGTAAAGCTGGAACTTTCTCCGCTAAAATGCTATTGAGATTGATAGACATTTATTAGGTAAGGGCATCAAGGGATGTGGAACAAAGGTGGCGAAATAGCACTGAGGTATAGATCAGATATAATCAAAGTGAGTGGAGAAATACATTTTAGATACTGAATGGCCCATTCCTGTTGCCATGTTCCTAGGTGACAACTTGATTATAATGAACAATCATAGCAGACCATATATCATAAAAGGTCTTTATAATTACTGAGAAATCAGTGGAAGGGGTATCATATTAAACATCAATTATAGACAAGACAGTCAAATTGTGTAGACATTGAGTGTTAAACCCCGGGAATTAAGTGCATAAATCCTCAACAATATCTCATGCATGGATGCCATACAATCTACACACTGACCCTTTCAGTCTGAAACAATTCTTGTTCGCCTCTGTGTTGCTGTGGAATTATTGATAAGGAAATGTAGCGGTCAACTGTCCTGTGCAAAGTTGCACTGGCCTGAAACAGAGTCACAGAATCACAGTGCAGAAGAGGCCCTTTGGCCCATCGAGTCTGCACCGACACGTGAGAAACACCTGACCTACCTACCTAATCCCATTTACCAGCACTTGGCCCATAGCCTTGAATATTATGACAAGCCAAGTGCTCATCCAGGTACTTTTTAAAGGATGTGAGGCAACCCGCCTCCACCACCCTCCCAGGCAGTGCATTCCAGACCATCACCACCCTCTGGGTAAAAAAGGTTTTCCTCACTTCCCCCCTAAACCTCCTGCCCCTCACCTTGAGCTTATGACCCCTTGTGATTGACCCTTCAGCTAAGGGAAACAACTGCTCCCTATCCACCCTGCCCATGCCCCTCATAATCTTGTATACCTTGATCAGGTCGTCTCCTCAGTCTTCTCTGCTCCAACGAAAACAACCCAAGTCTATCCAACCACTCTTCATAACTTAAATGTTACATCCCAGGCAACATCCTGTTGAATCTCCTCTGCACCACCTCCAGTGCAATCACATCCTTCCTATAATGCAGCAATCAGAACTGCAGGCAGTGGCCTCACCAAGATTCTATAGAACTCCAACATGATCTCCCTACTTTTGTAATCTATGACTCGATTGATTAAGGCAAGTGTCCCATATGCCTTTTTCACCACCCCACTAACATGCCCCTCTGCCTTCAGAAACACCTTGACACAACCAAATGGTTAATAACTGCAGTGGTAATAGTCAAGCTTAAGGGCTGAGATGCGCCAATGTTGTCAAAGCTAAATGTTGTAGCTGTTTTTACAGACACTAGTGGTGCATAATTCATGGATACATGAAAAACCATATTCCCTTTTTACATTGCACTCAGGACATATATCACTTATAATTTATTTGAAGTCTGTAGGTAACAACGGGAATCAAGGCACTGAACTAGCATTTATATGATGCTCAAGGCATTATTCACATTGAAAAATGGTTTTAATAATGCTATTGACGGCGAATGATTAACTACAAAGTGAATAGCAGAATAGCCGTGGCACTTATTTGCTTAAACATGAAATGCTATGCGTTGTCACAGCATTTAACAATAAAATAGAAAACAGTGAAGTATAAAAAAGATATTTGACACACAAAAATAATCATTTAAAAAATAATTAATTGAATATTTTGATTCTTGGGGAAAATTATATCAAAAATGGGTGATAAGTACTCACATGCTTATGACACCCACAGGCTGCATCAAGACCCATAAGTCAGGTACAGCCAACATACCTAAGAACCAAATGCTGAATAGCAATCTCTGCTGCTCAAGCTTGACTTGTTAGTGTCTGTTTTTCTTTCTCTTAACAATTTCCTCTCCTTCCTTTTCCGGAGGTGTTAACTGACCCCATGTAGAGCTACAGTACTAGAACACCAGCTCACCTCTGCAACCTCCCCCAGTAAGTACTGTGTGAATTACAATTACGGCTGTAATGCTCGTAGGGCTAATTAGCTTGGAAGTCAAACTCTGACTTATTAATGAAATCAGCTCCTTACTACTGAAACTCACTGAACCAGACAAGCAGCTGCCATTTTTCATTTCTAAGACAATCTATGCACAATAATAGTCCATTTATCACTAAAGATTGAATTATCCAATCATTTCATTTGAATGATTTTGAATTAAGAGTAGGCTAAAAACACCTCTGTAGAATATGTAGAACTCCAGCAGTTTTTTTTTTGATATGATACTTACCTTAGGCTGACCTTAGGTGCAAATAGCTGCTTGTGCTGCCTTAATGCTCAAGTCTGAAAATGGTGCTACATCCAAACTATGAACAGTATTTTTCTTCACCAATGCTTATGGATTTGCTCCATGTTTCTAACATTTTCTATATTTATTCTTTCTGTATTATAATAATGTACAATCCAGTTTCTCATGTATTCTTACATCATCTTAATTTCATAGTGCTTCAAACAAGCCTATCTAGTGTGCTCCCCATATGATTAACCTGTTTCAGACATTGAATGAAGAGCCATCTGTTAGGAAATAGAGATAGCTTTAAGTAAGTTATATGTTTATTTGGAGCTGCTAGGAATAAGGTATATCTTTAAGTTTAATTGTATTTCTGTATTTTGTGGATTAAAACAATGAAACCTGAGTTTTAGTTTCACTTTAAAAGATGCCTGCATTTTAATGAGATTTCATGACTCTTGAAGGGAAGTTAAAAGAAAGTGGAAAAAACTGTGTTGTTGCCTAGCAGCAGGGGTCTGGAGAGAGAGAGACCCCCCCCCCCACCCACACACACACACACAGAAGCTGAAAGTAGTTTGAGTTCATTTATAATTTTCTAAGTTTAGAAGCAGCTGCTAGTAGAAGCAGTATAAGAGATGGACAGGTAGCCAGTTGGAAGCCAGATGCTATGGGAAGCAGGACACAGGAGAGGGATCTGCAGGAAGTAGGTTACAAAAACTAAAGAAGAAAGTCCCCAAAACTAGGGAGTGGAACAGGAGAAGGTCCCAAGAAGATCTTCTAGTCAAAGGGAAAGAACAGGAATCTCAAAAAGGTCCTGTTAAGTGAAGTTAAGTGTGAGGAACAAAGAAAGGCTCCAAGCTAAGGGGGAAAACAGCAGAAAGCAAACTTGAATCAAAATAGGCTTGCAAGAATCCAGAAGACCCAAGAAGACAGCTAATGGTCTGTACCTCTTTAGTATGGGCATGTGAAGTAGTGGTGTTCTGTTGACATGGCTGAATTGGTGAGAGAGGGTGCATAGAAGGAAGCTTGAATGCATGTGGGATCCAGGGGAGAGGAATTTGAGACCCTGGAGGACCCTGGACCCTTGTGGAAGGCATCCAAGAGAAAACATTGGTTTGGAAGAAGATTCCAAAGCAAGTTCTTCGAGAGTGAAGATTCGAAACCCTCATGTGAAAGATGGAGTTCAGCAAGACCGGTTGGCTCACAGTGTGACAAGCGCCTGGGGGCAGTTGGTGAGAGATCTTTAGCATCTATTTGCAATGGCATCTGTCACTTGGTGGCACGTCTGATCACAGGTTGCCTATTGATGTACATGGCCTGTGTACTTACTGTGAACATTAGAGTATAAGATAGCCTTTCTAACTTGTGTTATCCTTATTAATCTGTATATATCTGTAAAGGTATAGTTGTGGGAGAAGGACTATTATAATATAATTTATCTTTTCATGTTTGATAAATGTTTTATTCTTTTGTTAAAAGTTCATCAGCTGACTCCTATGGCTCTGTTCAGTAGTTACTCTCCACATATCTAAACAAACAAATAAAATGATATATCAAGCCTGGTTCCACCCTAGGATCTGGCTTGTCCAGTAGTAATATCAACTGGGGATCATACCAAAAGACAGATTAAAAAGATTGTATATAAAAGCAAAAATGCTGGAAAAACTCAGCAGGTCTGGCAGCATTTGTGGAGTGAGAAACAGAGTTAATGGGCTGAATTTTTCCGTTGGCGAGAAAGGGGTGGTGCCCACTCGCCGACGCAAAAATGACGTTGGGGGGAATCCCCAACATCATCCCACCCCATTTAAACCTTCAGGAATGCGGGAGCACAGCGCGATCAGCTGTCCGCCCGCCGAACTGTCAATGTCAAACTGGTTCTTTCAAAATTCAATTGAGGCCATTGACAGGATAATTCAAACAATTAAAGGACCTGCCCATCCAACCTTCCAACCTAAAGCTGGCGGGTAGGCCAGGAGCCCCGGAGGACTTCTGAAAAAATATGAAACCTCATCGACCGGCGGCATGAGGTTTCATGTCGGTTTTTAAAAAGTTTATTAAAGTTTTTGTGCACTTTATTAACATGTCCCATCTCATGTGACATTGTCACATGAGCGGGACATGTTAATGATTTTTTTGTTTTTTCTATTTTTAAAGTTTGAAAACCTTTCAGCTGTCTCCCTGAGGCAGCACTTAGCCTCAGGGAGCTGTGCGCTATTTCATGTGCATGCGTGAAAGAGCACACTCTCACATTTGGGGAACACCCCACCTCCCACCCCCCCAACCCCGCCTGCACAGGAAGCACATAGCACTTCCTGGTGGACGTCACGCTGGACCTTAATTGGCCCACCCACTTAAAATGGTGGCAGGGCTTACTTCTCCGGTGGGGATCGGCTCCCCGCCCGCAGAAGATTGGGTTGGGCCCGCCTGCCCGACAGGCAAAAAATTCAGCCCAGTGTGTTGATCCCAATACGACTCTTCTTTGGAACTGGAGAGAGGTAGAAATGTGAAGGGTTTTATGCTGTTGGAAAAATGGGGGAGGGTCAGTTGGTGCAAATAGAAGGGCAGGGATAAGTTGGAGGGCAAGATGGATTAAATGACAAAGATTTCATGGAATGCAAGACAAAGGGAATGGTGGTGATAGCATTAATGGTTAAACCTTTGGTTCAGAATAGGTGTTAATAGCAGAATAAAGGTCAGTACTGTCTGAAAGCAAAATGGCAGAATATGCCAATAGTAGAAAAAGGGTCAGTACTGTCTGAAAGCAAAAGCAAGAGAACAAGATGCAGACTGGCAGTTGGGGAAAAAAAAAATCAAATTGGAGGACAACGTTAATGATCTGAATTGTTGAACTCAATATTGAGTCCAGAAAGCAGTAAAGTGCCTACTCAGAAGTCAAGGCACTGTTCCTCTTGCTTGCATTCGGCTTCAGTGGACATCCACAGTATTTTGCTTTTATTTTAGTGTTAAAAAGATTATATGTTCAGTCACCAGCCTGTGTTAAGTTAACCAATCTTAGCCAGGGGAGCAATGGGATCTTACAATTGGCCTTCACAACCCTGGGAAATGGAAAGAAAAAGGGACCTGAATTTCTTCTCCTATGCAGTGACTTTTGTCAGCTGTGATGTCCATCCATTTAAGGTGCTCTATCATTACGTGTGTGGCCACCATTCAACTATAAAGGTCACCCATAGAAACCTTGTCATTAACATCTTTATCCAGCAACACATTTAATTATACACACGGAAATGAACTATTCATGCATGTGCATTCCCTTAGTTTTTGTCTTGTTAGTGCCTTTGCCTGGCCCTGTGCTCCTTCACAAAGTTACTTTAGTGGCTGCAACATGTCCAGTGGAAGGCTGCTGATTTTCACTGTGAGGAGACTTTGGATGGGCTTGCAGAATGCTCTTTAGCAGACCTGGGCTTCAGACTGCACCACCTTGGTATAGGCAGCAGCATGCTGGCCTGGCTATTGAGGAAACATCAAGGGAGCTGATGTAGTGGAAGTGATGGGAGAATGAACTCTGCCACCCTGAGAGAGGACAGGAGATTCCTGCTTCAGGTTTAAGGACAGCTGTGCCTCTTCAGTGCTTTCTCATTATAGGTCTTTCCTGAACATGTCTCAAGATGGCAGCCTCCAGAGGGACTGCCTCATTGCGCAGTCACATGACTACAGCAAGCCAGGTATGACATGTAGAATTGATTGCATTTCAAACCCAAATAGTGCCACTGACACTCTCATGGGTTGGCTCTTTCAAAATTCAAGTAATCAGCTGGAGGACAAATTGCTGGATTGCATGTGCCTTTGAACACTGGGATTCACAGCCATGATGGCAGCAGTATGAGCCTGCATGGCAGCAATCTGTACCTCCATCAGAGCTTCCTGTACAGCTCTGGGTGTCTTTGGCCTGTATCGCACTGGAAGATAAGACAGTGACGGTCCATCACAGCTGGGCCTGCTATTGCTGTCATGGAGTTGATCATCACCTCCACATTGGAAAGAATAGACTTCAAGCTCTGCATGATGCGCTGTGCTATGTTGGAGCTCGAGTCCTCTATACTCCTTGATACTGACAACAGGCTCTCTGATAGGCCTGCTAATGTACCATGCATCTCAATGTGCATGTCCCTCAGAGTTCTCTTGTATGCGGTCCTATCAAAGTCCTCACCTGAATCCCCTTCAGTAGAATCCATCTGCGACCTCACCCTTCGGGGAGCTGGCACACAAACTACATTTTCCCCAGCCTGGCTGTAGCCCGGTCATTCTTGGTGACTCATCACTTACAGATCCTAACTTCCATAATATCCTCTGAGGCCCTCATGCCAGTATCTGAACTGAGTGCCAGATCACCAGGAGAGTTGGGGGGGGTGGGGGAAGGAGGTGGAGTGGTGAAGAGCAGGAAACCCATGGTCACCTATCTGCAGCTTTTACCTCATGCTGGATATCAGGATGAGGATGAGGATGGAGTTGAGAAGGGGCACAAGGCATTAACATAGCATCATCCTAGATGGTCTTTGTGACCCTCAATGCTACGATCTGTGTCAGCAAGCCCCTGGCACGGAGAACTATCCCTTCCACTTGCCAGTCCCCTCGCTGGCTCTCTGCTGTTCCATCCTGTTATGGGTGGCCCTGTCCTGCAAGAGAGAAGGCAGAACATCAGTGGTTGTGTTGTTGCACCCTGTTTTTGGGCATGTACCACTGCTGAACAGCTGGAGACATATCGAGATAGTAAGAAGTGATTTTGAGGCTGGCATCATTGAAAGGCTTGTGCGGGCGAGATGGAATATGGGAATGTTGGGCAAGTGTACTGAGTACAAGGTGGGTGAAAGTTGGGGATGTGGTGTATTGAGC
Source organism: Carcharodon carcharias (assembly GCF_017639515.1). Lineage (NCBI taxonomy): Eukaryota > Metazoa > Chordata > Chondrichthyes > Lamniformes > Lamnidae > Carcharodon > Carcharodon carcharias. Next base: position 138,614,772 of record NC_054477.1, read on the forward strand.
TGTGTGAAAGGTATTTGATGCTATGGATATGAGATTGCATGTGAAGATGCCTTCAATGTGCTTGACCACACATGTGAAGTCATTGACCTTCTTCCAGCAGTGCTCCCACATCCTTAGGGCACTGGCCTGCCTTGCCACGTATTCCCACCCCTTTTGAAGGGTTTATTTTGAGGATCTCCTGACTCCCCATGAAAACATGGCTTCTTTTCTTTTATCCACCTCCATCAAGGATGCCTCCAGTGCTGGTGTTCCACTTCCCTTGCTCAGAATTGCAGTAATAGTGATAGTAGCAGCCTAATGTGATCCAGTATGACTTCTGATTAAGAGGGAGGGACTGCCTTTAAGAGCTAGAAGTTATCTGCTACACGTACAAATTCCACATGTTATTAGGCCCCCATGTCGTACTTGCAGTCAGCCAGCTGTGCCAGTCACACAGGCCAGCGCACTGAAATCACTCGAATGAGGAGGCAGCATGACATTAACATGCTGTCTGCCTCCATGGAAACCGGCGTTGGCAGGTCGCAAATAGTGACCCCAGCACCCAAAAATGGATGCAGGCCAATTTCTAACCCTTACTGTCACTATGCATTTGTGTGAAGCATTTTTAGGCACTGATCTGAAAATGAGAATAAATGAAGCACCTTGGAATATTTTACTGTATTTAATGCACAATACAAACACAAGCTGTTGTCCTTGTTTATAAGTAGGAAATCGGATGAGTACATTTAAGTAAGAGTTGTTAGGTCACCTTCAGTAAAGTTTCAAACTGTTGTTTTTTACTTACTGTGTTAATCAAGTTTAGTATGAAGCTATTTTAAACATGGCGAGGTGGATCATTAGACATGCTGTGATTGCTACAAAGCTGTTTTTGTATAAATTGGATGTTATGAGAGTAAAGGCACATCTTCCCACACACTTTTAACATTAAAAATTAGCTACATAGTTACGTGAGGCACATTTGATAACATAACCTGAGTCTGTCAGCTCGTCTCAGGGTGGTTTTGCACAATCTCAGTTTATCTGTCTTTCTGTTGAATTTAGTTTCAGGTATTATGGCTAATTATAGAATTGCTTATGAGTTGGCAGTCATTTTGCAACTGAGTAACATCTAGCTCAGGAAAGTGTGCATGTTTGTGTGTGTATGTGTCTGTGTTTGCCTGTGTGTGTGTGTGCCCGCATGCTTGTGTGTGGCATTTAATGGGGCTTGTAAGAGCAGAAAACATGGCATGAACCTAAATCTTGGTTTTCCAGCGCTGGGTTGAGTTCATGAGAAAAAGTGGGCTGTTTGCCAGTGGTGGAGTGACCAACACGCCACCTGGTGGCGGAATCTATTTACAGCTCATTTGAACACTCACTAATTGGGAAGTACAACAAATTTAGTCCTACCTTCAAGATTAAGCCAACAGCACATGGGAAACCTTGCCTCCTGTTTCTTTTCAGCTTAAAGGTGGCATGCATCATACAAGTTTGTTTAACCTTTGAATCTGAAATGAAGTTTTGTCTTTGTCTAACTCAGTGGTACAGTGGAGGAGACCAGGGTTGATGGAAGGTCTGGTAGTGGCAAGGACAAGGGAGGGGGCTGGAGAGTGTTACACCCAGCTCCTCAAATGCTGCAGTTGTTAGGCTAGCAAGAGGGCAGGGCTGGTGCTTGGATATTCAAATGACAGCAAAGCAAGGCACTGGCATGTTTTGGACAAGGGGGTATAGGTGTCTGAAGAGAGGCAGGTTCCGGTGGCTTATAGGGCAGGGTCCATTGTTGCTCTGCTTTAATCCAGTGTATCTAAAGGAAATAGCTGCACCGCACGTAGCACGTCAAGAGTCAGAGAAGCACAAATTAAAAGCAGGGCAGTTCCAGCTTCAGGGGGCATAGGTCAATAGTTCATCAGGGAGAGTCGAGGGAAAGTGAAGGCAGGTACTGCATGATAATGATGCATGACTGCAGAAAGGTCAAAGGTGAGGAACGGAAGTTTGAGGGTCAATGGCTCTGGGTCAAGGGTGATGGCAGGGTGCTCCGAGACAGTTGGAGGAAAGGGTAGGGTGATGTTGGGAGGGTCAAGGGAGATGGGAGGAAGCTCGAGGGTGACAGAAGTGGAGATGGATGGGCTGCAGCTGGAGAGTCAAAGTGTTAATCTCCATCAGTATGGCTACTTAGAAACTGTTACCTTGCTGGAGATACAATGCTTCTAGGAAACATTTACCTTGCAGAAGATTAGGCTTTTGTGGGAGAGGACACTAGGATGGGTGGAGTTCTGGGTGTGGCCCATTGGAGGGTCATGCATTCCCATTGGTCAACTGAGGCTACTCTAAGAATAAAGGCCATGTAGCCACTCAGATCTTTGCCTACTTCTTCACACAGTTCACTTTGCAGATTCACAATAGGTCTCATACACCCAATCATTTTGAAACCTCAAGTGGTGGAGGAGAGATTTCCCCAGAGGAGAGATTTGGTTGCACAATATAGGCCACAAGGCTGTCAGCCGGCATCAGCTGATGGGGTGTGGAGGTCAGGAGGAACACAAGTAGGACAATCTTCATCGCTGAAGAGTATTGGAGTGTCAGCGCTTGTTCAGAACGTGCACCAACTACCTCCAGATATCTGAAAGGCTATGTCAGAGACTGCTAAGGCTTTCATGGGAGCTGGTTGTTGACCTCTCTGTGCTCCTTTAACAATCCCTGATCCCTTCAGTTTTGGAGGGAATCCTATGCCAGTTGCCCTCAAGGTAACTGCGGCCCTAACCTTCCCCTCCAGTAGTTTATTTCAAGGCTCCACGGGTATCACATCTGGCATTTCCCATGCTGCAACACATAGGTGCATATGGAAGATGACCAATTCCCTGTCCAGAACAGCCAACAAATTCATCAGATTCTCAACAGGCATTGATAACGAGGCCACTCGAACAGTCAGCTTTGGGGCCATTGTCCAGTTCCCACAGGCACAGGATGTTATTGACTGCACACCTATGATCATCAGGGGTCCTGAGGAACAGCCAGTTGCATTTTACAATCAAAAGGGGTTTCACTCCTTTCACGTTCAAGTTGTTGGTGACCACCAGGTGCAGGTGTGTGCTCGCTTCCCAGGGAGCCCTCATGACGCATACATCTTAGAAACTCCCAGCTTCCACAACAACTTGAGGACAACTGCCCAAGTGCAGGTTAGATCCAGGGTGATAAGGGCTATCCCCTCATAATGTGACTCATGATATCAGTACATCATCCCCAAAACTCTGCGGAGGAGTGTTACAATGCTCAACAAGGGAAGTCATAGGGCAGGCCACAGAATTGCTCAAAGTGCACTTCTACTGTCTTGACCATTCCAGCAGAGCTTTACAATATGCACCACAGGGGGTGTCTAATATTGTGATTGTCTTCTGTGCCTCGCACAACGTGGCTTTGCAAAAAGGATAAGAATGATCAATCGAGAACATGGAGGAGCTGCAAACCTCCTCAGATGAGGATAACAGGGAGGAATATGAGGAGGAGGAGGACAGAAATCTCAAGGAATCTCACTCAGATGCCAGGGCTTAACTAACCTTAACTAACCATGAGTGATGCACCTACCTGACCATCTTTTCCTCACCTTCATACCTGCCTGCCCCGATGGTGCTCCTACCTCTGCCAGTCTCCATCAGGAGCTACCTCGCTATTCATGCCCTCTAACCCCCTAGAAGGCCAAAGGGAGTGGATTATTGTCAAGTCAGATGAAAAGAGATGACTTCCCATGAGGATACTAGCTTTGCACTGGCACTCAAATCAATGTAATTATCATGAACCATCTTACTACTCCAGAATCGAGCTTCGTATCCCAAATTCCATTTATTGATGATCATATTACAAAAAGATGACAATAGTATATTGGTTAATAAAAGTTCAATCTCAGCTGGTAAGTTGGCAGGAGCTGCTAAGTGGCATCAAAACTCAGAAATATATATCCTGTGATGGAATTTGTAGCTTGTAAGCAGTTGTCTGCACCAACTGTTGTTCCAAAGCTTGTGTTTTTTGAGAAAAAACCTAACTGGTACTGAAACGGAAACTTCACTTAACTGAGAGTCAAACTGAACCTTCACGTTTCTAGGAAATCTAAAACTTAAACAGGAATGGAAACAGAAACTAAAGCTGGCTGAAACCAGATAAAATGACACAGCCAGTTGAGCTCAGATTGCAGGTCACAGTGATGCAGTATAGGCGAACTGAAGAAGATGGACACTGGATCAAGCAGCTGGCAAATGCACAGTTGCTGCAGCTGTGTCTGTTACTTGAAGATAACATTGGTGGACCTATGTTATCATGACCATCCTGTGGAGATTTGAGGAGGTCCTGCAGATATGTGCCATTTTAGTGAAGTCCATAACCATAGAACTTGTGTTGGTGCTGCTGTTGGCTAGGGATCAGGCTAAACCCACGAAGAAAAGAGAGCTAGAATTTGATCTGATGAGGTTTAGCACTTTGAAGGACTTCATGGCTGGCATCAGTACCACATATGCTGAATGCACTGCCAAGTAACCCTGTGAGGTCTGTCTTTGTTGTATCTGCTATTTAATGTGTAGTTCATGTCAACTGCAATTTGCCTGTTAATTTATGTTCAATTTACATTGATTTTGGTTAGATTGTAACTGTAAAAGTTTTAAAACCTGAAATCTTGTCCATTGGGTTTTTCCACCGGGGTCATTTGGAAAGTTGGGTTTTTTTACATTATTGGTCTCTGTGGGGATCATAACAACCCTCAACCAGGTCCTTTCTCATACACTGAGTAAACAACAACAAAGTAAATTAGATAGAGGATTCAGTGGGCAGGAGTTTCCACTAGTTTGCACTGGTTTTCTTCCATGCAAGTGAAATTGACAAAACCTCCACAGAATTCTAAGGGCAAATTACCTTCATGCAATCACTCGCCAGAGCGGACAGTTTCAACAAGAAACAGATAAACTTTATTACAGAGAGCTTTTCAGGTGCTACATGCTCGATCAGGGCTCTTGTCAGGAAGCCCCACCCTCCCGATTGCCCGTGCTTAGGTCTTATTGGTCACAGCCTCCCAGAACATCACGCAACCCCTGATAGACAGCAGGAGGGGCTCTATCCTCAGTTGCTACAGTTCAACGCTCATCAAGTTTCTGCACTCTTTTGGGATAGTTTTCTAATTTACTAAGAAACTGGCAGCTGTACACTAATGCAACTAATAAATGGGTCTGTATAGATTTTAAAGTCATTTTCAGTTACTTTGTGGCATATAGATGCTCTGATTAAACATACTAATTTTTTGGGATAGACCCATTTTCAGCTCTATTAATAAAACTGCGCCAGGATGCCACTATTAAATACATTGAGGTAAACATTTGAATGCAAAATTATTATTTTTAAAAAATAATTATGCTCCAAAACACTGCACAAGTGTGCAGGTTCATAGCTGATCAATATGCAAAGGATTTTGAGCAGTACTTGAGAAAAGAAAGAGGCTCAAGGGGCTGAGTGGCCTACTCCAGCTCCTAATTTGTATGCTAAAACGAGCACAATTTGTGCCTAGATTGACAATTTTGCCCAAAGCAAAAACTCGGCCGCATGTCGTGCCTTTCCAATGGAAGAATGATGGATGGCACAGAAAAGAGAAAAATGTTTTTGAATTAAGTTATTTATTCATTTTTTTTTATCCATTTCTAATTTCATGGACTCTCATTTTATACTTTTCACTTTTGCTACCCGAGGTGATAGTGGGCCAATGATATCGCACTTGATGGAAAGCAGGAAAATAAATGAGTGGCAATTTTTGAACCTACAGGCAAGGATAGGGTAAAAGCTGAGTTGAAATTGAGACAATCTATTTAGAAAATGAATATGGAAAGGGATCTATGCTGATAGTTATGTTAATGGAATCAAATGGAGTGTAAAGTGGCAGATAAGTAGATTTTTGAAGAGGACGTTGGCTGAAGATGGCATGATTGAAAATAACAATAGGTGAAGATTGCAGCACCGGAGCCTAGTACTGATTATAAAGAAATGGGTAAGACATCTCAGCCTAAATGTAATGTTAAAAGGTGAACACTTAATGGGGTATATTTTCATCTTGTTCAACTTTGAGTGTAAACTTGCCAACAGATTACTGGGAAACCATTATGGAAATTGTCTGATCTTCATTGCCACTGAAATCAGGTGATTCCTGTGATCGGTGCCCAATAATCAATATGAGTTTTATGCTCGAGTGGCAAATTGACTATCTTTTCAAATATGTTTATATAGGTGTCCATCTGCTATTTAATGAAGAGGGGAAGCTCATTTAATTTTAAATAGGCTCTTATCTTCAAAAGCAGACAGAGGAATATTATACAATTGTGCTAAATGTTCAACAACTCATATCATGATCAGCAACTTCTGTGCTTCTATGTCTGCATTAGCAAGGAATTAATATCAATATGACAAGAAGACACTTGGGGAGGCGGTGGCATGGTGGTATTGTTACTGGACAAGTATTCCAGAGACCCAGGGTAATGCTCCAGGGACCAGGGTTTTAATCTCACCATGGCTGACGGTGAAATTTGAATTCAATTTAGAAGTCTGATGCTAACCATGAAGCTATTGTCATAAAAAACCTCGTCTGGTTCACTAATGTCCTTTTTTGGGAAGGAAATCTGCCATCCTTACTTGGTCTGGCCTACATGTGACTCCAGATCCACAGTAATGTGGTTGACTCTCAATTAGGGATGGGCAATAAATGCTGGCCTAAGTAAGCAGTGATGCCCACATCCCATGAATGAATAAAAACGATGTAGCTTTTCTGATATGCTTTGCTAACGAAGATCTGGTAAGTGGAAGTCAGGAGATGGAAGTAATGATACCTCAAAACTGCTTCTCACCTGATTTTAGTTGAGTATAATTTTACAGGGGACAAAATTGGCGGTATTACAGTGTCTGCATATTAATTGTGTGATAGCCTTATGCGGTGTCACAAAATGATTTGATCGTTTAAATATACAATGTCTTGCTTTTTCACTGTAATAAAACTGTTATTTTAGCACCATTTAAACAAGTCATGGGGGAGTTACACATGAAGGAATGTTTAAAATGGAGGAGTTCTGCTATTTTTATTTCCAATTTTTGCAGTATCTTTTAGTATGATCTTGTGCTATTCTTTTCTTCAACATTTTTATAAAATGTATCAAAAATATGTATTTTCGCCCATAAACCTCACAATCAAATTTTAAACGGAAGTAATAGTGGGAAGTTGTGGAGGCACTGGTCATAATCTTTCAACTCTCCTCAGATATATGAGTAGACAAACCTGGACAACCCCCAACTACTTGAGAACAGGCCCGGGAGGTATGGCCACTTGTTTCACAAGTGCAACATGAGGATGTGGCCATCCAAGTCAGGCCATTGCCCACATATGAAACTCCTGCCCTTAGAGATCCATTAATGGTAGCATCTTAACCATTCACACTGCGTTAGCTGAAGCCATTGAATGGATTATTAACTTTGACCTATGACCTCTGTAGAGACTGATAAATTAAAAAAAAATAAATTTAAACTTCCTGCGAATGGATGAAAGGACCACACAACAAGATTTCAAGTTCTCAGGGCAGGATTTTCTGGCCCCTCCTGCAGGCTGGGTCTTCTGACCGCATCATAGTCAACAGGGATTTGAATAGCCTGCTGCATCTGCCGTGGGGAAATCTGTCGCAGCGGGGTCCGGAAACCCTGACCTAAGACTTTCACTGTAACACACAAACTAAGAGAAATCCTGACAAACATTATTTCAGTAGGCATTCCATACTCAAACAACAGAAAAAAACCTCCATTGAACATATTACATGACCAAAAATCTCCTTCTTCAATCATAATTCAGCCTGTCCCTTAAGCAGACACGCTATTCTCCTGTAACCAGTTCAAAGTGATTCTTAGCTTCTTTTCCTTTTCCAGTTGATAATTTTAAACCTTGAACTGACTTTCATAGTGTGGGTTTCCCTGGAGCCCCCTCCCTCTAACTGAAGCTAGCTGAATCTTCCAGTTCACTTGAGCTTTCCAATCCAAGCTTGAATTTCCACCTGCATTTTGCAAGGTGAACAATAGAGTTTTGCTGCCTCTCTCCCACTCTGCTCTTTCTCTCTCTCTCTCTCCCGGATCTGCTTGCCCTCACCTGAATTGAGGGTCAATTAATGGCCATTTAAAGGCTGTTTCTTGTCCAGTCGCAATTATGAGGTTGTTGGGAAGGAGTCAGGGATAGGGCAGTTGCCCATCATGTCATCCTTCTCAAGCCTCAGTGGGAAATGGGGTTGGACATTGTTGTATGATGTTGTATGTGCTTATATGCCATTGTAATGTAAAGATGTTCGGCAGAGCAAGAGTTAAAGTGGGACTGGATAACAGCACCACCCACGATATGATGTATAGAGTCACATGGCAGTAGACTGAGAGAACAGTCTAGAAAGAACACTCTGCAAGTGGCCTCCTTGGAGACAACAGCTCCATGCGTGATCATACCTTGGATTTGTAAATAGTTAAGTGTTAACAATAAAGGGTTCATGCTTAAATATACAAGTCTCAAGATCTCATCACTGAGACATCTAAATAACCCATATTACAACCTGGTGGCAATGGTGCGATATCAGCACTATCAGTGTGGTACAGCATACTTGGCAGCACTGGTCACTTCTACAAGATATCGCATCAGGGGTAGTACTATAAGCTGACATGTTGCTCCTCAGTGATATGAAAAGTGGCAGCTAAATGCATGAACACAAACAACGTCCCAAGGTCTGAAAAACTCAATGTAGCTGAAGCCAAACTAGAGAGACACGCACCTAAAAAGACTTGAAGAAAAAATTTAAGAGGTTTACTACAGACTTGGAAGTCAAGGATCCAACAGAATGAGTGGAAGTCCATTACAGAAAAATGCAAGAACCTGAGTGACACAGTTCATGAGATGGTAAGCAAAAATGCAAAATAAGTAGCTGTACTTACATTTTAGAATAGGTGGTGGCTCCAAGGGCTCAGCAACCAGAAGGCAGCTGAAAGCGAGCTGCAAGTAAAAAACAAAGGCTTAAGAAAAAAAACAAACCTGTAAAAATTGGCTGGCAGAGTCAAATGTTTAAACATAACCTGAAGAATTTAAAAAGAGAAAACCAAGTGTTTAAAAGGAAAAAATCATGTCGGAGTTGACAGCTCACAACATTAAATAAAAACACGCACCCACCTAGACTCCCAACGCACGGGACATTCAAACAAAAGTGGTACTGAGTTTAAAGAAAGAAGAAAACTTGCAGAGTTAATGCAGAAAGGGAAGGAATTGCTGCAATTTCAAAAGTTAAAACAAAAGGCAAAGCAGCCACAATTGCTAGAGAGCCCACCAAAAGCTCAAACGTATTGGAAACTCACAGCAAAGGAAGCTGCTGACAGCTTCAGTGTAAAACAAAATGGTTCCTGCATCCGCAGTCCTAAAGAGGCAAAGACAATTTAAAACTGTAACTACACAAAAAGGAAAAAGCCATGGGCAAAAAATCAGAAGAAAGTACAGAGAGAGGGTAACTCTGTCAAGGCAACAAGAGACTCCAGGGAGAGGGCAGCAAGAGACCTCAGAGAGAAGACAACAAAAGGCACCAATACAGGAGCAACAAAAGACTACAGAGCAAGGGCAAGAGAAAACCCCAGAGACAGGGAGCCAAAAGACCCCTGAGCAAGGGAGACAGATGACAGTGTGGAGTGAGCAGATAGCTATACATGAAGGGGAGCTACCTGGGGTAAATCAAAAGAAGCAACACATGCAAAAGGTAAATTAAGCTGTTACACAGGAAAATATTTGCATCAGAACCAAACTGGAAGATTTGAAGTGCAAGATTCAAGCTGAGTCTATACCTTAGAAAATGCACATTAAACTGAAGTCTTCAATAAACCAAACTGTTTGCAATCTGAACAAACACATTTCAGAGATGACACAAAGGTATCAGGAGGAAATACCAACTCTCAATTCCACCATTGGCAAAGCAAAGCAAGAGTTAGAAAAACTCAACCAGATGTATGGCCAAGTGAAACAGCAGGCAGAAAAGTCCCGCAAAGAAGTTGTGACCCTGAAAGACTTCTTGGAGAATCAATATGTAGCCATGGAAAATCATGAGGAACTAACAAGGACATTGAATATTGTTTGAGAAAAAGTTCAGTTAGAACAATCAGTAGCAACAAAACAATGCAATGAAGCCCAGAATGAGTAGGCAAGAGGTAAACTAGAAAATAAACAGTTCAAGGACCAACTGATTGTCCTTCAAGATCACATGCAAAAAGAATGTATAACCATTCAGAAACATGAAGAAATGAAGACTGTCTTAAATAGCAGAATGTGGGAACAGCAGAAGAAACTCCAGGAGACTCTATTGAATTACAAGAAGATGAAGCAAACAAGCTTTGCAAAGAAAAGGAAAACCTGTTGACAGACCTTCATAATCTAGAAGAATTCCTTAGAACAAACTTATTCTACTGGAAAATCATAGAGAAGGAAAATTAATTTAATGTCACGTTGAGCAAACTGAAGAACCAGTTGGCAGAGAAGACTCAGCAATGTTTAATATTCCAGTAAGAAGCCAAAAGCTATAAGAAACAGACTGAGTTGCTGAAGAAGCAGTTGAATGGAAAGGAGGAGGCTTTGAAGGAAAAGCCGTCGAGCTTTTCAAACTGTGAGTTGATAATAAAGCCATGAATTGCACAATTACAGAATTTCAACAAGTTAAGGCTTCACCAGAGACAGCCCTGGCCATCAGTGAAAACAAAATGGAGCACAAGGACAAAGTTATGCTGCAGGCAAAAGAAAGAAAAGACAGAAATAGGATCGGAAAATGTAAATCAGACACTGAAGTGCAAGGAACTAGAAGAAGTAAAAGCTGAGCTGACTGAAACGATTCATTAACTTGCAAAACAATTTGAAAATAAAACAGCAAACAAATGTTTGGCTGAGATTGTGAAACAAGTGGAAATAAAGATTCTATTTGCAAAATGTCGATGTTCAGCAAGAGTGTGGCAGGCATCATGGAAAAAGAAAATTTAAGTCCACTTTATGAATGAACGGAGTGTACATTCCCTTAGGAAGGAACAAGACAAATCCATCGTGTCCAACAAAAACAGATGAGTTGTTAATAAAGAACTACAACTCGAAGGGGCGCAAAAAGTGAATCAAATGGAGATAGCCAAGTACCTGAAATGCAGAGTACCACTATCGTTCCTCCAAACGTATCAAGCCTCAAGACTGTCTGACTTTATAAAGTCAGAGACTTGAGATGGGGAAGTGGGAATAGCAAGTAAAGATCGTCTCACAAATAGTTACACTCCATTGGAAAGGAAAGTTTTCTTTGAAGCAGAAAGGAGGTTGTATGTGCCTGCATGCCATTGTAATGTAAAAGTGCTCAGCAGAGCACGGGTTAATGTGGGACTGGAGAATAGCACCTCTCACGATATGATATATAGTGACAATGGTAGTAGACTGAGAGAACAGTCTAGAAAGAACACTCTGGAAACAGCCCTCATGGAGTAAACAGCTCCATGCATGACCATACCTTGGATCTGTTAATAGCTAAGAGTTAACAATAAAGTGTTCATGTTTCCATATACAAGTTTCAAGATTTAATCATGGAGACAACTAAAGAAATCGTATTTCAATAGGCATCATCCTCAAGGGCTAACTTTCCCAATCAGGATTCCCCTTTCCCAATTCCCAATGTCCAACCCCGAGATGATTCCCACTTTCTGGCCTATCCAACCCGACCACCCCCTCACTCCTTCCCACGTGCCCCATCCCTCCTGGATCTCTCCTCCCCTCCCCACCAGGGGATCCCCGGCACTGTGTGGTCCTGGGGCTCGTGGGACTACACTTAGTCCCAGCAGTGGCTACCAATCCCCATGGCACTGCTGGGACTAAAGAGCTGTTGGATAATCAGGTAGCCAGCAGCTACCTGAGGCAGAACTTCCTCCCAAGTGAAGGGCGGAAGTTCCCCTGCAGCCAGTTATTGGTCCACAGATTATTAAATTGCTGTCAGACAGCTGGCATGGGAGGGGATGCATTCTCCGTTGACTTTTTCGGTGTTGGGGTGGGAAACCCCTCGGTCAGGAATTTCCTGCCCCAGCAATTTGGCACAGCTGTAATAATGGCATCATACTTTTGCAGCGTCTGAAATTGAGGAGTTACTGGCCACAACCATGCATCATCTGGTTTGCAGTAGGCTGCTGCTCCTTCTTTGCCATTGTGATTTGCTCTCCTCTTACCCTTAAGTGGCTACGTCCATTTAGATGTTTTCTACTGTCCTTTGAGAGCTGGTTCTTTCATGATTACCTCTTCTCTGTCCCTTCAGTGAATGTCTAATTAGGTTGGAAGCTTGCAGTTATTTCACAAATTGTCCAAGCATGGAACAAAGAAATTATTTGGCAGAAACAGTAAGCAATACACTTGCAGAATCCTGATTGTGGTACCTTTACTTCGGAGTCAGAAAATTGTTACTTGTTTCTTTTTTTTTTGTTATGTAACTGAAACTATGCTGAAAGCTGCAATGAAGGAGAAAAACATATAATTGAAACTGGTGAAAAGCAGAGGGAGAAGGAGACAGCATGAAGTGAGAAATTGAAAATGTTGAGCATGTGTTGTCAGAGAAACAGAGAAAGTTGGTGGTGTGAAAAGCTGAACATCATGCGAGAGTCAGAAAATAGAACTTATTCTGAGGCTGGTAAAGTAAGTGCTTCTCAGAAATTAAGGACCTTGTATTTATTTCCATCTTTTCCATGATGTGTCAGCCAGTTATATAAGGAAAGAAAGTCGCTTTGTCACTTTCCTGTACATATATAAGATTCAGCAGACAGTCAGCAATTGTAATTGCTGTTACTCATAATTTATTTTGTTAACAAGCGTTGTCACTATTAAGTTGTCTCAATTTCTTGGAATCAGAAAATTTAACAAGCACTGAAATGTAGGTGACTGCAAATTACTGTGACTTTTCTGGGCAATTGCAATGTTTCAGCTGCTGTAACCTCTCAGATTGGTTGGAAGGATGGCTGTTCTGGTATGCAAAAATCATGAAAAGGGTTGAAGAATTTTGCCATCTCTATTGTGATGCTAAAACAGTTCAGACCAAGTGTAGAAACAATTAGAAATTCTCCAGTAATGAAAACAGAACATGCTGAAAAAATTCAACAGGTCTGGCAGTATCTGTGAAGAGAGAAACAGCGTGAACAAACGGCATTTAATGCCCTCCCCCATGGCGAGTTTGGTGGCAGGCGGGCATTTAATCAGAAGAGAGGGTGGCGAGTGGAGACCCTGTGACCCTCCCACTTCTGCCCCTATTGACCCTGGGACAGGATGACTTGTGGTTGGCCTTCCCACCCCACTGCCAATTGAGACCCTTGACTGGACAATTAATACCCAAATGTCATCACTGGTATTCACTGGGACTCGCCATGTGGGTAGCCCAAAAATCAAACTCTGTTGGGGTTCCACATGGGCCGCTAGAGTGGGGGAGTCCCTTGTTCAAAGGCACTTGGTGCTTGATTGAGGTACCCATCACTGGGAAAGGGGCAATCTGCTGAAAGCCACTCCTTGCCATTGTTGCTGACTCCCGTGGCCCACTACCCCACGAAGCCTACCCATGATGTCCCTCCCACCCACTCCCTGCAGTCTGGGTCCCTCGACAATCCTGTGCCTCAGATGGGTGCATTATTGGCAGCAACCACCCTAGTGGCACTGTTGAGTAATGCATAGTCGCCAACCTCTGATTGGCCAGCCACCCCCTTGACACTGGGGAAAGGCCACCACTCCCCATTAATTCAGGGCATATCTCAAGCTCACTTAGCTTCAAGTCTGCTCCCCACAGCTCTCTCCCTTTAATTCAGAGTCAATTGCTCTGATCCTCTTGCTCAACTTTGTTTAACAGAATCTATTTCTGATCTGTACCCTTCTCCTTTACCTAGGACTGTCTTTTGAGAATTCCAAGGCAAGGTCTTAAAATTGGCACTTCACGCATTGGGCCTTCCCAAAATAAGGTGACACAGGGTTTTCACCGGCTCTCCAGCTGATGGATGAAAACCTATCGACTACATTAAATTATGCCCAATGTTTCGGGTCTGTAAAGGTCACAGGCTGAAACGTTAAAGCCTTTTTTCTCTCCAAAGGTGCTGCAAGACTGTTGCATATTTCCAGTATTTCTGCTTTTAATTCAGATTCCTACATCTGAAGTATTTTGCTTCTGAAAAGTGTGTGATCTGCATGACTTAAGGCTTTGGGAAGGATAGAAATTTGTATATGCAGGCACCCAAAAGTAAGATATGATAGTCTTAATAAAATTAGAATCAAAATTACATTGATTTGCAATTGTAATGACAATATCATAGAACATCTCAAAATAGTAACATTTCAAGCTTATCGATGTTAACACAGGAGGCTCTGAGGTAAACTTAACCAAAAGGCAGTGATGGAGAGATCCAGATTGCCACCACCACCCCCCCCCCCTCACCCCCCAACCCAGTATAGGTCCCATTCTCTCTACATCCCATTCATTTCAATGGAATCAAAATTGGGTGGGTTTTATAAATGGTGCTTGCTTTGTTCCATTCAATGGAATAATCATTTATTCCATTGTCCTGAACACAGCCTCCGCTTCCAATTGGAAAAGGTGGGTGGAACAGGTGAAACAGGATAGAAGGCCAGTGATAGGTGGAGGCAAAGGAGAGATTGTGAAAGATGTCATAAATGAAAGGTCAAAGGATTGTTAATAGTGGTGATACTGGCTAACAGAGGTGCTAATGGTGACATTAAGAGTTGAAAGCAGAATGTGACAATTGCAGGACCATTTTGCCTTTATCTGAGTGGGATTAATGTTTGGCAGAGAATTCCAAGGCAAGTTCTTAAAATGTGGAAATTGGAAATCCTCATGAGAAAGACAGAGTTTCAATGAGACTTGGTGGCTCACAATATAACAAGCATCTGCGCAGGTTGTTGAGAAAGCTTTGGTCGCATCTGTCACTTACTTTGGAGAGTGGTGTGTCTGTCCACAGTTTGCCAATTGGCTCACAGGCACTGTGCACTTACCCTGAATAATAGAGTATGAGATAAATATTGTAAACTGTGTTATCTTTCTGAATTTGTATGCATCTGCAAAGATATAGCTGCGGTGAAAGAATAGTGAACATTTGAATAACTTTATTGTGCTTGACTTGAGGTCTGACTAATCATTTTGTCTGGTGTAATATAATTCATTTTTCTTGTCTAATAAATGTTTCATTCTTTGTGTTAAGAGTTCATCAGCAGGCTCCTGTGAATTTGTTCAATAAATTACCTCCAGAGTTTCTATAAAGAATATAAGTTAGGATCTATCAAACCAGGTTTCACTCTGGGATTTGACTTGTCCTGTATTAACATCAGCTGGGATTGGAACAAACTTCAGACTGTCATTAACACACACTTAAACCTCACTTGTTACTATCAATATAAGCTTTTTGACCACACACTGCAAGAAACAAATTGCAACAGATTGCAACCAAAATAGATAGATCCTGGGCAACAGGTTTCTGACCAAATGAAAGGAACTTTAATCCAACTCACCAACTGTGAATGAGTCAAGGAATTTGGGAGGGGGTTGGCTTTTTCATGAACAGGATTGATGAACAAATGTTTTGTGCTGAGACTGAGTGGGGGAAAGATTTGGCTTTGGGCAGGCAATGGGTGGGGTGGGCGGAAAACCCTTCTGATGTCATTAGTTTGAAGCCTGCGTACTTTCTCTTATTTACATCCCTGTCTACTTCTGGTGGGTATCACAGTCACAAACTGCAGCGAGCAGCTAAAACGGTGGACTGCTGGATTCCAATGGGAAAAGGACAGTGAGGCAGAATGCTTCATGTTAAAGTCAACCCTCTCCCAAATCCCTTGCCTCATTCACACTTGGTGAGTTGGATTAAAGTTCCTTTCATTTGGTCAGAAACCTGCTGCCCAGGATCTATGTATCTCCAAAGTAACTGACAAATGCAGCCAAAGCAGACTCCATGGGCTGAAATTCCCCTCCATTGGTGGGGTGGTGGGGGGGCGGGGGGGCGGGGGCAGTGGAGTGGGGGGGATGTTGAAGGGCATGCACAGGCACACTTCCGATCCTTTGATGATCTTCATTGAAGAATAGTATTTTATCGACTCAGGCTTTGCTGGAATGAGGCACCTTGTGGTCTCCCCCATTCATTAGATCTTTCCCCGACTGTTACGTTCAAAACGTTTTTGTGCTGCAAATTGCTAGAAGCACAAGTTGATAATAGGGCAATGAGGATAGCGGGGCAACTTGTACCTTACTGAACAATGGGACCAACAGTCTATAATCAATGAGATTTAAGGCTAAAGGAAGACACAGAGGAGCAATGATGAAGGAAATATGGTGCAGGCGGGAGGGAACCCCAAAAAGCAGCCTCAGGGAGATCGCATCTAAATGTTAAATACCTAAAAATAGAACAATAAAATTTCCCAATGTCACGTGAGTTGGGACAAGTCCATAATTTTGACAAAAACGTTATTAAAAATTTTAAAAACCTACATGAAACCGCATCCCGCTGCTGGATGAGGTTTCATGCTTTTTCTAATTTGCGCCAGGGCTCCTGGCCTGCCCACCAACCTTAAGGTCAATTACTTACTTAACTCTGTCAATGTCTTCAATTGGCCACTGACAGGTTGGCGGCCGTGCAGCTGATTTCGCTGCACCACCGCCTATCTGAAAATTTAAATGGGGTGGGGTGACGTCAGGGATTCCGCCCGACATCACTGCCCATCATTTTACATGATGACGAGTAGGCCCTGCACCCGCTCGCCAACATGTAAAATCCTGCCCTCTGGATTTCTCAACAACCCACATAGGTGCTTGTTACACTGTGAGACACCAAGCCTCACTGAAACTCTGTCTTTCTCATGAGGGTTTCCAATTTCCACATGTTAAGAACTCGCCTTGGAATTCTCTCAAAAACATTATTCCCAATCAGATGGCTTCAACAAGGATCCAGCTCCAGGGATTCAATCTTGCCTTCTAAGTTTCTTTTCCTCTAGCCAGTGGATGGAGTGTGAGCAACATGGTAGATGGGATGATGGTGATGCGAAAGTTTCGGTGAGAAAACGATATGTGTACCCCGCGAATGCTTGTTTGAGATCCCTGAAGCGAATAGCTGTTTGAGTGCATGATGCCATGATGAGAGTTTGAGACTAGAGGGTGTCGAAGGATGGCTTACCCTGGTGGAGCTGATGAGATCATTTATCCTCTTCCTACACTGGATGGCATGTTGGGCACAGCTGCCATCCATGCTGACCTGCTCCGCAGCGGTCTCCCAGGTTGAGGGGTGATAAGGCTGTGCTTCCTGCAGCCATCCCTGGGATAGAACATGTGCCTTTGCATCTGCACCCCTCTGATCAAGACCTGGAGTGTCTGGCAGGTGAAGCAGGCTGGCGGGCTGGAGAGAGTGAGATTGTGTGTTGGACTGGCCTTTAAATATGGTGCTCAGACCTTTGAACCCACCAGTTGACGGCAGCCAGATGAAGGAGTTCAAAACCCTCCAGTGTCAAACTTTCAACATGGCATCATGCACTTAAACAGCTACTCGCTTCAGGGATCTCACGCAACCATCACAGGGGACACATATCAACACTCATTCTCTCACCGAAACTTTCATATCACCACCATCCCATCTATCATGTTGTTCACATTCCATCCTCTGGCCCTTCCAGGGAGGGCTCACCATACACAGGGAACCTGCATCTCACCCAATCTCTGCTCAATCCCTTCTCATCACATGCCTTTCTTTCTTCTTCATTGGGGCCAAGCTGGTGCACAACAGGTGTGAGAGAGTGCAGACCAGGGGAGAGACGGCTGACATCATTGCCCTCACTGAGTTTGAGGAGGCTGCAGCCAAGCTGGCTGGGGAGGACAGGGGTCGCTCCTGTGGGGAAGGGGAGATCAGCCTCTTCCACCTACCCAGTATGGATCACAGCTCCATCACATCATCAAATCCTGACATTCACAGTGAGTCACATACAGTCTTATTTAACTCATGCTCATTAACTTAAACTCTATTTCCTACTTTCTAGGCATCAGCAAATCGAAGCCCCCAAGCCAGTCCAGCACCACCATTGTGAGTCCCCAAACATTACCGAAAGAAGAAGCGCCGGAAGAACTGTCACGGAACTCACACACATCCTCCACCAGCTCAGAAACACACACACCAGTGGGGCACAGCTGTGGATTAGGCTCAGGCTCACTTTCCCCACCGCAGCCGGAGGCAGGGACAGCCCAGCTCTCTGGCACTCGGAGGGCTGCTGGAGACCAGCCACCTGCTCAATCCAAGTCAGATGATGAGCCTCTGGACGTGGCTGCCAACTCAATGCTGGAGATGCAATGACAAGTGGCGGAACATCAGGCAGGTATTCGGCAGTCACTCAGCAGACTAGAGCAATTGATAGAGGAGTCCGTTTGTGTTCTGTCTAATGTCAAGGCTCCAAAATGCAAGCACCTTAATGTCACCATGGGATGTCTGGCAACCACTATGGAGACCTTGGTCCAGCAGGTCTTGCTGGAATTGCGCACGGCCTTTCACTCCATGGCCATACACCCTGGTGTGCACCATCAGGATGTAGGCAACATGAGGATGAGGCATCTTGACCTCCCCTCCAGGTGCACCATCTCCTGCAGGAGTCAGGGCAGAGCCCTTGGGTGCCCACAGGGAGGATGAGCTAGACACCCCTGAGGCCTTCTCTCAGGACACTCCAAGGGTGTGCTCACAGCCTCTTCTGCCTGTGACCCCATCTATTCTAGCTTCTCAGACCACCAAAGGTGCTCCTCCCCTGAGCAGGTGACCCTTATCAGGCTGGGGCCTTCCAGCCCTTGGGCCTCCAGAGGACACCCGCCAAGGTCATCACAGACATCAGGATATAGTGGTCTTCAGGATGCCTCCGCCTCTGCTGAGGATGTCAGGGCTGCACCCAGGCATCTCAGTAGAGTTAGGAAAGTTAAAAAAAGTTGATGTCACTTTTGGGTCATGGGTGTGCTAGACATGTAAATAAATTGTGCTTTTGTTACTACATTTGATTGTTATATGAATGTTCCTGTCAACTGAAGACATTGTGATTTTGTACTTTGGAACCCTCTTTTTACGAGGTTTAGTGATAGTGTCCGTCTGTGAGATTCATATTCCTATAACATCAACCACAATTGAACTAACCTCTGCACCCTTGTGTGATGTCAGGGAGATGTGTTTAAATCTTTATTGGAAAAGTTTGATGTAAACATTTGTAACTCTTCTTCCTCAAGAAATGCTATTGAGTGAGGGCGGCTCTTCAGCATTGATTATCTAGGTACATTTGTGTCTCCTCAGTGGTGGTGGCAAAAGAAAAGATATGCACGGGAGGAGGAAACCCTTCGGCATGTCCACATTTCAGTCGCAGCAGTGTTTACATCATTAGATGGTGGTGAAGAGTTCAAGTCTTCTCTCATATCACTCTTGTTTTTAAGTGGACTCTCAGTTCCCAGAGTGGGCTCACTCACAGGGCCCCATGGAGCAAAGCAAATTCATGGTGATTCATGAGAACGTACCAGTGTGAATCTGGGACTCATTTTCACTTGAAGTGGGTGGACATCCCCTGAGTTGAAAAAAAAAGGCACTGAGAGCTAGGAGAGATGTGGCCATATTCTCTCACTTGACTTTACTCTCCCTGGAACCTGTCAGCAATTAACGTTTCATGGGCATGTTTCTCATGTCTTCCTTCCTCCATGGTGTGATCACATTCATACTGATGCTCAGCAGCCTCGTGAGGTTCCTGGGTCTCCGGATCTTCATTCTCTAATGAGCTGTCATCCTCCTCCAGGCCATCCTTTGGCAGGGGGGCACCTCTTGGCATTGCCAGATTGTGAAGAGAGCAACACACTGCGATGATGCAGGAAACCTTGTCGGGAGTGTATTGGAGTGAGCCATCTGAGTGATCCAAGCATCTGAAATTAATCTTCAGGAGCCCTACGGTCTGCTTTATAAGGCAGCATGTGGAGTTGTGAGCAGCATTGTAACTCTCCTCTGAGCCACCCTGAGGGTCATGCGCTGGTGTCATCAGCCAGCTATTCAGTGGGTACAGCTTTTCCCAAGCAGCCATCCTTGCAGACATAATGGCCCCTCAAAAATCTCAGGCACTTCAGGATGTAGGAGTCATGAATCTCTCAGCCTGACTAACTTCATCCAGAGCAAACTTGACATAATGATGGGCCTTCCTGTAAAGGGCATCTGTGACCTCCTTTATTCATCAATATGTTGCGGATAGAGAGATGCCACACAGGTCGCCTCTTGATCCCTGGAAAGCACTAGAGGCCAAAAAATTGTGTGCTGAGGTTAGCTTAAAAGCCGCTGGCAAGGAATACCCTCCAAATCCGCATTGGCGTGAAATCTTCATGAAGGATGTGGCCTAGGTGATGTATCAGACCTCAGGACAAATGCAGACCTGCACGGTGTTGCCTCCCACTCATTTTTAAATGGGAGACTCTTCTACAATAAACCCTAGGTTTGGCAAGATGCCCCAATTGTCTGGGTCTCTCCTCCTGGCTCTCCTGATCATGCTGTGGCTCCACTTGGCCATATCTCTCCTGCTGGAGCTGCGTGCGGAGTCGACTCTCCCTTCTTTGCCTCCTCCATTGCGTTCAGGTCTTGACAAAGGCAGTTTTGAGCCCTGGATTCATATGTGCTTCGCCTTCTCTCTGAAAGGAAACATTAAAGACATTAATGATTCAAGGGGCAAGAAAGCAAAGTTCAGAGGATGACACATTTGGAAACTTTAAGGGTCCATAGTTTTTCCTGCTCTACTTGCATGGTTGCTGATGCTGCCTTGTCCCTGAGACACTAACACACAGTTTACGGATATGTAACATCTTCAGCCTTGCGTGTGATACTAAAGTTTCAATGAGATGAGTGACCCAACCAACTCTGTGATTCAATCTCTGATGTAGAATATTAAAGACCAATCTGTTGCTCATGGTCAATGAGTGGATGCCCTTTGGCCCATTAGCAGTGTCATTTCAGGTGAATACGCAACATGCCTTCATTGATGGAATGCCATATATGATGCAGCTGTGCCTACTTCACTATTGCCTGCATTCCCAAATTCTACATTCCTTTGTGTTACTCTTGAGATGCAGTGACTATGATGTGAAGCCACTGAGTTCTGAGTAGCCCTTCAATGGTGCTAATGAAGTCATTGGGTTTAAGTGGCTTTCATTGCAAGGAGGTCTTCGTCCTTGCTTTCTAAGCAGACTCCTGCACACTCCTGTGCAACAAGAGGTTAGAGGGCTACCCCAGAAAGGCCTCCCTTATTTTCAACCCCCTCCCTCACTGTCATTCCACAGCCTTCCCTCACTGTTGCCTCCTTTGTGTTTATCAACCCCACTCTCGCCTTGCATCCTACCCCCAGTAGAAATGCTAGTTTCTGAAAGTGGAGGCCTGCATGAGCACCACAGCAATGTGATGTTCCTCGGTACAATGAAGCCAAAGAGAAGGAAAAGTCCAACCCTACAGCCCCAACAAAGTGGCATTCATCTCAACCAGACCAGCGCAGATCTCTGGCAGGTAGATTCCACTCACCAGTGAACTAAGATCTGACTTACGGACACCACCTTTTTCCAAATGGATTTGAGACCGATGTAATTTCCCACTGGCATAACGGAGGGTTGGAAGGTGCGGCAAGATTCTGGCGAGCAGCTGTTTTAATGTGCATTCGTGACATGCTAATGAATGCAAATTGTGCTCGCACCATTAGTCGGTGGAATAACCGACCCACCATAACACACCATCGGGAGAATCATGACTTGTCTTTATGATGATGGATTTGCTACTTTTTGCCTGCTGATGGATGCTCTGCTCTCGCCAGCCACGAGACCTGCCTTGGGCTGGATGGGAAAATTCCGGCCTTTATCATGTAAGCATCGCTTTGGATCACATTCTAATCATCCAAGAAATAGTATATATTTTATTAGTTTTTATTTTAGAATGCTGCGACTCCTCAGATATTGAAGCAGTCCATGTCCAAATACATCAAGACCTGGACAATATCCAGGCTTGGGCTGACAAGTGGCAAGTAACATTCACACCATACAAATGCCAGGCAATGGCCATCTCCAAAAAAAGAGAATCTAACTATTGCCCCTTGACATTCAATGGCATTACTGTCACTGGTTATCAACATCCAGGAGGTTACCATTGACCAGAAACTGAACTGGACTAGCCATGTAAAAACTGTAGCTACAAGAGCAGGTCAGAGGCTAGGAATTGTCCGACGAGTTACTCAGCACCTGACTTCCCAAAGCCTGTCAACCATCTACAAGGCACAAGTCAGGAATTTGATGGAATACACCCCAATTTCCTAGGTGAGTGTAGCTCCCTCAACATTCGAGGAGCTTGACACCATCCAGGACAAAGCAGCCTGCTTGATTGGCACCACATCCACAAACATTTACTCCGTCAACCACTGACGCACAGTGACAGCAATGTGTACCATCTACAAGATGCACTACAGGAATTCACCAAGGCTCCTTAGACATCACCTTCCAAACCCAGGCCCACTACCATCTAGAAGGACAAGGGTGGCAGGTAGATGGAAACACCATCACTTGGAAGTTCCCCTCCAAGTCACTCACCATCCAAACTTGAAAATATATCACCATTCCTTCACTGCTGCTGGGTCAAAATCCTGGAACTCCCTTCCTAGCACAGTGGGTGTACCTACACTACATGGACTGCTGCTGTTCAAGAAGCCAGCTCACCACCACCTTCCCAAGGGCAAGTAGTGTTTTACAATAAATTCTGGCCCAGCCAGTGAAGTCCACATCCCATGAATGAATATAAAAAAACATGTAAATATTACTGCACCATAACAAATGACTAAATTATATAATTTTTTTACAAAGAGATTCTTTATCCTCATTATGGACAGAAACCTTTTTTTAAAAAAATTCTTGATAAACCATCTGTGTGAAAATAGTTTTGATGAAACGCTAGCAGTCAATGGAATAGCTTTAAAATAACTGATATGCATGTGTGACAAGTTTCCTCTCTCTGTCTTGCTAGAATTGTTGATGTTCCTGCTGTTGCTTAGAAGCTTTGAACAGTGATATAAATGTGCAATTACTGAGGCTCAGTGTAGAATAATAAAGATTTTTTTTCAACTTCTTGTACTGTTATGTTTAATGCATAATACTGTAGTGAATACTGATCATGAGATCTATTCCTAAGGTCTCTGTCCTGTGAGTGATAACAGTGGCTGGAAATAAATGTGGCTTTCCAACAAATTGGCAGTCGAACTTTCAGGTTTGTTGCCAGTTTCGAAAGTTTTATCAACAGGGTTTATCATCTTGTATTGTAGCATCAGGATAATCTGTGTCAGGCAGAAGACTGATGTACTAATGAGTAGGATATTACAAGTTTATTGCTGTAGTCATTATATTTTATTGAAAGACAATATAAGATTTGAAACATCTTTCAATCTACTTAATTAGTCAAGTGCAATTGTACAATTAAAGTGTTTATGTTGAAGTACATATTAGCAATTGAGTTGTCTCACAGTGATAAGGGAAATAGGATAATCTCAATTATCAATATCCACTTGGTAAATCTCAGCTGGAAAACATAATAATGAAGAATTGGTATCAATCAGTATCAAAGAACTCATGAAGCAAATGCATGCACTGGAACTGATAGAAGCAAGGCAGGAGACAAGGTAGAATCTTAGCTCTCAACATTTTATCAACATTTATTAGATTAACGATCCACTGGAACAACATCCAGAAGGATATCTGAGCTTCACTTCACTAATTCATAGGAATTTAGGGGATTCCATCATCAATATATGAATGAGCATCATCAACATGTGATTGAATTAAACAGTACTTATCAATAGCCCATGCCTGAAGAATTTAAAGCTCTACAGTTAACTGTAAACTTATTTTTTATTCATTTAGGGGATTTGGACGTCACTGGCTAGGTAGGCCAGCATTTATCGCCCATCCCTATTTGCCCCTGAGAAGGTGGTGGTGAGTTGCCTTCTTGAACCACTGTAGTACATCTAATGTAGGTACACCCACAGTGTTGTTAGGCAGGGAGTTCCAGGATTTTGACCCAGCGACAGTGAAGGAATGGCGATATATTTCCAAGTCAGAATAGTGTGTTGCTTGGAGGGAACTTCTAGGTGGTGGTGTTCCCATGCATCAAACTTGGAGGCCGGAATTTTGCATTGAGAATAACAGTAAGGCTATCTGTGTTCATTGTTCAAATGGGGTAAATTAGATACCAACTTTGGAGTCCTCACATGTGCATTATAACATGAAAATTAAGAGGTTTCTATCCGAGTTAGCCTGCTACTATATAGGCTATGCTACAACATCACCTCACTGAGATTAAGAACATGAAGCCACTGAAATTTTCCAATAGATACTCATTTGTAACATCAAATTCCAGTGAAGCTTATTGAGACATGGACACTTTACTTTTAAAAAATAATGTGGGGTATGAACACTGTACCTTCACAAAATGGAGTCCAGGAGATCAAGTAACTTATTTTGTTGTTTATAAAATCATAAAGTCATAGAGGTCTGCAGCACAGAAAAAGGCCCTTCAGCCCAATGAGTCTGCGCCTGTCAAGCAAGTACCTAACTATTCTAATCCCACTTTCCAGCGCTAGGCCCATAGCCTTGTATGCCATGGCATCACAAGTGCACATCCAAATACTTCTTCAATGTTATGACAGTTAATGCCTCTACCATCCTTTCTAGCACTGAGTTCCAGATTCCCGCCACCCTCTGGGTGAAAAAAACTCTTCCTCACATCCCCACTGAACCTCCTGCCCCTTATCTTAAATCTATGCCCCCTGGTTATTGATCCCTCCACCAAGGGGAAAAGTTCCTTCCTGTCGACCCTATCTATGCCCCTCATAATTTTATACACCTCAATCGTGTCTTCCCTCAATCTCCTCTGCTCCAAGGAAAATAACCCCAGTCTACCCAATCTCTCCTCATAACTAAAACTCTCCAGCCCAGGCAACATCCTGCTAAATCTCCTCTGCACTCTCTCTAGAGCAATCACATTCTTCCTATAATGTGGATTCCACAACTGCACACAATACTCCAGCTGTGGCCTAACCAGTGTTGTATACAGTTTCAGCATAACCTCCCTGGTCTTCTATGCCTCGGCTAAGAAAGGCAAGCATCCCATATGCCTTCTTAACCACCTTATCTACCTGTCCCACTACCTTAAGGGACTGGTGGACATGCACACCAAGGTCCCTCTGATCCTCAGCTCTTCCCAGGGTCCTACCATTCATTGTGTATTCCCGTGCCTTGTTTGTCCTGCCCAAATGCATAATCTCACACTTATCTCTAATCTAAGGCTATCGTCCTCACTAGTTACCACACCACCAATTTTCATGTCATCCGCGAACTTATTGATCTGATAGATAGAGACAGACATGTCTGAGCATATCTCTTGGAAGTTACTTAAAGTGCAAATGTCCTTCCTAGGTGCTAATTAAGTGCCCCTCACTATCAGCGGAGGAAACTTAAAATAACAATAGCTATCAGACTGGCTAGTCCCATGAAGATGGAATTTCAAATAAAGACAGTTCAGATGTTAATCAGGGTTGGAACATTGATGAAATGGCAAACACCCTTTAATAACTGGCTTGTGAAATACCTGCAAGTACCGTATTAATCCACAAAGACATGCCAAGGAAGGTGCGTATGTGATATGAAGACAACAGGGAAGACATCTCTCACCCAGCACAATGGAGGGCCCTACCTCAAAAGAAACCTTGGGCAGAGAATTGGGGACTTGTTCCTTTCACCTGCCAGAGTACAACTGTTCACTACAGGATCTTAACCAACTTTTATTGGAAAGTCAGAGCTTGCTATTGTTTGGAATAGTGAGGTGTAAGTGATTTGTTAATGGTGTGAAAAATCATAATAACTGCCAAACAACCCTCTGGCACTGAAAAATAATTTTGCGAGTGTGGTGTCTCAATCCATCAGAATTTAATTAGCATTGGTGTTTTAAATTTTTTTTTAAACTTTATCTTTCTAACTCTTTTATCACTACCTCTCTCTCTTAATCCAAAATTGCTTTCCCTCTCTTTATTTTGTTTCATGCAAATTATTTAAATCTAATCGATATTTCCTGATTGAGCACCCATGTGTGATGAATCTTCAAACTTCTTCGTTGAGGAGCCATGCTGTTGTTATCATTCCCTGACATAAGAACATAAAAAAATAGGTGCAGCACTAGACTATTCAGCCCTTCGAGCCTGCTCTGCCGTGGCTGATCATGGCTGACTTTTTATCTCAACTCTACCTTTCTGCACTATCCCCTTGTTTTCTTTGGAATCCAAAAATCTATTGATCCCTCTATGCCACACATGCTGCACATGCCCTGTAGAAGATACCCATGCTTGATCAGATGCCCAAAAATCCATTGCTCGATAGTTTGTGAAGTCTGTTGGTAGTTTTCAATGTGTTGATAGGTGTGGGCCAATTATTTGCGGCTGACTGCAAAATCCGAGCAAATGGATAGTCGGCACAGGGTTACAGTGCTGGCTGAGACATGAGTACTCAATTTTTTGAGGCTTATGCTCCGCCTTTGCATGATTTGGCTCATCATTATACAACCTAATCTTAAGATCACAAACACAGTGGGAGCAAAAGAAAAAAGATTTTTGCAACAAAAACTTCATTTTACTTACAACACCCACACCGGCTATAATGAAGCTTCTGTCACAATTGGGGATAAAATCTATAATAACATAAATGTTTCATGATATTGTTTATAATAAGAGTTTCTTGAGAAGAAGCTGTTTTTTTTCTCTACTGCACCTCAGTAACACAGTGAGCCTGATTGTCCTCTACATGCTCCATGAGGCATGATCATTTTTTCCAAACACAAATCTCCCACTATAACTTTTTAAATTAATGTGTGTGCTGATCCAAAGTGAGGGATCTCAGTGCCAGCAAATTGGCTCCATGTCGACCAACTGTCAATGTTTTATTTCCTTAAGTGACGGTTTCAATGTCAATTGCTACTGAATGATGAGACGTTTTGTGCTTCAAGACCTAAAGCTATTCCAATGAAATTACCCACACTCATCTCACTCAGGCCCTACAACCAGCAGGAAGAAGAGATTTTAATTTCATCCTCTGTACTTGATTCAAGTCAACAAAGAACCACATTCTCACCCACTGTACTATCCATTCCTATGGGATTTATATTTTTTTGTTTGAAAAGTAAGAATCAGATTAAAGCATTCTTAAAAGATTATTGGATATAGAAAGTATACTCTGGAGCATTACATGGAAAAGAGAGAGAGCCCATCCTTCTGTTGTCATATTCATTACCTGGTGCTTGCAACTCAGAGTGCTGAAGAATGTACTGTGGCATGTGGAATAGATATAATAGCAAGACTATGCTCTCTACAAAAATAAATATTCTGGCCTAGTGCCAATCCAGTGGAGATTGTCTCTGGGGGTTCCATTTAATTTTTATAACTCTCTTTAACAAAGGTGGATCACATCTATTACCGTTTCATGGAGAGGCCTTTCTCTGAGGGCCCTATTTACTCTTTTTCTCTAATGAACACAAGCTAGAGTAGTTCCATTTCATTGTATCGTCAGCTACAGTTGTTTTTCTCTGATTTTCTCTTTTGCTCTCTATTGAAAACAAAATGGCATGGGGCCAATTGGTAATGAAGTTTCTTTTTCAAATGTTGCATCCTTTATTTCTCTTCTTAATATATGTATCAATGTTTCTTCCTTTGTATATATCTAAAATCGAAGATGCCAGGGCAATATTATGTAGAGAATTCTGTAATTTGTCCAGAAATTGAAGATATTAAAACAGGGCAAAAGTATTGACTTGAGTAGCAGAGAAGGAAGGAAAACACATTGCAAAGAGAAAAGGTAAAATGATGGAGTCAGAGAAATCTGGAACTTCAGTCCCACCTAACATTATTATGCAATTTATCTTGCTGTTCATCACATTAGCAGAGATAAGCACATGTCAGTCATAACACTGCCATAATCATTGTTTCTGATTTTACTGTTACTACAGACTAATACAGGAAGGGCATTTGAAATTCTAGAAAATTGTCAATAAAAAAACCAACGATCAAGCCTGGATAACAATCACTGATGTAACTGTACAACTTAAAGTCCCTTTAAAAATAGATAAGGTTAATGTAGGTGTATTATAGAATGTGTGCAATGATAAATGGTAAAAGACAGAACTACATGATAATCACATATAAAAGCTCATTTTCTGACACGACACTCTTGGTGAGGCCCCTTGCTCACTGAAAGCATAGGTTACAAATTCCAGGATCAGTTGCACAAAATTTCCAACCATGCAAAATTGGGCTGAGCTTTTGACTCAGTCTTCAGTGTGCACTTTTGGGGGGTGAAAAGCTCCCCACTGGAAGCACAAAATCAAAATATTGCCTTAACTGTTTTTCAGAGACTGTTATAAATTCTATGTCACAGCAACAGAACAACACACTGGAGGGGGTGCAGAGAAGATTCGCCAAGATGTTGCCTGGGATGAAACATTTAAGTTATGAAGAGAGGTCGGATAGACTTGGGTTGTTTTCCTTGGAGCAGAGAATACTGAGGGGCGACCTGATCGAGGTGTACAAGATAATGAGGGGCATGGATAGGGTGGATAGGGAGTAGCTGTTCCCCTTAGTTGAAGGGTCAGTCACCAGGGGACATAAGTTCAAGGTGAGGGGCAGGAGGTTTAGGGAGGAAAATATTTTTTACCCAGAGGGTGGTGGCGGTTTGGAAAGCTCTGCCTGGGAGGGTAGTGGAGGCGGGTTGCCTCACATCTTTTAAAAAGTACCTGGATGAGCACTTGGCATGTCACAACATTCAAGGCTATGGGCCAAGTGCTGGTAAATGGGATTAAGTAGGTAGGTCAGGTGTTTCTCATGTATTGGTGAAAGGCCTCTTCTGCACTGTGCAATTCTGTGATTCTGTGATTCTGTGAATATACCCAGGCCATATATAAGAAAAGAAAAATAAACCAGAATAAAAGTAGCACAGAAGACCATAAGACCATAAGACACAGGAGCAGAAATTAGACCATTCGACCCATCAAGTCTGCTCCGCCAATCAATCATGACTGATAAGTTTCTCAACCCCATTCTCCTGCCTTCTCTCCGTAACCTTTGATCTCCTTGCAAATCAAGAACCTATCTATCTTGGTCTTAAATAAACTCAATGACCTGGCCTCCACAGCCTTCTGTGGCAATGAATTCTATGGATTCACCACTCTCTGGCTAAAGAAGTTTCTCCTCATCTCTGTTCTAAAAGGTCTTCCCTTTAATCTGAGGCTGTGTCCTCGGGTCCTAGTCTCTCCTACTAATGGAAACATCTTCCCCATGTCCAGTCTATCCAGGCCTTTCAGTATTCTGTAAGTTTCAATCAGATCCGCACCCCGCCCCCCCGCCTCATCCTTCTTAACTCCATCAAGTATAGACCCAGAGTCCTCAAACATTCCTCATAAGTTAAGCCTTTCATTCCTGGGATTGTTCTCGTGAACCTCCTCTGGACCTTCTCCAGGGCCAGAACATCCTTCCTGAGATACGAGGCCCAAAATTGCTCACAATATTCTAAATGCGGTCTGACCAGAGCCATATAAAGCCTCAGCAGCACGTGCCTGCTTTTATATTCTAGTCCTCTTGAAATAAATGCCAACATTGCATTTGCCTTCCTAACTACTGCGTCAACCTGCAAACTAACCTTAAGAGAATCCTGGACTAGGACTCCCAAGTCCCTTGCACTCCATAATTCTGAATTCTCTCCCCATTTAGAAAATAGTCTATGCCTTTATTCTTCCTACCAAAGTGTATGACCTCACACTTCCCCATATTTCATTCCATCTGCCACTTCTTTGCCCATTCTCCTAACCTGTCCAAATCCTTCTGCAGTCTCCCCACCTCCTCAATACTACCTGTCCCTCCACCCATCTTTGTATCATCTGCAAACTTAGCCAGGATGCCCTCAGTTCCTTCATCTAGATCATTAATGTATAAATTGAAAAGTTGTGGTCCCAAAGCTGTGCCCTGCAGAACTCCATTAGTCACCAGCCACCATCCTGAGACGGACCCCCTTATCCCCACTCTCTGCCTCCTGCCAGACAGCCAATCTTCTATCCATGCTAGCACCTTGCCTCTAACACCATGCGCTCTTATCTTACTGAGCAGCCTCCTGTGCGGCACCTTGTCAAAGGCCTTCTGGAAGTTCAAGTAGATAACATCCATTGGCTCTCCTTTGTCTAACCTACTCGTTACCTCCCAAAGAATTCTAACAGATTTGTCAGGCATGACCTCCTCTTGATGAAACCATGCTGACTTTGCCCAACTTTACCATGCACTTCCAAGTATTCTGAAATCTCATCCTTAATAATGGACTCTAAAATCTTACCAACGACCAAGGTCAGGCTAATCGGCCTGTAATTTCCCGTCTTTTGCCTCACTCCCTTCTTAAACAGGGGGGGTTACATTAGCGATTTGCCAGTCCTCTCGGACCCTCCCTGACTCGATTGATTCCTGAAAGATCACTACTAACGTCTCCACTAACTCTTCAGCTATCTCCTTCAGGACTCTGGGGTGTAATCCATCTGGTCCAGGTGATTTATCCACCTTCAGACCTTTCAGTTTTCCTAGCACGTTCTCTTTGGTTATGGCCACCATACTCACCTCTGCCCCCCCCCGACTCTCTTGAACTTTGGGGATGTTACTCGTGTCTTCCTCCTTGAAGACTGACGCAGAGTACCTATTCAGTTCCTCCACCATTTCTTTGTTCCTCACTACTACTTCTCCAGCGTCATTTTCCAGTGGCCCAATGTACACTTTTGCCTCTCTCTTACCCTTTATATATCTAAAAAAACCTCTTGCAATCTTCTTTTATATTACTGGCTATTCACCCTCATACTTAATCTTCTCCCTCCTTATTTCTTTTTTAGTTGTCCTCTGTTGGTCTTTGTAGGCTTCCCAATCCCCTGGATTCCTACTGCTTTTTACCGCATTGTATGCTTTCTCTTTAGCTTTTATGCTGTCCCTGACTTCCTTTGTCAGCCATGGTGGCCTTGTCCTCCCTTTAGTATGCTTCTTCCTCCCAGGGATGAATTTTTGCTGTTTCTCCCAAATTACTCCCAGAAACTCCTGCCATTGCTGTTCCACTGTCTTTCCTGCTAGGCTCATCTCCCAGTCAATTCTGGTCATCTTCTCCCTCATGCCTCTGGTAGTTGCCTTTATTCAATTGTAAAACCGTTACATCTGATTCCAGCTTTTTCCTCTCAAATTGCAGGGTATTTATCATATTATGGTCACTTCCTCCTAAAGGTTCCTTCACCTTAAGCTCCCTTATCAAATCTGCCTCATTGCCTGTTCCCTAGTGGGCTCCACCACAAGCTGCTCCAAAAAGCCATATCGTAGACATTCCACAAATTCTTTTTCTTGGGATCACTATCAATCTGATTTTCCCAGTCTACCTGCATATTGAAATCCCCCATGATCACTGTAACATTGCCTTTCTTACAAGAAGAAGGAAACCCAGATAGAAAAGGCAGCCATCAAAATCACAGAGAACAAACACATTGCCTTCGTATTAAGGAGAGGCAGATATTGTAGAAAACACAAAACAGAACCAAATAATTCTTCTTGGAACAGAGAAAGCTATGGGGAGAATTCAATAGAGGTGTTCAAAATTATGAAGCCTTTGATTAAGTAGACATGGAGGAACTAATTCTAATGGCAGGATGGCTGATAACCAAAGGACACAGATTGACTATAATTTGCCAAGGAGTCAAATGTGGTGTACGTGTTTTTTTTTAAAGAAGTGAGTTATTATGATCTAGAAAGCACTGTCCTGAAAGGTTGGCAGAAACAAGTTCACTTGTACCTTTCACAAGGGAATTGGTTACACACTTTGAAAAGCAAAGATTTTTTGGCTGTGAACAAACAGCAGCAGTGTGGGATTAATTGGATAACTCTTATAATGAGCCAAATGGCCTCCTTCTGTACTGTAATGTTCTATAATTCTGACAGGCCCTTGTACAAAAGTTTTCTGGGAGCTGCTTTTGTTCTGTTGCTGTAACTGAAGCCATTGAGTCATCAGGAAAACCATCATCTTGGTTTGATACTGAATGTTTTTGGCTTACAATGTGCTGCTCAAGGACGCAAAGTTCCTAAGTGCGGACTATAACCTCTACCAGCAGATCTCCCGTGGCATTGCTCGCATATAAATCCGATGATACTTTGCAAGGACAACCACGTAGCATCATGCAATAACAGTATTATGCTGATTTTAAGGAGCAACTTTGTTGAAACAAAGTTGTCTCTTTAAAACCGAAATGAAGCCAAATAGAAGTTAATTTATATTAGTCTGAATAATTTTTTATTTAATAGGTAGTTTACATTTCTGGCTCTTGGTCAGAAAAGCACAAGAAATTACCACATTTGTTTCTTTATACTTCTGACAAATTTGTTGTGTAACATATAAAGACTAGAAAATTTAGCACAGAGACAGGCTATTTGACCCAACTGGTCCAAGTTGTTGTTTATATCTACATGAGACTCTTTCCACCTTATTTTACCTCACCCTATCTGAAAACCCTTCTATTCTTTTCTCATTCATGCACTTATCCAGCTTCTTCTTAAAATCATCTATCTTATTTCCCTCAGCCATTCCATGTGGTAGCAAGTTCCACATTCTCACCACTCTGAATAAAAATGTTTTCCATTTTTGAATGAATTCTCCATTATATCTCTACACATGCATACATGGGATCTCTTATGGTGTTGTTAAGGTGAGTCTAAGGATAACCTGTTCCATAGTTTTTATCAATTTATTTTCGGGTAACAAGGGCACTATGAAGGTGATGGCCTACTCTGTGATGTGTTGCAGTCCTTTTGTTATTTTTTTTTCCAGAATGTTATTAGGTAGGACATTTATATTGGCCCAGCAATGATGAAGAAACTGTGATATATCGATAAGCCAGAATAATGTGTGACTTGGAAGGGAACTTGGAATTGATGGTGTTCCCATGACATTGCTGTTCATGTCCTTTTTGGTGATGGAATCTGCAGGCAGGGTGGCAATGTCAAAGTAAGCTTGGTGAGTTGCTAAAGTCCACCCTGTATACAATATATACTCCAGCTACTGTTAAGAATGGCACTGAATTATTCTAATTGAAGAAGTGAAGAAACATGTTTTATTACAGTGTATTGTAAATGTAGTAATGATATTTCCATGCTAAAACTGCATAGTAAATAATTTTCATGTAAGCTTTTTAGTTATCTTTAATATTAAATGTTCATTTAAGTATGTAGTTAATTTTATCTCAAATTATTTTAAAGCCCAGTTGCAGATACATAGGAGGTCATGTATAATAGCTACATGCAGCAATGGTGGGATGTTGGTGGCTGTGTGAATTGCAAGTGTTGGAATGATTTGACAATTCACGGGGCATGAAAGCATTGGCTAGGATTTGAGGGGCTGGGTGCACGGGTCTGTAAGGCACTGGAAATTTGGGGACTTAGGAGCATTGCAAGGAGTGTTTGGGGTGTTTGGAAACATTGAGATGAGGATAGCGTTTGGTCCATTAAAGAGGCGTCAGGGAATGGCAACCCTTGAGGGAGCCTTTGTATGAGGGGCGACTTGGATGAGA
Source organism: Carcharodon carcharias (assembly GCF_017639515.1). Classification (NCBI taxonomy): domain Eukaryota; kingdom Metazoa; phylum Chordata; class Chondrichthyes; order Lamniformes; family Lamnidae; genus Carcharodon; species Carcharodon carcharias. The sequence goes on from NC_054477.1 coordinate 138,648,471, forward strand.
ATTCCCATCTGTGGGAGCGCTGAAAGGGTGATGTTAAATGTGGCAATGTTAAGAGTGCGAACTTAGAGTTTGCCAGCATATTATCAATATCATATAGGTTTCCAAAGCATTAGGATTTGTACCTTCATAACATTCGGAGATGTTTATTACAATGAACAGAGCTTTACTGAATGCACATACTGAACACAGACACAAGCAAGCATGGACTCCTGCAGGGACTCCTGCAGTGAAGGATGTGTCTCACACAATATTGCCCCACACAGCAGTACTCCCAGTGTATAAAAGCTCCTTTGACTAAAGTTCTTATCTAGACATATCATTACATCAACCCCCCTTTCGAGTAAAGTACAGTGGATGTTGCTAACAAGTCTACAATGTCATAAATAAGGAGTTTTTAAACTAGTCATTAGCTAGAAAGTAACATCAACATTTTCACTTTTTTAACATGTCACATGAACTTCTTAATCAAATAGTTAACTAATGCAAAGGTCTAGTTCTCTCTCTAAGGCAAGCGGGTAGAGTGCTGGTGAGGATTATTCTGCCTCGAGGAGCTAGCTACATGTTAGTTAGATTGGGTTTCATCGTCTCTGTAGCGCACCAGTTTTCTAACAGTCTGAACTCTATATGTGATTCTCTGTGGGCTCTTGGAATTGTCAATTCCAGACATGTCTGCAACGCCTCCAGCATCTGGTGCGTCTTGTTGCGTGTCACCAGATGCTGAAACTTCAGAGCTGGCATCTTCCAGCTTTGGGGCTTGTCCCCTGATAGGTTTCAGATGGCATCTCTTCTGGTGCAAGATGCCCTTCTCCAATTGGATTAGGTTGGATCTTGGAGTGTCATGTGGCAGCACTGCAGCTTTGATAGTCCAACCTCACTCTTCAATCAGCTTCACTGCAACCTGTTCACAGGACACAGGGTGGGCAGCTCTTTAACAGAATGTCATCTGTTGTAAAAGTGTCTGTAATGTGCTTTAGCAAAGAAGCTTTTTAGGCTAACTTGGAGTCAAGTCATTTAGACAACGGGTTTCCTGCTATTATGGGAATGCTAGTTCTTAGTTTTGTGCCAAGCATGAGCTATGCAGGGCTAAATCTGGCTGCTTGCAATGGAGTAGCTCTGTAGCTCAACAGGGCTAGGAATTGGTCATCCTGACGGAGAATCCTCTTGGCAATCTGCACAGCTCATTCCGCCTCCCGACTGGCTGTGGATAATATGGGCTGGTCATTAAATGTTGAACATCGTACACCCTGGCAAACCCCTTGCCTGTGAACTGGCGTCCATTGTTGGTGACAAATTTGTTTTGACATCCCCAATGAGTGACCCAGAAGGAAAAAAACAGTAAAAATTGGGAAATAAGAAGACTGGTCTTGTATACCCTAAGATGGAACACCAGTAAAAACTGGGAAATAAGAGACTGGTCCAGCTGTTTTTTTTTACTTCTTGGGAAGATATTTTGCAGTCTGGATATCACAGAGCCTCTGGTCCTGCTTGGTAAGTAAGCAATTTCCAGTTATCTGGAGATGAAATCAACAACAATTTGGTCGCATATATCAGCTCCCACTCTCTTCCAAGGTCTTTCTGGCAGTGTTGTGGCTGTCTCTGTTGGGTGTGTTTGGCTATTTGACAAACTGTACATGTTCCCACCCTAATTTCCATTTCTTTCCTGATACCAGGCCACCACACACTCAGTTTGGCTCTTTCACGACACTTGGTGATGCCTTGGTGGCCTTCGTGCAACCGTTCTAAAATCTTGTTATGCAAACTACATAGGATAGTTATTCAGTTTCCATGCAGAGATCCTCTTGACTCTGAGAGTCTTTCTGGGTGATGTAAGCCTTCACATTCTCTGGCACTTTAGCTGCATATCTTGGCCATCCAGACCTTACATAGCAGATCAGTCTGCAGGTCAGAGTCTGTGCTTGTCAGTTACTTCACTAATTCTGGTTTAGATTTGGAATGTGCTGCATTCTCATACATGTCAATCTCCTCGTTCAAGTCAGCCACATCAAGTTGGACAACAGGTGAAGGATGTCTTGATTGTGTGTCTGCCATGACAAGTGTCTTCCCCAGCACGTACTCTGCTTATGGGCTGCATCTCACCATCCGCATTAGAAATCGTTGGCAGCACAATGGTACACAGACTAAGCCTCTGCTATTAATCAAAGGGATGAGAGGCTTATGATCTGTGTGGAGCGTGAATGTATCAAGGCCTACAGATACTTAGAAAACTTCTCACAAGTCCAAACAGCTGCTAGGTACTCCTTCTCAATTTGTGCACACCGAATTTCTGTGACTGTCAGAGTTCTGGAACAATAAGTGCCAGGTTTCAACTCTGCATCGTGACCCTGCAGTAGAAGTCAGCTAAGGCTGTAGCTGCTTGCATCAGTGCTGACAACAGCAGGCTTTGTACTGTCATAAAAGGCTAACAGAGGAGCCTCTGAAATCAGGTTTCTTACCTTTACAAAGGCTTGCTCTTGTACTGGCATCCAGTTCCAGCATGCACCACTCCTCAACAGTACAGTCAAGGGTCTTATGACATCAGAAAGCTGGGTAAGAACCTGCCAAGGTAGTGTATCATGCCTAGGATCCTGTGTAATTCTGAGGCATTCTCTGGAGGCTCCATCTCCACGATGGCCTGGACCTTCTAAGGGTCAGGGTGTATGCCATGCTTGTCAATGCGGTATCCAAGGAAATGAAGTTGTTTTTGTTGAATCAAGTGTTTCTCTTTATTGAGCTTCAGGCCAGCGGCATCAAGGCTCTGCAATGCTTGAGACAGTCTTCTGTCATGTTCCTCTTTAGTTGTGCCATAGATCAGGAAGTCATCCATGTACACGGTGATGCACTCTTGATGTCGAAACAGGTCTGTCATGCCTCTTTGAAAGGATTCTAGTGCACTGGTAATACCAAAAAGCAACCTTCAGAAGAAATGCCTGCCAAATGGAGTTATAAATGTGGTCAGCTTAGTACAATCTCCATGTAGTGGAATTTGCCAGAATCCACTTGCAAATCCAGCAATGAAAACACTTAGGCATTTGCTAACTATGAGAGGATGTCGTCAGCATTGGATGGATGTATTTTTCTCTTAGTACTGCCTTGTTAAGTCTTCAGAATCAACACAGATCCTAATTGATCCATTTTTCTTTGGCACAGCTACTATCGGGGCACACCATTCTATTAATCTCTTCAATGACACCACAGTTGACGATACCTTCCAATGCTTTTCTGACTTTGGGGAGCATCGGCAGTGAAATTCTCCTTGAACTTGGAATACGGTAGGGCACTGCACCTTCTTTCAGGCTGATCTTAACTGGTGTGATCTTAAGCAGGTCAATTTCTCCAAAGATATCACAGTGGACCTCATCAACTTGCTGAACTAAGCCCATTGCTACAGCCACATTACACCCCAGGAAATCATTCATTCACTAGAGCCCCAGTAATCACATACACAATAAACTGGTAACATCTCACTGTGTACTGTATTTTTGCAAGGAATTTTACCCAGCATTGCAGTTTCCCTCTTGGACTCGCAAGAGTGACTTTAGTGCCATTGAGCTGCAGAGGCAATGTATGTTTTGTCAGGAATTATACTAGTGCCTGCTCCAGTATCTATTTTAAAACTCACAATTGTTCCTTGAATTGGAAGGTCTACTCTCCAAAGCTTGCTATCATCATTTAGGTGCATGACAGAGCTAAGGAAAAGAATTTTTTCTTCTTTATTTCTTGCACCAACTGCAATTACTTTGTTGGCCACACAGCTACAACAAACCACAGCAAAATGCCTTACCTTCTTACATTTGTAGCACTCAGCATACTTGTAATGCAATGATCTCGTCAAGTTTGTGCTGTGCTACAACGTGTACATTTCAAGTTTTTTGCAGCTGTGAACATCTGGCCTTGCTTGGGAAATGCGCTGTCATCATCCGGTTTCAAATGTGTGTTTTTCTTAGTTTGCTCCTTTCTCTGCCCCTTTTTCATCTACTCAGCCCCCACGCATTTATCAACTTTCTGAAATACTTCACATAATGCATTGCTAGTCATTTGTTCTTGCATCTCTAATTTTATCTTTCCTGACTGACATGCTAGCTGTATAGCTTTTTCCAGTGTCAAGTGGGGCTGCAGCTGTAGCTTTTGGGACATTTCTTTATCAGTAATGCTGATCACGAGTCTGTCCCGAATATTTTCCTTTTCTTTTTCCCATACTCACACGTTTCTGTTAGTTCGTTCAAGCTCCTGCTATACTCTTCTATTGATTCGCCCTCTTTTTGCACTCTTTGGTGAAATTTAACTCTTTCGTGAATGACGTTATGTCTGGGCACAAAATATTCAGTCAGTTTCTCGAGCACTTTGTCAAAATCATTTTCCTCATTCACCTCAAACGAGAGCATTTTAATGACTTCCTCTGTCTCCTTCCCCAGTGCATAAATTAATGTGTGTACCTGGACTTCACAAGGCTCCTTGTTCAGCTTGGTAATGATCCTGTACTGGTGAAGGCGCCACTCCCATTCAGGCCACTGCTCCAGGCAGCTGAAGTCAAAATTGCCTGGTGGGCTAAATTTCACCATGGTGCTGTGTCCCTTTCTTTAGTTTGTTAACTTTTATTCATTTGTAGCTTGTCCTCCACAAGTATTTAATCTTAACTGACATTTACTTTTGAAATCATATTAGGATTTGTACCTCGTCGGAATATTTGGAGACGCTTAATACAATGAATAGTGCTTTATTGAATATACACTCAGAATACAGACATGGGCAAGCATAGACTCCTGCAGGGACTCCTGCAGTGAAGGATGTGTCTCACACAATATTGCCCCCACACAGCAGCACTCCCAGAGTACAAAGTGCCTATGACTAAAGTTCTTACCTAGACATATCATTATACGAAGGACATGCTGGGAAAACACATTTAAGTAATTGTCTCCCCCTGTGTTGCTCCCAAATACAACCAAAAGCAGCACCCCAACTTCCACCAGGACTGCCTGGGTGTAAGGACTTGAAACTGGTTGCAGTATGGGTGGACTGGTCATGGAAGGTTGGTCATGGAAGACTGGTGCCTAGGCATAGCAGTGGAACATAGTTTCTAAAAAATATAGATTCCTTGCAAAAACTGCCCGATTTCAAAGAAAATGATAGTTATTGGTTTCTAAAATGGGTGTCCATTCTACACAACAATTTTATCTCAAGTTGAAAATCGATCTCAGTGTCAAAACGGTCACAATGTTGATAGAAGTTGAACCCACAATCTGATCCCAAAAAAAACCTTTCCCAGCGATTGTCAAATCAAGTAATTGTGAACGATTCATTAACTTATAACCATTGGATTGAAGAAGCTGTGGATTTATATTTGGAACATAAAATCTATTTGTTATAAAGATATACCATTTTTATCGAAATATGGAGTGTAACAATACTATGTAAGTACAGATATAACAGATTAGAAAATTAACTGTAGTATTCTCAATTTCCCCCATCTCCTGCTATTAGTCAGCTATACAATGCCTATAATTCCCCATATATATTGTAGTATATCACATCTTCCTTTTACATAGGGAGATTTGGTAAGTTACTGCTCTGACTTTGTTTCATGGCCCATTCTGAACTGTGATTTAAAGTTGTTCCCTTTTCTTCTCTTTATGGCATCACATGGCAATTCATTGATGAGGAAGGTCATTAACCCATCTTGATGCATTCATTCAAAGAGGATCAACGCTCACCCATCCTCCTCCCTCACCTCTTGTATCATGCCATGTAATTGTCCCCAATTATTTTAGGAATTTTTGCCTGCACTACTGTTTCTACAAATTTATTACCTACTACATCCTTTGTGTGGAAAAAAAAACTGTCCTAAGAGTTTGAAAGTATGTCCCCAAATTCTATTCCTACAGTTAAACTTGAAGTAACCTTCTTGGTTAATGTTTCTACACACTTAACAATATTTTATACCTTTAGAAGACAATCTCTCAAATAGTTTCCTTTTTAAGATCTAAAGCCGTTGGGAGCAATTTTCACCCAATATTTTCCGTGCTAAAGAGCTATCAGGTGGTCATGACAAGGTCATTAACTGCAACACCAGTTTAGCCCAAATTTAGTGTAATTCTTGATAAAAGAATTAAACCTTAACCTAGGAACGGCTGCCCGGAGCTTCATTCAAGGGCTGATTGCTACTTAAAATGCCTCCTGGTGTCATTAAAGAGACTGCATGCCACATAGAACCTCAACTTAATACCCTTTCCGAACTGCAAATAGACGTTTGCAAGTAAGCACAGCACTGATGCTGATTTCAATCTCTACTCAGGATTTCACGTTCATTGCCACGGGAGCTGGGAAGAAGCCTGTGAAACACATGGCTTCTTGGATACTTAGAGGCTTTCTGGGATACTTTGTCAAGACTTCACCAGATTTCAGCAACGTTTAATCTGGAAATCCTCTGCAGACTTCACCCAAAACAAGTGTTACTCCACCTTATTGGACAGCACATTGGAGTCATCAGGAGAAAGGAACTTGGTTATAGGTGCTTTGACTTGGACTACAAATGGGAGGCTAGACAAAATAGCAGCAGCTGCTATAGGAGGGAGGGACAGGAGGAAGATCAAAGCAGAATGTCACTCTTCCCCTTGTGGACACAGGACATCTCTCCTCCTCTGGACTTCTTCTGCCAGGACCTCCAGTGACGCATCAGAGAATCTGTGTGCTTTCTCCCCTGGTCCCTGAGCCACCCTACAATATGCCTTTGTGTGCCAGTCAGAGCACTCCATATATTCAGTGGAAGTCAGATTAAGGAGCCCACGTAGACTGCTCACACAAATTGTGTCGAATCAATGCAGAAACCTGCATGTTACTAGTGTAGCAGTTCCAGGGAAGTCCAAATTATGGTAATCAGCAATTAGAAACAAAATTGCATTCTAAATCCAGGCTTTCGAGCAGGCTTATTAGCAGTGCATCTATTTTGCATCTGTTTTCAATCTTTGGCCCAAATAACTTCCCGTGTTCCTCCAACCTTTCATACACCTGACGGTGGGAGTAGCTTTGTGATATAAAAACAGGAAATGCTGGAAAAAGTAACTTTGTAAACTTTGTGGCTCCTTTTGCACCGGCTCATATGGTTTAATTGTCTCATGTTTTTTGTTGGTCAGACCTGGACATGGCATTCACAATGTAATCTGTCTAGAGCATTATAAAATTTCATTATTACATTCACTGACATATTCCACTAATTTGGCTATTGGTTTTGAGGATTTATGTTCTGCATTGGTCGGACAAATTTATCATCACGTTTACTGAGACTCCTACAGCTCTTGCAGCTTCATTCTTAGTTGTTTCAACAACATTCATGGTGTATACTTGTCATCTATTCTCCCTATGTATAGCACTTAACATTTCTATGCATTAAAGTTCATCTGTCAACGTTCAGTTCACATATCTATTTTGCCAATCCGTTTTAATGGGGTGTCACTTACTCTATGAGCGGCTTGGAAATAGTGAGTTACAGTTTTTGTTGAAACCATTTATTTAAACTACTTACAAAGATCTCACGGTAAGTACATTGTTCTTTCGACACAGCCTGTTCTGTGTCTTGCTCACTTGGAGCTTCTTGGTCACCTGAAGCTGATGTCATGCTTAGATCATCATTAACATCATTGTCTAATTAACATAACCATTAACCCTTTGCTCTACATCGCCTCCAAGTATAACCTCAAAACTTTTAAATAATTTTGTTGAACTATTTACATTTCCACCATCTCTCCATAAAGCCATAACCTCATAGGTTGAGCCTGTCTGGTGATTTTACAATTCTGCCTGATCTCATCTTGACCATTCTCGGCTGAGGGTGCTGGTCTACACTCAACTCCTGGGCATTTCTGGGAATGTTTGCTGTGGAGTCTGTCTCTTCAGTCCCATCATGGTTACTGGAATGATTGCTGCCTCGTGGCTTCTAAGAGGATTAAAGCCTTTCTGTTTCTTCAGTGATCCCCAGTGGTGTTTGAATGAGGTATGATCGCGTCTGCTGAGTTTGCTGTACGACTGCACCTTCTGCCTGATGGCCTCTTATTCACACCTTTTTCCCAGGTACTAATGTAGATAGTATTTTTGCTCCATGCTGGTCATTGTACCAGCTGGACTGTTTATCTTTGTGTATTTGTGACACCTTACCTGGTCATGGTCTTGTAAGATGATGTTGAGTCTGAGTTCATGTTGCAATGAAGGAAGTTGGGTCATTAGCCTTCTCCCAATCAGCAGTTCATCTGGCCAACCAAAACAACCAAGAATCAACAGAACCCTTAATGCCATCAACATTTCTGTCCAGACCTTGGCAACCAGCGAGAGTAATAATTACTTAATAGCAATGCCCTGTAATTGAGTAAGGCTTACTCAATGCTATTGTTCTTTCTCATCAACATTTTGATGATTTTCACATCTCTCTCCAGTTCTCTATGAGCTTGCAGATGGTGTGGCAAACTAGTCACATGGTTAATTCCATACTCTGCTGCAAATTGTCAGAAATATTCATTCATAAGCTGTGAGCCATTGTCTGAGGCTACATCGTCTGGGATATTATGTGTAGGGTAATTGTGTTTCACAGCTTTTGCCATAGCTTCTGAGGTAGAGGCATGGAGCCTATTAATTTCAAACCATGTACCCATGCTTGGCATTTGGTAATGCACAAATAATCACTGTGGAGCTTTTGAAGAATGTCTTCTTGGATCGCTCTCAGGATTACTAGCCTGTTATTGAAGACTAGACGGTCATTAACAATCATCAGGTATCTTTGTTGTTCATGGTGTTGTCTAAATACCTGATTGCTTGGGACATATTCAGGTGAACCATCTTACTATTTGCTGCTACCTTGGCAGTATGTTCTGACCTGACTGCATTTTGTGTCTTATAGATGGGCTTCTCCAATCTCTATGCGTTTGTTTGCAGAAGATAGTAGGGTGGTTGTTACTGACAAAGAATATGCGTCCACCTCCGAGATGAGTGTCAAGTGGTGCTCTGTAGTCTGGTTGACTGTAGCTCTAGACAATGTATTGACAGTTGTCTGACTTTTCCCTGGTATGTACTCTGTTGTTGAGTCATAGCGCTTGGGTCTTCACCGGAAATGCTGTATTCTTGGCAGCAGCTTAGCAATTTCCTTGGTGTTCTGGTAACCAGAGGTTTATGATCCATCTCAACACTGCATTTTAAGCCCATTAAATAATCTGAAAATTTTTCACAGGCCCATGTTGCTGCTAGTACTTTCTTCTCAATTATTGCATAATGTTTTTCAATTTTTGTCAATGATCTAGAGGATTAATAAACTGCTTTTTTCCTGCCATCCTCTTGGATCTGTAGAAGAGTGGCTCCAAGCCCCGTCAATGATGCATCAGCTGCCATTATTGTCGACAGTTTGGGGTCATAATGTGAAACACCTCCGAGGAGATGAGCAGCTCTTTGATCCTGTCAAAGAAATTCTTCTGCTCAACTCCCCAATACCACTGCTGACTCTTGCTCAGCAGGCCTCATAAAGGTTTGTTGATGACAGACAGAATTCGGATGAATTTCCCCACCTGATTGACCATGCCTAAAAACTTCTGTATGTCACCAACACACTTGTGCTGTGGAAATTCTTTAATAGCCTTGGTCTTTTGAGTGTCCACTGTTGTCCCTTTTTGGTGTATAACGTGATCTAAAATCTGATAGAGGCTTTCCCAAACTCATACTTTTAATTCAGAGTGAAGCCTATTTGTTCAAGCACCTTTAAAACCTCCCAGACTTGATGATCGTGCTCTTATTTGGTACCATCATGGATGAGCAGGTTGTCCACATGACAAATGACTCCTTCTCTGCCTGTAAGGATATTGGACAAAGGGTTGAAAGAGAATATGCCAAAGGGAAGTCAACTGAAACAAAAGTAAACAAAGGGAATGATGAATGTTGTCATCAACCTTGATTCTTGATCAAGGAGATCTGGAAAACCCTCTGTTGGCATTCAGCTTTGTAAAAGAACACTTTTGGATAACTTGATCAGACTGTCGTCAACAGAAGACATTGGGCACAACTCTCTATGAATGGCTTTATTCAGCTGTGTCAGTTCAACAGAGAGCCTGATTTCGACATTAGAGACTGTCATTAGACCTGATCAACATTTTGTAGGCACTGTAATGGGAGAGATCACTCCTTTATACAGCACCCTGTCCATTTGCTCTTTAACTTTCTTGATCAGTGGGCGTGGTAGCCTCTTAGGGCTAACTAAGCAGATGGGTTTGACATCTGGGAGTAGAGTGATTTGATACTCATGTTTGAACTCTCCCAGTCCCCGGAACAACCTAGGAAATTCACTCCTAAATATGTCTCCACGATAATCCTGTGTCACCTCATCAACCCTTTGTAGGTGACCAAGTCCTGATCACACTTCCCTAATGAGCAGAGAAAGTTGCTGATTCTGAAGGATATAACATGTTTCATTAATTTCTTTATCTTTATGTCAAAGGGTTGTAGTGATTAGACACCTCACTTTGAGGTCTGTGCCTTCTGGTCCCTGTAGCTTTATTTTTGGTGTCTGGATTTCAACATCATTAAGCCAGTCCAATTTGTCTGATAAGACTGTAACCCCAGTCCCAGTGCCCAGTTGGAATTCTGTTCTGTATCCTATGACTTCCTAAAATGTTTATTGGGATCTTTATTTCTCCCAGGAAATCTTTATCCTGAATGTCTTTATTTCCAATTTCCTGTACTTTAGAATGTATTGCAGAATCATTTAAAATGTCTGGTTTTGCGACAGAGAAAACATTTGGCTCCTCTTGCTGGTCATTTTCTGTGGTGTTGCTGTTTTTTGGCAGCACATCAGGAACATGTTAAAATAGGTGGAAGGGTTCTACCCACCCATTAGGCAGTTTTGGCAGGCTTTTTTGAGGGCTTTTCAAGGGGTGGGGCTCCCAACTTTGGGCCTACATACTGGGTTGATCCCTCCTGAGCCTTGGAATTTCCCCGAAGCACACCCCGATTCTGCTGCTGCAGCTCCACCTACCTTGCAAACTCTTCGGTCTTCTCTAATATTAAATCTTCCTTGGGTTGCAGGACGTCCAACAACACCTCACTGAGCACACCAACTACACTGCGTCCATGAGTTAACTCATGCTTTAAAGCTCCATAGCCACAACTGTTGACACAAGTCATTAATAAACGAATCAATGGATTCACCCTGCCTTTGGTTCCTTAGATTGAATCTTGCTTATTCAATGACCAGATTCTTCTTAGGGCTGAAGTAATTATTGGAGGCCCTCAAAACCTCCTTGTAGGACTCTGAGGTCTCCTTGACTTCTTTTCTCACCAGGACATCATCGGCTATGGTCCCACTCACATATAGAAGAATACTGGCCTGGTGTTTTTGTGCTTTTCTTTGTAAACCCGAGGCTGTTCGGTACCTTTCAAACTGTCGCCTCCAGATCTCCCATCTTTGTTCTTACTGCGGACCCTCAACGTGTTAGGAGAGCTGTGGAAGGGGTAGCGGTTGAACAGTGACTGCTTACATTGTGCATTGTTCACTGTCCCCTACCAAGGTAATTTTATTTTTGATCTTGTTCCTTGTGAAGTTGAGCTGTTCCAAAGTATTCACCCATGGGCTACCAATCTGTGGCCTCAGTTTCTTAAACTGTCACTTCCAATGCTGCCACAATGTTTTGATAAGGTTCCACTTACTCTACAAGTGACTTTGAAATAGTTAGTGTATAGTTTTTCTTGAAACCATTTATTTTATTTACAAAGACCTCATGGCATGTACATTGTTCTCTGGACACAACTTGTTCTGTGTCTTGCTGTCTTGGAGTTTTTTAGTCATCTGACACTGATGTCATGCTTACTTCATCATTAACATCTTTGACTAATTAACATATACATTAACCCTTTACTCTACACAACCAATCCTCAGTCACTGTATCTCTCCCTTTAGAAACCATCAACATCACTTCCTACTCAAAGAATCCATTCCTCATCCCTCTAGCATTGAAAATCACCTTATCTCCAACTTCCTTTTCTTAAACAAAGCCTTTGAATGAGTCGTCACATCCCAAATATATGTCCATCTTTCCCACAATTTCAGATTTGAATCTGTCCAAACAGGATTCTACTAATTTCACAGTACTGATATTGCTGCAGTCAAAGTCCAAAATGGCAAAATCCCTGTGACTGTGGCAGGAGTGCAGCATAGCCCATTGTCCACCTTGACCCTGCTGCAACTTATCCTCCTCCATTATCCAGCTCAGTGGGACTGCCTTTGCTGTGTCCTATTCATACCTATCTGATTGCAAAATGAGCATTATCAACAATATTGCCTTTCCCCACACATACACCATTTACTCCGAAGTTCCAAATGATTTATCTTTGCCCCATCCTTTTCATCATCTTAATATTATCCCTGGGCAATATTATCAGCTTCAAAATTTGTCCTGACACAGCAGCTTTATCTCTCCATCACTTCTCTTACCCCTTCCATTGTAACTCGGTTGTTGGACTGCTCGTCTAACATCCAAGGGCCAACTTTAACTCTAAGCTAGAATCAGGATTGTGGTGGCTGAAATGAACCATGAATTCTCCAGTCTCCCAAAGTGTGAGGCTCAGGAGATTTTAACATCTTTTGCATATTTTTCCAACTTTGAAGTCTGCAGGAATTATTTTGGTGGGCAAGAGTCAAAATTCATGATTGGGAGTGTGTGGGTTAAGGCTAACACCATGGATTCATGAAAGATGATCACCGGCAATATAAGTCCTAATGGTGGGCAATGGTCAGCGATTAGGGGAGAGGAAGCATGGTTGGACGTCTTCGGAACATTAAAAAAAAGTTAAAATTAAAAATGACTTACCTGGGCATCCTCTGGTATAGATCCCTGCTATCACCAAATAATGTTTGACTTTGTGATCCACAGTCAGACCCATGGTTAGAATAGGGTTACAGCACTGCCTTTAAATTAGGATGCTTAGATACATGTGTGGAGTGACGGGAAAGGACAAAATCAGGAACTAGCACATCCTGGGGTCGGTGGAGGTTGTGTGGGCATCAAAAACAGCAGATGAGAAGAAATTGAAATGGTATGGTCATCTGTTGTGGACATAGATAGAGGAAATGCGGTGAGGAGAGTGATGGAGATAGGGCTCCCAGGGAGAAGGAGAAGGCGAAGGCCTAAGACCCAATGGAAAGATGCAATAGCAAGAGATTCATGCACAGCAGAGCTTGCATAGGAATGGGTGACTGACAGGAAGAAATGGAGAAGGTAAATCTACTCACATTGTGGTGACCCCAAGTAACAGTGGAGAAGCTAAATGAAGAAGAATGTTCCATACCTGAACTTGCATCATTCTTGAGTTTCTCTCCTAGCTTCATTCATGCTCTCTCTAAGCTCTACTTCATGAGGTCCCTATCTTTCTCCCACTAAACTTCTCTTTCTGGTCTCCATGTTAATTGATATTGCTCACAGTTCTGTCTTTGCAGGTACTGCCCCTCTCTTTAAGTTTGCTATCATCTCCCCTCTCCTAAAAAAAACATGCCTAACCTCACTAACCTCGCAAACTACCACTCCATCTCCAATCTACCTTTCATTTCCAAAGTTCTTAAAATTGTTGTTGCCTCTCAAATCTATGACCATCTTTCCCGAAACTCCATGTTTGAATCCCTTCAATCATGTTTCTGCCCCTGCCTAAATACTGAAACAACTCCTATCAAAGTCACAAACTCATTGACCATGTCAGAAAGGTGAACTACCTTCCCTCATCCTCCTCAACCTTTCTGTATCTTTTGACACTGTTGACCATTCCATCCTTCTTCAATGCTTCTCTACTATCATCGAGCTGGGTGGCAATGCTCTGACTTAGTTAATCATAGCTCAAGTATTATTTACAGTGTCTTCTCTTCCCACTTTCTCAACATTGTCTAGCGTCCTCCAAGAAGCTATCCTTGGTCTGCTGCCATTTCTCAAGTACATGCTGCCTCTCAGTGATATCATCCAAAAACACATGTATGCTAATAACACCCAGCTCTATGTCATCACTATCTTTCTCGACTCCATCACTGTTTCTAAATTGTCAGACTGTTTGTGTGACATTCAGAGCTGACTGAGCAGAAATGTTCTCCAATTAAATATTTGAGAGACTGAAGATATTGTCTTTTGTCCCCTCCTCATACTCCACTCTCTAGCTACTGACTCCAACCGTTACCTCGCAAATGTCTGAAGCTGGAACCTTGTTATCATACTTGGCACTGAGATGAGCTTCTGACCACCTATCAGCACCATTACTAAGACTCTATTTAACTCTGTAGCATCACAACTCTGCCCCTGCCTCTGCTCAACCATTGCTGAAACCCTTATTTATGACATTGTACCCTTTAGATTCAACTAGTTCAACCCATTCCTGGGTGTTCTCCCACATTCTACCATCCATAAACATGAAGCAATCCAAAATTCTGCTGCCCATGTTCTTACTCATACCAAGTCCCTTCCCGCATCAATCCTGGTCTTGTTGATCTAGTTTGGCGCCTGATCAAGCAAGGACTTGATTTTAAAGTTCTCAAACTTGTTTTCAAATCCCTCCACTTTCCCTATCCCTATAATCTCCACCAGCCCCATACCTCTCTAAAATATCTGGACTCCTCTAATTCTGGTCTTTGTGTGTCCTTGATTTTAATTACTAGGTCATTCGCAGATGTACCCTCAGCTGCTAAGGCCTTAAATTCTGGAATTCCCTCCATAAACCTTGCCTAATATCTAAAACTCTTTCTTCTTTTAAGACACTCCTTAAAACCTATCTCTTTGACCAAACGTTTTGTCATCTGTCCTAATATCACCTTAGATGGCTCGGTGTATAATTTTTCTTTAAAGCGCTCCTATGACTTAGCTTGGGATGCTTTGTTATGTTAAAGATGCTATATAAATACAAGTTGTTGTTCTTGTTGCTGATCTCTGTTTGGTTCTGATGCACTATAAATTGACTTCAGGACATGCTAAGTGAGGAGAATCAAGCAGTGAATCCTGACCATTGATCAGTGACCCCCTGATTGGAAGTACACATTTGGGGCTATCAGCAGAGAACATGACTGACTCACACCTGATGCATTGAGCCTGCCAACACTCATTGTCAGGGCTTACATTCTGCTGGCTCTTATAGAAGTGTACCACAACAAGGAGGCAATGCCTTCAGGATATGAACACATTGGGGGAACTAAAGCAGCAAACACTAAACTTATGAAAAGTCATGGCTGAGATGTGACAGCTTGGGTAAAATTAGATCTTTTCAAATCATGCCTCTGCTTATTTAATTACAATTTTATAATTTTAGTGCAAGGGCTGATAAACTGTGTTGGAAACAGAGGAAAAAAAATAGCTATTTACGATTCTTATAATATAAGACTTCCATTCTCAGTAAGAAAAACACCACAAACATTAAAGTTCATACAAATGAGAACAATTGACTTTGATTGTTTTCCTACCAGATCTGAAAACACAAGCAACTGGCTCGATCCTACTTGCTTGCTACGGCTTATTGTTACTTATCCTGGGTGCTCAGTCTTCACTAAATTTTCAGCATTACTTTCAACTTCACAAACCAATTATTATTATGTTTTTCACCCATTAATAGAACATATAACACTGCTAATTGCCTCACAAATGAATACTGTCTATACTGAATGGCCACAGAATGCTGCAAACGTGACTTTTTAGCATAACAATGGAAGCTTTTCTCATTGGATGTACCAGCCTATCAGTGGATCCCCAGGTTAGGTCTGTGGAAAGCATGACCCTCAGAGACCCACTCCTGGTCAGGCCACCTGTGATGCAGGTGACCTTGGTTGGGACAGGACAAAGTTTTGCCGAGAGCCATTGGAAACTGATGTGGGTAGATAAGAACTCATGAGACCCAAATGCTGACCTAATTCCTGGCTGTTCCACTGCAGTCCCTCTGGACTTATCACAGAAGTGCATTGAGTAGGTTGCACATTTTCAGCTGCCATGACTTCCATGCTCATGGAGATAACAAAAACACAATCACAGGTATTGCTGCTGACCTTAAAGTATATAGAATCACAGTATACACTGGCACAGAAACATTTCATTTAGCACATGGAGTAGGGGGAGATGGTGATTTAATGGTAATGTTACTGGACTAGTAATCCTGAGACCCAGGCTAATGCTCTGTGACACCCAGTTTAAATCCCACAATGGCAGCTGGTGAAATTGGAATTCAGTTAATAAATCAAATATAAAGCTAAGGGCATAATTTTCTGTGCCGGCTGGCATTGGCATGTTCGGCAGCATGTGGCATAAGGGCCAAAAATCGGTTTTACAACATTGTGAAACCAGCTTACAAACGTCCGCTCTGCCCGTCAATGGCGGGCCGTGTTGCCTGCTATCAGACGTTGGGAACCTCACTGTAATACATCTGCATATCATTATAAGCCCATTCCACCAGAATCATCTCCCAATGCTGGATTATCCATCCACATTGGTGGGAAAATATGCCGGTGTAGAACAGGTCTTGGCAAGTGTGATGTGCAAAAGCCAAGACTTATCATCAGGGCCTTGCTCATATTACAGACATCTGAGGAGCAGAAGATGCTGGACCCTGACAGAAATGGGACCCTGGAGGAATGTGCATCACCTGTTGGGTGGATTCTGATGGACATGTCTTCACCGCGAAGCAGAGCACGGAAGGTAGAAAGTCACTATTGAGGGTCTGCTCACAACAGATGCTGGTCGAGGGGGTGGAGGGGAAGGTTCAGCTGTGTTTGGGAGAGGAAGATGTGCCAGGGGTGGGAGAGGAAGGTCTAGGATTGGAAGAGGAAGAGGTGTTGGTGGTGGGGGCGGGGTGTGAACTTGGGAGGAGGGGAAACAAAGGTTTCTGGGGGTTGAGGCTTGGGGGAGAAACAAAGGTGTCGGGGGGTAAAGTTGAGAAGTGTGAATGAAGGTGTCGGGGGGTGAGGCTTGGATGGGGAGAAGGAGTATGGGGAAGAAGGGGTATCGGTGGAGAATACAGCAACTGGTGAGGTAGGTGTAAGGGGGGGAAATGAAGGAGTCGGGAGGGTGAGGTTAGGAGGAGGGTGAGAGTACAGAGGGAGGGAGCTTATTGAGCGAGAAAATGGCAACTAGAGAGGAAGGTGTAAGGGGGGAGAAAGGAGTCCCAAGAGAGGAAGGAGTAAGGTTGGAGGAATAAATAAGGCCAGAGGAAGAAGTAAGGCTGGAAGAAGAAGTAATGGTGGAGGAAGTTGTCAGGAAGGGGGAAGGATTAAGGCCAAATAAAGAAATAAGGGTGGAGGAAGGAGGCAAGAGACGGGAAAGAGTAGAGGTGAAAGACGAAGTAAGGGTGGGGGAAAGAGGAAGGGGGAAGGACTAAGTGGGTGGAGACTGGGGGTCGGGGGTGGGGGGGACCGGGGGGTGGGGGGGGGGTGGGGGGCTGGTGGTGGAATGAGTTCCAAGGAGTAAGGAGTCCAGAGGGGGCGATATCCAGGTGAGCATGCAAGGGAGGGCTCTGTTGCATCCATGACTGCCTCCAGTGGAGTGAACTGAGGTTGGGTGTGGTAAGAGGGAATGATGAGAATGACTAAGGACAGAGTGAGGCGGTAGGGTGGGAGTGTCTGGTCGCCAAGGGTGATTGGTGGGGACTTGGAGGCAGGCATGGATGCTGGGGTGGGAAGGGGGTGTTGAGGAGGTTAATGTAGATGGGTGGGATTTTTGGGAAAGAAGGGAACATGCACATCCACCAGGACATCGCCGAAAGAAAAGGGTTGGGGCTGGTAGGTCACAGTGGGGAGATGGAAGAGATGCCGGGGGTGTCAACAGTGATGGGGGAAAGGAAATGGGTGACGGGGGGCGGGGGCAAGGATTGGGGGAGTGCAACTAAAACCATAGCGACACCATGCTGGATAAATGGAAAGTGAAACAAGAGTTGTGGTGGGCGAGAATAGGTGCTGCATGGGAGTGTGATCAGTGGGTGGGCGGAGATGAAGGTCAGCTCAGTTGGTCAACTGAAAGTGAACCTCAGCAGGCAGCACTGAAAATGCTCAGTGCATTTAGGTGATTGTGATACTGCCAGGATCTGCGTGCGTGGGAGAGTGCTTACACAAGGCTCCGAAAGACCCTGCCACACAAATACTTCTCCCTCCAAAATCACTCGTGGGTCAGCTTGTGCAGCCGAACTGCTAGTTGCAGGGTGGGGGGAGGGTGGGTGTGGGGGGGATGCAGTCTGAGGACTCACGAAGGCTGAATGAAGCTGAAAGACACCATTACACATTGTTCAGTGAAAGTGAATATATTTCCAGATTGTAAAGTGACAAAATGTTTTCACCCATGCAATCAGCTGTGATCAGAATTTCTTAACTTTTGAACACCATAGACTTCCAGTTGCTGCCCTGACACCCACAGCATGGCTGGAGACAGCCTGTGTAATGGTTGGCCCTGTTGCCTCTGATGCCTTTCGCACAGATCTTCTGGAGAGCCAAGGCCTTCGGGGCCCTGGTTTGCTTTGGCTGTCCTCCTGTGGGCCAGCTGCTCCCTCTGTGGTGACAGAGGACGAGGTTGAGGGGTCACAGACAAAGGGGACCTGGACAGCCTCTGAGATTCCTGAATAGGTGACCTAGGGGTGTCCAGCTGCTGCTCCTCCTCCCTTCAGGTGCCTGACGGCCCCGGTCTGACCCTTTGAGGGTCCCTTTCCCGCTTATGTTGCCACTGCAGGAACTCACCCATGGTGGCTGTGATGGAGTACAGGTCTGCGCGCTTCTCCATGTTCTGCTAAAGCAGGGTTGCCATGGCGTCTACCATCCTCCCCATGGAGACATCCATATGCGCACCATTTCATCAGAGAGCAGGCGGATGCACTCCTCTGTGACACTCTGTTGAGGGCTACCAACCACGCTGCATGATGTTCCCCCACCTTCTGCTGACTGACCACAATGAATTGGAAGGCCAAATCCAGAGGCTCATCACCTGACTCGGATTTCACAGATGCCTCTTCCCCAGCTGTTCTCCAAGTGTCAGGGGACTCAGCTGAACCTGCCTCCTCCTGCTGCTGTCCATGCAGTGACCACCAGATTGTGATCCCGAGGCTACTCTAAAGCTAGGTCCCACAGAGGTGTGTGTCTCTGTGCTGGTGGAAGGTGTGGGTAAACGCTGCAATGAGTCTTCCAAGCTGCTATTTCTAGCTCTTCATTGGGGGAGGAGTCCTGTTGACTGGAAGTGAAGACACCGATGGAGATGAGGGATTGGCTGGCTGAAGTTGTCCGTCGCTTGTGAACCAAAGTAGAGATCATTAGTGCATGGCAGCAGAGTCAATAGCAGGAGAGAGAGCACTCACATTTGCATTGAGAGAGGGATGTTCTGGTGCAGGATCATCACATGGGTGTTCGCCATCGTCCTCACCATCACCACAAGCACGGTCCACATCCTCATCTATCAGCGTGATGGCATGCTCCTGAAAGTGAGTGAGGGGATTAATGTGGACCACCCTGCCAAGGGCCTGGGAGCTTTCCCTGCTGTCGTGAGGCAGCTTCTCCTGCATGAAAACAGATGGATAGAGTGTGAGCGGGACACATGGTACTGCGTGGATGGGATGAGGGCACGAGCTGCAGAGCATATGAGCCTGAGGAAGATGTGAGGGTGTCTGCGAGAGTTCATGGTATTGCCCCTTGAGGAGTGAGATCCCTGTGGATGTGTGATGGGTTTGTGAGTTGAGAGCAATGAGAAGAGTGACTTACCCTGGCAGAACGGATGAGACCATTCATCCTGTTGTGGCACTAGGTAGCTGTGCTCTTTTGCAGGGCATTGGCGCTGACCACCGCTGCCACCGCCTCCCATACTAGATTAGTGATTTTGTTTCCCGTCCTGCGGCCAGAGCTGGGGTGGAGGACATTGCAGCAGAACTCCATTGTATCCAAGAGGTTCTCGAGGGATGCATCATTAAACCGGGGAGCTGAAGTCTTCATGCCTTTCAGGGCCATGTCTCCATTGCAGCAGTCGTGGGCTGGAAGTACTGAGAGATGTGCGCGCAACTGCAGTTTAAATATAGTGCCTGTCGTGGCCAAGTGGCCAAGTAATAATGTGGCAGGTGAATGAAAGCCAGTCCACCCACCATCGAACTAGCCTGTTTCCTGGGAATTCACAATTAATAAGGCAGAATTGGGATGATACGGTGTGAAAAGCTGCCATTGCAGCAGACGGATAAGACATTCATTAGCTCACCTACTACCACTCTTAATGCAAGTCTGGGATGATTTCGCCCTAAGTCTCAGTAATGGTGACTATGAAACTACCTCTGGAACCCATCTGGTTTACTCATTTCCTATAGGGAAGGAAATCTGCTGCCCTTATTTGGTCTGGCTTATTTGTGACTCCAGCCCCACAGCAATGAGGTTGTCCCTTAAGTGCCCTCTGAAATGGCCTAGCAAGCCGTTCAGTTCAAGGGAAATTATGGATGGGTTCTGGCATTGCCAGCAATGCCCACATCCCAAGAAACAATAAAGAGATAAAATGTAATTTGCATTGTTTTTCTCCATATGATGTACTTGTCTGATTGCATTCTCCTCCTCATCCCTCGGCCTCTTTAATATTCCTCTTTGTCAAGCAATTATCTTATTGCCTTTTAAATTAGCACTCGGGTTCAAGAACACTTTATGACAGAATTTTACATTCCAACCACCCTCACTATAATCTATTTTTAATCTCTCCTTTGTCTAATTAATTTAAATGTATCTTGTCAAATGTATCAATGATCCATGGCAACAATCTCTTCTCTATAATGGAACGCCTAATATTCTATCCATGTCCGTTGTAAGATCTAGTATAACTTCTAAGGTTTTATACTCTATGGGGTGATTGTTATTCTGATCGGGCGGGCGCATGCCCAACAAGTTCGGACGTGAAATCGCACGAGATGACGTCAGGCAAGTGTCCTAACATCATCCGGCACTTGTGCGATATTTCGGTTGGCGGGCGCATGCGGGTGTCGGAACCATGCCCGCCATCAATTAAAAGGCCAGTTAAAGCAATTAAGAAGGTAATCCACCAAGATTTCACGTTGCCCGTGGGATTTCACACTCATCCTACAGGCAAAGCGCGCAGGCGGGTAGCCAGCAATTTGCAAAATCTCATCCAAGTGCAGGATAAAAGTAGCATTGCCATTGTGAAAAGTGAAGAGTTTTGGAGATAGTTTGCTACTGGTTGCTTATTGGCAGCTCCATTTCTGTTTGGGGCTTCATTCTTAGCATTTCCGGGCTTCATTTCAGGACTCATTGATGTCTCCAAGACCGTCAGATTAGACATACCATGTGGACCCTTCCAGGCACTAGACAGCCTTCCGTTACTCTGGTTATGGGGATTGTGGTCTCTGCTGGTGGCACCTCCTTTGAAGAGGAAGAGAGTGGCAGAAGAGAGAGGAGGCCAGGTGTCCCAATGCAGCTTCCAGGGGAGCGACTTGTGGGAGTAGAGGCACAGGGACAAGGGACACAGGGCCAGCAGGTAGTCCAAGATGGAAGGGGCTGC
Organism: Carcharodon carcharias; assembly: GCF_017639515.1. Taxonomy (NCBI): domain Eukaryota; kingdom Metazoa; phylum Chordata; class Chondrichthyes; order Lamniformes; family Lamnidae; genus Carcharodon; species Carcharodon carcharias. The sequence goes on from NC_054477.1 coordinate 138,669,959, forward strand.
AGAAGATGCCACTACCCTGCTGCTAGGGTTTACAGGCGGTAATGCAGCTACCCCAGTAGGTCTGAGGTGCAACGCTGTAGGAGGATCCACCTCTTCAGGGAGACAGTGACCTCAATTTGACAGATGATCGGGCCTGCGATTAGCTCCAACTGTATAGGTGGATACCCCTTGCCAGTGGCTCTGAAGGTCACAGTGGACCTCAACTTCCATGCATCTGGCTCCTTCCAGGGCTCAATGGGGGATCTGTGTGGTGTCGCCCATTCAGCTGTCCACAGTTGTGTCAAGCTGGTGACAGAAGCTCTGTTCAGGCGGATATTGACTTTCATTCATTTCTGTATGAATGAGGCCAGCCAGGCTGTGCGAACCAGAGGTTTTGCAGCAATTGCTGTGTTCCCCCACATCCAGGGTGCCATCCACTGCACACATATGGCCATCAAGACACCCGTAGGTCAGCTGGGTATCTTCCTCAACACTCCATGAACGTGCAGATAGTGTCTGATATTAGAATGCAAGTCTGTGCAAGGTATCCTGGCAGCTCCCGTGATGTTTACATCCTCAGACACTCTCAGGTGCTGAGGATCTTCATTGCTCCAGCCCGACTGGATGGATGGCTGCTGGGTGACAAGGGCTATCTGTTGAAAAGGAGGCTTATGACGCCTCTCCGCCACCAAGAACAGAGGCAGTGCAGCATTATAATGGGAGTCATGTCTCCATAAGGGCAGTGATAGAGAGGACCATAAGTCTTCTGAGGATGAACTTCCGATGCCAGGGCCATTCAGTGGAGCACTATAATACTCGCCAGAGCGGGTGTCACTGATCATGGTCGCATGCTGCACTTTCCACAATCTGGCACTGGCAAAGAGGACCCACTGGAGGAAGAGGATGTTGACACAGCTCCACAGGCCACAGAGGATGAATCCAGTAGTGAATCAGAAGAGGAGCACAGGGAGGAGAACACTGAGGGCATGGAGGCAGGCCTCTGTAACCTCCAGAGAAGCAGAGACACCAAGGACACCTTGATCCAATGCTCCTTCAGCTGCCAAAAAAAACACTCTCACCTCATGCCAGGATTGCTTCTTCCATCCACAATGTCCAAAATGCCCATTCAATGCCTGTGCAATAAAGTTTAGAGCCACCCATTACATACTGGCACACCCTGCACCAAAAATAAAACGTGAAGAATACGCAGGCCATAACAACAAAAGCAAATTTAATGTTCTTGTCACATTGAAATCACATTGACATAACCATTGCTGGCATTGATGTCCACACAGGTAGACATATAAACCAAGCATAACTGAACAGAAGATTACCTGTGAACAGTCGCTCTTGTGCTCATGGTGCCTTAAATTTACATTTGCGAGTGCCACATTTTGGTGCCCACCCCCCCCCCCCCACCCCTCGTTGCCAGTGACAGTGGAGGAAGCCTCCTGACTCTGCTGTCTTGTTGGCCTTGATGACCTTCACAGTTGTCCTCTGGCCAGTGGAACCTGTACTCGCCCCGCCTGGGAGGGAGCAGCCAGTGCCATAGCTGGCACCTCCCAGTCACCACAGCCTCATCAGACGCCACAGACACTGGCAGAGGGGGGAAGGAGCTGCCACCATCATCCAGATCGCCCTGAGAGGAACCTGCAGAGATGACAAGCAGGTCTAGCACCAATGCTAGGTCGCTCTGGACCTCCCTGCTTGCCATTGATGCACAGGCACCTAGCTGGGCTACTGGGTGCCTCATCCATCTCCCACACTAGTACTGGCCACCTGAGGTCACTTCCTGTGTGTGGGCTTGCAGGTCTAAGTGCAACCCCAGGAACCCCTGGTTCTGCCCTTGGAGCTGCCTCTCCATGAGAGTCGCCACCCATGGCTCCTCCCATGCTTTCTTCATGAAGTGTGGTGACCTCCTCCTCCAATCTCGGGGGTCAAGAGTGTCTGTCCTGGCAGCCACCTTCTCCAGGAGCACGGCAAGGCACTCATCCTAAAAGCATGGGGCTGAATTTCCACTCGACCTGCCCTCCCGCCTGGCGTCTCCAGCCGCACTTGATTCCGTAGCTTTACTGTTGAAAACGCGGAAGATAAGCTATTCTGTGGCAGTCTTCGAGGGGTTGCCTGTGCCGTTTTTAAACCGGCCGCCGGGCTGCCATTGGGCATGGCGGCCAACAGGCCTCCACCCTTCCCTGACCATTTCATGCTGGACGGGTCTTAATTGGCCCTCCTGCAGGAAAGTGCGGTTGTTAGCCGATGGCCGATCAAGGATGGCAGCCCATTTCCCAGCACTCGCCTGCCCATCAACCTGAAAATTCTGCCCTATGTTTTTGGACACAAACCAAATATTCCACTTACCTTTCTTATGACCTTTGCTAGCTACTTGGCCTGTCGTTGATGCAGTTGCCTCTGCTCTTTATCTCCAACAAAATTTTTTAAGGTGTATTTTGTTCCCCATTTTCATGGCCAAAATGAATTAATTCATATTTTCTACATTGCACGCATCTGCCACTTTTCTGTCCACCCGATTGTCCTAATACATGACCCCGTCACCACTGCCCCCACCCCACCCCTGCATCCCTGCACTCCCCCAGCAATCTGTTGAAATGTGCTACCCTTCCTAATGTATCAAGAATAAAGCTAAATGTTACTCTAAATCAAAAATATTGTATCCAGTAAATCGCAGCTGTCCCGATAGATAAATGTGGAACACCACTCAAACATGTTTCCATCCAAAAATCCTTTCTTTTCCCTTTCTTTTGTCCCATTCAAACATCAATCTCCATGTGGCCACATTTTATTTAATTAAATTTGCCATTACCTTTGTCATAAATCTCCTAAGTGGTACATTATCAAATAATGTTTAAAAATTAACATAAACTACACCCAGCTAATGGTTAGCTATCTGTCAAACCTTCAAAGAATTTCTTAATGTAGTTCAAGTTTGGCACAGCTTTTTAAAATGTATAGATAAATTAGTCTTAGGCGGGTTCAAAGTAAAGAAACCATGGAATAGTTATACAGATATTGTGGATTTATTCATAGTATGGTATTAAATATGAATTGAGGCCAAATACTATATGGGTTTTGTTAGCCATTTTTGTTGGCTTTTGCTTAGATCAGCACTGAGACACACTTCTCTCCCTCAGGTAACTATGCCAACGAAGAGTTTAAAAGGAAAATATTGGAGCTTTGTTTCCAGAGATCCCTTCCCCTCCAACGCATTGGTCTAACTAACCACCAATAGATGATGATATAGATGTAGACAGGAATTTAGGTAAAATAATCGTATTTGTAATTGCAACAGTAAGTAAATGATAGTGTAAAAGACAGCCCAGCTAAATTAATAAATCACCATACGGTGATGTTCAGTTACTGCATGATTGATTATATTAAGGGATTGAATGAATGTGACATTCCTCCACAAATCCCATTAATTTCTACACCAGCCATGTGTGGCATGATTTACTGTTGCAGTACTGCAATGTTGCACAAAGAGACATGAATGCAGTGGAAATGTTGCATATTGGTCAGATTCAAATGACAAAAAAGAATCACTTTTGGCAGCAAATTATTTGCGATAATTATTATTCACGATCAGGAATCATTCTGAGATATCAAAATGTGCTCAAAACTCTCAGCATTTAAAAAATTGGGAATAAATTATTATAGGTCACTTGATTTTGCATAAGGTACTTACTGGACTGAATTTCACACATGACATGCACGCCAAGTCAGCGGGAGCAGAAGCTGATGTGGATTCTATGCTGGATGGCCACTTAAGATCTGCCCAGCATGAAACATGACTTCTGAATGGTGAGGAAGGATCGGGTGGGGATGGGGGCCTGTGGGGCACCGGGCCCAATGGCGACCCAGCAGGCACTTTAAAACCAGCAAAAGCAGCTTCCTGAAGGCTTCCAGGGGAAAATCTTTAGAGTCAGTGCAGAGACTGGAACAATGGCCTCACCAGTGGCTGGGAACGTCAGGCGGGAGGGCACATCAGGTGGGCATTTGGCCCTCTGTTTCTTGGACAAGCGTATCGTGGTCCTCGTAGAAGAGGTCGGTATTGGGCGGGACACTCTCGTATCCAGTGATGGCAGGAGGAACCCACCACACCAGACCAAAATAGCCTGGGAGGAGGTGGCAGCGAAGGTCAGCAGCCATGACGTTGTGCAACATACATGGGTGCATTGCCACAAAAGGTTCAACAATCTCCTGCGCTCGGCAAGGCTAAGTACCACATTGGCATGGATCAGTGTTAAGTGCTCGCCATCCCGCCGTGAGGCTCAGGGGTGTTAGAGTCTGAGTGCCAGCTGTCAATGACACTGGAGCTGGCCAAGGGGATCAGCCCTGGCTGCTTAGACTGAGTGCCTTGCGAGTTGAGAGTAATGACTTAGATGTGCCCTGCAAGATATTCCTCAGGTGGGGTTGGCCAGACTGCAATGGCGCTGCAGGAAAAGAATGGACTAATCAATGCTCCTCTGTCCTTTCAGGAGAAGAGGAGCCATAACACCATCAAGAGGTCAAGGACAAGCAGAGCCCCCCTAAACCTCCTAAGCTTGACAAGGTACAAAATGGATGCATGTGAGCTGGAGAGGTGGCACCCACCTCAGTCAGCCAGTCATGGAGCCACAGGGATGTCTGTTGAAAGTAAGACTGCAGTGCACAGAGGTGAGAATGACGGATTGTGCAAGCATTCTTGTTTAGTCTCATCGTTAATGTGAACCTCAAACCTGGAGACCCCACTGATCATTGAAATTTGATGGCACCATGATGCAGATCTCCATTGTGTCACCTGGGCACCTGGCATGCACAGTGACAGTGTAATAACTTAAGCTATGGCATGTCGTTGTCCTCCCTTAGATTTGCCAGCTCACACTCAAACACAGGACCCTGAAGAGCCACCCTTGATGCCAGAGGACCATGGTCTTTAGATGCACCTGTATCACATCCCCTCTTTGAACCAGGCACCAGCACAGATACCAGCACATTGGTGGTCATTAGATCATCAGCTAGAATGTCGGTGCACATTGGTGAGGGCACTTCACATTCACTTGAGGTGCAGGCGGAGGCAGAAATTGCCCAGGGTGCTGGCAATCAGAAGACTGCTGGAGGCCAGGACGGTGCTGGGCCAAAGACAGATGATGAGCCTCCGGAGACATCCATTAACCGGCAGATGCTGGATGTCCAGCGAGATGTGCGGGAGGATCTGGCGGGGATCCATGAGGGTATGCATGCTATGGTCTCTGTTGTGGAGGAGTCCATGTGGAGCATGAGCGCTGCATTAACCCTCATCGTCGAGCACACTGTCTCCTCCATTGAGAGAGTGGTGACTCTCATGGAGAGGCAGCTGCAGGAACAGAATCATGGGTTCCTGGGGTTGCGCTTGGACCTGCAAGCCCTCACATAGGCAATGACCTCAGTTGAAGTGCCATTGTGGGAGATGGATTAGGCACCCAGTATCCTAGCTAGGTGCCGTCCATCAATGGCGAACAGGGAGGTCCAGAGCGACCTCATGTTGGTGCATGAGTTGTTTCTTGTCTCTGCAGCTCTTCCCAGGGTGCTTTGGATGATGGCAGCAGCTCCTCCACCCCTCTACCAGTGACCATGGCATCTGATGAGGCTGCAATGACTGGAGAGATGCCAGCTGTGGCACTGCCCGCTCCCTCCCAGGTGGGGCCACCACAGGCTCCACTGGCCAGTGGACGTCTGCCAAAGCCATCAAGGCCAACAGGACAGCAGAGTCAGCAGGCTGCCTCCAATGCCGCTGCTGGAGGGGGGAGGGTGGGGGGGGGTGCGGGCGGGTGGATGGGGTGCAGGCAACAAGGCATAGCACTTGCAAACATAAGTTTAAGGCACCATGAGCACAAGAGCTCTTCTGTTCTGCCTGCATGCACCCGCCGACCTGAAGATTGCTCGCGTGCGGGATGACATTGAGACGCTCGCCTCACGACAGTTCGCACTATTTCACGCCCTTTCAGGTCACGGGCGCTCCCACCCGCGAGGCGTAAACTTTTGCCCATTATTTCCGATGATTTAGTCTCGACATGTAAATGTGTCTAATTACTTTACAAAACAAAGCATAATGATATTCATATACCTACATTTTTCTATTCAATTATAAGAAAATATATGAATATCATCAATAAATAGAATCATATTTGCAATTAAAATAGATTTCAAAGTCCCTGCATATAAAAGTCTGCTATCCAAGTAAGGCACAATGAATCTTCCTTTTTCTGTGAGTTTGCATAAAGCTAGACAATTGTACATAAAAAAAGACCACAACATAGGGTTTAGTGAAATATAATATTAAAAAAACAATCCTGCAAATAAACTCAAGAGCTACAACTTGCAAATCTTCAGATGGACTAAAAAATGATATATGCACCACCCAACAGATGGTTCATTTCTGACAACTACTTGACTGACAAGTATTTAATTACAGAAAAACATGTATAGTAACTGAATGTCATAAGAACTGCTTGGCAGTGCAGATGCGACCCAGAGTTGTCAATCTACTAAAAAAAGGGATTTGCATATATATAGAAGCACACCATATCTCTCACAAAGCTCTCAAAGTACTTCATATATACTGAATTACTCTGAAGTGCAATGATTGTTGTTATGTAGATAAAACTGGCAGCTATTTTATGCACTTCAAGATTTCCACAAACAGAAATGAGATTTGCTTTTAATGCTGTTGAGGGAGGAATGTTGCTCGAAACACCAGAAAAACCCCGATGCTGTACTTTAATAGGATCATAGAATCTTTAACACCCATTTGAACTAGTTGCCCCTAGTGTCACTTTAACATCTCATCTATTCTTCAAAATGCAGCACTCCCTCAATATTTCTCCGACAGGAAAATACTGTGGATGCTGGAGACTTGAAATAAAAACTGAAAATGTTGGAAATGCTCAACAGTTCTGGCAGCATTCCTTCTATACTCAACATTGCGTTTAACAATTTCTGATCATAACCTCTGGCCCCAGTTTGTTTTATGGTTTTTGATTTTGTCTTCGGGTGGCAGCTGTTGGCAGTGATTCTGCTTTCTGACTTACATCTCCTCCAGACACATCTTTTATTTCTTTACTTGTCCCATTATCAACCTCTCTTGCTGTGCAACACCATCCCTTTTGTCATTTAATCTCTCCTGTCTTCCACTCTATCACAAGCAATCACTCTTGTCTGATCCTTCCCTCCTGCCTTTCCATGACTCTATACCTGCTTTAAACATGTCACATCTCTAACTTTTACAAGTTTTAACGAGAGGTCGCAGACCTGAAAGGGTAGCAGGATTTTACTGGCAATAAGCGGATGGCAGTGGAGGCAGGGGATGGTCCTAAAATGGTGGGTAATGAGTTCGGGTTAGGCCCCTGATGCCATGATACCTGAATGTCATTTTACGTAGGGCGGATGACTAACTAGATGAGGACCCTGCTCATCATCCGGGCAAAAACAACAAATAGCCAATTAAGGTAGTTCAGAAAGAAATGTCATGTATCTTGCATGCCTTGCAGAATTTTATTGGCGTGTACAGCTTGTTATGACCAGTTGCCAGATGAGGTTCCCCCAATTTGCTATGATCCCTGACGAGCTACTCGAATTTGTTGTGCTCCCGGGAGAGGAGGAGTGAACTGGCTCCCTTTCTTTATTCAACCTCCTTGGTTGGTCGCATCAAGATTAATTTAAAAAGGATCCCTTCCCTCGTGGATACCTTTTCCCAGACCAAATGTATTTATGTTTTAAAAGGAGCTAATTTAACCATGCTTTCTTGAGTTAAAGGAAGAGTGAGTTTATTAGTTTACTAAAATGTCATTAAAAAATAATAAAAATGCAACACACAAACACCCTGTTTGAACTGAAGAACTAATCAAGGATGGACATAAGCATGAAGCAATCCTTACAGGTTGATAATGCTTACAGGTCGTATGCACAACCCCAATTGTTGACACACTCGCTAGAAGATACAAACCTAGCAAGCCATATGGAAGGTGTGGTCTTCTGCATACATCAACAAAATTCCCAACTTTTCATCAATTCTGCAAGGCATGTGATAGAAAGGGCCATTAGCAGTGGCCGAGCCCTAGAGCAAAGGCTGATGCAGCTACAAAGAGCTGTGCACTGTACAAAATGGACCCGTACACAATGGGTACCTCCAAGCAATATGAATGACCATCCTGTATCTTGTCAGAAACAGATACATGTGGTGACTGACAAACCAGAAAATGATGATGATTTGCACAATGAGATGAAGAGTGATGAATGCATATTTCACACCAAAAATATTGTGGAAAACATAGATGGCATCACACCATTTGATTTGTTTGCCAAGATTCAAATTATCTGCCCCAAGAAAGTTGGTTACTATTTGTTATTGACCAAGATTGAACACAGGGGAAAGCACCAACATACAATCTCTGTGAATTCTAAAATATAAGTATACAAAGATGTGGAGAGCCATGGTGAAACCCACCAGTGTGAAACTTTCAGTGAACAATGGTTCACTATATCCATGTGAAGGATCCATAGTCATGGAATTTTTTATTCATTCCTGGGATGTGGGCTTTGCTGGCTAGGCCAGCATTTATTGCCTATCCCTAGTTGCTTTGAGAAGGTGGCGGTTAGCTGTCTTTTTAAACCACTGCCGTCCATGCTGTGTAGGTACACCCAGAGTGCTGTTAGTGAGGGAGTTCCATGATTTTGATCCAGCAACGGTGAAGGAACAGCGATATATTTCCAAGTTAGGATGGTGAGTGGCTTGGAGAGGAACTTTCAGGTGGTTCCCATGTGTCTGCTGCCCTCTTCCTTCTAGATGGTAGTGGTTGTGAGTTTGAAAGGTGCTGTTTAAGGAGGCTTGGTGAGTTCCTACAGCCCATCCTGTGGATGGTAGAAACTGCTGCCACTGTTCATTGGTGGTGGAGGGAGTGAATGATTGTGGATGGGGTGCCAATCGAGCAGGCTGCTCTGTCCTGGATGGCACAAATCTTCTTGCGTGTTGTTGGAGCAGCACACATCCAAGCAAGTGGAGAGTGTTCTATCACATTCCTGACGTGTGACTTGCAAATTGTGGACAGGCTTTGGGGAATCAGGAGGACAGGTAGGGGAATCACCACAGGGTTCCTAGCCTCTGACTTGCTCTGGTAGCCATAGTATTTATATGGCTGGTCCAGTTTAGCTTCTGGTCAACATTAAACCCAGGATGTTGATAGTGGGGGTTTCAGTTATGGTAATGCCAATGAATGTCAAGGGGTGATGGTTGGGTTCTCTCTTGTTGGAGTTGGTCATTGCCTAGCACTTGAGTGGCGCGAATGTTACTTGCCACTTGTTGGCCCAAGCCTTCGTATTTCCAGTTCTTGCTGTATTTGGACATGAACTGCTTTAGTATCTGAGGAGTTGCGAATGCTGTTGAATATTGTGCAATCATCAGCAAACATCCCCATTCCTGACCTTATGATGGAAGGAAAGTCATTGATGAAGCAGCTGAAGATGGTAGAACCGAGAACACTACCCTGGGGAACTCCTGCAATGATGCACTGGAACCGAGATGACTTATCTCCAACAACCACAACCATCTTCCTTTGTGCTAGGTGTGACTCCAACCAGCGGAGAGTTTTCACCTTGATTCCCATTGATTCCAATTTTGCTAGGACTCCTTGTTGCCATACTCGGTCAAATGCTGTCTTGATGTGAAGGACAATCACTCTAACTTCAACTCTGGAGTTCAGCTCTTTTGTTCATGCTTGAACCAAGGCTATAATGAGGTCAGGAGCTGAGTAGCAGAACCCAAACTGAACGTCAGTGAGCAGGTTATTGCTAAGCACTGTTGATGACCGCTTTCATGACTTTACAGGTGATCGAGAGTAGACTGATGGGATGGTAAATGGCCGGAATGCATTTGTCCTGTTTTTTGTGCACAGAACATACCTGGGAAGTTTTCCACATTGCCGGGTAGATACCAATGTTGTAGCTGTACTGGAACAGCTTGGCTAGGGGTATGGCAAGCTCTGGAGCGCAAGTCTTCAATACTATTGCTAGAACATTGTCAGGGTCCATAGCCTTTGCATTATCCAGTGCCTTCAGCTGTTTCTTGATAGCACATGGTGTGAACTGAATTTTCTGAAGACTGGCATCTGCAATGCTGGGGACGTCCAGAGGAGCCTGAGATGTATCATCCATTCAGCATTTCTGGTTGGAGATTGTTGCAAATTCTTTAGCCTTATCTTTTGCATGGATGTGCTGGGCTCCCACATCATTGACGATGGGGATTTTTGTGGAGCTTCCTCCTCCAGTGAGTTGTTTAATTGTCCACCACCATTCATGACTGGATGTGGCAGGACTGCAGAACTCCGATTTCATCCGGCGGTTCTGGGATTGCTTAGTTCTATCTATCACTTGATGCTTATGATGTTTGGCACGCAAGTGTTGTTGCTTCACCAGGTTGATACCTCATTTTGAGGTATACCTGGTGGTGCTCCTGGCATGCCCTCCTGCATGCTTCATTGATCCCTTGGCTTGGTAGTAATGGTAGAGTAGGGGATATGCTGGGCCATGAGGTTACAGATTGTGATTGAGCACAATTCTGTTGCTGCTCATGGACCATAGCACCTCATGTTTGTCCAGTCTTGAGTTGCTAGATCTGTTCAAAATCTATTTCATTTAGCACGGTGGTAGTGCCACATAACACAATGGAGGGTATGCCCAATGTGAAGACCGGACTTCGTCTCCACAAGGACTGCGTGGTGGTCACTCCTACCAATACTGTCCTGGGCAGATGCATCTGTGGCAGGCAGGTTGGCGAGGATAAGGTCAAGTATGTTTTTCCAACTTGTTGGTTCCCTCGCCACCTGCTGCAGACTCAGTCTAACAGCTATGTCCTTTAGGACTCGGCCAGCTTTGTCAGTGTTGTTCTACTGACACATTGAAGTCCCCCACCCAGAGTATATTCTGTGCCCTTGCCACCCTCAGTGCTTCCTCCAAGTGGTATTCAACATGGAAGAGTACTGATTCATCAACTGTAGGCAGTCAATGGGGGGTGGGGTGCTGTACATGGTAATCAGCAGCAGGTTTCCTTGCTCATGTTTGACCTTATGCCATGAGACTTCATGGGGTCTGGAGTCAAGTCTCCCAGGGCAACTCCCTCCCGACTGCATGCAACTGTGCCACAACCTCTACTGGGTCTATACTGTCGGTGAGACAGGACATACCCAGGGATGGTGATGGTGATGTATGGGACACTATCTATAGGTATGATTATGTCAGGATGTTGCTTGACTAGTTTGTGGGACAGCTTTCCTAATTTTGGCGCAAGCCCCCAGATGTTAGTAAGGATGAATTTGCAGGGTCAACAGTGCAATGTCACCAAGGTCGATGCCGAGTGGTCTGTCTGGTTGCATTCTTTTTATACTTTTCAGTGATTTGATACACTGAGTGGCTTGCTAGGCCATTTCAGAGGGCAAATAAAAGTCAACTGCATTGTTGTGGATCTGGAGTCACGTGTAGGCCAGACCAGGTAAGGACAGCAGATTTCCTTCCCTAAAGGGGGAAGTGTATTTCAAAAGAAAGGGGTTGTTGTAATAGGGATATCAAATGTCATCACTAGAAGGGAAATGCATAATCTAATCCAGTTTTAGTTTCACTTTTGCTTTGGGCAGAGCACACACAATCGACAATGGTTTCATGGTTGTTATTAGACTTTCAGTTCTAGGTTTTTATTGAAATGAAATTTCACCACCTAACATGATGGGAATTGAATCCGGGTCTCTAGAACATTGCCCTGGCTCTCTCGGATAGTGACAATACCAATACACCATGACCTCCCTTCAAGTACAATTAATCCTTCTGGGATTTCACAGGCATTCTACATCATACTGAATAAAGGCCCAGTGATCACTGATCTACTGGAATTACATTACTTCACAATAGGAACAGTTCATGAAATCAGTCAGACTTCACAAGGCACATCAGCCTCAGAAACTACTCCGTTCACCTCAGTTCACGACCTAAAATTGAAATATCCAGAATGTTTTGACAAAATCGGCAGTGTGATGGGAGCTGAAACCTTACGCTTGCAGGAGAATGCCAGTCTGTCAATTAATCTGGTACATTTTGCACAACACAAATGCCAGCAGCTACAAGAAGAAATTATGAAAGACCCTACACTACAAGTTCTGTTGGTAGCCATCATTGAAGGATAGCCTGATACAATTCAACATATCCATGAACTTGTGAGACCATTTTGGTCTTATTGGGATGAGCTAGGTACCTCCTGGGGAGTCAATTTTCAGGCCAGACACATCATCATATTGGAATAAAAACAAAAAACTGTGGATGCTGGAAATCGAAAACAAAAACAAAAATACCTGGAAAAACTCAGCAGGTCTGGCAGCATCTGTGGAAGGGAGCATAGTTAACGTTTTGAGTCCGTATGACTCTTCAATAGAACTAAGGAAAAATAGAAAAGGGGTGAAATATAAGCTGGTTTAAGGGAGGGGGTGGGACAAGAGAGCTGGTTAGAGGGCCAGTGATAGGTGGAGATAACCAAAAAATATCACAGACAAAAGGACAAAGAGGTGTTGAAGGTGGTGATATTATCTAAAGGAATGTGCTAATTAAGGGTAGAAAGCAGGACAAGCAAGGTACAGATAGCCCTGGTGGGGGTGGGGTGGGGTGAAGGAATCGAAAAAGGCTAAAAGGTAGAGGTAAAACAATGGATGTATATACATTTAAAAATAATGGAAATAAGTGGGAAAAGAAAAATCTATATAAATTATTGGAAAAACCAAAAAGGATGGGAAAAAATCAGAAAGGGGGTGGGGATGGAGGAGAGAGTTCATGATCTAAAATTGTTGAACTCAATATTCAGTCTGAAAGGCTATAAAGTGCCGAGTTGGAAGATGAGGTGCTGTTCTTCAAGTTTGCGTTGAGCTTCACTGGAACAATGCAGCAGGCCAAGGACGGACATGAGGGCATGAGAGCAGGGTGGAGTGTTGAAACAGAACATGTTCTTTCTGTCTGCAAGCATTACCCAGACATCCCTGCCGCTTGCCATTTCTTTGTCCTTTTGTCTGTGACATCTTTTGGTTATCTCCACCTATCACTGGCCCTCTATCCAGGTCTCTTGTCCCAACCACCCCCGCTCCCTTAACCAGCTTATATTTCACCCCTTTTCTATTTTTCCTTAGTTCTGTTGAAGAGTCATGCGGACTCGAAACCTTAACTGTGCTCCTCTCCACAGATGCTGCCAGACCTGCTGAGTTTCTCCAGGTATTTTCGTTTTTGCTTTCATATTGGAATGTTTGCGACCTGATTTTCTTCAGCAACTTTATTACTCGTACATAGGCATAGATCAGACAACAACACTTGTAAGAGACACAGTGTATTGTCCAGGTATGAACAATGACATTGAAGTCATCATCAAGAAGTATGGGACATGACAAGAGCCCATTCCAAATCACCACTGATTCCACTTGAAGTTCCTACCCATGCTTGGTCCAAAATCACATCCAACCTCCTTCATGTCCATGGCACTGACTTCATCTCATCATTGACTACTTTAAGAAATACACTATTATTTGATAATATGCCAAATATAACTGTTACTCACACTCTAAATGCACCATCACACATAGTACAAGCGCTATTTTCAGTTTATTTGGTGTGCCTAGAGGGCTCATCAGGATAATAGTCCGCAATTTATTGGTAAGCCATTTCAGAAAAGTGTGAGAAGTGAAACATCGATCATATTACTTTCTCTCATCATTACCCTAGATATAGAGGCCTCGTTGAATAACTGATTCACACAGTGAAATCCATAATTCTCAAATGGAGATAGACCAAGCAAGATCTACACATTGCAATATCTCATCTGAGATTGACACCTTTAAGTGCAACTGTTTCATCAGCAACAAAGCTCATTTTTGGCCAGCCTGTGTGTACCAATTTTTCTGCCCTTACCCACTATATTCTCTCAGAAACCAGAGAATAACTATCAAATAAGATAACCAACGAGCACGATAAAAATACAGGTACAGAATTGCCAAGTTTACAGTTGAGACAACAAATTCACATTCAGGATCACATAGAAAGTATGTGGCAACAGGCCGAAGTTAGAAACTAGGTCCTATGAAATCATTACACACAAAGGTGCAACAGTGAGGTATAATAGAGAACAAATCAGATCCATTACAGCCGTTCAAACACTGAAGAGCCCTACTGCATCTAGGACAAGGTCCCAAATACAACCAGGAACAACACCCAAGGATGACAATCCCACAGATCAGTGTGAGGAATTAAAGACATCTCTAGACAAGGTTACCATTATAAGATTGGGGCAGATTAACTTTATACTTTAGAGACCCATAGATTAATCAGTTCTATACACTTTTGTAATGGTAACTAAACATGAAAACATGAACATGTGTTGTAAATAGCTATATTTCTTTAGAAGGGCATGGGGGAAGTATCTTTCAAAAGAAGGTGGATGATATAATATGCCTTTAAGGGATAGCAATATGGCATCACTAGAAGGAAAATGTATCATGTGATCCAGTCTTAGTTTCATTTTTGCTTTGAGCAGAGCACACAAACACACACACACACACACACACATACCTTTGATGCCTTCAAGCTTTATACCTATGTGTGACTGTTCCCATGTGCCTGATCTTAATAAATGAACACACATGTTTACCCAATCCTTCATGAGCATTTTGTGCCTTGTGACTGATAAAGCGAACAAGTTCAAGGAGTTATATCATTATGATAACACAATATGGATGGGCCACACGTGGCATCACAGCCGCAGCAGCTTTAACAGTACGGCAGTCGGGTGGCAGCTGTTAGGGTCTGCTGAACGTGGGCATTGTATTTGAGGCTTTTCATTGACTGAACAGAGAAGGAAAAGGCCAGACATTTATGGTTGATTCAGACCTAATTGAGCAAATATCCTTCCTGGCAGGGCCATCTTTGAAGAAATTTCAAAAAGGACTTTGGGATTGCATGCCTTCTCAGCACACACAGGAAGGATGCCTCCATTATATAGCAAACACACAGTTGGCATGGGCATCATCCATTGCCATGGATGCTCCTCCAGCGAGGAGAACCAGAGAAGGGGTGAAGGGCATGCAAGCGGGCATGGACAGCAGTGACCTGATAGTCACCTGCGGGGCCAGTCTCATGATTTGGAAAAGCACTAAAGCCACAGAGGACACAGAGAAGTAAGAGGAGATGAGGCTACCTACTGGGAAGGGTGCACTAGCAGTGGATGATGTACTTCCAGATGTCAGATTGACAGTGTCTCTGATGGCTGCCCCTTTCCCAAGAGGCTGTAACAGCTCTACGTGACATGATAGCAGCAGAGGTGAGTTCCAGTTGCGTGGTTGGGCATCCAATGCCAGTGATTCTAAAGATCACAGTTACCCTGTATTTCTACCCCAGGGTGCCACTGGAGACATGTGTGGTGTCTCCCAATTAGCCATACATCACTGAATCAAGGTTGTGACCCATTCCCTCTTCAGAAGGGTTAACCAGTACATCAGCTTACAACTAGTGTGGACAATCAGGCCAAGAGGCTTCAGTGCCAGGACTGAATTTGCCCAGTTCGAAGGAACCACCGACTGTACACATGTGGTCATAAAGTCTTCCACAGGCCAGTCAGTGGCCTTCATTAACTGGAAGGAATTTCACTCCCTCAACATGCAACACATCTGCAACCACCACCAGCAGATATTGTAACTGGGCTTATTATCTTGGGAGCATCCATGACACTTGCATTATCTGGCAACCCCAATGCCACAGCTTTTCACCTCACCCTGCACACCTTCAAGAACTGCTGAAAACTGGCTGAGACACTGTTAAAGAACCTAAGGACCTAGACAGAACAACATTATAACCTGAGCCATGCCACAAATAGAGTGACCATTGAGTAAACCATTGGTCTCCTCACAGTGAAATTTAGGTGCCTAAACTGATTGGGTGGCACCCTTCAAAATGCCCTTTTAAGGACCTCCTGGATGTTGGTGGCTTGTTGAGCTTTGCACAATCTGGTGCTGCAAAGTGGTGATGCCCAGGTTGCAGAAGACATGGTGGAGCTTGAGGCATCCTCAGATGTGGAGAGCAAGGCAGAAGCCAAAGAGGAGCTGCAGCATCCTGACCAACCTGCAGATCACTTGTAGGGCTCCAAAATACAGACACCTGGGAGGCTTGGGAAGTTCTTATTCTTAGATGTTTCCCTTGAGCTTCACTACTTCAGTCACCTGGTCTACTAAAGACCCACAATCCAGGCCCACAGCAGTCACTCCCCTCTGCTGGAAGCCCAGATCCACTCAGCCATTACCACATTGCCCTTTTCAATGGTCTATCTGATTAGCACACACACCATAGCCAACCCCAGCCAGACCCTGAGTCGCCACATCCCATCCATTCTTCCCGCCATGGCCACCATCACTGCTTTGAGACAGTCATAAGTAAATACTGACATTTCATGAAGCGACACTGGAACATTATCCATGACACAAAATTTAATCCCACTCCCATGAAGCCCACGTGCGGTTACAGTGTTTTCTTAAGCTTCTTATGCGTGCTTCTACATGGTTCTCCTCCTTCGCTGCCAACTGTAATGGAGACAGGCTGCTGATCTAGCTGCCCGTGACCCTGGTGGCCATCATCTCACTGTGTGGAGCCAAGAGGACCCCGGCATGCAAGGTATTGCACAGGTGCAGGACCCACCTGTATTCATGTGGCTTTCTGAAGCACTTGGGTCACTGACATTGGCGTTGAGGAGACAATGTCCAGATCAGGAGCGCCCTGGGTTGAGCCCTAAGGTGCAGAAGGTTGCTGCTCCACCCCTTTGCGAGGGACACTTTCATACCCCTACTGTTCTGAGAGCACTGAGGACTGTGTGGTGATTCCTGGCCTCATTCCCTCTCATGCCTTGCCACTGACCCCTTTAACTCAGTGACAAGGCAATGTTGTGCAGCTTTGAACGCATTTCAGGCAGCCACTGACCAGTCTGCTGAATCTGACTCGTAAAAAGAGTTGCCAATCTCTCAATAGAAATGATACATGCAGGTGTGAGAGAGATTGCAGCATTCACAGCCTGGAAGGACTCCTCCACTGACCAAGTCAAGGTGCATTTACCCCCTGAAAGGTCCACCAGATCTTCACACACCACACGTTGGTCTTCGAGCATATGTCACCTTATGGATGACTCCAGGGGCTCATCATCAGCCTCAGGCACAGCATGAGCCTGGCCTCCCACAGTCCTTCAAGTGTCAGTGGCCTTGGCTGTGCAGCTTCTACCAGCTGGTCCAGTGCTCGTGTAGTTCTTGAACAAATTTATGAACCCGTGCATACCCGCTGAGGTGACAGTATCTTTCTTGTGGAGGCTGTGGGGCAAGGATGTGGTACTATACCCTTTGAGTTCTGGCCTCTTGCCTAGAGGTGGACAGATGACCCCTGAAGGTGTCGCTGGAGGTGTAGTAGGTAACATCCTGAAAACAGGTTCTCTTCCCTCCAGTGAAAGGAGTGTGACCAGCAAGGGTAAGGCTATTCTGCTCCTTCGTGCACTCATAACAATCTAACAATATTTTCCTGAGCATTGTAGGGTGGCTGATTTGTACTATTAATCAAAGAGTTGATCTGCACCTTCTTGGCTGGAAACTTAAAGTTTGTTCACAATATACTCAGCAACTACACATTTGCTTTCAACTTCAACTCTATCTCTACACTGACTGCTGAGATAGCTCATGCTACTCTCCTATTGGTTGCAAGAGACCATGTGATCTTCCTTAACAAGTATTATTCTTAAAGGTCATTACAATAAGTAAAACCATAATTACTACATTCCTCCCCCTTTAACTTGGATGTACATATTATACTTGCCCACTTACACTGGGTAAGGAATTTACAAGTTCAGTCATCCAGGTGGTTTCCTGGTATGTGTGGAATGTTGCAGCTTCACAACTTCAGATTCTTTGTCAGGAAACTCCTTTTCCGGAATTGCCTGAACATCATGTGCTGCGTGGGCATTTATAGTTCTGTATTCTCAACTCTTACAGTAACATCAGACATGTCAGCACTAGGTTGAATATCCCCAATGAGAAACGTAGACCTGATCATGATCACTGGTGGAAGCAAATCTTGGTGATTTGTCTCTCTCTTCCTTAAATGGTCCATATTATTATGAATGATCTGGCCTTCGACCTCCACACGGTAAGATAGAGGTCCAGTCATCGCACTTATTTCACTTGGTAACCGCTTTGGTCCTTTCCCAAAGTTTTTCACGTATACCGGCTCTCCCACGGTAAATTTTCTCTCACGACTATGACAGTCATGTCTAGTTTTCTGGCTTCCCTGACTCCTTTCCTCCTTCCCCTGTAAATTCAGCATTATTAAGCTCAATCTCGCTCTGAGACAGTGTTTCGGCAATATCTCAGCAGGTGTGACACCTGTTGTTGTGTGCGGGGTAGTCCTGTAATGAAAAATAAAGCATGCTAGCTTGGTTGCCAAGGAATCACCAGTTGGCTTTCTCAAGCCTGTCTTGAATGTTTGCACCACCCTTTTGGCCAGTCCATTTGAGGAAGGGTTGTATGGTGTAGTTTTCATGAGTGATACAGTTGAGGCTGATAAACCTTTGAAACTCAGCACTTGTAAATGCCATGCTGTTATTGGAAACGACTACTGCTGGTAGTCCATGAGTGGAAAAAACTCTGACATTGATTCCTAATTGTAACGGCCGACGTTGGTAACTTCAACTCATGTATGTCCAACCATTTTGAATGGGCATCGAGAATGAGTAGAAACATTGTTCCTCGGAAATTTCAATGTAGTCAATGTGTAACTGCACCCAGGGTCCACCTGGCCACTCCTATGGGTGCAATGGAGCTGTCACTGGCAACTTTTGCAGTTGCTGACATTGCACAGTGTTTTACTAAACTCTATTCTGTCATCCATTCCAGGCCATCATAGATAGCTGCATGTTATGGTCTTCATTCAGGAAAGTCCTGGATGGGCACCGTGTAGCTCAATTAAAAGTGGCTCCCTTTCCTTTGGAGGGACTATCACTCATGTTCCCCACAATAAGATGCCACCCTGGCTGGTTATTTCAAGTCTTCTGTTGAAGTATGGTTTCACTTCATCAGATACAGGCTCCTGTGACCAACCATATAGCATTTGTTCTTGTACTTGAGATAGAACTGGGTCCCGACTTGACCAGTCGCTAATCTGTAGAGCACATACCAGTGAGGAATCTAAAAAATTTAACAATAAAACAAGTCCTGTGGAACTGTGTCATGCTCATCATTTTAAAGGCAAATGACTAAGGGCAATTTGATTGCCAGGCCTATGTACGAAAATGTATCCGTATGCTGCCTGAATTAAAGCCCATCATTGTATTCTTGCTGAGGCTATGGGTGGTATAGCCTTGTCCTCACTAAACAATCCTAGCAATGGTTTGTGGTCTGAAATGATTGTAAAAGGGTGGCCGTGCACATACTGGTGAAATTTCTTGACACCAAAGATGATGGACAGGCCTTCTTTTTCTAACTGCAAGTGTCCCTTTTCCACTGTTCTTGATATGTAACCTATTGACCGTTCCGTGCCATTGTCCATTGGATGAGAGAGCACTGCACCCACTCTGTGAGGAGATGCATCACACGTCAGCACCAATTCTTTCATCTGGTCATAATGCACTAATATATTGGACGAGTGCAACAATTGTTTCGCCTTCATGAAAGCTTCTTTCTGGGGCGCCTCACAAAATAAACGTTGGATCTTTTTGAGTAGAGAATGCAGGAGGGCCAGCACTGTAAACAAATTGGGTAAGAATTGCCTTTAATAGTTTATCATTCCCTGGAAATGATTTGAGCTCTGAGGCGTTCTTAGGCACAGGTGCCTCTCTTATGGCTCTCACTTTCTCCTCAACTGGTTGGAGGCCCTGTGAATCTACTCGGTGACCCAGATAGATTACCTCCCTCGCTTGGAATGTGCACTTTTCATTTTTTTTAGCGCAGACCATAATTTCAGCCTTCTTTTTGACTTCACTGTTGGCCAGGCTTCTCTGAGATGCAAGAACAGCTTGTCTGAGCTCAGTGGCTGAGTCGCCCAAAATTTCATTATCTGCCTGCTTCTTGAAAAATTCTGTAACTTCTGCTTCCAAAGCCTCTTTGGCTTCATTTAGCTGATTCTTCAGCTCTTTCACTTCTTTATTGTGTTTGTTTGCTGCCTCCTGGAAAATTGAACATTGTCGGGCCTTATCTGAAAACTCATTCTTCTGTTTGTTCAGAGAGGTGCTAAATTCTTTCTTTCTCTTCAGACTTTTCTAGAGGTACAAACTTTGACCTGAGGGAATCTTGTAGTGTGTGAAGGTCTTTTGACAGGTTTTCTTTTACCCTTCCAAGGTTGCTCACCTCGCCTCAAACTCTATCATCAAGGAGGATCTCTTTGAGTTTCTTCTGCTGTTTTTCCATGTTTTGGCTTAGGACAGCCACATTTCTTCAGGCTGTTAAATCCTTACACGTTACTTTTTCAAATAAGGAATGCTTCCAGCTTCCTTTCGGAATCTCAATGGCCAATCAAGGTTGATTTCCCTTAGCCAATTTTTTGCCCTGGAAGGCTGGTCCTCTGCTTCTCAGTACCAGCACTGGTTGCTTTTCCAATTGGTTTCCATAATGGACAGTTGCTCTGCTTATGCATTTAACTTGAATGTCTTCACCCGTGTGTTTTTAGCTTGGCATCTGTTCATTCCAAAGTTAATTGATGTTCACCATTTTTCAATATCCAAAGGTACGTTCCCCAATTACTGTACGGGAAGCTCCCATGTCCACTTCCATTCTAATAGGTTTGCCATTTACTTTCACTGTGATAAATGTTGGTTCTGTCTTTCCAACTTTTAGATTAAACATTGAGTAAATGTCTGAATTTGTTGTTTCAGGCTCCTCTACATTGTAGATTTCATTGGGCTTCTTCTTTTGTTTACAAGCCTCAGGTCTTCATATGAATGAGTGTGGGCTAATGAATGGGTGAGCGTGTTAATGAATGGGTGAATAAATGAATGGGTAGGCGGGTCAGTGTGAGGTGGTAGGTGGATGAGTTGCTTGGGTGTAGGCGGGTGGGTGGGACAGTTGAAGTGGGTCAGTGGGTGACTGGGTAGTCATATTGGGAGGTAGTCGGGTTGGTGGTCAGGGAGGCAATCAGGTTGTTGGGGGGGTAGTCGGGTCTGGGTGGGGGAGGGCGGAATGGTTAGTCAGGTGGTCAGGGGGTTAGTTAAGTCTGGTTGAGTGACCACCCCCCCCTGAATCTGTGGTGCTGCTACCTTGCTTTGGGATCATTGTGAGCACTGCTCAAAGTTGTGTGCACTCACCTCTGGGTTCCCCACAAAGCTCAGGTTTCCAAGAGCACGGCTTTTAAAGTTGCAAATCACAGTGTCGTAATATCATGACAGTGTAGGCTTTAACTTTGATGTGTGTGATGGGAGTGGGGGTGATTCTGGCGTGTTGCCACAGTAATGAGATGCAAATACATTCAAATTTATTTCCTGACATTCCGCAGCAGGAAACACGGCCTGCCATTGACAGGGGAGGGGACAATTGCTTCCTGGTTAACAATTCACTGGGAAATGCGCCTCGGGCCTTCTCTTGAGATTCTCAGATCTTGCCTTCAATCAGTCACAAAATATCCCAGACATTGAATTCACACACTCTAGGTCAGTTGGTCTCAGACTGAGGTCCGCAGATCCTTACAATCTACAATTCATAGACCTTTCTGTGTGGGGCACAACGTAGGACTGGTCTTACAGGTGACCACGCAGGGCCCTGTGATCATGATTAAACACATGTGTGGCAGCAGAGATATGCTCTGCATCCCCCATACTCCTGCTCTTCACCTGCACTTCCATTGCTTTCTCTTTGATCTCCCCATGCTCCTGCTCTCTCTCTTTATGTTCTGTCCAACTGTGCTCCTGTTGTCTTCTGCTGCCCTCATGCTTTCTCCTTGCTCCTGTCTGCTTTGTTCCTGCTCTTTCCCGGCACCTGCCCCAACCCCCCCACTTCCCCCAAGTTCCTGCTCTCTCCAAGTTGTGCTCTCCCTCTGCTCCATCTGTGCTTTCTGCATATTCTATTCTCCTCGAGCTCTACTCTTTCTGGATGCCTGCTCTCTCCGTGTTCTTACCAAGGATAGACTGACTCTGTAAAGAGAATCAGGCAAACCCATCTCAGATTCCTGTAGCTCCTTATCTGTTTTCTTAAAAATGTTATTAAAGCACTCTTTATGTGCAACATTTTCATTGTATGAGTATTGTAAAACTATTATTTTGTTGGGGTATCCATGATTGTTAACCTATTTGAAAAGAGGACCTTCAACCAAAAATGTTTGAGAACTACTGCTCTTTTTTTCCTTCAGTTTATTTCTTCATCTTAAATTTCATTGCTGATGGAGATACTTCATCGTTGGTATCCTTCAGTCTCATAAGAGACTGGCGTGTGATTCTTGGTGTTCAGCTCTGTGTCAAACGTCACCTGGTGCAACTCAGGAGCGCCGCTCTGGCGTGGCAGCCTCTGCCACATTTGCTGCACATGAAGGCAGTGGGCTGAGAAGGTGCAGGATTTGCTGCTCGCTGTTCTCCCTGGGCTCTCTTCACAGCCACCTGAGCTTTCCATTTCTGCTTGCCTCTTCTCATGCCCCTACTGACAGTCAGCCTCCAGAGGTCACGGCCATCAGCAACTGTTTCGCTGTTGTCTTTATCAATATCCTCCATCTTCATATCTTACTTACAGGGGAGCTGCAACATAGTGGTATTGTTACTGGAATAGTATTCCAGAGATCAAGGGAATTTGCTGGAGACCTAGTTCAAATCCCATCATGACAGATGGTGAAATTTGAAATCAATAAAAAATCTGAGATTAAAAGTCTGATGATAACAGCAAATTGATTGTTGTAAAAACCCATTTGGTTCACTATTGCCCTTATAGGAGTAATAGTTGGCTCTTAAATGCCATCTGAGAAAGGGTAATAAATGCTGGCCTAGCCTGCAATACTCATATGTGAATATTTGAAAAAAAGGTGTTCTTGTGGCATCAGGGGCACGGATCATAACGCTAAAACAATGAACAGTCTTGTTTTTCAGGGCTCCAGATTCCCTCATTTACACTTACTTCTGGGTTAAAAAAAAATCTTCGTACATAAACATGGATTAAAAAATCTAGCTAATGGACTATACTCTGGGAGTAACCACGCTCGTAACTTGCAACAGGATTTGACCCCAGCCCAATGGTTAACCAATTAGTGACTTGATGTTTCAATACCCTTTGGGAACTGAAAGTTATCTTTCTCCTCAGGAAATTTGGTGTTGACAGTGCAATAATATTTCTTATCACTGGTCATTCTTACATTGTTCCATTTGTCTTAATATGACAGATTATCATGCTTCTAAATCTGCATTTTAAGTTGTCATTACCATAATGGGAGGCAGTTCTAGAAAATGTTGTGTTTAAGACAATATTATAAAATACTCAGAGGCTGCATTAAAACAGGAACTGTTGACAAGATTACATAGTGTTGAAATTCGATCATACTTAATGACTCATCTGATGCATTTTCATTGCCCACAGATTTTTCACTAATGATTTCAATGAGCTTTCATTCAGCAATATTATATTTTTCTCAGCCATGTTCATTAGTAATTCAGAGCGCTTCATTTTCAATTGAAAGAAATTCTTCTAATATTGTGTGATCCATACGATATGTGAATTCAACATTTAGGGCTCATGTATGATCCAACCTTGTTTTTGGGTATGGGGGTTGTAATCACAATCTACCCACATCCATTCAAATTGAGCTGGGCAGAATGCAATTTTCGCCTACCCACCTCATTTCACTGACACTTGCGATTTCCTCCTGCAGCACTTTTGCCCCCCATGCTGCCTTTGGTCTCTATAATTGGGGCTAGAAGTTGTTCTAGCAACATTGTATGTTGACCGTGTGTTCCAGGCGCCTGCTCTTCTTAAAGCTTCTCTGCCTATTAAAGGGAGACTGCGCATCTGAAATCATGGCTGATGGAAAATTATTTAGAAGCTTTGGAAGAATGTGGCAGCAGACAAGAGAGTGCTTCCCTGGTTTAATGTTGCTGCACTGGTCATTGTTGTGGACTCCAGGAGGGAGGCAATGTTCTTCCGGATTGCAGAGAAGCCCCTTGAGGGAATGGGAGCACATCATTTGAGTGGTGAATATCTGAAGCCTGGCAACTTGGGTGTGGCAACAATGCAGGACTGGGCAGTGTGCAAGACAACACTGATGACAATGCACACTGAGATGCTTGGGGCATTGGCAGGCCTGCTAGAAAGCCTCCTGTCACTATGCAAGAACATAAAGGTGTCCAACTCAAATGTGGCTGAGGGTAACGTGTAGAGGCTTTTAATCAAAAGTAGGGAAGTTATGCTAGATCAGTATCAAACCATGATCAGACAACACTTAAGAGTACTGTGTGCAGTTCTGGTCACAAGGTTATAAAAAAAGGATAACGAGGCACTGGAGAGGGTCCAGAGAAAATTTACAAGTATGATATAAGAAATGTGTGGCTATACATATCAGGAAAGGATTGACAGGCTAGGTCTCATTTCATATGGAAGAAAAGGCTTAGGGGTAACCTGATAGAGGTCTTTAAAATTATGAAAGGTTTTGATGGAGTGGATACAAAGAAAATGGAGAAGAGCATAACCAGAGGCCATCAATATAAGATTGTCATCGAAAAATTCCAGTTGGGAACTTGGAAGAAACTTCTTTACCCAAAGGGTGATGAGAATGTGGAACTTACTACCACAGGGAGTAGTTGAAGCAAACAGTATAGATGCATCTAAGAGGAAGCTAGATAAGCTCAGGAGGGAGAAGGGAATAGAAGGTTATGCTGATAAATTTAGATGGAGAAAGATGAGAGAACAACTGGGTGGGGTGTATACATTGACATGGATTGGTTGGGCCAAATGGCCTGTTTCTGTGCCATATATCCTATGTATGTAATCCTATGTATGAACCTGGAGTCCATCCTTCTGTGGAAGTGATTACCAACTCCATGACTGTACTGCTGGGCACACCCATGATGAATCAACTGGTGGCTGCTGTATCAGCTTTCACTGGAACACAGGAGGAATCCTCCCACCATCTCAGTGCTACAGTGGAGACTCAGATGGAAATCATGAGATTCATGGTTTCTGCAATATTGCTTCCATCTTGGGTGAAAATCTCAGTGCTTAAAGGGGCATGCCGACTCTCAGAGCAGTCCAGTTATCTGTGCTGAAGCAGGTCCCTAGGAATTATTGAGCTGCCGTCCCCCAATGGAGTGGCAGTGGCACCATCATGCAAAAACCTCCTGTTCTGGTTCAGGATGATAGCATTTATGCTACTACCATTACCAACCCATCAGTGCCTTTGCTGTGGTCTCTCAGTCAGCCAACCCAGACCACTGTTCCCCATGCTGAGCTGGTGCAGTCTGAAATCAGGCCCTCAAGGCTTGGAGCTGCACAATGATGTCCTTCCAGGTCATCTGCAAACTTCCCATTGAATGTCAGGAGTCTTTCATCAGCGATGTTGCAACCACTGGGTTTAGATGTCACCGGAGCAGTAGACCAGGCAAAGGAATCTGCAAGAGATACACAAAAGGATTGCACAAGGGCGATTAGTTCAATTCTGTGTTTATAATTGGAAGTGCAGTTGCATAAATATATTTTGGAAATGGTCTTGTTGGTGACTTCTATTGTTGGACATTGGGCAAGGTAATGTTGTGATGGGGAATGTGAAATGGATGTGAGGGCGATGATCATTAGATGCAAGCTGGGATGGGGGAGTTTTATTTAGTGGAACCAGAGCCTCACAATCCTTTGTTTCACATGCTGTCTAGTCGCAAGGGGTCCAGGATGCTTCCTTCCTGCCTCCTCTTGTTCCTCTTCCTCCTCCTCCTCTTCCTCCATCACTCCTCACAGAACTTGTTCAGTCTGCCTTCCTTATCCCATTTCCTGCTGCAGACCAGGAGGCAAAAAGAACTGCCTCCTCTGCTTGGGTAAGGTACTCGTAATTCCCAGCAACTCCCATTCAACCATCACCCCTGTGCTCAATAATCAACATCAGCTCCTGGTCAAGCAATGCCTTGACATTACATTCACATCCTTTTCTCATCTCTGTGACCTCGTCTAGCCTACAACCCTCTGAGATATCTGCTCACCTCCGATTCTGGCCTCTGGCACGTTCACAATTTTAATCATTTCACCGTTGTCGATGTGTATTCAGCTGCCAAGGCCCTCAGCACTGGAATTCCCTCCTTAAACCTTTTCCCCTCTCTATCTCTCTTTCCTCTTTGAATGATCTTCTTAAAACCTAACTCATTGACATCTACATTTTGGTCATCTGTCCTAATGTCTCCTTATGTGGTTCAGTGTCAAATTTTGCTTTATAATGTTTCTGTGAAGCAATATGGAGTGTTTCATTAAACTAAAAATGCTATATAAATACAAGTTGTTACTATTGCTGTTATAAAAACTTCACCTTAGGCAATGTAGGAAAATTCCAATTGATTTTGGGAGATGTTTAAAAATTCAGTTGCTGCTTCTATGAGTTATTTTATTGTCCAAGTTTTATATTTCTTGATCCTTAATTTCAAACACAATGAGCTTTCTTCCTTTTTTTCCCCCTTGAATAACAGCTACTTTTATACTTATAACTATTTAGTTTTATATGTCATTTATGAGGCAATTAGATTTCAGTTTGCACACACAAACCAACTGAATTGCAGAATAAAATCTTTTTTTTTAAATCCTGAAATTCAGTCTAATGAAAAGGAATTTAAATTATTCAGTTGCATTGGAACAGGCCTTGGATCTAGATCCTTTTTCAGAGCTGTTTTGTAGGTGCATATTGGTTGGAAGATTTTCAAGAGCTGGCCATTCACTGCTGCAACTTTGCCATAACTACAGTGGAAATTCATTAACATTCATAAACAGACATTCCCACCGCATTTCTGGTGACATTCTGAGGTCAGAGTGAGAGCAACTCTGAGGTAATACATTTTTTTCAGGTGTCAGCTTTTTAGGGGCTGCATTAACCCCTTCAATAAGACCACAAGATTAATGTAGATGAGGAAAATTATTTTGTTCATCCAGCCGTGAACATGCTCATTTCTGCATCTAATTGCTTCTTGAATGGCTGCAGAGATTTTGTCTGCATCATACTACAAGAAAGTCCAATCCAAGTCTTGATCACTCTTATCATGATGACAAACTCCCTGGTAACATTCCCTGTGTTAACTTTTACTGGGCTGAATTTGTGTTTCCTTTTCACACTCCCACAATTTATTATTTCCATATGATTTACTACTGTACATAACTCTATGCAATTACTTTTCAGATGTCTCCTTCCTGCACTAAAAAGCCTAAGTTTCTTGAGTCTTTCTTGACACCAGTGCCTCCTTGACACCTCGATGCTCTTCTCTGCTTTGCTCCCAGTGTTTAAATAGTTTCCTTGTGTTTCAATGAGCAAAAATTAACAGGCACTTTGAGAGGTTTGAGTTAATTAAGGAGAGCCAGTGTGGATTTGCAAAAGACAGGTCAGTCTTGACGAATCTAATCCAATTTTTTGAAGAAGTAACAGAGAAGGGAATGCAATGGATGTCATTCATATGGATTTTAAGAAAATATTCAACAAAGTACCACATAAAAGGCTGGTTAACAAAAACCAAGGTTCATTGGAATAAGAAGGTCACTGTCCAATTGGATAAAAATAAATTGGCTGAAAGACTGAAAACAGTGAGTCATGCTGGATGGTTATTTTTCAGACTGGAGGGTGGTAGACAGTGGTGTCCCCCAAGAGTCAATGCTAAGACCATTGCTTTTTTTATATATGTAGAATAGAATTTCAGAATTTTCTGATGAAATCAAAATTGGAGGAGTGGCAAACAGTGAGTATGCTATGAATCACCTGCAACATGACACAGGTATGCTAGAAGAATAGACAGATAGGGCCGGTGGAATTTAATATAGAGAAGTGCGATGTGATGCATTTTGGCAGAAGGAGTAGGGAGAGGCAATATATACTTAATAGCACAGGTCTAAGGCGTGTGTATGACCTAGGGATGCATGTGCATCAATTATTGCAGGTGGCAGGATGTGTTGAGAGAATGGTTAGCAAAGCATATTGGGATTCTTAAATAGAGGCATTGAATACAAAATCAGGGAAGTTGTGCTGAACCTTTATAAAGCTCTGGTCAGGCGCTACACTTTCAGAAGGATGTGAGTGTGAGAGAGTCCTTGAGACGGTGCAGAAGAGATTTACCAGAATGAATCCAGGAATGGGGGACTTTAATTGCAAGGTTACGTTGAAGAACCTGGGGTTGTTCTCCTTGGAGCAAAGGAGATGGAGGAGAGATTTGATAGAAATGTATACGATTGTGACAGGATTGGATATCATAGACAAGGAAAAATGTTCCTTTTGGCTGATTGTACTAGACAAAGGGACTCAGATTTAAGATTTTAGGCAAGAGATGCAGAGGGATGTGAGAAAGAACATTTTTATGTATTAAGTGGTCATGACCTGGATCTCACTGTCCATTAGGGTGGTGAAGCAGAAACAATCAATGATTTCTGAAGAAAATTGGATGGACACTTGAAGGAAAATAACCTACAGGGCTACAGGTATCGAGGAGGTGGTGGAGGGTGGGGGGGGGAGGGGAGAGGACGAAGTGGGTGGGGTGAGGGGGAGGTGGGTGGGACTGGCTGGATTGCTCCAAGGAGAACCAGCATGAACTTAATTGGTTGAATTGCATTCTCTTTGGCCGTGAATGACTCTATGACATGTGTGGCCTCACCATACACTCTCCATTTTTACCAAACTGGATCTAATTTCTACTCAATTGCTTTGGATATGTAGTTAGCTAATATATTACCTTTGCAGCTTGTTGCTGTGCATTGCTTGGATATGTTCATTGACAAGTCTACTAAGACTTTTAAGTTTACTTCCACTTCATAGATATTTCAATACCATTCATACAGCATGTGTGTTGCTTATTTTTCATATTGCCTCTATCTATGTAAGTGTATGTGATTTCCGACATGAAGTCCCTTGACGTCTGCATTAAGTATCCCCCTTTATTCATCTGTCTGCACGTTTACTTTGTCACACTAACTCTATCGTTTGAGGGCTACTTGCTTAGATTCCATTCCCGGCACCCTATCCTGCCCCATTTTGATATGATCAACAAATCTGACCACTTAACAATGGAATGTTAACATTGCCCCATTTACATCTACACTTGGAGTGATCGTGGAACCAAACTCTTGTGAAGAACTTGGTTGGCCACCTATTTCAGTTTTGAGTTGGACACTGATTTAAGCAGATGGAGACCCTGATTAAAAGAGCTGGAGGCGTAATGAAAATAAGCAAATTGGGATCAAATGATATTGTCAAAACCTCTAACGTTGTTTTCTCCTCTGCCTACATTACTCCCACCAATTTATAAGTACATTAGCATGTTACTGAACATGTAATTCAAAGGCCTGGATGAATTATTTGAAGACATAGGTTAAAATCCTACCACAACATCTGGAGAATTTAAATTCAATTAATAAGACTGGAATTAAAAGAAGCTGATATTCATTAATAGCGAACGTAGAACTACCAGGTTACTGAAAGTCCTTTTTTTAAAATTCATTCATTGGATATGGGCTATGCTGGCTAGGGCAGCATTTGTCACCCATTCCTAATTGCACTTGGGGATGTGGTGATGAGTTGCCTTCTTCAGCCGCTGAAGTCCATGTGGTGTAGGTACACTCACATTAATGTTGAGGAGAGAGTGTCAGGATTTCAACTCGGTGACTATGAAGGAACAGCAATATACTTCCAAGTAAGCATGGTGTGTGGCTTGGAGGGGAACTTGCAGGTGGTGGTGTTCCCATATGTCTGCTGCTCTTGTCCTTCCAGATGGTATTAGTCGTGGGTTTGAAGGTGCGTCTAAGGAGGTTTGCTGAGCTCCTGCAGTGCATCTTGTAGATGGTACACACTGCTGCTACTAATCTGGTTCACTCATATCCTATAAGGAATAAAGATGTCATACCTGGTCTAGCCTGGATTTGATTCTACACCCACAGCAATGTGGTTGACTCTTTATGGCCACTGAAATAGCCTAACATGTGACTCAGTATAATGAAACCACTTCGCTTGCAGCAGTTAAAAAAGGTGGCTCACCACCTACCTTCTCAAGAGCAATTATTGATTGACAATAAATGCTGACCTTGACACCGATGCCCACATCTCATGAATGAATAAAATAGATCTTCAATCCACCCAAAAACCATAGGTTGGGAAGTGGCTATTTGTATTTAAAGGGGCCCTCATCAGTTCTCAGGCAAAATGCTGTAAAGTTTTATCTTTTAACAGAAAATGTTCTGGGTTTCTTTTCACCACCTGTACTATTTCAAAGGGCTTGTAGTGGCTTTACAACAGTTTGAACTCCTAAGAGGCTTCGGCCTACGTACTTTTATTTTTATGGGGCCCATCTCATAATTCCACTCTTGTAAGAAGGCAAGGGGGATAAGCAGATGGAAAATGTGAACAGACACTGCAGCTGCAGGGAAACAAGCTCACAACAAATTGCATCAACAAAGGAAAACATTTTATTTGTAGTCAGGGTCACTGCAGCCTTGAGGTTCTTTGCCTCCAGCTCATCCCATGCTGGCAGATGGGGATATAGGCACATTAGTCTTTCAACTGTTCATGCTTGCATTATGCAGGTGGTTGATGCCGTGTTTGCCAGAACAAATACTTTTATTGTTTCCCCCATGGATAGCCAGAGACAGCAGCACAGGGCTCTGGGGGAATCTCACAGATTGTAGACCATGCCCAAGTCCCAGAGCCTCATTGACAGCACACACAATGCTTTGTGGGCTCCTTCAGATTACCCCATTACCATCATTATTTGTAAGGGCTCCCAGTTATGTGAAAACAGCAGCTCATTATGCTTTTCTGGCAGCTACCAGAAGGCTTTTCTTTTAAAGATTCCAACCCCAAACTCCTTGTTCATGCATGGCATGAGATGAGCTGTTTGGGAACAATGGCTATTCCTGCACACAAATCTCTTAAATCCACATGAGAATCCATCTCAGCAGCCAAATTGTATTACAATCAAATCCATGGGTGAACTAGATCCTTCAACAGAGTCTTCAAGCACCAACTCTGGTGCATATAGAAGTTTGATTACTTCATACAATATAACCCCAAAGGAGTGCTTCAGATAGTAGTGGTTTGCTGCTAACTGCAAATCTTGTACTTGATGAACAAGTTGTGTAGTGTGGAACATGCAGCAGATCATGATGAATGATGCAAATTCTAGTGAATATTGCAGGACTCCTCGAGAGTGGTCCAGGCAGCATAATCACTGCTTAAACACCCCAATGTTCCACTTGATGACATTTAGTGTGACAGCATGGTTTTTGTTATATACATTATTCCCACATGAACATGGATAGGGCATTAGGATCATGAGCCATTGTTAAACAGATAGCTTGTGTCTCTCAGTAGCCACAATTTGTTGCGTTGGCTTAAAAGCGGATGCAAATGCAGATTGCTGTAGAATGAAGACATCATGCCTGCTGCCAAGATACTGGGCATTGATCTGAATATTGTGCTGAGTATGATAACACACCGGCTGGACTTTGAGGGAGCGGAATCCTTTCCAGGTGTGGTACATCCCCAGATTTGCATGTGGTGCCAGCAAAGCATTCGATGGAACCTTGAAACATGGGGAAGGCTGTAAACCAGACAAAGCCATGTGTTCAATTCTTCTTCTGCTGTCTGGCATGAGAGGATGAAATGTAGGCAGCTCTATGTGCCTACAGAGCTTCAGAACACAAGAAATACGAGCAGGCATAGACAACATGGCCTTTTAGAGCCTGATCCACCATTCAATATGATCATGGTTGATCTTGGGCTTCAACTTGACCTTCCCACCCATCCCCCATATTCCTGATCCCTGAGAGATCAAAAATCTGTCTATCAACCTCAGTTATAAACAACAATGGAGTATCCAAAATCCTCAGGGGTTGAGAATTCCAAAGATGCAAAACTCTTTGAGTGAAGTACTTTCACCTCATCTCAGTCCTAAATGATGGGCCTTTACCCTGAGACTCTGTCCCAGTGTTTTAGATTCCCTGAGAGCAGAAAGTATTTCTCAGAATCTATCCTATCAAGACACTTCAAAATCTTGTATGTTTCAATGAGATCGGCTCTCATTCTTCCAAACTCCAGAGAATATAGGCCAAATTTTCATAGGCCATTATCAACATCCTGGGGGTTACCATTGACCAAAAACTGAACTGGACTAGCCATATAAATACTCTGGCTATAAGTGCAGATCAGAGGCTGGGAATTCAGAAGCGAGTAACTCACCTTTGGCTCCCCAAAGCCTGTCTACCATCTGCGAGGCACAAGTCAGGAGTGTGATGGAATACTCTCCACTTGCCTGGATGAGTGCAGATCCAACAACATTCAAGAAGCTTGACACCATCCAGGACAAAGCAGCCTCCTTGATTAGCATGCCATCCACCACCTTCAATTTTGACTCTCTCCACCACCAATGCACAGCAGCAGCACTGTGTAGCGTCTACAATATGCACTGTAGTAACTCACTAAGGCTCCTTCAACAGCATCTTCCAAACTTGCAACCTCTACCACCTAGAAGGACAAGAGCAGCAGATGCATGGGAACACCACCGCCTGCAAATATCCCTCCAAGTTGCACACCATCCTTACTTGGAACTCTGTCGCCATTCCTTCACTGTCACTGGGTCAAAACCCTGGAACTGTCTCCTTAACAGCACTGTGGGCTGCAGCAGCTCAAGAAGACAGCTCACCACCACATCCTCAAGGGCAATTAGGGATGGGCAATAAATCTTGGCCAAGCCACCAATGCCCACATCCCAAGAACAAATATAAAAAACTCAGCCTCTCATCAAAGGACAACCCCCATCATCCCAAGGACCAGTTTAGTATACATCATTGATATCGCATATGCAGCAGTGAATGGCAAAGTGGGAGCTGTTGCATTTGCCACTTGTTCCAGCTTGGAAAAACCCTGATGGAATAAAAGCTCATGACCATGGTCACCTTCATACCAGTGGCCCTCCTCACAACAAGGCTGCAATAAGTGGCAGATTTGAGTGAGGACCGCCGTAGTGAAGTAAAGGTGTATCTCACTGAGATTCATGGAGAAGTGAATTGTTCCCCAAAGACTCTAGCTGGATATGGCTTTGTGTTGAGACCTTCTCTCCCTCTTCCTAATACTTCTTTGAATTATTTGTCCTCATTATTTTTCCTCATTCTCCTTGTCATGTTGTAGGCCAGAGTGGGTAGAAACAACTACACTCATGTCTTAAGTGAGTGGCTGAACAGAACCCATGAAGTCAGGATCAAATCCTTAGCACCTGCCGCACAACTCCCTGTAGCCTTCAGAAACTTTAAATAGCAGTAAAAACCAGGAAACACTTCTGCTATCTCAGCAGCAACCAGTAAAAATCAATCAGCAACAAACCTGAAAGTAATTGGTGACCCTTTCAAATTGCGCTGGTGATGGATTCTTCCTGCTTCTGAATGCATGCTCACCTGTCCAAGGTTTTTGGTAGTTGGACTGTTTAAGTCAAAACTGACAACACTAGCATCAAATTGGCATTATAGGCCAACTGACAGCACAATCTGCTTACTCTGAATACTTCCTGCATGCACTCTCTACCCTCATGCTAACACCTTCAGCTAAAATGGTGTCCAGCATAGCCAGCACCAAAAGTGTGCATGCACAGGGTACACATAATTTTGAACCCAAAATGACATCACAACATCAACAATACAGGTATTACACCACAGGATTTTGCAGCCATACCTTTTAAAGTGCACATGATGCTGCTTATATCTGAGCTAATACTTCCAAGTGTTAGATTGAGTGACTGTGCATCACCCTGAGGTTAGTCTCCTCTGCCCACACTAGACCAGAGGCTTGCACATTCTCAACACCTGAAATTAAAGAAAGGGACATAAATCACCTTTTGGGATAAAGGTTGAGCAAAGAGAAAGAAGTTGGTAGTGAAAGTATCTGCAGTTTGTCATGCAGTGTGTGTCCGTGCGTGGGGTGTGAGATAGAAGTCAATATAAACAAAAAAGTCTATGTATGAAGAAATCCTGTTTGCCATCTCTTCCAGCATTGCCCATTGCCACAGCCTTGATTCTGCCCATGATGGCAAGCATGATTTTTTTGACAGGTGAAGGAGACAGGGTGTGTAGACAGGTTGTTTCTCTTATGATGCCAACTTTGCCTACAAGAAAAAAAAGAATATGTAAATGAGTGTCTTCTGAGATGTTTGACTCATGTGTGGTAATGGTAGAATAACTGATAGCCTGTGAGATGTGAATTGTGGATAATAAAGATTGTAGTAGTGAGGAGAGTGAGAGTATCTGGAAAATGAGATGCGATGAAATGTGTGAAGTAGTGAATAATTAATGAAGTAGTGATTGTCGGTATGTAAAAGAAAGCAGAAGAGAAGGATTTTGAGTATTTATGAACTAAATGTAATTATTCTTGGGAAGTGGGCATCACAGGCAATGTTAGTGTTTAGTGTGCATCCCTAATTATTCTTGAGAAAATATTACTGGTCTTAATCTTGAGCTGCTGCAGTCTGTGTGGTGAAGATCTCCCACAATGCTGTTAGGTAGGGAATTCCTCAATCTTAACCAACACCTAAAAGAGATGATGCGATCATTGTTTCACTGTTATTTGTGGGACCTTGCTGTGTAACAATTGGCTATTCCATTTCCTCCATTACAACAGTGACTACACTTCATAAAGATTTCACTAACTGTAAATCATATTTGAATGACATGTAAAATACTATGTAAATACATGTCTTTCTTAATGTTATGAATAGTTAAGTACATTGGTCTCTCTTTTAAGTCATGACCTGGGTATCCTCATTGACAGCCAAGTTGGTAAACAGGACAATTTTTTTCAGGAGAAGTGGTTTATCCACTAACCAAGCAGAATTATTTTAGCTATGCACTGATGTTTATCATTTGCAGCTCAGAAATACCAATGTTTTGGAAGAAAATTAAAAAAACCTGTTTCATGACTTGAGGCAAGCTACAAAGAGAGTGTAAAGATGGAATTGCAACTGCTGCCTGCTTTAGCTTGGATTGCCAAGACATGTTTAAATGTGACAGCTTAAGGCACTCAAATGTTAGTGAAAGGGAATGATACCACTGTCTTTATACATGAGTGATTGAGCAAATATGCCTTAAAGAGGGTAAAGCTTCCATGATAGTGCAAAGAAACTAAGCAGCATTATTTAAGTTTTGCCGAACCAACTATGTGCTAATGACAACTCATCATTTTTCCAAGAATAAAACTGGCTTACATCTTGGGAGCAAGACTGCCACTGAAGAAGTTTCTGCATGGGGAAAAACTTGCGGGCATTGCGTGCCTTGGCAACATAGACATTAGAAGACAGTCCTCTTGAGATGTCTAGAATGCTAATCAGCTAGTATATATAAAACTTATATTTTCCCTATTTGTAGAAAGGTAATGGTTTTGTTCCTAACACTGAGTGCAAGTTTTACAGCTTTGTATTTTCAGAGGTATTGATGGTTTGTGTGATTGTGTTTATGTGCTCATAAATACACCATAAACCTTTTAAACAGATGGTGGGGAAACAATGGTCTATACGGTGAATCTGGAGAGAAACTTACACCAGGGGCACTTTGTGCCATAACATATACTTACAATGAGTGCCATGCTGCATAAAAGCATTTTGGGATTTAATATCCTTAAATCTCTCAACAGTCCAATTCTTGGGACATAAATTGCATTGGTAGTGGCCACAGAACACCTACTCAATTATTACCACTCTCTCAATGTCTAGACAGTGTGTGAATACTAGAAAAGAATGCTCAGTATGCAGGAAGTCAGCATGATGCCTTTGGTCTTTTCTTGAAGAGTTCTGGTGTGACACTCTGATACACAGATGATGTTGAAAATGCACTTTGCTATCTGGAGAGGGTGGGAGGGGATTGAAGCATCAATATGCCACAGTCCTGGTGTCCAAGTAGAGATAGTCTGCTGTGCACTTCACAACACTGCCATTCAGGAAGGGTTGCATCTTTGCATGGCTTTGGTGGATTCAGCCATCTGAGACAGACTAGCAGGATGTGGTGCATTCAGAGGAGACTTTGGTGACAGCTGCAAAGTGCATCAGAAGACAGGTTCTCTCAGAAATCTTCTCTTTGCCTAAATCAGTTTACTTGGAAACCACAGCTTAAACTTCTCCACCACTTCTTACTGTAGTATAAAGCATTAATAGATGGGATATGCTAATGTAAGACATAGATGACGATCTATCACTGATGACAGTCAGTCGTGTGTTAGACTCTCTCTCTCTCAAGAGAGAGAGAGAGGTTGGAACACCAAGCCTAGGAGCATGTCTACTCTGTAACCTCTTTAGATGTGGTACTAATAAACAAGTATTAAGCAGACACCAGAGAATGACTACGGTCAGTCCACTAACCAAGTACCACACCTGGGGCGGAATTTTATGCTGGCAGGATTTTATGGCCCTGCTGAAGTCAGTGGACTTTGGGACAGCTTGCTGCATTTTACAGCCATGCTCCCGCTGTGACAGGGCTGTAAAATTCCACACTAGAGTCTATATATAAGAAAGACCATCTCAGAACACTTACCATATGACAATCCAGCTGCCCTTTGTGTCCCAACATGATCATAGCAATAATCATTGCTTGAGTGAGCAGTAAATGAATGCAACTTTCCTGCATGACTGTAATCCCCATGAATAATAAAGTGCCATTTGAGTGCATGATTGTTTAATACAATATCAATAAACTAGGAATAAAAGAATTAGGAAGGAACAAGATGGTGAAGATGGCTGAGATGCTCTTCATCTGAAAAGGTCCCATATGATTTGCATCTCAAATAGCCTCTCTAAATCAAGCTCATTTGCTGATCTTCACTGCTTCATGTGCCAATCCCTGTTTGGACTGTGGCAAAGGTGCGAAGGCGAGGGAATGGAATCTCAAAACCAGATAACTCTGGGCAGGCGGGACCTGTCAACCTTTGTTGGTAGCCTAACCAGAAAAAGAAAACTCTGATTTTAAACCCCCAGCTATGGGCCAATTAGTAAAATCTTCGTCATTCGTCGGCTGACAGTGAGTAAGAACACAGACCATGCCAATGGGCTAGACAATAATGTAGATAGGGCAGGCGAGGCACTCCAGTTTGTTTAGCAGCTCATCTAGGAGCAAGACAATCCAAAATTATAACCTACGTTCTTTCTGCTGCTGCACTTGTGACACGTGTTGCAGCAGTACCAACATTAATCGCCTCGGACGAGGGTGGGAGCGGCTCTGCGCAAACCTCACCCACTTAAGCATACTCAATGTGAAGATTGTTCAGCATACCAACCAGCATATCTGACTACCAAGCCTGCGTCAATGGGAGAGTTGAAATAGGGATAAGTAGAGGATGGTGCTGGCAGCCTTCAGTCATAACCCTGCACACAGGCAGCCTCAGGGTGTTGATGCTCTCCACAGATCAGGGCACATGTGGAGTTTGTCTCTTCCTAAGGTGAGAGAGCGGACCTTTTTAGGTACAGTGCTACTTTCCCCAATCCCGGCAAGGGGAAGAAAAGAAACGCTGAACACAGCCTGCTCTACCTCACCTGCGAGTTCACTGCTCTTGGTTGGTCACCTATCACTCAGGTCGAAATGTAAAGAAAACTCAAACTCAAAGGACAACTAACCACCAGCTGATAATCAGCTCATAGGATTTCAGATCACTTCTAAACATTTGTACAAGACCAGAGTGTAGAACAGCCCTCATAGCCAGAAAGCTGCACCTAGAATACTGTGCACAGTTTTAGTCTCTTTACTGATGGAGGGACATACTTGAACTGGAAGCGGCTCAGAAATGGTACACTAGGCTGATCCCTGGGATGAAGGGGCTGTCTTATGAGGAAAGCTAGAGCAGGTTGGGCCAGTACTCATTGGAATTTAAAAGAATCAAACATGATCATATTGAAACAGATAAGATTCTGAGGGGTAAAAACAAAAAAACTGCGGATGCTGGAAATCCAAAACAAAAACAGAATTACCTGGAAAAACTCAGCAGGTCTGGCAGCATCGGCGGAGAAGAAAAGAGTTGACGTTTCGAGTCCTCATGACCCTTCGACAGAATTTGAGTTTGAAGGGTCATGAGGACTCGAAACGTCAACTCTTTTCTTCTCCGCCGATGCTGCCAGACCTGCTGAGTTTTTCCAAGATTCTGAGGGGACTTGACAGTGTAGATGCTGGGAGGGTGTTTCGTTGTGGAGGAATCTAGAACTGGGGACATAATTTCAGAATAAGAGGTCTTCCATTTAAGACAATGATGAAAAGGAATTTCTTCTCTCAGAGCATTGCAAGTCTTTGGAATTCTCTTCTCCAGAGAGCAGTGGAGGCTGGGTAATTGAATATATTCAGGGTCGATTCAGATAGATTTTTGATCTACAAGGGAGTCAAGAGTTAAGGGGGATAGGATGGTGGGAGGCAGGAAAGTGGAATTAAGACCACAGTCAGATCAGTTATGACCTTATTGAATGGCAGAGCCAGCTCCATGGGCTGATTGGCCTACTCCTGCTCCTATTAGTTATGACGTCAATATCTTATTCCTGTAGCCACTCTTCGTGAAACAAGTTTTGTTGACCTGCCATAATTAGTGTCATTTACTATCATTTACTCATTCTAATTTTCCTAAACAAATTAAATCCTAGGTTTCAAATGATGGCTCAAAAAATGCGTCTCCAACTAGAATAAAATCCAGTATTAAATTATTCATTTTTATTTTTTATAGTTATCATTGATATTGTATGCTAATTCAAATTTTTATGCTTTGGAGAACTCTTGAAATGTGTCAACAAATGACATTGTAATGAAATTCATTTCAGTGCTGGGAATGAATACGTTGGGGAAAAAAATGATTTCAACTTGGTACTATTTTTCTCTCTCCCCCGACACTGATTTTTTAATGACTCTAAATAGAAATACTGTGCAGAGAAATATTAGGCATTTGGTCATGCAGTCCCTTTCCTCAGATAGTAAATGACCTATTAAGTCTCCAATATGAAACAGGCATTAGCCCTTCTATATACGTGTAGTAAATGTAGCTTTAAGGAATGAAGTGACTTTAAGACTTATTGTACTGTGTAGTATCATGTGACAGTGTGAACAAATCAGCCCTAAATACGGGGAACCTTAGGGGTGAAGTTTTTGTCTCATTGTGGATCATGATGGAAGCATGTAACTGGTGCTGAAGCCCTGTAAATAAAGTTCACTGTTTCTTATGAGAAACCTGTCTGGAAAATCAAGTCCATAACAATTGGCGACGAGGATAGATTGCTTCCGGCGCTGTCCATTGCGTAGTGAATTTGAGTGTATGTTTTAAAACAGAAAAAAGGGAAAATACACACACCAGGTATGCCACTTTTTGGCAGGATCGATCCCTTCGACTCATCCACAGAAGATTGGAGTTAATATATAGAACGCCACGGTTTCTTTTTCCAAGCAAATGAAGTAATGGTGGAGGACAAAAGGAAAGCAATTCTCCTTAGTGTCTGTGCGTGTAAAACTTATAAATTTAAATCATAGTTTGACAGCTCTGAACGGTCCTGATTCAAAGACCTTCAGTGAATTGGTAGACTCCGTAAAGGGTCATTTTTAACCTAAACCGTCTGCAAT
The DNA here is from genome assembly GCF_017639515.1 of Carcharodon carcharias. Classification (NCBI taxonomy): domain Eukaryota; kingdom Metazoa; phylum Chordata; class Chondrichthyes; order Lamniformes; family Lamnidae; genus Carcharodon; species Carcharodon carcharias. The sequence continues at coordinate 138,709,735 of NC_054477.1, forward strand.
AATGCAGGTATTCAAACTTAATTTGAGAGTAAGATTCCCGGGGGAAGCCATAGCAACGTACATAGTGAAGTTGAAACAGCTGAATGAACATTGTGACTTCAGGGAGTCCCTAAACGATATGTAATGGGATCATTTGGTCTGTGATGTGCATAATGATGCCAGCCAACAACGGTTATTAGCTGAAGTAAATATCAATTTTAAAAAAGCATTGGAAATAGTGCTTGCGATGGAAAGCACCAAGCAGGGTTCGCAGGCCTTACAGGGTGTACAAAATGGTACTGTTTTCCAGTTGGGGTGGGAACAGACCACTGGGTGCGGTGCAAAAACCAGGGAGTCTGCCGTGAAGCAGGAGGTAGTCCCTCCTACCCAAAAATTTAAAAAATATACAGGAGCCATCTCAACAGCAAATCTGCAAATGAATTGTTGCCAATGTGGAAGTAACCATATCCCTAAAACTTGTCATTTTAAAGAGGTGGAATGCAATTATTGTCATAAAAGAGGACCCATACTGAAGCAATGTAAAGCAAGATTGAGACAGGCTCCCAGGCAGCAAACTAAACTGATCGAAATGCATAATGTGGAAGAACCAGAATCCACTAATTCCGATGTTTATTCTCTATTTAATGTGAAAGTATGGAAAACAGAGCCAATTGCTGTTATTCTGCAAGTCAATGGAAAACCTTTGATTATGGAGGTGGATACCAGTGCATCAGCCACTGTAGTGGGAGAGCACTTTTCAAATATTTAAACAAGGATACTCAAAATTGATATGGAGCAGACTTCAACCAAATTGAAAATATATACTGGTGACGTCATATAAGTGAAAGGTATCACCACTGTACCTGTTTACTGCAAGCACCAGACAGCAGTGCTCTCTGTGATTGTAGTGCGATATTAGGGACGAAGCCTTCTAGGTCATAATTGGTTGAGGGAAATTAACCTTGTTTGGCCAGTGAGATTTCAAAAGGAAGCCGGAAGAGTTCCTGAGTTGGAAAAGGAACAAGGCAAAGTAATTCAGAATGTGCCTGGAGAGTCAAAGGACCTTAGCAGGATGCAAAACCTGAAGAAATGAAGACTGTCTTAAACAGCAGCATGGAAGAACAGCAGAAGAGACTCAAGGAGACTCTGCTGAATTACAGAATTCAAGATTAAGCAAGTGAGCTTTGCAAAGAGAAATAAAACCTGTTGAAAGATCTTCATACACTACAAGGATCCCTCAGGTCAAATAAGATAAAAGCAAAATACTGCGGATGCTGGAAATCTGAAACAAAAACAGAAAATGATGGAAAACCTCAGCAGGTCGAACAGCATCTGTGGAGAGAAAAACAGAATTAACATTTTGAGTCTGTGTGACTCTTCTTCTGAAGGAGAATCACCTGGATTTGAAACGTTAACTTTGTTTTTCTCTCTACAGATGCTGTTAGACCTGTTGAGTTTTTCTAGCATTTTCTGTTTCCCTCAGGTCAAAGTTTGTACCTCTGGAAAATTACAAAGAGAAGCAGAATGAACTTAACACCACACTGAGCAAACTGAAGAACCTGTTGGCAGAGAAGACGCAGCATTGTTCAAGGTTCCAGGAGGAAGCCAAAAGATACAAGAGGGGAACAAAAGAGCTGAAGAAGCAGCTGAGTGAAACAAAAGAGGCATTAGAAGGAAAAGTTGTGGAACTTCCCAAAATTCAAGTGGGTGATGAAGCCATGGGTAGCTCAACCCCTGAATGGAAGCAAGTTGAGAGTTTGCCTATGAGGAATCTAGCCAACTGTGAAGTCAAAATGAAGGACGAGACTAAACTCTGTGGTAGACAGAAGAAGATAAGATGGAAAATGGTTCAGAAAAGACAATGAATGTCTCCTCCCACAATACTACAGGTTTAACACCTTCAGAATTATTTATGAAGCACCACCTTTGTATGAGATTAAGACTGGTACTTCCCAAATTGGAGGGGAAAGTAGTGAACAGTTGCGGGAATCAAAAAGTGACTCATGATTTGCATAGCTGACAGTATATTTCACTGTCGGTGAAACAGCATTTGTACAAACCTTCTGTGTGAGTCGAGTGGGTTACCTGGTGTAATAGTTTCTGTGAATGGACCATTGTGGTACCATGTAGAAGTGGAGGGCCGAGTCACCCGAAAACATGTGGATCATTTGAGAAGAAGGGACTGACCCCAGCAAACAAATGTTCCACCTGTAACCATTGTAGAACCTGTGGGCCCCATTGTGATTGTTCAACCAAGGATGGATGTACCAGATGTCTCTGTTGGAGTGGATAACACTGAGCTGCCTGTGCCTAAGGAGGTACCTGATGTTGCTACGGTTCCAGAAAATGAAGATTCAGTGACAGGTTCTAAAGTCATGGCGCTATTACATTCCACCTGGATCAGGAAACCACCTGAGAGATTGGACTTATAATATTATAACCCACGTATATATTTGTAATGTCATGAATGTAGTTCTTCTTATAAATATAGATTGTAAAAAAGGGGAGGAATGTAGTAACTGTAGCTTTAAGGAATATAGTGGTTGCATGCTTAAGACTTATTGTACTCCGTAGCATCATGTGACAGTGTAAACGAATCAGCCCTAAGCATGGGGAACTTCAGGGGTGGAGTTTGTGTCTAGTTGTAGATCTTGATGGAAGCATGTAGCTGGTGCTGAAGCCCTGTAAATAAAGTTCGCTGTTTCTTATGAGAAACCTGTCTGGAAGATCAAGTCCATAACAATTTATACATATGGTGCCGAGTGTCTGTACCAATGTTGCCCTCGCAGCTGGTAAGATTCCCAAATATATGTGTCTAAATGTGGAGCAGGGAGAAGGAGTGCTCCCCCTCACCCACATTCAAAGAATGCAGGTTGCTCCTTCCTTCCCAGTCATTGTTATTGCTCACACATGGCACCACCTCCCACCCTGTAAACACAGCCAACACCTCCCTTTCATTACTACAGGATTTGCAGCCTCCCAATCTTCAATCCTGTTTCACTGGTGAACTGCCATAACTGTCCACAGCTGGCCAGCTTGGTGGAAATGAGGCCCAAGGCTCAAAATTGGGTACTCTTTAAGCTTCATCATTAAGAGGTAGATGTTTCCAGGCTAAAATGATGGTCCATTATTGTTGTCTCCAACTAAACGCTGTCGTTCATTTAAAGAACGGCGGAGAATCTTATTAGCAGAAGCACTATCTACTCTCTGCTATTGGTGACAAGACAGCTTGGATATGACATAGGTTGATCTAAGTAAATGGTAACATTATATAACATAAATAATCTTTAAGACCGTAGTTTTTCTTTTTGAGCCTGAAAAATAATGTTGGTTTTACCACTAATTCCTGCACTACTCAAGATTCGAGGGGACCAGATTCAAAGAAACAATCAAACATTTTGGACAGGGAAAGATCAACAATTAGACCTATATCATCTACATAGTTATGATTCCTTATGCATCTCGACACAGATATTCCCAACCCACAAGGGGCTATGAAGGAGAAGGGAAAAAACAGATAAAAATCCAATTAAGGGGAAAGCATTTGAAACATTTCTCTTCAACATTTTTAGATGATTTAAATTAGCTTAGGTGCCTCCATTGACCCTGACTTTATTTCCAGGCATCTAACTCTTGTATGATGTCACCTATGTGCAGCTCTCCCTTGAAGGAATATAATAAATCAGTGTTCATTGCATGATATATATATATATATGCACATGTGTGTGTGTGTGTGTGTGTACATATACACACACTTACACATACACAAACATAGACACACACATACACACATATATTTATATACATTTCTTAACCCCTGAGTGTGTGGTTAATTTGAATAATGAGCAGCAAACTTTTCATGTGTCTATCTATTTATGCATTGACCCTGAAAATGTAATGCTACACCATTCACTCAGGCAGCCTCACACACACACACACAGTAAAATACTGTTAAAGAGAATAACGCAATTTTACAACTTATAAATAAACAAATAGTTTGTCATTCATGTGATTGGCTTATCTTGGAAAACACACTTTGCAGGCCTGATGATGAAGAGGTTTTTCACTCCTTAAGAGAATTTAGGTGAATTCAGTACCAAAGTCAAATACCAGAGTCATTGCAGGATTCATTCATAGAGATTGACTTTCTGCAGGTCACAAAGTTAGTAGGGTTGTAGTCTTATCACCAGAAGGTCGGCTTTCTGTATTGTTGGACTTGAAAAGGAGCAGGCTTGGCGATCTTATGATATTGCAGTCTCTAGGTCCTAAAACATAGATGTTGCTGCCCTTTCTGCTGCTGCTGTTTCTGCAGTAATTGGGTTTGTAGACAACAGTTAAAGACTAAAAGAAAGACCAATATGGCTGTCTTACCATGTGGTTTTGCACAGTCCCCTTTTTCAAGTGTGGTGCCGTACTTCAATGGATTATTCACAATCTGGGCGATTGTTTGCAGACTTTCACCCTGGGAGTTTGAGACAATCCCCATCTTGGTTTCAGAATGATCCATCCAACTCAGGAAACACCTTTTGCATGATATCAGAAGATGAACAATGACACTTCTTGGTCTGGAATGTGTCCTTTTGTCCTTTCCAGACAATGTGGTAGTTTGAATCTTCTGACCAAGTCAGGTGACTCTCGATGGCCCTCTTTTGCAATATTTTTAATATCCAATTTTAAAAGAAGCATCAGTTCCAGAAGATTTGACACTGATTACAGTTGATGTTTTAAAAGTTATGAGTAGGACATGCCTTTGCTGGGCATGAGTTGTTGTTGTTGTTGTTGAAGGGAACCTATTTCACAGGTTAGCTGTAGACAAAGAATGGTGTCCAAACTACTTGTTCCCTTATGTAAACTATAAATTATAAGTCTGACCCCTGGTTCTTCTTAACTTATATAGTTGAAATAATTTGTCCACATAAGTAACATCAAGTCTTTTCATTATTTTATAAACCTTCAGCAAATCCTAACCCTAGCCTTCATCAACTCATTTAAAGTATGTAGATGAAGCTCTTTAAGCCTGATTAGTCAAGATGTGGGAATCAATTGTACAGTTCTCCTCTGTATGCTTTCCAAAATCTCTATATTGCCAACAACGTGAAGGCACCAAAGTTGTACACTATAATCTTAATGAGGGAAACCAAGGTTTTCTACATGGAGAAGGTTTGCAGTTGTTAGAGGGAAATTAAAAATACTATAAGAGAATACAGTAAGAATTTACTGAAAAACCCTTAAAATCTCCAGGCAGACATGGCTGCTACCAGATGAACATTGCACAGCCTTGAGAGTCAGACTGGGGACAAAAGTATGACATAAATTAGATTAAGTGTACTCCCCTCTCACATAGGGAAGGGGCAGATGGTTTTAACTTAGATATGGGAAGATGAACAAGGGACAAAGAGGGGGCTTTGATGAAACACAAACAATCTTGAGTTGTGAGAACCAAGGTCTTTGTGTACATGTTTTAATTTTGATTGGATAATATTATGTATACATCCTTTAGTTAGCAAAATCACATGCTTATGTACTCAATAGGATAGAGTTAGCATGGGACTGGTGTGTCAGTTACTGATTGGATGTATTCAAATGTATTATGATAAGAAAAAGTACAAAAGTAATGAAATTTAATCAATCTGGGAGCTGGGTCTTCATTCTTAGGAATGATTGAGGCTCCCTTCCATATGCTTGAATAAAACTGGTTAAAAGGAAGCCTGAGTCTCTGTGGTTGTTGCTGGATTGGAGAGTGTAACATCTCCTCTTCGCAGTGAATTGTTTTTTGAAGACAAGCACATATCAACACCATCATTAAGAACACCTATTTCCAAACCCTGTAACATTATCAGACTCTGCCCTGCCTCAACTCATCTGCTGCTGAACCCCTCATCCATGCCTTTGTCACCTCTAATTTTGATTATTCGATTTAATTCTGGCTGGCCTCCCCTTTACTCTCCGAAAAATTTAGATCATTCAAAACTCTGCTGCCCATGTCCAATTCCGCTGTTCATGCTGATGTACATTAGCTCACAATCAAGCAGCACCTTGACTTTAAAATTCTTATCCTTGTTTACAAATCCCTTCATGGCCTCACTCCTCCTGCCTCTGTAATCTGTTCCAGCCCTAGATCTTTCCCGCCTAAATCTTTGCATTCTACTAATTCTGGTCTCTTGAGCATTCCCAATTTTAATCACTCCACCATGATCTTGCATTTGAAGTAAGGGGTGATGGTAACATAGCAGTAATATTACTAGACTAGTAATCCAAATGCCTCAAGCTGATGCTGTGGGGTGATGAGTTCAAATCCCACCACAGGAGCTGGTGGAATTTAAATTGAATTAATGTATGTGAAATGTTCATCTAGCCTAAATAACTAATGTCCTGATTTAAGATGCTCCTTAACACCTACCTCTGACTAAACTTTTCATTATCTGGTGCAGTATCTCCCTATGTGGCTCAATGACAAACTTGGTACTAGGAACTCTTGTAAAACTCTTTGGGGCCTTTTACCATATTAAAGATTCCACCTAAATGCAAGTTGTTATTTCCTTTACATATAGCTTTATAGAATTGGTTGTGAAACTTTAAAATTGACACTATAATACCCAAATACTTTTCATTCACTCCTGACTTCAATTCTGTTATCCATAAAGTGTATGTATATTTAAAATCTTACCTTCCCACATGCATCATAGAGCACTATTCTTCATTAAACATTTGCCAATATATTGAGTTCTGCTTGCAGTAGTTTAGCATCCTCTATAGTCCTAGCATTCACACTTTGTACCATCCACAAACTTGCAGATTATTCTCCCAATTCCTAGAGCTAAGCCATTAATGAAGATAGTTAAGAGCTAAGGTCCTAGCACCCAGTTGGTAATCAATACCAAGTTCATTCAAATCCATTGACAATAACTAGCTGTCTGTGGCAATTCAACCAACTCTTAACGCGCTGCAGCAGAATACCACTAATTGCACAACAGTATAATAGTGGCTTGTGAGGTACCTTATCAAAGGCTTTCTGAAACTTCAAGTAGACAACATTTACCCAGGTTGCCTTCATCCATTAACTTCAGAAAAAAATGAATGCTGTAAAGTACGCAGTTTACCTGACTTATTACATGCTAAAAGTTTATTCATGAAAAAGATATTTGTGAGATGACATTTATGCTTTGGTGGTCAACTATGTATTTCACATAGCCTGGTATGACGCAGGAGTCCCACTGACCTCTGTCTTCTATAGGCCTTCTTCAGAACCAGCTGACCTTTCCATTTCAACTATGTCTTCCAATGCCCCTCGGAACAGTCAACCTCCAGAGTTTCTGGCCATCGGTGGTTGCCTCCCTTTTGTCTGTCTTGATGTCCACCATCATCATATCTCGATCACAACTGAGACATGGGCATCCAGCGGTCCTGGTGAATGTAGCTAAGCCATTACAGACATCATTTGCTGAGTAATGAGCACATGTTGACAGACCTCCAGAATTTCTGGGTTGGCGACCTTGTCCCACCAAGAGATTGGGTGGGGGGGGTGCAGGCGGGGTATTAGCAAAGGTGGAAGCTGCTCAGCCTTATCTTCTGCCTAGCTTATGTTGTCCAGGTCTCACCACTGCAGAGGAGTGCACTGAGGACACAGGCTTGATGGACTCGCAGTTTGGTGTTCTTTGTCAGGTTGCTGCTGTCCGACACTTGTTTACTCAGCTTGGAGACAATAGCTGTGGCAATTGCAATATGTGCGTTAACTCAGGATCAAGTGACAGATTACTGATGATTGTCAATTCTAGATACGTGAAGTGACCAACAACCTCTAGCATCCCCTTGTCAATGGGATTAATGTTGTGCCAAAGTCCTGGACCATGACATTCGTCTTCCTGATGCCGATGGCCAAACCACTCTTTGCAGATGTGAGAAAGTTTATCCATTTGCTGCCAAAGGTGTTCCTTGGTGTAGAATGCTAGTGTGGCGCCATTGCATTGAGCAAATCTCAAATTCAGACTTAGCAAAGCTGAGCAGTTTTCCATCAGCTCTGGTATGTAAGAAGGCATGCTATTTAGGTGAACTGAAGGAAGATCACAGCAGCAAAGAGAGGCTTATGTCAAAGAGTGTTGGTGCCAGAATATAACCTTGTTGACATTATTGTTGATCTTGAAGTGTTCGATGTTGCACCGTCATAGCTGATCTTACTCATTATGTGTCATGTAAGGAGGTGATCAAAGTGAGCAGCTTTGGCTGGCAGCCAATTTGAGCACATCAACAATTGGGGTTGTACTTAGGGCCTGTAAGTTTTGACGACCTGTGAAGATCATTTCGTACTTATGCCTATCCTTGTGAAACTTTTTGATACTATACATTTTGGGCTTGTCTAGTAGGTCTTTTTTCAAATGTTTCCATGGGGGTGGATGTGATCACCAACTTAACAATTCTGTCTGCCAACTCTGCATTTGAAAAATCACATTATGTACCCTCTTCTCTGCATCTGGTAATGAAGTGGTCTATAGATTCTAGATTGTTGCAGTCCTACTCCGGCCCCCTTCCACAACTCTTTCTCCGGTACATCGATGATTACTTCGGTGCTGCTTCATGCTCTCGTCGGGACTTGGAAAAATTTAGTAATTTTGCTTCCAATCTCCACCCCTCCATCATTTTCACGTGGTCCATCTCTGACACTTCCCTTCCCTTCCTTGACCTCTCTGTCTCAATCTCTGGTGATAGACTGTCCACCAATATCCATTACAAACCCACTGACTCCCACAGCTATCTCGACTACAGCTCCTCACACCCCACTTCCTGTAAGGACTCCATCCCATTCTCTCAGTTCCTTCGCCTCCGGTGCATCTGTTCCGATGATGCTACATTCAAAAACAGTTCCTCTGACATGTCCTCCTTCTTCCTTAACCGAGGTTTTCCACCCTCGGTCGTTGACAGGGCCCTCAACCGTGTCCGGCCCATCTCCCGCACATCCGCCCTCACGCCTTCTCCTCCCTCCCAGAAACATGATAGGGTCCCCCTTGTCCTCACTTATCACCCCATCAGCCTCCGCATTCAAAGGATCATCCTCCGCCATTTCTGCCAACTCCAGCATGATGCCACCACCAAACACATCTTCCCTTCACCCCCCTTATCGGCATTCCGTAGGGATCGCTCCCTCCGGGACACCCTGGTCCACTCCTCCATCACCCCCTACTCCTCAACCCCCTCCTATGGCACCACCCCATGCCCACGCAAAAGATGCAACACCTGCCCCTTCACTTCCTCTCTCCTCACCGTCCAAGGACCCAAATACTCCTTTCAAGTGAAGCAACATTTCACTTGCATTTCCCCCAACTTAGTCTACTGCATTCGTTGCTCCCAACGCGGTCTCCTCTACATTGGAGAGACCAAACGTAAACTGGGCGACCGCTTTGCAGAACACCTGCGGTCTGTTCGCAAGAATGACCCAAACCTCTCTGTCGCTTGCCATTTTAACACTCCACCCTGCTCTCTTGCCCACATGTCTGTCCTTGGCTTGCTGCATTGTTCCAGTGAAGCCCAACGCAAACTGGAGGAACAACACCTCATCTTCCGACTAGGGACTTTACAGCCTTCCGGACTGAATATTGAATTCAACAACTTTAGGTCGTGAGCTCCCTCCCCCATCCCCACCCCCTTTCTGTTTCCCCCTTCCTTTTTTTTTCCAATAAATTATAAAGATTTTCCTTTTCCCACCTATTTCCATTATATAAAAAAAAACCCACTAGAGCTATACCTTGAGTGCCCTACCATCCATCCTTAATTAGCACATTCGTTTAGATAATATCACCAACTTTAACTTTAACACCTATGTGTTCTATTGTACTATTGTCGTTGACATCTTTTGATGATCTGCTTCTATCACTGCTTGTTTGTCCCTACAACCACATCCCCCGCCCCCCCACCTCTCTGTCTCTCTATCTCTCCACCCCTGACACACACACCTTAAACCAGCTTATATTTCAACTCTTTCTTGGTCCCGAACTCAAGTTCTGTCGAAGGGTCATGAGGACTCGAAACGTCAACTCTTTTCTTCTCCGCCGATGCTGCCAGACCTGCTGAGTTTTTCCAGGTAATTCTGTTTTTGTTATAGATTCTATAGGCTGTTATCAAAATGACATGAACTCAAATCAATGAATACGGAAATTTAACCTGTTTCTGAACCAGTCTTCCAATGTAGTCCGTAACTTTCGGGGATCCTTTAGTTCTTCTTCTGTTAATCCTGATGTGTTCAGCCAGTGTAGACTTTCATTCTCAATTGTTAGTTTAATTTTTAATGGTTTGTTTGTCTGGCTCAGACACACCTGAATTGAGAAACCATAGCTCTGTACGCTGTTTAAACATTTTTGGATTAGATAGTAGGTCAGCTGCATCCCAATTCAAACTGGGTAATTTAGTGGACATGCTGATAGTATCACCTTGACTTTGCTTCTTCTGTAGTACCTGGGATGAGTGTTGCTGTAGATGCTTTTGCACACTTTTCTGACGTTCTGCCTACGAAGACGAGTGGTGGTGGGAATGCACCACGGAGTAATGGTGTCCTTGCTTTTTATTCAATTTATTGTTCAGCAACTCCTGAAGCCGCCTGTTATAATTTCAACCTTCTCTGGCTAGATTTTTAAGACTTTTTTTTTGTTTGACTCCACCTTGCTCACTTTTGATCCAACCACACCCTGGTCACTCCCCTTTCCCAACTGTGCTAACCCGGTGTTGGCCCTCTCGACTCACTGTCCCACTCATGGAACTGACAAGAGTTGATTCATCGGGCCGCCATCAACTGGAGGGATCAAAGGTCCGTGCACCATTTTTAAAGGCCAGTCCAACACACAATCGCACTCTCTCCAGCCCACCAGAGATGCCTGCCAGCCACAAGAGGAAGGCTGAGAACCTGGAGAAGAAGGCAGCACCCTGCTTCACCCACCAGACCCACAGGTCTTGATCAGAGGGGTGCAGGTGCAAAGGCACATGCTCTATAAAAACAAATAATGCTGGAAATACTCAATAAATCATGGTAGCATCTATGGAGAGACAAACAGAGTTCATAATTCCGGTCTGTGGCCTTTCATCAGAACTGGGAAAAATTTGGAGATGTAATAGATTTTGAGTAAGGGGTGGGATGGATTAGGACAAAAGGAAAGTATATGAAAGGGTGGAAGAGAGGAGAGATTGAATAACAGAAGAGTTAGTCTTCCAGGGCCAATGGGAATGGTGATGGGACTAGAAAAGAAAAAAAGGGCAGGATTTTCCAGCCCCATCCTTCGCCAGGATCATCCGGACGCGCCGTAAATCAATGGACTCTTGGCTGGGCCACCGAATCTCCCATGGTGGGTCCTGCCATGACAGGGTCAGAAAATCCTGGGCAAAGGAGAGAAAAAGATATGCCTAGGGCGGGTGTGCTGCTGACTAAAAAAAAAGGAAACAAGCAAATGAAAGGAAACAAAATGGGGCATAGGTTAAAGTCTGAAATTGTTCAACTCAATGTTAAGTTTAGAAGGCTGTAAAGTGCCAAATCAACAGGTGAGGTGCAGTTCCTTAAGCTCACATTGAGCCTCACTGGAACAGGACAGTAGGCCAAGGACAGAAATGTCAGTTTGAGAGCAAGGTAGAGAATTAAAATGACAGACCACCAGAATCTCGGGGTCATGCTTGTGGACTGAATGGAGGCGTGCCTCCAATTTGTATTTGGTCTCATCGATATAGAGGTCCCCTGTGTCAGGGGATATCAGGACATTCTTGCAAAATTTTTATCGTAATCATTGGTGCAGTGCCTAGCAATCCGTTGGGATTTACTTTGAGCAGTTCTTAGTGCAATCTTCTCACCTGGAGCTCTCTTGGAATTTATTACAGCAATCGTCTGGCTTCAATGTCAACATTTTTTCCAAATTTGGTTGCCATATATTGAGAGCACAGTATTGTAAATGGTGTATCAAAGTACGTTCTATTTCATTTCTGAACTCTGTGTGTGAAAGTCGGAGAGAGCCTTTTCAATGTAATTGAGGAACTTTTGGTTCTTACCTCATCAGGTAGTATGACTGATGTTGAAACTGGGACAATGGTAAAGCTTCAAATGTTGCATTCTGACCCTGTTGCACACCAGGGAATGATCTGTGGTGTTGTCAGTACAATGGTAGCTGAATGTACTATGTATTGAGGGTGCTGTTGAGAGAGTTATGTCTGGTGATGATCAGGTCTAGATGATGCTAATGTCCTGTCCTTAAATGTCTCCAAGATACATTATCACATGATTTTTTCTGAAAAAAAGTGTTAGTTACACAAAATTCATGGTAGCAGCAAAATTCAAGTAGTCTCTGTCTGCTCTTATTTATCTTTCCCAGGCCATGATGTCTGTGACAAGTGGACCATGCCTCATGGTCCGCTCCCACTATTGCATTGAATATCCCCGGTAGTTAAAGATGCCTTCACTCAGGGTTTCTACTAATAGACTAATACTAATGTCAAGCTCCTGATAGAACTGGTCTTTCATCTTTGTAGTGGAACACAGCTTTGGAGCATAGATAATCTTGAGATTAATTGGCCTTGTTTGCATTCAGAGGCAAATGGAGTGAATATGGCTTGAACCATTTGTTGGGGATTCTATCATCAAGAACAGTGAATTCCTTACAGTGAAGCCTGCACCCAGGTCATACATTTCCTCTGAACTTTTCCCCTTCCAGATGAATGTATAATAGTTCTCTTTCAGTGTCCATTGTCAGTGTTGCGGGGAAGCTAGAACTTCACTCTGTCTAGTTCTATGTCCATCATGGCTTTTTGAGGACATCGTCGTCCAGCTGTAAGTTAACTGCCGATCACATACATATGGTCCTGATGTCCCAGCTTGCCAATCGAAGAGCTGGTATCTTCTTTCTGTTTGTTTGTTTCATTTGTTTACTTGGTGCTTTGGATTTGGTCCACTTGCAGAGCCATGACTCTAAGTGCCAATCACTTATTGAAGCAGGTGGACTATGGTGTGTTGGCACTTTATAAGTCGGTGTGGGGGTGGTGTGGAAGGGAGGTTCTCCAGCTGGAGGTGAGTAGTAGCTGACTGGTAGGACGCGATGGTTCCTCTCAGCATCGGAGACAACTGATATCGCCCATTCTCTACGCCAATTGAGATGGGTGCATCAATCGTATCTGCTGTCTCCCATGTTGTGTTTATGCTCTGCAGCAAAACTGGAGTGTCCTCTCCAGGGTGCAAGACTGGCAAAATTTATGGAGAATCTGGGCTGCTTAAACAACAGCTTGAACTCCTCCTGATCTTCCTGATTGGGTGTAAAAAAATGCAAAGCACTATGTTCAGCACCAGTTTGGATGCAGGAGTTGCTGGAAAGGTGATATATTCAAACAGCAGTCTGTTTGGCTTCCACACCAGATCTTTTGTCAGGGTTTACTCCTTAAACTTCCATTGCTCCTGGGGCATCCACAAGGCATTAAGGCTGTTTGCCAATAGCTGGGGGTTTGATTTGTGAGCACTGGGTCATGTCCACATGCCTGTGGGCCTGCACACTGCATGTCTGGGAGCCAAACCCCTCCAAGTTATTGTGAAGCTTTAGTCTAGGACCACAAGGCATTCAGTTTCTGTGTATCACCATGAGGAGGCACAGCACAGGACTTGCTGATGGAGAGGTTGCATACTGATGGGGAGACACTTGCGCATTCACTCTTCTTTCCTCATTGCTGCTAGCCTGTGATGTAGGCTGAAACACTAGCACACAAAAAGCGAGAGGCATGCTAACTTTCTTCAGACACACAATAGGCACATCACATCAATGTTGGACACAATAATGTGTTTGGTGTTGAAATTTCCAATTTATGTACCTGTACGGTACTTGGCTGAGAAGGACTAGGAAGAACAGAAGAGGATAGCCTGTATGATAAATAAGTACAGAAAGTACATGGTCATAGACTGCAGTGTTCTGGTTAGAGCTACTTGTGACTGTTTGAGGAGCAGTGCCTTCGTGAACTTCTGTGATTACAGGTAGCCAGTTGTCAAATCGTGCCTATGCTGACTCTTTGTGTGAACCATGCAAACGTAATCCTACAGTCCTGCGGTCTTCCCATTGGAGAGAATTTAAGATGGAAGGCTGTGATTGAGCTGGAGTACTTGCTGGATAAAGAGATTTATAACCAATCTAATATCAGTACAGCATTGAACTGGCAATAAAAGTTACTGTGCTATAAATTTTTAGCTCCTGAAAATTGGCTTGAGGATCATAATACATGAGTAACCTGTGCCTGTTGAGAAGAATGCAGGAAATACACAAACTTTGTGCTGCCTGCTATTTCTAATGATTTCTGCAAGTAGCCTGCACTTCCAGCTTTGCTCATTGGCTGCACATGAGCAGGTGAAATATCATTCATGTTTTTGCATTGCTTAAAGCTAACCTGTACCACTTAAAGGGGAGGTACGTTGTGGCTGCAGCAGGTATACAACTGAATCTGGCCCAGGAAAGATAAGAGAATGGCTCATCATGGGAGAGATCAGGCCCCCATGTTTCTCGATGCTGCTTTGGAAGCCTTGGTGGAGGCAGTAGAAAGGAGGAGATATGTCCTTCATTCTAAGCTGGGACTGGTGTGGGGGGTAGAGGGGTGAATGGGAGGAATGGGGCCCACCAGACACAGAATGAGAAGGCAGTGGGAGTAGATATTCAGATAAATGATTACCAGGAGTGCAGGCACAAGGACCTGGATGCAGCATCAGGAGAAGCTTAATGACCTCACACAAGTAGCCCAGGTCAGCGAATGCGTGTTCGAATGCCATAACTGACCAATTGCACCACTAGCTTCAGCCACTGCTCAATTTAGTATTCCCCATCACTCACCTACAAAATTTTCTTATCACTCAGGACTCATTCATAACATATGTTTTACCTCACACACACTGAGAACTGTTGCAAGACACGTATTTGGAGCTAAAAGCTTATACACACTCACAACTATTCAACCATCTAATTCACCCAATACCTTTCACAACACTCAATGTTGCACTTTCCTTTCTCTTGCTGGAGGCAGCAGGAACTAACCAGAATGAGAAAAATGCAACTGCATGTTCCAACCCCCCATAGAGGAGATGGTGCCAGCCATTGTGGATCATCGGCGAGGCTGCAATCATTGAAAATGATGATATTGTAGCATCGAACCTTCCTTCCAATAGTCTACTTGCCCCACATCCTGAAATCTCGTCTAATTTACAAGCTGCAGATGGTGTTAGCATGTACTTCTTAATTTCTCCTCTCCCATCAGCGTTACCCAACCGATGTCTCTTCTTTATTTCAGATGCCCAAGAACTGGAACCTGCACAGGCACTGATGGGAGAGAGTAAAGACAGTGAATACAAAGAGGCACCATTTCAATTTCGTATCACAGCCATCAACTCAGATACTCTCACTGTTAGCAAGTTAGAGGCTAGTAAAGAGCATGTAGCCACATACTGGGCACAAGTGTTTTGCAGCTACGTTGGGGGGAAGGAAACAGCGTGTGCCACCTCACCAGAGGCTAGGAATCGTGCAACGAGTAACTCACCTCCTGACTCCCCAAAGCCTATCCATCAGTGACAAGGCACAAGTCAGGAATTTGATGGAATACTCTCCACTTGCCTGGATGAATGCAGCTCCTACAACACTGAAGAAGCTGGACACCGTCCAGGACAAAACAGTCCCCTTGATTAGCACCACATCAACATTCATTCACTCCCTCCATCACCGACACACAGTAACGACAGTGTGTACTATCTACAAGATGCACTGCAGGGATTCACCAAGGCTCCTTAGACAGCACTTTCCAAGCCCACAACCACTACCACCTAGAAGGACAAGGGCAGGAGATAGATGGGAACACCACCAACTGGAAGTTCCCCTCCAAGTCAATCACCATCCTGGCTTGGAAATATATCGCTGTTCCTTCACTGTCGCTGGGTCAAAATCTTGGAACTCCCTTCCTAACAACACTGTGGGTGTACCTACACCACATGGACTGCAGCGGTCCAAGAAGGCAGTTCACCATCACCTTCTCAAGGGAAACTAGGGATGGGCAATAAATACTGGCCCAGCCAGTGAAGCCCGCATCGCGTGAATGAATTAAAAAAAAATATTTTCTGAACCTGTCATGGGACGTGGGCATGAATGGCAAGTTCAGCAGCTGTGCTGCCCATTTCTAAAAGCCCTTGGGAAGGTGCTGGGTTGCTGCCTCATTGACCCATTGCAGTCCATATAGTCTGCTGGTAGGGAAGCAACTGCAGTTTTCTGACCATGTCACACCGAAGGCACAGCCATTGTGAGGGGAGGGTTGGGAGGATGGAACAGAGGGCAACTTGCAGAAGCTGCTGATGCCATACCTCTGCTGCCCTTGTCCTTTTAGCTGTTAGAGTTTGTGGGTCTGGAGGGAGCTGCATTATCCTGCACTTAACCTGGCAAGTGGACAGTATTCCCTCAAACCCCTCACATGTGCCTTGTACATGGTGGACAGGGATTGGGGAGTCACAATATTACATATCGGCCACAGAACTAGCAGCTTGCAACCTGCTCCTGCATCAGAAGTGTTCACAATCCATCTATCCAACTTTATGCAGGAGAAGACAGTGCATAACAGTTGAAAGACAGAGAGGAGATGGAAGGCGGCATGCCCGAGTTCTGGCCCCTCAAATAATTTGAGCAGCAGAGTGCCGAGCTGGCGGGAAGGATTGTGAATGTGCCTGTGCTGAGGGCGAGGTCGGCCTCCTCCAAGCATCCAGTGAGGAAGCATGCGTAATGTGTGCAAATTGACCTGAGGGTGAGGCAGTGTGCAATGCAGGAGCCAGCTTAGCAGCCACTCTTCTCTCTATTCCAGGTGCCAGCAGGAAGAGGGTGAGACCAACCCCCACACCTGAATTCAGCTCCAGCCCACAGGAGATATCGGAAGAGGATGAGGATGAAGATTACTTCTCACCTGTATTGTCATTATAGCATTCACCTTCACCCTCCACCAACCCAGAGATACAAACTTCAGTGGCTGATAAGTCTAGTTTAGGCTCAGCCTCACAGTCAAGTGGTCACCTCACAGGCATGTTCGCAGCAGGAGGGAACAGTGACAGCCAAGGACCCCAGCACTCAGAGGACTGCTGAAGAAGAGGCCTCTGCTAAGTCTGAGTCAGATGATAAGCCTCTGGGAGTGGTCATGGAGAAAATGCTGGAGTACGATCGGGAGACAGGGGAACATCAGGCAGAGATGTGAGAGATCGCCTTGATATAGTGGCTCTGATGTATGAACGCATCAAAGTCTCCATGGGGAGGGTGACAGATGCCATGGAGCACTTGGTCCAGCAGAATGCCAGTTTCTATTGGGGATGCATTCAGACCTGCACTCAAATGCTGTAGCCATGGGCAAGCTTTTGCAGTGGCTATGTGAGAGGGGGCATCTCAGCCTCCTTCCAGGTGCCACTACACTTCAAGGAGTCAGGCAGGTGCCCTCAGGAACCCAAAGAGAGGAGGAGTGTCAGGTGGAGGCCCCTAGGGCTTCCACCCAGAACTGTCTAAGGGTCTCCATACATTCCAATTCCCCTCTGTTTGTGACCCCATCATCTCCAACCTCTGCCCCAGAGCAGAGAACCCAAAGGAGGCGACACTCTAGTGGACGCCCGCCATGTTCATCAAAAACAGCAGGGCATAGCAGTCAGCAGGCTGTCTCCACCTCTGCCACAGATGTTGGGGAAGCACCTCGGCGTAGTGGTAGGATAAGAAAAATTAAGAAGTATTAATTCACACTGGTAGCATGGGTATATGGCTATTGTACCCTTTTGAATATATGATTCAATGCACTTCATCGAGTTCTCCTGGATTTTTCTTGCTGCTGCTTGTGTTGTTGGCTGTGTGCATTCTCCCATCCCCTCTCCCACTCCAGGGGGGTGGGAGCCAAGGCTGGTTCTGTGCCCCGCTTAACCATGCATGCACATGGAGGCATCGCTCTTCCAAGTCTCATGCAAGCTATGTGCAAGAAAGCTCCCACTTACACTATTCCCCTTCCCTCCACTGCCCTCTAGATCCTATAAAGATACCTTTACCTTGCCAGGATAGATCATCAGAGCTCTCCAGTTATCCAGTTGAGCTAACCTCCAGCTCCATCCACCCGATGACCCTCCTCCCAACCTGCATTTATTCTGCTGAACATCGAGGGTGTCAACATCCTGATCTGACTTTGCCTCAGGATGGTGCATGTCACCTTCCAAACACTCTCCAACACTTTCTACCATCCTCCTGTAACCCACCCCTGCCCCCATTACCATTGACCCCCTGATT
Organism: Carcharodon carcharias; assembly: GCF_017639515.1. Lineage (NCBI taxonomy): Eukaryota > Metazoa > Chordata > Chondrichthyes > Lamniformes > Lamnidae > Carcharodon > Carcharodon carcharias. The sequence goes on from NC_054477.1 coordinate 138,727,980, forward strand.
TACTTTCACCCTCCCATCCGTGACCCTTGAGCCTCTCCCAGCCCTCGAGAGCCAATCCACCGTCACCCCTCATATACCTTCCATCCCGATAAGCCCACACCTGTCACAGTCCCCATGCCCACCCTGATCATGCTCACTCCCAAGATCCATATCAAATTTCTCATCCCCTCCAATAACTCGTCAGATCTGAGCTGCTCCCTCCACACCTGGGCCCTTGCTTTCCCACCGTACTGCATCCCACTGTCCCCTCTCACAATAACACTGCCCTCCCACCACAGATACCCTCAGTTTGCCCCCCCCAAAAATATTTCAGCATTGACAACACTGATCCCTCCCTCTGAACAATGCCCACCACAAGTCTTCCTTGTTCCACCTCCCACCATGATACCAGGCCGCAGCCACACTGGTCTGGTTGTGAATTGGACCGGTGTAAATTCTCACTGGCAAGGCGGAGAGTATGCCAGTGGGAGAACAGCCTGTTGCCGATTTGAAGAACATTCAACATATGCAAATCCGGTTTCCGACATTCATCAGTAGGAATGTTGAACCACCATTATCCTGCCATGAGAGTTGGGACATTTCTTGCCATTGGGAAACAGGATATTTTCCCTCCCAACACATTATTCGCCCCCACCTGCCATGAACTCCACCACTGGTGGGAGAGGAAAATTCCGGCATTGTGTCATATTTGACTCCAAGGTGAACATCCGACCACATATTCATGCCATCATAATGACTGCCTACTTTCACCCCCATAACATTTGCTTGCCTCAGCTCATCTGTTTTTGAAATGCTCAGTCATGCCTTTGTTATCTCTAGACTTGACTATTTCAACACACTCTTGGCTGGTCTTCCACATTCTACCCTTCATAAACTGGACATTATCCAAAACTCTGCTATCCTTGTCTCAACCCCAATGAAATCCCGGTCACCTATCACCCTTGTGATTGCTGGTCTACAATGGCTCTTGGTCAAGCAGCATCTTGATTTTAAAATTCTCATCATTGTTTTCAAACCCAGTGGCCTCACCCTTCTTTGGAACTCTCTTCCCTAGGGAGCCGGGGAGGCAGGGGCATGAATATTTTTAGGGCAGAGGGAGATAGATTCTTAACCAATGAGGGAGTCAAAGCTTATCAGAGGTAGGCAGAAGGTGGAGTTGAGTGCACAATCAGATCAGCCACCAACTTATTGAATAGCAGAAAAGGCTCGAGGGGCAGAATGGCCTACTCCTGCTCTTAATTTTAATGTTTTCACTCTGTAATCTCTTCCAACACCATAACCCTTCCAAGATATCTGGTTTCATGTAATTCTGGCCTCTTGTGTGTCTGCAAATTTGATTGCTCTAATATTGGTGGCCATACCTTCGCTTGGTGACACTCTAAACCCTGGAATACCTTCCCTGCATCTCTCGATTTCTCTACTTTGTCTCCCTCCATTAAGACACTCCTTAAAACCTATTTCTTTGACAGAGCTTTCTGATTTAATATCTCTTTATGTGGTTTGGCATCATATTTGTTTTAATGTACTCCTGGGAAGCGGCTTGGGACCCTTTATTACTAAAGGCACTATACAAATACTTGTTGTTATTATTGTTCAAATATCATCTAGTTCAATTCTTGCTGTAGTCCAGCTTTCTCCCAAAATTTAAAATATAAGTGTTCTGCACACCATACAACTCAAATGTAGCACTCAATTAATTGTCAGAGGGACCTATTGCAGAACGTTCCCCTGTAACTGTTTTCTAAATGCCTCTCAGTGACTCCACAGTGGAATGTTTAGGTGAACTAGCCAGCTACACAATGGGCAGGATCTTCCTGGAAAGGGTCGGGGTGTGGTGGTGGGGGGACTTGGGAGGGAGTCCCAACGTTGTGGAGGTTTCCGGATGGCCCAGATGACTGGGCAGGATGTTGGACTACCCCATGACATTGCCGGAAGAAGACAATCAAGAGCCGACAACTGGATGGGCCTTCCATGTTGCTGTCCAATCAGAGGGGTGGGCATTACTGAGGCAGCTAGGGAATTATGAAGGTACCTCTATTGAGGGCTAAGCGGGCAGGCCCTGGAAACCCCCTCCAATTGTGTCATTGCTAGCACAAGGCTGAAATTGCCACATGCAGCCCCCTCCTTGGGCCATGGAACATCTGGCTCTGATGGCCCCTCCTCTGGAAAGCTGCAGGGAGAGGCCTCCGTACAGCTGACATACACCGCATGTGGCTGGGGTGCAGGTGATGGGGCCTGACGATGGTCCAGGTAAGTGTCCCTTAACTGTGATTTTTATTAACGGAATCACAGAATCCTTACAGCACAGAATAGCTGCGGTGCAGGAGGAGGCCATTCAGCCCATCATGTTTGCACCGGCTCTCCGAATGAGCATTATGACTCAGTGCCATTCTCCAGCCTTTTCCATGTAAACCTGCACATTGTTTCTATCTATGGTGCAGAAGGGAGCCATTCGGCCCATTGTGTCTGCACTGGCTCTCCGGATGAACAATTCCCTTAGTGCCACTCTCCTGCTTTCTCCCCATAACCGAACATTAAAATTCCCTTTTGAATGCTTTGATTGAACCTGTCTCCAGCACATTTGCAGGCAGTGCATTACAAGCCTTAACCACTCGCTCAGTGAAAATGTTTATTCTCATATTGCTTTTGAGTGTCTTGCCAATTGCTTTAAACCTGTGCCCTCTTGTTGTTGATCTTCAATTCTTGAAAGAGAACGGTTTCTCCCTATCTACCCTGTCTAGCTCCCTCATAAATTTAACTACCTCCAACAAATCTCCTCTCAGTTATCTATTCTCCATGGAAAACAGCACTAAATTCTCCAATCTGCTTCATAACTGAAGTTCCTTATCCCTGGAACATTCTCAAACATCTTTTCTGCACTCTCTCCAATGGCTTCACATCCTTTCTAAAGTGTGGCATCCTCAAGTCTCCAGTAGCTTCACATCCTTTCTAAAGTGTGGCATCCTCAAGTCTCCAGCTGAGGTCAAAATAGTGTCTGATACAATTTCAACCTAACTTCCTAACTTCCTTGTTTTACTACTGTATGCTGCTATTAATAAAGCCTAGGAAACTGCATGCTTTATTAACTGCACTTTCAACCTGTCCTGCCACCTTCAATGACTTATGCACATAAGCACCCCGGTCCCTTCTGCTCCTGCAACCCCTTTAGGATTATACTCTTTTATTTTAATTATCTCTCCATGTTCTTCCTACCAAAATCAATCACTTCACATTTCTTTACATTGAACTTCATCTGCCACCTCTCCGCCCATTCCACCAAATTGTCTACAGCCTTTTGAAGTTCTACACTATATCCCTCACTGTTCACAGTGCTTCCAAGTTTTGTGTCACTGCAAACGGTGAAGTTGTGCCCTGTACCCCAAGATCTAGGTCATTAATATATATCTGGAAAAGCAAGCGACCCAATACTGACCCCTGGTCAACTCCACTACAAACAGTCCTGCAGCCCGAGAAAACATCCATTAACCACCAATCCTTACTTCCTACCACTCAGCCAAGTTTGTATCTATGTTGCTACTGTCCTATTTAGTCCATAAGCTATAACTTTTCTCACAAGTCTGTTGTGTAGGGCTGTATGAAATGCCTTTTGGAAGTCCATGTACACCACATCAACGGCATCTCCCTCATCAACCCTCTCTGTTACCTCTTCAAAAAGATAACACCATAAAGTTAGTTAAACATGATCTTCCCTTAAGAAAGTCATGCTGGTTTTTCTTAATTAACCTGCATTTGTCCATGTGATTATTAATTTTGTCCCAGATTAATGTTTCTAGAATTTTTCCATCATCAAAGTTAAACTGACTAACCTGTAATTGCTGGGCTTATCTTTACACCCCTTTTTGAACAAGGTTTTCACATTTGAAATTCTCCAGTCCTCTGGGACCACCCCTGAGTCTAAGGAAGACTGAAAAATTATGGCCAGTGCCTCTGCAATTTCCACTCTCTCTTCGCACAGTACCCAGGATGCAGCTCATCTGTTCCTGGTACCTTAGCAACTTTAAGTTCAGACAGCTTATCCAATGCTTCCACCTTATCTATTTAAACCCTTCTTGAGTCTGAATTACCTCCTTTTTGATCAGGGCCTGAGTAGCATCTTCTTCCTTGGTAAAGACAGATGCAAACATTTCACTTCATACCTCAGCTATGCCCTCTTCCTCCTTTTCTGGTCCATGATTGGCTACTCCTCCTCATCTGGATAGCTCTTTGTCCTTTCCATGGTCAGCCTGAACCATATGATACAATAATCACTGTCCGCTAAATGTTCTTCTACTGACACTTGATCCACTTGACCTACTTCATTCCCAAGAACCATGTCTAGTAATGCTTCTTTCCTCATCAGATTGGGAACATACTGCTGTAGAAAATTTGCCTGGACAAACTCTAGGAACTCATGCCCATCTCTGCCTTTAGGCTGCTACTATCCCAGTCTATATTCGGATAATTAACGTCCCCCATTATAGCTACTCTATATTTTTGTAATGTCCTCTCCCTATAATGTCCTTGCAAATTTGTTTCTCCACAACCTTCCCACTGGTTGGTAGCTTGCAGACTGCACTAAGCAATGTAATTGCTCTTTTCTTGTTCCTTACCTCTAGCCAAATAGATTCTGTCCTGGACCCTTCTGGGATATGTTTTCTTTCCAGCACTGTGATGCTCCCCTTAATCAATACTGCCACCCCTCCTCCTTTTCTTCCTTCCCCTATCTTTCCTGAACACTGTACCCTGGAATATTTAACACCCAGTCCTGCCCTTCTTTGAGCCAGGTCTCTGTAATAGCCATAACATCATATTCCACATGGCAATCTGTATCTGTAACTCATGAATCTTACTTATTACACTCTGTGCATTTACAAGCATGCACAGTAATCCAGGTTTAGATGTAATTATTTTCTCCTTTACTCTAACCCCACCTACTCCCTCATTATTCCTCTTTCTAGTGCTATCCCTCTCTCCGCTATTCTGTGCACTTTGGCGTCCCTCTCTGATCTTATCTCCTCGTTCTGACATCCCTGCCAAGTTAGTGTTAAATCCCTCCACAGTAGCACAAGAAAGGAACTCAGGCCCAGCTCTATTCAGGTGCCATCCATCCAGCCTGTTCAGTTCCCAGCTCCCCAAGAGCCATCCCAATGTTGCAAGAGTTAAAGCCTTCCCTCCTGCACCATCTCTCCAGCCACACATTCATCTGCTTTATCCTCCTATTTCTATGCTCAATTCTGCATGGTACTGGGAGTAACCTAAAGACCACTACTTTTGAGGTCCTATTCGCTAATTTCCTAAGCTCTCTAAATTTTGACTGCAGGACCACATTCCTCTTTCTAACTATATCATTTATAACTATGTAGACCATGACTGATGCCAGTTCACCCTTCCCCCTCAGGGTGCTCTGCAACTATTCAGTGACATCCTTGACCCTGGCACTAGGGAGGCAACACACCGTCTTGGATTCAATTCTATGGCCGCAGAAATGCCTGTCTATTCCCCTAACTATCGAATCACATAGAAACATAGAAAATAAGAGCAGGAGTAGGCCATTCGGCCCTTGGAGCCCGCTCCGCCATCCTTTATGACCATGGCTGATCATGCAGCTCAATGGCCTGCTCCCGCTTTCTCCCCATATTGTTTGATCCTTTTCACCCCAAGAGCTATATCTAACTCCTTCTTGAAAACATGCAATGTTTTGGCCTCCACTACTTTCTGCGGTAATGAATTCCACAGGCTCACCACTCTCTGGGTGAAGAAAATTCTCCTCATCTCAGTCCTAAATGGGCCACTCTATATCCTCAGACTGTGACCCCTGGTTCTGGACTCCCCCACCATCAGGAACATCCTTCCCACATCTATTCTGTCTAGTCCTGTTGGAATTTCATAGGTTTCTATGAGATCCCCTCTCATTCTTCTGAACTCCAGCGAATATAATCCTAACTGACTCAATCTCTCCTCATATGTCAGTCCCGCCATCCCAGGAATCAGTTTGGTAAACCTTCGCCACACTCTTTCTATAGCAAGAACATCCTTCCTCAGATAAGGAGACCAAAACAGCATACAATATTCCAGGTGTGGTCTAACAAGGCCCTGTATAATTGCAGCAAGACATCCCTGCTCCTGTATTCGAATCCTCTCGTTATGAAGGCCATCATACCACTTGTCTTCTTTACCACCTGCTGCACCTGCATGCTTACCTTCAGCGACTCGTGTACAAGGACACCCAGGTCTTGTTGCACATTCCCCTCTCTCAACTTATAGCCAATCAGATAATTATCTGCCTTCCTGTTTTCGATGCCAGGCTGACTGGCCTATAGTTCCCTGTTTTCTCTCTACCTCCCTTTTTAAATAGTGGGATTACATTAGCTACACTCCAATCTGTAGGAACTGTTCCAGAGTCTATAGAATCTCAGAAGATGACCACCAATGCATCCACTATTTCAAGGGCCACTTCCTTAAGTACTCTGGGAAGTAGATTATCAGGCCCTGGGGATTTATTGGTCTTCAATCCCATCAATTTCCCCAACATTTCCCTGCTAATACTGATTTCTTTCAGTTCCTCCCTCTCACTAAACCCTGTGTTCCCCAACATTTCTGGTATGTTACTTGTGTCCTCCCTTGTGAAGACAGAACCAAAGTATGTATTTAGTCATGATCATGAACCATGATCACCTATCATGATTTCCCTTCCAGTCTTCCTTGTGACTCCCTGTACAGGGGAGCCAACCATGCAACAATGGAAATTGGCTCTGGCTGCACTCCCCAGATGCATCATCACTCTTATTGGTATTCAGAACTGGTTGCAAAGTGGGATGCGCTCATGGGACTTCTGCATTACTTTCCTATTTCTGCTCGACTGTCTTGTGGTCACCCATTCCTTCTCTCACTGCATACTCTTAAGCTGTCAGATAACCACATTGATACATGTGCTATTCACAAAGCTCTCAAACTCAATTGGCTGCCTGCCTTTAGTTGGTATTCAGCAAATTGCTGCTGTCAACACTGTTGGGAACTGTCCTGATAGCCGGACTGCATTGGCGAGCAACCCCTATATAAGAACATAAGAAATAGTAGTAGGAGTAAGCCATTTGGCCCCTTGAGTCCGAAGCACCATTAAATAAGAACATGGCTGATCTGATTGTGCCCTTAACCCCACTTTCCTGTCTGCCCCCATCTCCTGCACCCACCCCCCACGATAACACTTGACTACCTTGTCAATCAAAAATCTGTCTAACTCAGCCTTGAATGTATTCAATGACCTAGCCTCCATTGTTTGCTTAGGGAGAGAATTCCAAGTAATAATTCCTCTGAGAGAAGAAATTCCTCCTCATCTCCATCTTAAATGGGAGGCCCCTTATTTTTAAACTTTGTCCCCTAGTTCTAGTCTCTCCTATAGGGGGAAACACCCTCTTAGCAGCCATCTTGTCAAGTCCCCTCAGGATTTTGTATGTTTTCCACCACTTGTATTCTTCTAAACTTCAATGAGTATAGGCCCAAACTGCTCAACCTTTCTGCACAAGACAAAGACCTTCATCCCAGGAATCTGCCAAATGAACCAGAACTGCTTCCAATGCAGTTATGTTCCTCCTTAAATAAGGTGACTAAAACTGTACATGGTTCTCTTGGTGTGGTATCACCAATGCCCCAATATGGCTCACTGGCATTTTGCTGGCCCCATCCCATCTCATAGCCCACCACGTGGCGGCCGATAAAATTCTGCCCAATGTTTATGCCAAATGCTAACATTGTGGCAGTATAAGCCCTCAAAATACATTGGACCTAGAGGCCAGAAAACCTTTCAACTGAGCTGTTGACCTCCACATTCTGCTCTTGCTGTCAAGTACTGTATTTTGTTGTTCACATCACTTCCAAAAAGACACTTTTTGGCCTGGATGTGTCATTGTTATGAAAATCAAATTCCTAATCATTGACTAATAGTTGCATGTTTCTGCTGGAGGGAATCTCTATGCAGGTTCACTGATCTGTCTGAGACAAGAATATTGGACATCTGCCAGTTCTGTGAAGTCTTGACTAAAGATTAGCAGCACTATTTGTGAAGCAAATTGAAGCTGGATGAAATTAGATTTTAAAATATCATATCTGTGAATTAGCTGATGACACAAAGATAGATAGCGATTTCAGCAGCGTATATGGAAGTGTAAACTTATTAGAAAATATTAATAAATTGAGGGGGAGAGTTGCATCAGTTAGCTCATTTGGCTAGCATGTGGATCAGATTAAAGCCTATAGCAGAAGGTTTGGCCCCAGTTCCAGCTGAGGGAGACTCAGGGTCAGCCTCCTCACCCTAACCATAGTAAAAAGTCATAGCACTTTGCCAAATAATCACCAAGGATCTGCCTTCAAGCAAAAAACTGAAGAAGATTAATAGGTTATGTGATTGGGAAAACCTGTGGTTGGATTTCAATGTAGGCAAATCTGTGGTTATCCATTTTGGCCTAAAAAGGTAGAACAAGACACTTCCTAAATAGTGAAAGGCTAGAAGCAGTGGAGCTCCTAAAGACTCATGGGTCCACTTACATAAATTATTTAAATATCATGAAGATTTACAGAAAATAATCAAATGAGGCTAATGAAATGATGGCTTTCACATCTAGAGGACTTGAATAAAAATAGCTATACAAAGCCGTGGTTAGACTAACAGCTGGAGTACTGTGAGCAGTTCTGAAAATGAAACTTTGCAGAGGTATATTGGCCTTTGAGGGAGTGCAGCATAGATATACAAGAAATATACTTGAACTCCAGGGGTAAAATTGTGAGGCGAGATTGCACAAAGTAAGATTGTGTTCCCTAGAATTTGGAAGGGTAAGGTGTGATTTGGTACAGTTTCCAAGGTATTAAGGGGAGCCATTAAGGTAGATAGAGACAAACTATTTCTGCTGGTTGGGGAGTATAGGACCTGGGGACATAGCCTAATAATTAGAATGAGAGCTTTCAGGAGTGAATGAAGGAAATGCTTCTGTATGCAAAGTGTGGTCAAAGATTGGAACTCTCTGTTGCAAAACCAATTCATGCTAGCTTATTTGGAATTTTAAAACTGAGATTGGTAGACTTTTGCCATCCAAAAGTATTAAGGGATATTGACAAAAACAGGTAAATAGAATTTGATTTCAATTCTAACCTATTGGTCTCACTTAATGGTGGAACAGTCTCAAGGAACTAAATGGCCTAATCCTGTTCCCCATAAATTTTATCTACTCAGTGTTTTATTTTCAAAAATTAATTAATGGGGCACGCTAAACCTGCAGGCATAGCAGTTTTAATGTCTCCAGGCAGGTTCGAGTTATGGTAATCAGAAATTAAGACAAAAATTGCATGTTGAACCCAGACTTTCAAACAGGTTTACCTTATTAACACCATGCCCTTTTAGCACCTGTTTTCAGTCTTCCACCAAAAAAGAATGTCAAGGAAGCACACACTTTCCTGGATGCCCTTCCAATGAACCACTGTTTATGGCTTGTTAGAATGTTTGCTGTACATGTGGATTTGCAGAAGCTTAGCACAGTGGCCTACTGATTTCATTTAGAGCAGCAGTTTCACACTTATACAAACGATTAACACTTTGAGTTATTTTATAGCAGCGCAATAATGCTTAGCTTCATCATTATTGATTTTATGAAGAAACAGCTTGGAGTGAAAACATTGCCAAGACTGACTTTCATTGCAGCAGCTGCATGATTTCTATTACTTTATGAAGTTGCCTTTTCAGATCTAACAAAACCACATGTCAACACTGACTCACTTGATGGGTTCTTGCCATTGCTGGTTAATGAAACAATATGGGCCAGGCAAAGTGCTGGCCCTTCATCCAGTTCACAGTGTCCCTCCATTCCTTCACTCTCTCGATCAAAATCTCAAGTGGCCAGTAATTGAACCAAGATTTCTATTGCCTTTACAAGTAATTCTCGCCTGTGCCCTCTGTTCTCTTGGGCACATCCTGACTTATTAATGGTCTTTCTTCAGCATTACCATGTCACATCTGATGAAGATTTGCATCCAAAATGTTCCCCTCTCATTATCCTTTCGATATTGATTGAAAATTTCAAGCTATGATTTCATATGCAAAGTAAAGCTTCAGAAAATAATATTTCCCAAGGAAAGAATCAAACTGGTTGTTATATAGTATAACATTGTAAACACTTAGGTCTCAAGTAAATTTATGATGCTGTTACACACAATAACCAAAGCAATTCTTCGACCACCATACACATTGAGCTGCATTTTACGTGTCTCCCATTGGGCATGTTACCATCGGAGGACGCATTAAATAGGGCAGATGCCCACCCCACCATCATCCCACCCACCCCCGAGCTCACCCTGATAATATGGAAGCATTATCCATTATTATTCATCATTCATTAATTAATAATATTCATTATTAAATGAATGATTAAGGACCAATTAGGCTTGTTACCAAGCCAATTGACCCTAACAATATGCTACCCACACTATAAAACATTTGGTGTGGGCAGTCAGGTGGGAGCAGGCAGCCGGAATTTTAAAATAAATTCATCAAAGGAAGAAAGGGGGGCATCTACCTTTGGAGGCTGCCCTTTGCAGATGGGGAGTTGGCCCCCGAAGATAGAACCCTTTCTCCCTACCCGCCCACAGCTTTAAGCCCTCCCCTCACCCCCATTCCTCATGTGCCCAAACCCTTCCTGCCCGAGACCACAGGGTCACCTGGCTCTGGGATCTATGGGCCTTCTTCCTCCTCCTCTTGCAGCCCTGCCTGCACCCACTAATGCGCTCTTGACGCTGCTGCGACCGATGGAGGTTGAGCTGTTCGCCCGTCTGCCATATTCAGTCCATTGTTTTAAAGGCTGATTCCGTGGAGTCACAAACAACAGGCAGTTCCTTTATATGCATTCTTATGTATACATATTCTTTTACAAGGAGATAAACTTAGGATACTTAGTGATGATCTCCTGATTCTGTGTGAGTATTTTTGGAGCTGCGCTATGTCCATGTGCTGCCCTCATTAGAACCTGCTAAATAATTGAAGTTTAAGTAAATTGCCTTTTGCACCAAGCTGCCTTTGTCCTTCTGCAGTGCAGCTCCTCTGATGGTCAGCAGCTATATGAATTGGGTGCTCTTGCAAGGCTCCAAGCAGTTGAATCCGCACATCCACCATTTAAAGCTAAGCTTTCATGTTCGTAAAACTTATATTTTGAATGCTGTTTTTGTCTTTTTGAACAGAATTTTGTGAAATAAAGCTGCACCATTTTTCTTGGCTTCTTGCTGCTTTTTCTATGGTTCACAACCCTTCTGGAGCACACTTCCAAGCAACATCGTTCTTCCTTTCAGTGGTTACCACCTACAGCTGTCAGCTCAGTGCTCAACAGGACACTCCATTGCACCTATAAGTGACTCCCCTGCAGAATGTGGAAAAACAACTGTGCTTGAATTTCAGTTATCTGGTATCTACCTGTAGATATTCCAGGATTTATGTGATATGATCCATGCACAATTACGTGGACAAATAGGAAGAGAGGCACCCTGATTGAATCTGCAATTCAGCAGGGAGGTAATCACTAGTTTGTTTGAATTTGTGCATAGTTTAATCCAGTCAGGCTAGGGGTGAAGTTGTTATGTCCACATCATATGCTTGTGTACTAATAATGAAGATGGGCTTTTAAAAGGCAGCATAGAATATGGACAGTTTGCCATGACAAGATGGACTCCAGGTGGAGACAGGCACAGGGATTAATTTATGTCTGGGCATGTCTCTGCAAAGTCACTTAACATGCAAATGACCTTCTCAGGTACTTTTGGCCCCTCTCCATTTCAGTTAAGTGACACAGTAATAATACCTGATAGACTTGCTGACCTCATGGAGATGGGGATGCAAATAAGGCGACTTGGAGGCTATTCATAACAGGAATGTTGATGGTTATATCAAACATTCCACATTATGTAGTAATTGTTTAGCCCGTCAAACCCTTTGTGTGGGCATTGGGAACACCAATACTGTTCTCACATGAGAGAAACTGGCTTGTGGTGAGAAACACCTTATCCATTCACAAAGGGCATCCAGGTTAGTCAATCTGGGACAAAGATCACAGGGGGAAGACATCTCGCCCAGGAAGGACCCTGCCTCGATTTTCACCACAGGCAGGGGAGTTTTTGACCTGCAGATTATATCTTCACTACAGGGGCTTGACCACAACTTAGACTGGAAAAGCCAGAACCCTGCTGTTACATTGAGTAAGCCACTGTGAGTTCATCATGAGAAACTTCCAACCTGGGAAAAGGAGGTTATATGTTCCAACCAGCTGATCTCACCCATCAACCATGGACTCTGGGCAACCCCCCATGTCTCGGAGATGGATCGTCCAGGGAAGGAGGAGCACATGCCCCCACCACCCCACCCCCCAACCCCCCCACCCTTGCAGGGAGTCTCTTACACCCTAAGAGGAATCTAGTTCCTTTGAGATCCCACTGTCTCTGATCAGCTCAAAGGAGATAGGCAGACCCAACAAGGCTGGAAGTTTCCAGGTGAATGTAATGCAGCGCAAAGGACTCGACTGAAAACATCATCAATTGGGGTAAGAAATTCAGTTTCTATTCTTTTTAAAAAATATATCTAACTTGGTGCAGACTTGATGGGCTGAAGGGCCTCTTCTGCACTCTGTGATTCTGTGTTTCTGTGAATTCTCAATACCATAGAATCAGAAAATCATTTAAAATTCCATTAATGAAATATATCATTGATACAAATGTATGCATGATTGTACCGACATTTACAGAGGGGTACTGAAGAAAATTTCAATTGATTTGTATGCATATACAACAGGATAACCTGAATAGTAAATTCATACAAAAGCTTGAATTTATATAGCACTTTGGCATAAAGAAAACTATCCCACGGATCTTCACAAATGAAAGTTGGCAGAGTAAGTGTTGTGAACTATAGAGGGGGAGATTAGTAGCGGATAACCAAACCCTGGCCAAACAGAAGGGTTAATTTAAGAGAGCAGAGTCTGATGGACATGTAGAGGAGGTTAGGGTGAGACTGGAGCCCATGCCACCAAAGGATCCACCACTGGTGAAGTAAAGGGAGTTGTACAAGAAACCAGAATCAGAGGGAGACAGATTGTAATCAGTGCTTGGAGAAGGATGATATGAAGACCCCAGGGATCAGCGTTGGGATCATTGCTTTACTTGTTATGCATTAAAAACCCAGATAAAAGAACAGCCTTCTTTACTATAAGATGCTACGAGTCTAAGGGAGTGGAGTTGATGACTGCTCTTCACCTCTGTTCCCAAAGTTCCCAAAGACTGCCTGTTCCCAAAACATGTGTATCATGATAGCAGACAACAAGAGAGTATTTACATAATCAGGCCATTTACAACAGTTCAAAGTCTGTGCCTGAAAGAATTTAATGAAGGAATAGTGTAGAGGTATTGGGGATGTGGTGGGAGGGGTGGTGGGAGGCAGACAGGTGCAGAGAGTTAACAAAAATATTGTTCAGCCAAATGTGATGTGAAAAGGAATTGCTATGTTTTTCTGTGTCCAATTTATTAAACAACTTATGACTCAAACTATCACCTATCATGCCAAGTATAAGAACATAAGAAATAGGAGCAGGAGTAGACCATCTGGCCCCTCAAGCCTGCTCCACTATTCTATCAGAACATGATGATCTGATTGTGGCTTTAACTCCACTTTCCTGCCTAACTCCCCATAAGTTTTGACTCCCTTGTAGATCAATAATCTGTCTATCTCAGCTTTGAATATATTCAATGACCCAGCCTCTGCTGCTCTCTAAAGATGAACAACATTCTGAGAGAAGAAGTTGCTCCTCATATCCTATTAAATAGGTGACTCCTTACTTTGAAACTGTGCCTCCTAGTTCTAGATTTCTACATGCGGGGAAACATTCTGTCAGCATCTACCCAGTCAAGACCCTCATAATCTTAACAGCTTCAATAAGATCAATTCTCATTCTTCTAAACTCCATAGAGTAGAGGCCCAACCTGCTCAATCTTTCCTCATAAGATATCCCCTTCATTCCATGAATCAACCCAGTGAACCTCTGAACTGCCTTAAATTCAAGTATGTCACTCCTTAAGTAGAGATCCTTAAGCAAGGAGACATTTGATAAGATGCTACATCAAAGGGTACTACAAAAAATAAGAGTTAATACTGTAATGGGTAATATATTAGAACGGATAAAGGGTTGGTTAGCTAACAAGAAGCAGCGAGAAGGGATAAATGAATTTTTTGGGGGGTTAGCAATCTGCAACTAGTGAAGTGCCACAGGGATCAGCATTGGGGCCTCAACTATATACAATCTATATCAATGACTTGGATGAAGGGACCAATGGTATGGTAGCTAAATTTGCCAAGGACACCAAGATAAGTAGGACAGTAAGTTGTGAAGTGGTTGTAAAGAGTCTACAAAGTGTTATAGATAGGTTAGGTGAATGGGCAGAAGTTTGGCAGATGGAGTATAATGTGGGAAAATGTAAACTTGTCCCCTTTGGCAGGAAGAATAGAAAAACACTTAAATGGAGAGAGACTGCAGAACTCGGAACAGAGGGACCTGGGTGTCCTGGTACATGAATCACCAAAAATTAGTATGCAGGCATAGCAAGTGATTAAGAAGGCAATTACAATATTGGTACTTATTGCAAGGGGAATGGAATATAAACTTAAGGAAGTTTTATTTGAGCTGTACATGACCTTGGTGATACTACATCTGCAGTACTGTGCACAATTTTGGTCTCCTTATTTGAAAAAAAAGATATAACTACATTAGAAACAGTTCAGACAAGGTTCACTTCACTCATTCATGGGATGAGGGTTTATTTTATAAAGAAAAGTTGAACAGGTTGGGCCAATACCATAGGAGTTCAGAAGAGTGAGACATGATCTTTGAAACATATAAGATCCTCAGGAGACTTGATACCGGATGGATGTTTCCTCCTGTAGGAGAGACTAAAACTAGGGGACATGGTTTAAAAATAAGCGGGCTCCCTTTTAAGATAGAGATGAGAATTTTTTCTTTCTCTCTTAACAGGTCATTAATCTGCAAAATTCTCTTCCTCAGAGAGCAGTGGAGGCTGGGTCTTTACATTTATTCAAAGCTGAATTAGATAGACTGGAATTTCCCGGCCCCATTGGTGTCAGGAGTCTTGCTGGGCAGGGGGGAGGGGGACAATGTGGCGAGATGGTCAAAAATCCATTTTACGCCGTCATGAAACCAGTTTGCAATCATCTGCTCCACCCATTAGTGGCGCGTTGCGTTTCTCACTGCAGCATGTCAGAATTTAACTTCAATACTTTAGCATCGTATTATAAGCCCTGCTTCTCAGAATCATCCCCCTCACTGGATTACACACTGACGTGGTTCACAACTGTACATTAGTGATGTGCACCTTTTGAGCTGCACTTCACTCAGGACTTTGAGGTTTGTTTGCCTACCTTGCCTTGGGCAGCGCTTGTGGTCATCAGCACCAGGCTTCACAGGCAGACCAGACATAACATGGGGGTGGCTTTTCAATGGCTGCAGAGCTAGGGCTTGCTTAGGGAAGGGGGAGAAGTGGCCACAGGCAAGGGAAGAGGCTGCAGTGCAAGGTCTCTACTGGGGAAGCGAGGTATCCCAGGGTGTGTGTGGGGGCACACGCTGATCTGTGCACGTGGCCTCAAGATGTTGAGGGCTGAGGAGGCAATCCCAGAAGAGATGAGCCCAGATGGAGATGTGAGGGTGTGTGTGAGAGAGTGAGTGGTGATATCGCTTGAGCTGGCAGTGAGTGAGAAGCCAGTAAATGTGTGATGTCCTTGTCAGTGTGTGAGTTTAGAGTGATAAGATAGTTGCCTTACCTTGGCCCCAAGGGTGAGATCATTCATCCATTTTCTGCACTGGTTGGCCGACCTCTTGTGTGCAGCATTGGCACTGACCACCTCTGCCACCGCCTCCCAAGGCAGAGTGATGAGACTGATGGGCCTCCTGCAGCCAAAGCGGTGGTACAGGACATCAAAGGCGGGACTCCAAGGCATCCAGAAGGCATCCAAAGGTTGCACAACTGAACTGGGTAGCTGCAGCTTTCTTCACGTTTGGGGCCATGTCTTCATCGGAACAGTCCTGGGCTGCAAGCATTGAGAAGTGTACGGTTGATTACAGTTTAAATATGGCGCCCTGCGTGAGAAAGCAGCAACCTAATGGCATGGCAGGCAAATCAGAGGCCCGCCCAACAGTGAGACGGCATGTTTCCCATGCCTGCATAATTAATAAGGTGGAAATGAGAAGATACTGTGCAGAAACCTGCCATTGCAGCCGGCAGGTAAACATCTTTTTTCCCACCCGCTACCACGCTTTGTGCAAATCTGGGACAATTCCACCCTTAGACCTTGATAGACAAGGGAGTCAAGGGATATGGGGGGCAGACAAGGTTGTGGAGTTCAATCCACATCCAGATCAACCATAATCTTATTGAAAGGCGGAGCAGGCTCAAAGACCGAAGCACCTACTCTTGTTCCTTCGCCCCACATTCTTATGTTCCTATAAAATAGTATTCTAGGTGCAATCTCACCAACACCATGTTGTAAAGAACATATTTTTATTTTTATTTTTTCTTGAACTGTGGCTTTAAAATTGGACTGTGGCTTTAAAAACTACCATGGCTGCAGTTTAATAGAGATGTTCTCCTGGAACAGTGTGTGCCAGGTTGGACAGCATGGTGCTGGAAAGGAGACTTGGATTAAGAGGGGATTGCCTAGTGACAGTGTTTTGATTGGCTCCTGACCAAGTGGCCAGGTTCTCTTGTGAGGATAGTGCAGTAGATTAGCTCTTAGCCTGAAAAGGGGAAAGACCTGAAACCTTTCTCTCTTGTGTTTTGTAAGATTCCAGTAATCCTGCCATAGTAGCTAGCTGTCTGTTTCTCACATCGCTGTATCCTGCTTTCTTTCAGAAACCCCTGTCAGGGGGAAAAGGGGAAAATCACCAGTAGAGACATTAAAAGCAAGTTTCAACCTAGAGAACTACAGACTGCAAGTGCTGGGAGACCACCTCGTGTCAGCCACAACAACCTGCAAGGAATTTTGAAGAAAGCAATCAAAGTGAACGCATCCAATCCTGAACACCAGATTGATGCTATTGAACTGTTTTATCTCACCCTTAAAACCCGTGTTTTGTGTGTCTTATGAGTGTGTGTGTTTGTGTATAGGAGTTGAGAAGGGGTAGAGTTTAACTTATAGTGTTAGAAGTCAGCAGTTCATATTTCTTTATTTTGCCACTGGTAAAAGTCAATTTGTTTAATAAACGGTTATTTACTTGTTAAGTTTACAAACCTGGTGCTTGTATTCTGTTAACCTAAGTTAAACAGTTAGGTAGAATTGCGGCAATCTGGTGGTCTAATCAAACTTTTCACATTTGTCGTGCCTCGGGGAGCAAGTTGGGCTATGATACTACAGCGCACCGTCCCCAGTGATTCGTGACAACGTACAGTTATATCAAGACTTCCTACTTTAATACTCCATCCCCCTTGCAATAAAAGCTAACATTCTATTTACCTTTTTGCAATTCATATACAAGGACATTCAGATCTCTCTGTACCAGAGTATTTTGCAGTCTCTCTCCATTTAAATAGAATTCTGCTTTGCTGTTCTTCCCACTAAAGTGGACCACCCCAAATTATACATCATCAGCCAAATTTCTGCCCACTCACTTAACCTATGTATATCCCTTTGCAGACTCTTTCCTACCTACCTTTGTATCATCAGCAGGTTTGGCTGCAATGCACCTGGTCCCTTCTTCCGTTCCATTAATATAGATGGAAAATTGTTTAGGCCCCAGCATTGTGATACTGGACTGGAGGTGATGGCATTGTGGTATTGTTGACAGACTAGTAATCCAGAGACCCAGAGTAATGCCCTGGAGACCTGGGTTCAAATTCCACTATGGTGGAATTTGAATTCAATAAAAAGTTTGGAATTAAAAGTCTAATGATGACCATGAAACCATTGTTGATTGTTGTAAAAACCCATCTGGTTCGCTAATTCCCTTTAGGGAAGGAAATCTGTCACCCTTACACCCAAAGCAATGTAGTTGACTCTGAAATGGCCTACCAAGCCGCTCATTTGTAACAAACCACTACAAAGACACAAAAAAGGAATGAAACCGGATGGACGACCCGGCATCGATCTAGGCATCGGAAACAACAACAGCAATTGCAGCCCCATCGACCCTGCAAAGTCCTCCTTACTAACAGCTGGGGTTAGTGCCAAAATTGGGAGAGCTGTTTCACAGACTAGTCAAGCAACAGCCTGACATAGTCATCCTCACGGACTCTTATTATACTGATAATGTCCCAGATTCCACCATCACCATCCCTGGATATGATATGTCCTGTCTCACCAGCAGGACAGACCCAGCAGAGGTGGGGAGACAGTTGGCAGGGAGTTGACCTGGGAGTCCTCAACATTGACTCCAGACCCCATGAAGTCTCATGGCGTCAGATCAAACATGGGAAAGGAAACCTCCTGCTGATTTCCACCTACTGCCCTCCCTCAGCAGATGAGTCAGTGCTCCTCCATGTTGAACATCACTAGGAGGAAGCACACAAAATGTACTGTGGGTGGGGGATTTCAGTGTCCATCACCCAGAGTGGCTTGGTAGCACCACTACTGGCCGAGTCCTAAATGACATAGCTGCTCAACTGGGTCTGTGGCAGATGGTGAGGGAAAAACATAATTGACCTCATCCTCATCAGCCTGCCTGCCGCAGATGCATCTGTCCATGACAGTATCAGTAGGAGTGACCACCGCACAGTCATTGTGGAGACGAAGTCCCACCTTAACATTGAGGATACCCTCCATCGTGTTGCGTGGCACCACCACTGTGCTAAATGGGATAGATTTCAAACAGATCTAGCAACTCAAGACTAGGCATCCCTGAAGCACCGTGGACCAACAGCAGCAGCAGCAGAATTGTATTCGAATATAATCTGTACCCTCATGGCCCGGCATATCCCCATTATACCATTACCATCAAGCCAGGGGATCAACCCTGGTTCTATGAAGAGTGCAGGAGGGCATGCCAGGAGCAGCACCAGGCAAATCTAAAAATGAGGTGTCAACCTGGTGAAGCTGTAAAGCAGAATTACTTGCATGCCAAACAGCATAAGCAGCTAGTGATAGACCGAGCTAAGCAATCCCACAATCAACGGATCAGATCTAAGCTCTGCACTCCTGCGACAACCAGCCATGAATGGTGGTGGAAAACTAAACAACCCACCGGATGAGGAGTGTCCACAAATATCCCCATCTTCAATGATGGAGGTGCCCAGCACATCAGTGCAAAAGATAAGGCTGAAGCATTCGCAACAATCTTCAGCCAGAAGTGCCGAATATGTGATCCAACTCAGCCTCCTCCGGAGGTCGCCAGCATTACAGATGCCAGTCTTCAGCTAATTCGATTCACTCCACGTGATAATAAGAAATGGCTGAAGGCACTGGATACTGCAAAGGCTATGGGCCCTGACAATGTTCCGGTAATAGTAATGGAGACTTGTGCTCCAGAACTTGCTGCACGCCCTAACCAAGCTATTCCAGTGCAGCTACAACATTGGCATCTACCCTTCTATGTGGAAAATTGCCCAGGAATGTCCTGTACACAAAAAGCAGGATAAATCCAATCCGACCAATTACCGCCCCATCTGTCTACTCTCAATCATCAGTTAAGTAATGGAAGGGGTCATCAACAGTGCTATCAAGCGGTACTTGCCTCACAATAACCTGCTCACTGATGCCTAGTTTGGGTTCCTCCAGGTCCACTCAGCTCCTGGCTTTGTCCCAGCCTTGGTTCAAATTGGGCAAACGAGCTGAACTCCTGAGGTGAGGTGAGAGTGACTGCCCTTGACATCGAGGCAGCATTTGACTGAGTGTGGCATCAGGGAGCCTTAGCAAAACTGGAGTCAAGGGGAATCAGGAGGAAAACTCTCCACTGGTTGGAATCATACCTAGCACAAAGGAAGGAGGTTGTGGTTTTTTGAGGTCAGTCATCTCAGTTCCAGGACATAACTGCAGGAGTTCTTCAGGGCAGTGTCCTAGGCCCAACCATCTTCAGCTGCTTCGTCAATGACTTTCTTTCCATCATAAGGCCAGAAGTGGGGATGTTTGCTGATGATTGCACAATGTTCAGCACCATTCGCGATTCCTCAGATAATAAAGCAGCCCATGTCCAAAGGCAGCAAGACCTGGACAATATCTAGGCTTGGGCTGACAAGTGGCAAGTAACATTCGCGCAACACAAATGTCAAGTAATGACCATCTCCAACAAGAGAGAATCCAACCATCGCCTCTTGATGGTCCATGGCATTACCATCACTGAATCCCCTGCTATCAACATCTTGACCAGAAACTGAACTGGATTAGCCATATAAATACTGTGGCTACAAGAACAGGTCAGAGGCTAGAAATCGCGAGACGAGTAACTCACCTCCTGACTTCCGAAAGCCTGTCCACCATCCACAAGGCACAAATCAAGAATGTGATGGAATACTCCCTACTTCCCTGGATGAATGCAGCTCCTCCAACACTGAAGAAACTGGAAACAGCCCAGGACAAAGCAGTCTTCTTAATTGACACCACATCCACAAACATTCACTCCCTCCACCACCGACGCACAGTAGCAGCAGTGTGTACCATCTACAAGATGCACTACAGGAATTCACCAAGGCTCCTTAGACAGCACCTTCCAAACCTACGACCACTACCACATAGAAGGACAAGCGCAGCAGATAGATGGGAACACCACCACCTGGAAGTTCCCCTCCAAGCCACTAACTATCCTGACTTGGAAATATATCACCATTCCTTCAATGTCACTGGGTCAAAACCCTGGAGCTCCCTTCCTAACAGCACGTGGGTGTACCTACGCCACATAGACTGCAGCGGTTCAAGAAGGCAGCTCACCACCACCTTCTCAAGGGCAACTAGGGATGGGCAATAAATGCTGGCCCAGCCAGCGAACCCCATATCCCGTGATTGAATATAAAAAGGAACCTGAAAATACTCATTTATCCCATTGGGGCTGAGACTTCCAGTTCAGATTTGTCACTCTCAGAACCTGACTTCAAGCTAGAGGCCAAAGTGATAAAAACTATAAAAAGTGGCATTGATGTGGTGCTTTACTGTGTCCAATTCAGGGGGATTCAGGCTCCAGTTAACAGATTAATATTATTAGGTTAAATGATTAATACTAGTTATAGGTTGGACACTGGGGCATTTCACCTATTGCTACCAGATATTTTTAAGTTATCAGTAATTTACTGCTTTACTCTTAACGTGAGGGAAACTGAATGTTGCTAGTATTACTATTCATTATTGTTGCAATTTCACTGAGTTACTATTGTTAATGATAAAATCAAGGCTCTTCTCACTTCTTGTTTTCTCCCTGCGAATACCTCACCACCCTTCCTGTTTTCCCTCTTCTCAGTTTTGCTTCTTTAAGTATTTGAGGAGGAGGATCCCTGAACTTCATACAAACAGCTGCTTCACACTCAAAGCTATGAACAAATATATTAATCCTCTGGGATCCACAACTTTTGCACAGTAAATACCATAACATTTGCGGTCATCACATGAACAGCTATCACGAGCTGATGTCACATAGTCACACATCATGTGGTCAAACATCACATAATCAGACATCCAGAAACACCCCCAGCCTCAGTTGGCAACATTATGCATATTTGATAGATTGGAATGATTTTATGGTAAAAATAACAACTGCTGGAAATGATAATAGAGAAAAAAAACTAATATTCAATAATTAGGACGGGCACACTATTAATAAAAAAGGTGATCAGCAAATTTATTTTTTGATTTTAAAATCATATGCTGTTACAATATAAATAGTATTAAAATAGATCCTGGTATTGGGAAACATAACGGGGGTTCCAATTTACCTCCACAATTTCAACTGTTCAGTATAGACACTTGATACCTCAAACTGTTGAATAGCATTGTATTAAACTGCTCGAGGAAAGCAGATATTTCACATGCTGTACATTACTGGCCAGAATGATGTTTTCAAGTAGATTTGCATCAGGCTGCACTTTGATAAATTTTCTTTTGGTGCCGTACATTTAGATCTATTTTCTCCAGTTATTTACTGTTCGTCAATACAGCCTATTATGATGCCATTTCAGCCAAAACAATTCACGCATGGATTCAAGTGGCTGAACCTTTCATTCACTCATACTTTTCTACCTCAGCTTAATTAAGGTAGAGGCGAAGAACCAAAACAGTTAAAATAGCAGCATGATGACAGGAGCCCTATAAGGCCAACTATGCAATTCACTCAGTTTGTTTTAGTATTTGGTTGAAGAGCAATTTTTGTCTCACAGTGTCCCCTTCCAAATACTTTTCACCAGTTTGACAAGTGCAGCATAAAATATATCACTATTTTGTATTATACAATTTATTGTCTATGCACCATAGCAGAGTCAAGGCTATAATTACCCAGCTATTGCAAATCGTTGATCCAGAAGATAGACCTGAACAGTGGGTGACTGAAAGTTTTACAGAAAACAATTTCTGAACTTTGATATGAATGTTGAAAGACAAGAGAAATAGATTAAAAATATATAAACAGGCAAACAGCAGAGATTTCCAATTCCAATGAGATTGTACCCACAGGACTTTTTCCCACTAAATAACACTTCAGCTGATACCAGGGTGATTGGCTTTACCATCAACTTATCCAAGTCTTTCATGTTACAGAGTTTTCTTGGTCTTATTAATACAAAAACCATTAGTTCCTGTGGAGGATTTAACTTATTTTTTTAACCTATAACTTGTAATCTTTAACCCAGTTCCTGAACAGCTTTTGATGCAGGAAGTTATTTTTTTTAAGATGAGGGAACTACTATAACACTTTGTCTTCTTTTATCCAGAGCCCCTTGAGGGAACCAAATGTTCTGTGCATGAAAAAGAGTCACTATGTTCCCAAATCTCTTGTACAAGTTAATTTCACTCTTTGTAATCCTAGAACTGCACCCATAATCTAGATTAAATATCCTGTTGGTTTCTACAATGCCTGTGCCTCTCAGCACTTTGCAAGCTTGAATCATGAACCTCTGAGGTTTCTTTTCCTTAAGAATGGTCTCTTCAAAGACCTGAAATTCTTGAATAACTATTGTTGCTGTTTAAATCCTTACCAATATAACAATATCCTTTTGAAGCTAAGGCAACATTTCTTACTGAAGGTTTAAACTGCCTACTGGTGTTCCAGGCTAGATTAGAATAGTTTGCTTCAGCATATAACTAAAAGCACTCAAAACTTATTGCAATAAATCATTTCCTTTGTTGATAATCGTTCCACATTGACGTGGAACATTCTTTAAAGCTTCAAAATGACTAGAGCTGATTCGCACTCAATTCATTGGGCTGCAGTTTTTGTTGGGTTGAACATTTTTTACAGTTCAATTTGCTTTGAAATGAGCCAATTTGGCTGATTTGAGGAATTTTAGGCACAAATGAGATCCAGTGCCAATTGAATTTCCACCATTTCTGCGGTAGTCGACAAGCATCATGCCAGAAGCCCACAAGAAGACTCACTAAAAGCCCATGCCCCCAGCTTTTTTTTAATTGTTTGATGGCATGTGGGCATCACTGGCAAAGCCGGAATTTGTTGCCCATCCCTCATTGCCTTTGGACAAAGGGGCTTACTCAGCCATTTCAGAGGGTAGTTAAGAGTCAACCCCATTACTATAGATCTATAGTCAAATGTAGCTAAGAAGGGCTGTTTCCTTCCTTCAAAGTCATTAGTGAACCAGCTGGGCTTTTTTCTAGCAATCACTGATAGTTTCAGGGTCACCTTTATTGAAATCAGCTTTCAACTCCAGATTTTATTAACCGAATTTAAATTCTACCAGATACCATGGTGGGATTTGAACATGTCCCTTAGCATACGTCTCTAAATTACTGGCCCACTGTAATTACCAGTGCCCCACCATTTCCCATTGAGTGAGTCACTATGGTGAGTTTTCACTAAAATTGTACCTATTTGAAAGCCTTTAAGGAGGAGAAACTTAAAATTGAGCTTCTTTGTCATTTTAAGGGCATTAGCAGGCTCATTTTAAAAGCTTTTTTTTAACATACTAAGAAAGTGGCTTCTGTGAACAAATGTAAGCAGCTAATATATAGCTTTTTAAAGTCATTTTAATTTATTTAAAATTGGGCCACTAACAATGGTGGTGGAGAAGACACTCTAATTAAAAATATATTTTTTCTTATTAAGCCCATTTTCGGTTGTGTTACTAAATCTACACTGGACTGTCACTCTTGGGTTTGCCATGGAATACTTTATAATGTAAATTTAAAAAAAAACTATTCTAAGGCATTACCTGATTATGTTGGTTCACGGAAGATTTCACCTTCAGTGGTAAGCAAATGAGTTGGAGCAGAAATATGAGCAAAAATCACTTCTTTAAACTAGCATAATTTTAAGTACAACTAGCGCCTGGATCTTTTTATAGGCATGAACATTTCTCCAGCTATAGTTGGAAATCACAAAATAGCATGTAAACATAAGTAATATTCTTTTCTAACATCATTCTGGATTAATGTCTATTCCTGCTAACCAATGCTGTTTATCAGATGTAACCTGTTATGGGACGCATCTGATGATAGAATTTTCAAGCCCTTGCCAACCACAAAGCACCCTTCATGCCACAGGCACACGTCAGAAAATTGTAAGCCACAGGGTGGAATTCTCCCATGCCAATGATGAGCTGGGAAGGGGGTAGAATTTGGTGGGAGGTCAAAAAATTGGTTTCAGGTCGGTGTGAAATGACAATAGGATCTTCCGCTACTGCCCACCATGGCAGCTCACGATTCCCACCAGAGGCTGGCGTGAAACTGATTTGCATCCTGCTAATAGGATGCAGATGAAGGCCCGACCGGAATCAGCACCCCTGCTTCCGATTGTACACGATGCCAGCAGGAAATTATGCCAGTCCAGAATATGGCTGGCCCATTGTGGCATGCAAAAGTGAGGACTTACCTTAAGAAGGCCTTGGGCAACTCATGGAGATCCCAGGAGAAAATGGAGATCTCCAGCAACCAGACACGGGAACACCACATGCAGCACGAGGTGCGTGGAGCTTCAACCACATGGATCTTCTCCAAGAAGCAGTATCCAGGAGATGTTATTCTCAGCGCAGCAAATTCACCAGGGATCAGACTTTTTTCCAGAGGCTTCACCCAGGGATCAGACTTCTTCCAGGGACTTCGGCCAGGGATAGGACCTGCTTCCAGGGACTTCGTCCAGGGCTCGGACCTTCTTCCAGGGACTTCGGCCAGGGCTCGGACCTTCTTCCAGGGATTTCGGCCAGGGCTCGGACCTTCTTCCAGGGACTTCGGCCAGGGATCGGACCTTCTTCCAGGGACTTCGCCCAGGGATCAGACCTTCTTCCAGGGAATTTGCTTTGCCCAGGGATCGGACCTGCTTCTAGGGACTTCACTTTGACCAGGGATCGGACCTTCTTCCAAAGACTTCGCCCAGGGATTGGACCTTCTTCCAGGGACTTCGCTTTTCCCAGGGATCGGACCTTCTTCCAGGGACTTTGACCAGGGATTGGACCTTCTTCCAGGGTCTTCGCCATGGGATCAGATTGTCAAGCTCAGGTGGAAGGCAGCAGGAGGTAACATTAGGCGGCAAGGGTCTGTTGGTTTGGTAGGGGGAAGGGGGTTTGAAAGAAGGGTAGGAGAAGAATGAAGAGGTAATGTGGGGGTTCAGGCCTGGGGGCAGTGGGGCATGGGCAGTTGAGGGTGCTGGGGAAAGGGTATAACAGAGGTTTTGCAAAGTGGCAGAAAAGGGAGTGGTCAGTGGAGTCAATTGTAGACTCCTGGGTTGTGAACTGAGAGTAGCCATGGTAGGAGAGAATGGCAAGAGTTACAGGGGGCAGAGGGAGCCAGCAAGGTGGGAGGGTGAGTGCGTGATGATGTTGTGTCAAGGGGCGCTGAGGGTTTTTGGTGGAGACATGGAGATGGACACAGACCCGGAGGGTGGACAGCAGCAGGGCGGGCAAGTGGATTGTGATAGTGGTGAGATTCTTGGGGAGGAAGGTTACCTGGACATTGATCTGCACATTGTCAAAGGTGATGGGAGAGGGTTGAAGGGTAACTGCGGAGAGGCCGAAAGTTATGCCAGGGGATCAGTGGTTAGGGGAGAGAGGGTGTGGGTGACTGGGGGAGGGGAAACAGTGTTGGAACTCAAGAAAAATGTGACTACCACTGTTGCTAGTCTGGTCAAAACTATGCAAAGCCTCATGGTGGAGATCCCAAGATGCTGCATGGGAGTTGGTTCAATGGGTGGGCAGAGATGCAGGTCTTCTCAACTGGACAACTGAAGGAGAACCCTAGCATGTTGTATCAACAATGCTCGGGACCTGGGACACGTTAGACTTTAAAGGATAAAGGTTCAGCACGTATGGGACAGTGCTTGCTCCTGGTTCGGTAGGGCTCTGGCACAAACCATTTATCCTTCACTGATACCTCATTCCAGAGGATCAGGTGTCTGCAGGAAGATGAAAGGGGGGGTATTGTGGGGTGGGGGAGTGGGTATGAATGGTATGTCTTAAAGACAGCACTGAAACAAGGCAGTAGACATTACTGAAATGAAAGTGATGATATTTACAAAAGTTCTTTAATTTTGACATTCAATTGTTCACGCGAGCAACCAGTTGTAATTTAATATTTCTTGATTTTCCTTTCCCTGTTACTTCTTCTAAATGTCCTCCCCCACCCCGCAACATCTGTAGCACACGTTGAAGCAGCCTGCTGACCACCTTTCCCTGTTGTCTTGCATGACTCTGGCGACCATCCTCTGAAGAGCAGAAGCCTGGAGAGTACCAGCTTACTTTGGCTGTCCTGCTGAGAGCCAGCTAGTACCTCTTTGGTGTCAGAAGCTGAGGTTGAAAGGGTCTCTGGCAAAGATGATTTGGAAGGACCTGACAACATCTAAGATCCCTGAATGGATGTCTCAGAGTGTCCAGCTGCTGCTCCTCCTCTCTTTGGACCCCAGGACGCCCCTGCCTGACTCCTTGAGGATAAGGGGCACCTTGAAGAAAGTCAACCTGCCTCATTTCCCCTCTTGAATAACCTTTGCAGAAGCTCCCCAGTGGTGAAGTGCAGATCTCTGCACATCTCCAGCTGGACTTGGATCTCCATGGAGTCCGCCATCCTCGATGCATGCATATGTCAGCACCGCTTCATCAGCCAGCAGGCAGACGGCCTCCTCTGCCCCGCATGCCACCCTATTGTGGACCTCCGACACCTCAGTGTGTTGTTACCCTGCCTCTCTCTGTCTCTCCAGCATCATTTGGAGGGCCGATTCCAAGGACTCAGGCCTCACAGATACATCTTCCTCGGTAGTCCTCCAAGTGCCAGTGAGCTCGGCTGAACCTGCTTTCTTCTGTTGTAGACACGTGTCCATGCAGTGACCACTTGAATGTGAGACCCTTCCTAAATTAAAGCTCATACCACCAAGGTGTGTGTCTCTGGGCTGGTGGAGGGTGCAGGTGTCTGTAGTGGTGCCTCTACAGTTGCCCATCTCGCTTCTTGATTTCTCCCTTCCCTCCTCTCCAGTCTTGGGCTTGTGCTGAGAGGGCTTCTTCTGTCTCAGGCCTTGGCCTCTCCTTGGTTCCATCTGTAAGTGGGAGAGTAGAGAGTGAGTGACAGCATGAGCTGCCTCCAACATGGAGGCACCCTTGGCCCTAGCTTTCTATTTCATGCATGGATCCTTATTGGGTGGAGGCCAAAACCCAGTCTCCCCATCTCCAATGGCCTCGTCGCACCCCATACTTTCTGGCTGTGTTTCCCTCTCCTCGAACTCTGTCAGAACCTTCAGATGTGGGCGACCCCGTCCTGTCTAGTCACATTCTCAGCAGTTATGACTTAATTTATGCTGCTCGAAGATAACAGAGAAGATGGGTTTGAGAGAAGTTGTATTTAGCATCAATTTGTACATAGCAATTTCATGTTCATTTCTCAAGCTTCAAGCCTTAGAGATAACAAGCTGGATTGTGTGGCATGGCATTAACACTCTGCATGTTGTCCAGAAAGGACTGGGCCAACATTTTCAAGAGTGCTGAGCCAGTACCATATAAGGATAAGGTTCTGAGAAGCATTTTGTTTGTGGAGGTTGCTGGTGCCCTCTGCGCCCAAGCCCTTTGCTCCCCCCCTCCCCACCCCAACCCCTTCACCCCACCACCCCCTTCCATAAAGCATTGAGTTCTCTGTGTGGAAGGGTGAAGGAGGCACAGTGGTCACTCCACTACAGAGTGGATGGGTTGCAGTGGGGCTATGAGGTACAACCTTATGCCATTGCCACAGAGGCCTATGTCCCCTGACATTCATTGTGGTTAGTGTGAGCAGCTGAAGCTTCTCTTACCCTGATGGAACAGATGAGGTTGTTCATTCTTTTCCAGCATTTGGGGGCTGACCTGCACTGGACAGCCTGGGCACTGACAGTGTCAACAACCTGCACTCATGGAGAGTTGATTTCCCTGCCCAGCCTCCTCCAATCATCAGTCAGGTAAATTTCACTCTTCTTGACCTCCACCATGCTTGTCAAGGAGGATGCACAGGGATGTATCACTGAACTTAGGCACAAGAGGTCCCAGTCCCCTCCCTGCCATCTCTACGGTCCTTGTCATTAAGTTGGATATCCGGGCGCCTTTTAACTATGGCATCTGGATATGATGGCGGGGCGTGCTTCATCCAGCCCGCCCCACCTGAGAGATGTTGGGAAGCCCCCGACTGCATAATTATTGATGCCAGGGCCATGGGATTTCCCATCAGCATCCACAGCGGGAAACACTCCCCGTCCCCACCTTTGCCATGGGACTTAGTACCCAATGGGAGAATTCCACCCACAATTTTTCAATGTGTGCTCATGCCATGCATGGCATGCAACAAATGAGGATTCTCTTTCTTTTTCTTTCTCAAACCTTTTTTTTCAGCCTCCAGTAGTTGCCTCTTACTTCAATACAGGTGAAGACGCTGATTGGTGAATAACTGGCAAGTTATTTTACTTCTTCAAATTGTATCAAATAGTTTTTTAAGTTATGGTATGGCAGGTCAGCTTAGCTAAGTGGAATGTATATCCTGTGGCGTGTGGAAAGTCATGGACTCATCATTTGTCCTAGATGAACACGTCAGCAGGAAGTGTCACTGGCTAGAACCCGAGCAGCGGCTGATGTTACTGTGCTGCACCCGTGAGACTGAGAACTACGTGGATAGCATGTTTAGGGAGGTGGTCATAGTGCAGGTTAGAAGCGTGCAGACAGTGAGGGGATGGGTGACCATCAGAGATCCAGGCAGGTGGTTCAGGAGTCCCCAAGTCAATCTCGCTCATCAGTCTGTTTTCCATTTTGATTACTGGTGGGGACGATGGTTTCTCAGGGGAATGCAGCCAGACCCAAGCCCATGGCACTATGGGTGGCTCAGCTGTACAGGAGGGGAGGAAGAAGAGTGAAGAGCAGTAATGATCAGGAATTTTACAAGTCAGGGGATCAAGCAGATGTTTCTGTGGCAGTGAAAGGGGACTTCAGGATGGTGTGTTGCCTCCCTGGTGCCAGGATCAAGGATGTCATGAAGCAGCTGCAGGACATCCTTCTGGGGAAGGTGAACAGCCAGAGGTTGTGGTTCACATTGGTACCAATGACATAGGTAGAAAAAGGGGTGAAGTCCTGCAGACTGAGTTTAGGGAGTTAAGAAAGAGATTAGCAAGCAGGGCCTCATAGATAGTAATCTCCATGTGCTAGTGAGTACAGATATAGGAGAATGCACCAGATGAATGCTTGGCTGGAGAGATGGTGCAGGAGGGAGGGCTTCAGATTTCTGGGACATTGGGACCAGTTCTGGAGAAAGTGGAATCTGTACAATTTAGATGGTCTACACCTGAACAGGACTGGGACAAATGGCCTTGCAGAGAGATTTGCTAGTGTTGCTGGGGAGGGTTTAAAGTAGATTGGCAGGGGGATGGGAACACAAGGGCAGATTCAGATAGGACAAATACAGAGCAGGAAGCAGGAGACAGAAAATTAGCGAGTGACTGTAAGACAGAAAAGGCAAAGGTTAAAAAGTGCACAGCATAGGAAATTGGCAGTATTAAAAGGTATATATTTCAATGCAAGGTGTATAGCAAACAAAGCTGATGAGTTGAGGGCACAGATAAACACAGGTAAACACTTTTCTATGGTTCTATTTTTCTATGGATGCTGTAAATTTGCCCTCTAATATGTATTTGATGGCTAATGGAGTTTTGCAAATATCAAAGTCCATTGAATTGTGGACACTAGCTTGGTGGGACTTGCTGTTGATCAAATAACCAAAACCTTTTTTTTAATTCATTGATGGAATGGAATGTGGGCATCGCTGGCTTGGCGAGCATTTACTTCCCATCCTTAATTGACTTGAGAAGGTGTAGGTGAGCTGCCTTCTTGAACCACTGCAGTCCATGTGGTGTAGGTACACCCATAGTGCTGTTAAGGAGGGAGTTCTAGGATTTTGACCCAGCGACAATGAATGAATGACAAATGACAAAGTCTCGAACTGGCAAATGCATGTTTAACATTTAGCTTTCTTCCTCCCACTGTTTGAATGTCTTTGCCACTCTATAGCTAATTTTAACCTGCGTCCGTGACTCTCCATCCTCCTCCATTTTAACACCCAGGGTTGAGGCTGCCTGACACACACAGGTTCAGGCCTCATTCATGTGAAAATAGCAGGGCCTGAATGATATCATCGGACCCCAGCTCAATTTTAACTGAGGATCACAGGATGCAATGCTCAGTAGGGAGAGAGGGAGAGCTGGCAGCTGACAGGACCCAATGCCAGAAGACGATCAGGAGGGTGATCTGACCCAGTCGGGCATAATCTCTATTATTCCTTTTATGTGTAACAAATTGTGAGATCTGTTTCCTTGGCATTATGCTTGCCCCCTAATCTTCCCAATGCTTAGTTGTAATGTTGCAGCTTCAAGCTTTGCCTCTCAAATAATTTCTGAAGGTAAATTTTATTTAAACTTAACATGTATTTTTTAACTTTTTAACTTCTCTAGGCTGTCACGTTCCCTACAGGTAAGTTTTTTATTTAAAATTTATGAGTTTTATTTTAAATTTATTATGCTTTACTAACTCCCATTCCTCTCCAGGTGCCTGTCTGCTTTCAATTGCCTCTAAGCTTTCTTCCCATTTCAATTTAAAAGTTTCATTTTAAATTGTTTGAGTTTCAATGACATTTATTTCGGTTTTATCAATGTTTTCGGGCTTCCTCTGCCATTATCCAATTCGGAGTCTTTTGTCCTGCTTTCAGTTCGCAACTGTCACCAAGCGCACTTCTGGCACTCACAGGCCAGCTGCCTCCCCTTCACCCCACATTGTGCACCTACCCCCCTCTCCCCACTCCCCATCCTGCAACACCTTTTACCAGCTGGCTCGTCATCACTGTAAACTCTTCCGCTGACCTGCGCTCATCTGCCTGTGCAACTCCCTTGGTGGCCATAGGCCATTAATCCAAAGCATGCTGCCTCCTAGCTTTCATACTGTCTCCCGTGTCCCCCATGAGCCACTGGTTTGCTGTCACAGCTTTCTTGTAGTACAAAGGGTTAACAGATTGGATATGGTAATGTATGGTATAGAAGATGGTGTTCTATTGACACAATCAGTCATCTGTTAGATTCTCAAGTGAGAGGTTGGAATCATGCCTAAGAGCAACCTGCCTACTCTGTAACCTGTTTAGATGTGATGTGAAGGAATGCAGCTATACAAACAGGGTTATAAGAGAATCCAGATATAAATAAACACATAAATATGATTAAAATAGTGATTTTCTGATGAAGTAGGGGTTAATAATTAAAAGCAGAGTTCATCAGCTGGAGAAGGTTTAAAAGTTTATAAACATGTCTGGGCAGAATAACTGTGGCATAGAATATGGCATATCCTCTAACACAAGGCAGTTCTGAAGAAAACAGGACCTGGCCTCTACATCATGTCAGTAAGGCATTGATAGATTGTAAGATACTACAATCTAACAATGGATAACCTTACTGATGGCCCTAACTCTAATGGATAACCTTAAAGATGTCAACTGGATTCTGGAGGCTGAGTGTAGTGACCACTATCTGCACATCTCAGTATCCTGTTTGCTTGAAGGATTTTGACTAAAATGAAGGATGTTGACAAAAACAAAGGATGTTGTCCAGCATTAATGCTCAACATGCTTCCTGCAGGGTCAGCTCCGTTATGGTATAAATATTGTAACTACATAAAAGGATTTTTAGATTTGTTGGATAACTCCAGCGTCTCTCAATGTAAAGGCATGGCTGCTGTAGCGTAGTGATAATAATTCTCCTCTTAAATGGGATAGAGATAGCTTTCCAGACTTGGAAGCTTTCTACTCTGGGAGTTAAGGGACATACTACTTTAAATATTAATAGAAAGCTTAAATATTTATCTGTAACACGGATAAGACTTGGGGCAGAATTGTCCCATTAAACGCGAAAGTGGATGGGTAAAATGCTGTTTTACCCATCGGCCGCAATGACGGCGTTTCACGCCACATCGCCCCAAACCCGCTGCATTAATTATGCATACCCAGGAAACACGCCGTTTCCATGACAGGCTGCCTCTCATTCGCCCACCACGCCATCATCTCGCCACTTCATCACGCCGAGCATCACATTTAAAGTGCAAAGGCACGCTCTCAGTACTTCCAGCCCATGACTGTTGCAAAGAAGACATAGCCCTGAAAGGCAAAAAGACTGCAGCCCCAGCTTCATTAATGTGTCTCTCGAGCATCTTGTGGACGCAGTGGAGGCTCACCGGGATGTTTTCTACACTTGCTTCAGCCACAGGATGGGCAGCAGCCTCACTATTCCGGCTTGGGAGATAGTGGCAGCAGTGGTCAGAGCCAACGCTCTGCAAAAGAGGACAGCCACCCAATGCCACAAGAGGATGAATTATCTTCTCCCTTCTGCCATGCTAAGTCACTATTTTCACACTCTCAACTCACACATTCATAAACCCGTCACACATCCACAGGGTCCTCACTCACTGCCAGTTCAAGGGACATCACCATTCACTCTCTTACACTCACCCCCATTGTCCTCATCCCGTCCATGGACCACTCACCACACACACAAACCAGGCATATTTATCATCTAGCCTGGCAGGCATCCTGCTTACATTTGCTCCATCTCTATTCATGCAGGTCAAGCAGGCACACCACAAGAGGGAGAGGTTGCAAACTGGTGGAGGAATTCCTGAAGTCAAAGTCCTCACAGACTTTGAAAATAGGGCCATCTATCTGACTGGTGAGGATCTGGACCATTCCTGTGCCGACGGTGAGGTCGCCGCTGCTTTACCAAGTGAGGATCCAGCAGTGCAACATTCATCAGACAACAATGCTGTGAGTGATGCGTCCTGTTTCACAGGCCACTGCCACTAATTATATCTCCTTACTTTCCCAGGCACATCTGTCAAACAAGCCAACAGAGTCCACGGCCCAGGGCTTTCAATAAAGCCCTGAAGAAACCACAGAAGAGGAATCTGAAGGCACCCTTCTTGAAGTCCCCTCACAGTGTTTACCCACACCCTTCACTAATGCAGAGACAAACACCTCGGTGGGACCGAGCTTTAGAGGAGCCTTGGGATCACAGTCTGGTGAGCACATCACACTTTCTGATCCACAGCAGGCGGTGGCAAGGACTTCCCAGATGTCAGGCACTCAGAGGATTGATGGAGGTTAGACAATTGCTGAGTCCAAGTCAGTTGACGAGCCTCTGGACTCAGTCATTTCACAGTTGCTGGAGCTGCAAAGGCAAGCTCAGGAACATCAGGAAGGGATGTGCGCTGCACTCCTCAGATTGCAAGGCACAATGAAGGAGTCCGTCCACATCCAGGCTGAGGTGAAAGCACTGGCATGCCAATGCACTGAGGTCAACATTGGTAGTTGGCAGACGGCACGGAGATCTTAGTCCAGGATATTGCTCCTGTACTGCTGCGTGGGCTGAACCCCATCGCTGATGCCATAGTTAGCTTCCAACAGCGCGTATGTGAGAGGGCAGCAGGGCAGGCCGATCTTACTCCAACTACCTCTTCTACTCAAGGAGTCAGCCAGAGGCCCTTGGGCATCCATAGGGAGGAGGATCAGCAGGTATATCTCCTGGGACCATCAGTCCAGGTGACTCCTGGAGTGTCCAGCTCATCCGAATCCCTTCTTCCTGTGATCTTGCAGCTCCAGCTCCACAGGCCAAGGAGGGTACCACTGCAACACAGGAGGACCCTAAAAGCAGGCCAGGGCCTTCCAGAGAACGCCTGCCAAGGTCATCACAGGCAGGGCATAGCAGTCAGCAAGCTGCCCCCATCTCCGCTGTGGTTGTTCGGGTGCACCAAGATATAGCAGTAGGGTTAGGAAGGTTAAGAAGATGTAACTCTTTCAAATACAAACACGTTTCCATCTGTTCCTATTCAGATGAAGTTACATTGTTTCATAGTTTGCCATTGTGAGATTTGAACCCTTGATCTTGGGGTTACAAACCCAGTGCCATAACCACTTGGCTATTTAGGCCAGTTGCACAGCCTGGGCATGGGTGTTAATCACTTGACATACTGTTCATTATTGTCAATAAATATCGCATGAATGTCTCCCTGCCTATGGCTCCTTGTTCTAATGAGCAGTGTTTATGTCATTCAGATGTGAAACCTTTCTGCACAAGATAAAGACAGGTGTCTCAGTTCAGGGCCTCTTCCCTGTGCTTTGTGTAGCCTTCAGACCAAAGTGATGGTTCGGCCTCACACTCCCTAGAGATATTACTGATGCCTGCACCTTGATGGTGCTTATCATTGATGCCAGAACGTTGTAGGCAGGCACCACAGAGTTCTTTCATTCTCTCTGTGTGCTCTCAGCATCTTTAAGGTGGGGTTGGCCCCCATCTCTTCAGCATCTGTGACCAGTGACACTGTGCTCCTGAGGGGCTCCGGTGCTGAAGGTGGATAAAGGATCAGGTGCTTTTGAAGTTTCATGGCTGCACCTCCATGATATGATCCTGATGCATACTTTACAACCTGGTGCTGTAACGGGGAGAGCAGCTGGCTGAGGAGGAGATGCAAGAACTGGGGGTCTCCTCCAGTGAAGAGGATGTCAATGGTGATGAAGGTGAGGAGGTCCTTGAAGGCGATGATGATTGCAATGAGGCCCTTGCACTGGCCAGATGAGGCATGCACACTCAGGAGGCCCTCATAGCTGATAGATTTGTGGAGGATGATTACGACATGCAGTGAGGAGGTTCTGTAACATCCTCACCTTTCATCTATTAACGTTAGAGCGCAAGCAAGCTGCCCACAGCCAGACAGGAGTCAGACATTCTCAGAGGCAATGTTAAGATCTATGGAGTGTTCTCACTGCATGTCGTCATCATCCTCATGCAATCGAGCGACTATTAGGCTCTCCACTGCATCTCCATGACAAGAGCATTCTCACAGAGGGTATGTACGCTGCCATAAGCCAAACTGGAGTCAAACGTTAATAGATGAAAGGTAAGGATCTTACAGAACCTCCTCACTGCATGTCGTAATCATCCTCCACAAATCTAGCAGCTATGATGGCCTCCAGAGTGTGCATGCCTCATCTGGTCAGTGCAAGGGCCTCACTGCCATCATCATCGCCTTCAAGGACCTCCTCACCCTCATCACCATTGACATCCTTTTCACTGGAGGAGACCCCCAGTTCTTGCAACTCCTCCTCAGCCAGCTGCTCTCCCCGTTACAGCACAAGGTTGTAAAGTATGCAGCAGGTGACAACAATGCAAGACACCCTCTGTGGACTATATTTCAAGGCTCCACCAGACCGGTCCAGGCACCGGAACAAATGGTTTGATCCATCAAGTTGTGAACTGCAGCATGAGCCTCATTATACCTTTGCTGTGCTGTAGTCTGAGGCCGCTGCACGAGTGTCATCAGCCACATCCTCTGTGGGTAGCCCTTGTCCCCGAGGAACCATCCCTGCGGCCCCTGTGGACCCTGGAAGACGTCAGGGATCTGTGACTGACTGAGAATGTAGGAGTCATGTACCCTCCTTGGAGCTTTTGATACCCCACAGAGGTCATCTGTGAAATCCTGAATGAGCCACATATGTAGAAATTGAGTACTGACATCATTTTCACGGCCACTGGCAGTGGATGCCCTCCACGTGGCACCAAATCCTTGAGCAGCTGGCAGATGTGACCGACCAGCTCCCTGGACATGCACAGTCTTCTGCAACACTGGTTCTTGGTCATCTGCAGAAATGAAAGGCAGTGTCTAGCAAGGCACTGACCAGCAATGGCTCACTGTGACTCTTCGGCAGCATGTGTGGGAGCCACAGCTGCCCCTGCTTCCATAGGGTGCTGCTCCACCCTCTGTGCAGCCAGTCACCTCAGTCATTCTATTCTCCATCATCTTCACTCTCTGTAAGCCATGAGGCATACAGCTGGTTCACCAGGCTGCGTGATCCTGATGTACTCCCCCTGCAGGATGAAAGACAGAGACATGTGGGATAACATGGATGTACTATGAACCTCTTTTGGTTAAGTCTGAAGGTCCCTTAATGCATGCCAGAGAGTGCTGGCCACCACTTGGATGGCCAGAAGTTATGTGTTGCATGGCTCCCCGAAACCCCACCTTCCTCCGCCCCATGCCAGCTGGCCAATTGGTGGTAGCTTTGTCCACTGGACTGCATGCTGTGCTCTCAGCTCAGGCATTCTCCTAAAGGCTGCACTGTTACCTTGAACCATGGGGGAAACTGGTCCACATCGGGATGATGTCATTGCAAGGGGCTGTGAGCACCTCCACCAGTGATAGCGCCATGGTCAGCTTTAACAAGGAGATTGTACAACATGCCCAGTCGTCCAACTGTTCTGCAGTCCACTAAAATGCTCATTAGTTTACAGTTTGTGCCCAAAGGGTGAAAAACTCTGGAGTACTTTGATGCCTCTGTGTTGCTTGAGTGGGCAGATAATCTGGAGGCCTGACTCCACGCATGTCAATGTGGCTGCACCTGAACTGTCTCAGCTGCAGAGGAATGGTCACTTTATACAAGGTTTCCCTAACGTGTGGTCACTTCCCTCATCCATCCACCCCAATCACAACTTTGCGAAACCGATCTTGGCCTTCTCACCATATTTTCTACTCATGCCACCGAACACACCCGACACCAGCGGCACAGATGATTCCGCCCTTGGGTTCTCTATTGGAAACAAGATTACTCTTATTTCTCCTAATGCGGTCAATGTTGCGATTGCCATCAAAATTGAATTTCATATTTGGTTCTTTAATAAACTTCTATATAATTTAGAAAGTATATTGCCAGTCTTCTGCATCCAAACTCATGAACCCATCTCTGGTCACTCTTTTTAACTATGCCCCTAGTCTTAGACTCCCAACCTATGGAAGTTAATTGTTTCTCTCAACTTTATCTGTTTCCCTTAATGTCTTGAAAACTTCAGTCAAGTAGCACTTAAGGGTGGGGGGGGCACAGTTTTAACTTGTCAAAGTAGGTGGGTTTCTGTGTGAGCGGCAGATTAAAACATTTAACACTGCTGGCACAATTGGCAAACTATGTCTACCATCTTTTAACCTGATCACATTCGTCAGCTTGCAGGATTCCCCATTAACCCCCAGTGGTACAGGCAAATCTGCTATCTAAATCTATTAAATAATCATTAGCTGCAGTTTTAACCTGGGATTCTAACATTAACTCTGTGTATACTGGTTTCCCATACTTCATGGTACTCGCCAGAGATAACAAGGTGAGAGGACTGCAAGAATTGACAGGGCTGAGGCATTGACAGGCTAACAAGGCTTTAAATCTAGACCCTTAAATAAAGAAAGAGACTGATGCGGGTCACCAACATGCTCACTGACTTTAATGTTTGGGAAACCTGGAAGTCAGATACAAGTGCGGTGTGTCAAGAAGATGTAATAATTCTTATAATGTTACTGGAATTTATTGTAAAATAGTGGTATCTGTGTCTGTGTGTATCTGTGCATGTATGTGTGTGTGTGTGTGTGTGTGTGTGTATAAGAGACTTAATTGGATTAAAGGCAGCTGCTCTGAAGGCTTTGATGTAAACATGGTAAACTTAGGGAAAGCTTAGAATGTAAGGTGTAAAGGAAATTTTCATTTTTGAAATTAACCAGATTAGGTTGTTTTCAAAAGCTGGGTGAAACTTGTCCCCTAGCCAGGTGAACTTTAGAAACAGTGGCCGGGA
Organism: Carcharodon carcharias; assembly: GCF_017639515.1. Taxonomy (NCBI): domain Eukaryota; kingdom Metazoa; phylum Chordata; class Chondrichthyes; order Lamniformes; family Lamnidae; genus Carcharodon; species Carcharodon carcharias. The sequence goes on from NC_054477.1 coordinate 138,766,265, forward strand.
ATATCCAGCCCCGTCACGGGTGCGACCCACTGCGGGCGAGGCGGAGCCCCAGCCAGAAGTCCATTGATTTGCAGTGGGACCGGAAGATCTCAGTGGTGGGCGGGTGTGGGAAATTTCGCCCAGTATGTTTATTTTTTCCGAGGATCACTGGTAAAACTTAGTACTACGAGGGACTTTTATTATCAGAAAGGTAAGGTCCAAAGACATAGTGAAACAACACAAATTCACATTCAAAGGGGAAAATATGTGTAAAGGAGCGAAGGCTGTGTGTAAGGGTAAGCATTTTTAAAATCTAACACATGTAAAAAGCCATCAGCATTTATGCTGCAAGCTGCTGGCTTCTAAGAACTGAAGTTAAGAAAACTCACTTTGAATTTGACTGGTTCAGAGTATTGTGTGTCACCTTGCTTTTAAAATTATGTGTCTTACTATTGCCTCAACTAAAGTGTAACTGGGAGTCAAATCACGTAGGGGATTTAGAAGTTATTATAGTAGACATTGTCGACACATGTATGTGCTTAAACCATTTCTCTTATTAATAAATGTTTAATCTAGTTTTGTAAAAACCTATAAGACTTGATAGTCTTATTACTACTGAATTCAAGGCATGCATCTCGAAATTTATACAAATTGCAATACAAGTTGTGGCACTTGAATTAAGTTTCCTCTGAGATTCGAACAACTCAGCATTTGCCACTGGCTGTGCTGTAAAATAGTTTGGGGCTTTTTGCGAGATATATTTGAAATTCCTTAATTGGGTGAATCTTAAGGTTATGACTACGAGAATTACTTTGAATTCAGGAATTGTTGTGAGGTTTTTTTTTAATTGGTCAGCCAAGTGGTTATGGTACTGGGTTTGTAATCCCAAGATCAAGAGTTCAAATCTCACAATGGCAAAACTATGAAACAATGTAACTTCATCTGAATAGGAACAGATGGAAACGGGTTTGTACTCGAAAGTGTTACAATATGGCTTTGGCAGTTGCTCAGACTTCTCTGGGAGTAGTTATAACTTTGACTGATTTAGAAAAGGTTACTAAAGGTAAGTTAATGGAATTGGTGGATAAATTACAATTGGGATTACCTGCAGGAGCTAAGAAGGCAGATATAATTGAAGGCATAGCACAGCATTTAAAGTTGGAAGTGATACCTGACACTAGTGAGTCAGAGCTGGAGTTTTGAAACTTCAAATAGAAATGAAATAGTTTGAATTTAAACATGCAAGGGAACTGAGAAAATTAGAATTGGCATTAGAGGCACTTCACTGCTTCACTGTCAGAACCAATGTCTATGAACTATGAAGTGTTAAAAAAAAGGCTATTTTGAGTGCATATGAGTTAGTTCCTGAAGCATACAGACAGAAATTTGGGAATATGAGAAAACAGCCCGGGCAAACTTATGTCGAGTTTGAAAGAATAAAACAAAGTAAATTTGACTGGTGGATACACGCATCAAAGATAGAGGCAACGTGTGCGGCTCTTAGAGAAGTAATTCTTTTGGAAGAATTTAAAGATTCAATTCCTTCGAAAGTGAGAACTCATTTGGAGGAACAAGGGTTCAAATGATAAGACAAGCAGCAGAGATTGACGATAATTATGTGTTAGTTCATAGAGCTAACCCTTTTTTTATCACCCTTTTAAGTCAGAAAAAGATAGAAAGTGGGAGGATGAAAGGAAGGTGGGTAGCTGCGGAAGAGAAGGAGTAGGTGGAAATTCACAGGAAGCTTTTTCTCAGGATAGAAAGGATGGTGATAAGGGTAGAAGTGACATTTGAATGTTGAGTTGTTTTCATTGTAATAAAGTTGTACATACAAAATCTGTGTGCTGGAAATTACAGGGAAGATCTGTTGGAATTATAGGGGTGCAGAAAAGTACTGGAAGTAAAAGCACTGTGGAATATGGATTTCAGGCATGGGGGAAAAAAGTTGTTTGTGCACAGGTAAAACAGGAAGCATCAGTGGTAGGTAAAGAAGTGGGAATATGTTCACAAATTACCCAAGATGATTCAGAAGAGCAGGTTGCAGAAATGTTTAAAGCTTTTGTCTGTAAATGGAAAGTCTTTCCATGTGTATAGGGTGGAGTAGGGAAAGATGTTAACATTTTAAGAGACACAGGGGCTAGTTAATCCTTAACAGTGTGGGATAATGATATTTGTTGTTCAGCGGGAGTATTACAAGGAAAGGTGAAAAAAAGTGGGGTTCCTGGAGATGTTAAACCTATTCCATCGTGGAAGGTAAATTTAAAGAATAAGTGGAAAACAGGTGAGGTGATTGTTGGAGTAGTGGAAAAATTGCCCTTTGCAAGGGTTCAATTTATTCTGGGTAATGATATAGCTGTTAGAAGTGTTTTCAACAGGAGCATTGCAGAACAAGCATCCTGGATTGTTTCACTATTGTGTGATAACAAGATCACAGGCTCATAGATTGAACCAAGAAGAACAGGAAGCTCAAAGGAAGGGAGAAGGTGTGGGAATCCAATTAACTGACACTGTGTTTGATAAGGTTATTCAGGAAGAAAGACTGAAAGACAATTCAGCTAGGTGTTTAGCTTAAGGCAATTAATGGAGTTACAGAAAAAGGATTTACAATTAAAACATTTATATCACACAGCTTACTCAGAATCAGAGGCAAAATGTATTCCAGAATGTTATTACCATAAGGGTGATGATTTGATGAGAAAATGGAGGCCTTATCATGCTTCAGCAAATGAAAGCTGGAGGGAGGTGCATCAGATTGCATTACCATTTGGATATAGAAATGAGATTCTGAGGGTAGCTGATGAAATTCCAGTGGAGGGATATTTAGCAATTAGAAAGATATAGGCAAAGATACAAAAACATTTTATTGACTTGGATTCATAGGGATGTAGTAAAATTCTGTAGAACATGTCACACATGTCAGGTGATAGGGAAATTGCAAGCAGTGGTTAAGTTGGCACCTTTAAGACCAATTCCGGAATTTGAAGAATCTTTTACTAGGGTCATAATTAATTGTGTATGACCCCTCCTTAAGACTAAAAGTGGAAATCAGTACTTACTGATAACAATTGGTGCATCAAGCATGTTTCCTGAATCAATACCTTTAAGAAATATTACAACCAAGAAATTTGTGAAAGAGTTAACTAAATGTTTTACAACATATGGGGAAAACTTTCTCCCCCATTGGGACAAAGTGTGGGAGCAGGCGTGGGCAGGCGTACCTCCGACTGGCATCCCCGATTGGGGGCCCACCGCCATTTTATGTGGGCGGGCCAATTAAGGCACGCCCAGCATGACATCTTCCAGGAAGCCCTATGTTCCCTGTGTGGGCAGGGGTGGGGGGAAGTCTTCAGCCGCATGCACACGAAAGAGCGCACTGATATCTCTGAAGCTAAGTGTCGCCTCAGGGACAACAGCTCCAAATTAAAAATTGTTAAACAAATGATAGAAAGATTTCCCTGATGTCCCCACATGTGTCACATGAGTTGGAAAATGTCCATAACTTTTATTGTAACCTTTATTAAATATTTGAATACCCTCATGAAACCTCATCCCGCCCGTGGATGAGGTTTCATGCTTTTTCTGATGCCTGCCATGGCTGGACGGACAGGTCCATTAATGATGTTAATTACTTTCTCAATGGCCTCAATAGGCCGTTGGAAGGTTGGCAGGTGCACAGCTGACTTGGCTGCGCCCCCACTGACCTGAAAATGGAAATGACGCAGGGTGACAACGGGAGTTCCACCCTGTGTCATCCCGCTTCATTTTACTCATCGGCGAGTGGTGCCCCTCCCACTTGCCAACTGGAAGATCCTCCCCATGGTTTACCTAACGAAATACAATCAGATCAGGGTTCAAATTTTATGCCACAGCTGTTTAAGGAAGTAATGACCAGTTTGGGGATAAAACAGTTTAAGTCATGTTATAAAGCGATTAGTGTATATAATATTTTGGAAAACATTTTTCTTTTAAAATAGAGGTTCAGTCTGCAGGTATGTCTTAATTAGATTAAAGCCAGCTAGCCTGGGTGCTTTGATGGGTGCTTGTTTTGATATGGAAGAGAGATAGCATGCATTTGCAGTTTTTGAATAGAGCATTCAAGAAGTGGGGCGAAAGCTTGATGCCTATCTAATGGATACCAAGCCATATGTTTATATTACTAATAAAATTTGGTACAATGAATGGGGTTTAAATGTTAAAAGGCAAATTTAAAAGAGGCTGGTGAGACAATGAGAATTTGAATTCAATTCAGTAGTTTTTGGGTGTGCAGGCAGAGGCAATGTAAGATCAAAAGGCAACTGCAAGCCTCCAAATGCCTCCACAGTGAAAAGAACCTCATTTTGAATTTGTAAGATAGAAATGCTTTGCCTGGATGTTTGCTCAAGTCTATGGGTTGCTGTTGCCTTAATGGAGATTAGTTTGGTAAGTTGTTAAAAATTATGATAGCAGTAATTTGTTGCCATGTATATATATTTTTTTAACCTGTGTAAATTATTAAAATGATTCAATTAGTTTAATGTAAAACCTCAAGAACTAATAGTCTGATTCCTGAATTTAGAGTCACATCTCAAACATAACACTTAAAATTATAGGTTATGACAGTTGTTTAAAGTTTCCCTCTGGGATTTTTAAATAACTCCGCTTTACCAACTGCATTAGTCATAACAGTCAACAGATTATCATCCTGAGCCACAAGGGGCTTTGGAAAGATGGCATCAAACTCTAAAAACTATGATGAGACCATACAGTCAGAATTATCCATAGGATTGGGATAAGGGGATTATATTCCTGTTATTTGCTATTAGGGAGGCTCCTAATGAATCGACTGGTTATAGTCCTTTTGAGCTAGTTTATAGTTATGAGGCGAGAGGACCACTTGAAATTTATTCATGAGAAATTTGTGGGTCAAGATTCAGAAACTACTCTCCTGGATTATATATCAAATTTCAGAGTGAGATTGGGCAAAGCATGTGAGTTGGCTAGGGAATATTTAAAGATATCATAGCAAATGATGAAAGTGAAAGCAGACAGGAAAGCTACAGCTCGTGGTTTTGTTGCTGGGGAGAAAGTGCTAGTTCTGTTACTAGTACTGGGTGACTCATTAAAGGCAAACTTTAATGGGCCTTACAGGATTGAAAAGAAGCTGAGTAAAATGTATTATTTAATAAATACTCCAGACAGAAGAAAGAAGTAGAAGGTATGTCATGTAAATATGCTTAAAAAGTACTTTGATAGGGAAGAGGATTAAAAGGAGCTGTTAGTGGCAGTGGCTAATAAGAAATAAGTAGAAATGCAGAATTCTGAACTTGATTTTCCACTAATCAAATTGGATAATGATGGAGTACTTGGAAATTTAAGCATAGTATTGAGTTACCCTGCAGACAAGTGTCAAAGCTATTTGGAAAAGCTATTGTGGTCACACCAATCTATTTGTGGAATAAGCTCGGAAGGACAAATTTAGCTATGCATGATGTGTCTGTAGAATTTTCACCTTCACTAAGGCAACATCCTTATAGATTCAATCTGGCAAGTACAGAAAGGAGTACAGAAAGAAATCGAATTCATGCTTCAAAATGATATAATTGAGTCTAGTTGCAGTAACTAGAGTTTGCCTATTGTGCTCGTACCAAAACCAGATAGATCACTAAGACTGTGTGTGGATTATCGAAAGGTGAATGTGGTTAACAAAGTGGATTCAGATCCTATACGATGGTTAGAAGATTGCATTGAGAAAGTAGGACAATCAAAATTTATCACAAAGATTTACTTGCTAAAAGGATATTGGTAAGTACCGTTATCAAGAGAACAAAGGAGATATCGGTTTTTGTGACACCAGATGGATTATATCAGTTTAAAGTCATGCCATTTGGATGAAAAATGCACCTGCAACATTTCAAAGACTGACAAACAAAGTAATTGTGGGTCTGAGTAATTGTGCTGTTTATATTGAGGACTTGGTAGTTTTCAGTCAGGCATGGGAGAAGCATTTACAACATCTGGAAGATTTATTTACTCGATTACCAAGAAGCTAATTTGGTGGTGAACAAGGCTAAAAGTGAATTTGCAAAAGTGCAAATTACGTATCTAAGCCATACCATTGGACATGGTAATGTGCCATCAAGAGATGTGAAATTCAAGGCTATTGTGGATTTCCCTGTGCCTACAACAAAAGGAGAAGTTTTGAGATTTCAGGGCATGAATGGGTTTTATTGGGAATTTGTACCAAATTTTAGCAGTGTGGTTGCTCCACTGATTGAACAATTAAAAAAAAACAAGGAGTGTCAGAAAGCATTTGATGGTTTGAAAATTGTATTAACTACGACACCAGTCTTGGAAGTACCCAATTACGCCAAGTAATTTAAGTTGGCCATTGACACAAGTGGTATAGGTGTTGGGGCCATACTGTTACAAGAAGATGACACTGGAATTGAAAAACCAATAGATTATTTTTCACAGAAGTTGAATATACAACAGAGAAGATATTCAACGATCGAAAAGAAGACATTGGCTTTGGTGTTAGCATTGTAGCATTTTGAAATTTATGTTGCAAACGATTCATCAGAAACAATTGTTTATACAGACCACATTCCTTTAAAATTTCTGGACAAATTTTGAGGCAGAAGCACAAAGCTATTTAGATGGAGTTTATTATTGCAACCATTTAATCAACAGATTATACATGTAGCAGGATGAGACAATCTGATAGCAGATACATTATCAGGAGTTAAAGCTTAAAGGGAAAATTGGACATTTAAAACCTGGACACTGAACTGAAATGATTTCTGCTGATATGAATGATTTATATATATATATAGTTATGTTAAAGCATATGCATCTGCTAATGTAATAGTGTAAGCATATAGATACATATAGGAAATAGAATAAGATGTGTTAATAAAAATGAAGCTGTCTTTTTAAATAATGACAGCTCATTTTTTAATAAGGGGGGATTGTTAGTAAAATATAATAATTTTCATAGTGTTATTGGAATTTATTGTAAAATAGTCTTGTGTGTGTGTGCGTGTGACTTAATTGGATTAAAGGCATTTGGTCTAATGGCTTTGGTGTAAACATGGTAATCATGGGGGATGTTTAGAATGTAAGGTATAAAAGGACAATTGCATTTTTAAATAAACCATACTAGATTGTTTTCAAAGGAGGTAAAATGTGTCATCTTGCCAGGTGAACTTTAGAAACAGTGTGTTTATTTTTCCCAGAGGTAACTGATAAAACTTAGTAAATGAGAGCATTTATTATTGGCTATGCCATAACAAGTAGTTGGGTTAAAAAACTGCTGGCAAACATGTTTTTTTTTCATTCATGGGGTGTGGGCATCACTGGCAAAAACAGAATCTATTGCCATCCCTAATTACCCTTGAGAAGGTGGTTATGCACTGTTTTCTTGAACTGCTGCAGTCTATGTGGTGTAGCTACACCCATAATGCTGTTAGGGAGGGAGTTCCAGGATTTTGATCCAGCAACAGTGAAGAAACGGTGATATATTTCCAAGTCAGGATGTTGTGTGCATTGGAGGGGAACTTCCAGGTGGTGGTGTTCCCATGTACCAGCTGCCCTTGTCCTTCTAGATGGTAGAGGTTGTGGATTTGGAAGGTACTGACTCAGGAGGCTTGGTGAGTTCCTGCAGCGCATCTTGTAGATGGTACGCACTGTTGCCACTGTGTGTCGGTGGTGGAGGGTGTGAATGTTTGTGGATTGGGTGCCAGTCAAGTGGGCTGCTTTGTCCTGGATGTTGTCGAGCTTCTTGAGTATTTTTGGAGCAGCACTCATTCAGGCAAGTGGCGAGTATTCCATCACGCTCCTGACTTGTGTTTTGTAGATGGTGTACAAGTTTGGGGGAGTCAGGAAATGTGTTACTCACCACAGCCTCTGACTTGCTCTTGTAGCCACAGTATTTAAATAACTTGTCCAGTTCAGCTGCTGAAATGTCCAGCACTGCCGGCTTCTCTCATGACAAGTGGGTTGAAAGTTAAAATTCAAGCCTTAGAGAGTAGACACATAGGCATGAAAACATGTGATACAGAAAAGGGCAAAAACACACCCAAGATATGGAATTGGATGACCACATGTGATCAAAGATAATTACAGCACCAAATTTTACCCTTGCGTTCTGCAAGCCCCTCCCAACATCATAGGGACACGCCTCATCTCTGAGTGCACAAAGGAGGGATAGGAAGATAAAAGACACCACAGAGAAAGAACAAAAGAGGAAAAGTAATAGAAGTACAATGTGGCAGAGAGATAGCTGCAGAAGGTATCACGACATGACCAGCAAGACAAAGACAAGACAACGTGTCTCCATACAGCCTTTCAAATCTGCTCCGCTATTTAATAAAATCATATATATGATCTATATAGACACAAAATCCCTTTCTCAGCACAGAGCGTTGTCCACTGAAGCATGAAATCACTGGCATACACCACAGTCATTTTTGTCTATAAAGCTACTTTGACTAATTCTGTGGCAGAGCAGCACATAACAAAATTCAAAGTATGCCTCAGAGTTAATCAAGTGGAAGAGTGATTAGAAATAGGTTAAAATTTTTATCGAGGAGCATTACAGTCAGAAAATTGTATGGAATCTGAAGTCTATGCAGTGTGCCTATAAAGAGACAATACTAAACTACAGCGGCAGAAATGTATGTTCTTTCTATGATTCAGATGTGCTATAATGAAGTTAAAAAATAGAAAATGTTTCAGGAAAATGTTGAAGCAAGTCATCAAAATGCGATACAAAATCCCTCTTGCACTCTGCTTTTGTTATTGAGAGAGAGAGTGACAAATAAGTGATGTGTGATCGTGACTTCGCAGGATTGTTCTGGCCTACAATTTATACGGTGGCAGGAGATGGATGATGTGATTTACAAGCTGTAAACAAGGACCTGTTTTTGGGCACTGTTATCTAAGCAATGACTGTCACTGCATCCGTATTGGTAAATTAACAATTGGATGGAGCAGCTGAATTCATGGGATGCGCTCTTCCAAGGTTCACAACAGATAGTGATCAGCACGGACTCACAGACAGGTGATCATTCTTTGTGACAGGTTTATGAAATTGTAGGCCTTAAAGAGTCTAATTAAACCATGTTATCTTTGAAGTGAAAAAGGAAATAGATTACATGGTGACCATTTTTTGCAGTGGTAATCTTTTTCTTTGCATGCTCTAAGATAGTGGTGCTGCAGAAGTTTGAGACCTATGTAAGGGTCTAACGAACTCAATTCACTGTGGTTGCACAACCTTCTCTCCACACTGACTGTATTGGTGCTTTCTCACTACTGAAATTTTCAAATAAGTTGATTGAATTTAACTCTCTCTATTGGTTGCAGGAAATTGTGAAATGCATATGGCAAAGTAAGAAACTGCATAGTGGAAATTATTGTTGGCTTTTCACTCCTGAACTCCAAAATAAGAAGGAGGAGGAGCTAAAGAGTTGAAACAGTACATTCCGCTAACCCTGTCTTAACATTTCAGAGCAATTTTAACATAACCAACCCACTAGAAAACGACAAGGCCATTGCCCGCCATTTCAACACCCCACCCTGTTTCACTCACCATTTGACCATTCCTGTCAGTTTCCCAATGACCTGGTTAGGTTGAAATTTACTCCTATTATTTCATTATTATTATATTAATATATAATTATAAATTGCATAAATCCGTATTTAAAAGTGCATTTGAAGCAACAGGTAAAACACAAGCCAGAGTTTCAAATCAAAAATCAATCTAAAAACCTTAAACCAATAAGAAGCTTTGGGAGCAATTCTCTTCTGATCCTTTAGGTAAGAAAGAGGAGTCAAGCTGAGCTTTTGAGCTATAAGAGCATTTTAAGCTGCCTTTAGTGTAAGACACCATCTTGAGTTGAAATGCATGCTAAGAGATGCCATCAAGAGGATTGTTAAGGCTGTGATTGAAAATTAAATTCTCTGTTGGCGTTCATGACATTTTACTGAATAGTACTGCAATTAGTGATCTTTCCTAACAACGACTCGTTGAACAGAAGTAAATAAGTCGTTTATAGAATCACAGAATCTTTACAGTGCAGAAGGAGGCCATTCGGCCCATCGAGTCTGCACTGGTTCTGTGAAAGAGCATTCCACCTAGTCCCGCTCCCCTTCCTTCTCCCCATAACCTTGCACATTACTTCTTTTCTGGTATCAATCCAATTTCCTTTTGAATGCCTTGATTGAATCTGCCTCCACCACCCTTTCAGGAAGTTTATTCCAGACTCCATCTACCCTCTGGCTGGAAACATTTTTCCTCATATCTCATTTACTCCTTTTGCCAATTATTTTAAATCTGTGCCCTCCAGTTCTTGATGTTCTCTTAAATGGGAACAGTTTCTCACTATTTACCCTGTCCTTATCTCTCAGGATCTTGAATACCTCTATCAAGTCTCCTCTCAGCTTTCTTTTCTCCAAAGAAAAGAGTCCCAATCTCTGAACTGTATTCTCATAGCTACAGTTCTTCATCCCGGGAATCATTCTTGTGAATCTCCTCTGTATTCTCTCTAATGCCTTCACATCTTTCCTCAAGTATGGTGCCCAGAACTGGACACAGTATTCCAGAGGAGACCTAACTAGTGTCTTATACAAGTTTAACATGATTCCTTATTCTTGTACTCAATGACCCTGTTAATAAAGCCTAACATAACATGGGCAGAATTTTCTGCCTGTCAGGTGGTTGGGCCCGACCCAACCTCCAGCGATAGAAGCGGGCCCTGCCACCATTTTAAGTGTGATGTCCGGTAGGAAGTGCTATGCGCTTCCTGTGTGGGCAGGGGGGGTTCCCCAAATGCTAAGTGCTGCCTCAGGGAGATTGCTTACACTTGTACAAATATTAAAAATGGAAAAATAAAAAATCCTTACCATGTCCCCCTCATGTGACAATGTCACACGAGATGGGACATGTTAATAAATTTCACTAAAGCTTTATCAAAGTTTTTTAAACCCTACATGAAACCTCAACCCGCCCATGGATGAGGTTTCATGTTTTTTCTAGTTCCCACCAAGGCTCCTGGCCTGCCCACCAACCTTAAGGTTGGACGGGCAGGTCCTTTAATTATATTAATTATCCTGTCAATGGCCACAATTGGCCATTGACTGGTCGGTGGGCGCACAGCTGATTTCGCTGTGCCCCCACCTTCCTGAAAATTTAAATGGGGTGGGATGACGTCGGGGGATCCCTCTGATGTCATCCCACGTTGTTTTGTACTTCAGCAAGCAGGCCCCGCCTCCTGCTCACCAACAGCAAAATTCAGCCCTATATGTTTTATTAACTGCTCTTTCAATATGCCCTGCCAGCTTCAATGACCTATGTATATATGCACCAAGGTCCCTCTCTTCCTGCACCTCCTTTAGAGTCTCTCCCTTTATTTTATTCTGTCTCATCATACCTTTCCTGCCAAAATGGATCACCTCACACTTCTTTGCATTGAATTTCATCTGCCACTTGTCGGCACCCCCCAGCCAACCTGTCTATGTTCTTTCGAAGTTCAAGACTATCCTCATCACAGTTGAGAACATTTCCAATCTTCATGTCATCTGCAAATTTTGAAATCATTCCCTGCACAGCACAATATTGATCATTAATGTACACCAGGAACAGCAAGGGTCCCAACACTGACCCCTGGGGAACTACACTTAAAACCTTCCTCCAACCTGAAAAACAACCATTTATCACTAATCTCTGTTTTGTATCACTCAGCTAATTTCTTATCCAAGTGCCTACTTTCCCTTTTATTCCATGACTGAGAATTTTGCTCACATGCCTGTTCTGTGGCACTGTATCAAATGCCTTGTGAAAATCCATAGACACCTTATCAACCTTCTCTGTTATCTCCTCAAAAAACTCTGGCAAGTTAATTAAACATGATATTTCCTTAATGAATCTATTCTGGCTTTCCTTAATTATCCTGCACTTGTCCAAGCGAATATTGATGTTATCCAGAATTATAGTTTCTGGAAGTTTCCCTGCCACTGAGGTCAAACTGACTGGTCTGTAGTTGTCAGCTTTATCCTTGCACCTCTTTTTGAAGAAGGGTGTAACATTCAAAATTCTCCAGTTCACTGACACCTCCCCTGTGTCTAAGGAAGATTGGAAGATTATCACTAGTGCCTCTGCAATTTCCACTCTCAATTCCCTCAGTACCTTTGGATGCAACTCATTCGGCCCTGGTACCTTATATATTTTAAGTAAAGATAGTCTTTTTAACATTCCCTCCTTCTCAATTGTAAATTCTTCTAGTGTACCAGTTACCTCCTCTCTCACCTTGGCCTGGGTAGCATCGTCTTCCTATGTAAAGACAGATTCAAAGTACTCGTTCAATATCTCTGCTATTTCTCCAGCCTCCACATGCAAGTCCCATTTTTTGTCCCTAGTTGGCCCTAATCTTTCTTTCACCATCCTCTCATTACTTACACACTTTTAGACAACTTTCGCATTCCCTATTATGTTAACTGAGAGCCTGTTTTCATGCTCTCTCCTTTCTTTTCTAATTAGTTTCTTCACTTCCCCTCTGGTCCTTCTATATTCAGCCTGATTCTCCATAGTATTTTCTACCTGACATCTGTCATGTGCATACTTCTTTCTTTTCATCTTTACCTCTATCTCTCTCATCATCCAGGGAACTCTGGATTTATTTATCCTACTTTTCCCCTTCAAGGGAATATACCTTGACATGCCTGCAATACCTTTTCTTTGAAGGTGGCCCATTGTGCAGCCACCGTCCTTTCTGCCAACATTTGATTCCAACTCACTTAACTCAGATGCATTCTCATCCCATCCAAGTTGTTTTTCCCCCAGTTAATTATCCCTACTCTGGATTGTGCCCTGCCCTTTTCCATGACCAACCTAAACTTATGATGCAATGATCACTGTCCACTAGAGATTCTCCCACTGATATTTATCCACTTGGGCCAACTGAATCCCCAGAACCAGGTCCAAAAGTACATGTCCTCTAATTGGACCAGGAGCATACTTCTGCAGAAAATTGTCTTGAATACACACCAGGAGCTCTTGCCCTTCTTATCCCTTTGTACTATTCCTATCCCAGCCTACATTTGGATAATTGAATTACTCTATAATTCTTGTACCTCACTGTAATTTCTTTGCAAATTTGTTTATCCACATTCCTTCCACCAGTTGGTGGTCTATATACTACACCAATCAATATTATTGCACCTTTTTTATTCCTTACCTCTAGCCAGAGATATTCCATCCTTGACCCCTCTGGAACATTCTCTCTCTCCAGTACTGTAATGTCATCTTTAATTGATATTGCCATTCTCCCACTCTCCTCTTCTTCCCTTCCTGTCTTTCCTAAACACTTGTACACAGGAATACTTAACACCCAGTCCTGCCCTTCTTTGAGCCAGGTCTCTGTGATAGCAGTAATATCATAGTTTCATTTGTCAACATGTGCCAGCAGTTCAATAATTTATTATCCACATTCCGTGCATTCACATACATGCCCATTAGCCCTGATGTAGGCTGTTTTACTTTCCCCCTTATTCTCACCCCATCTGATGGCTTACTATTGCCTACCCTAACTCTATCAAACTCTCCAAGTATTCTATCTACCTTCTCTCTCTCTGATATATCCTCATTATCAGTTGATACGTCTCTACTTTTCACTGCCAGTTTTTCTCCTCTCCCCTCCTCCTGCCAATCTAGTTTAAACCCGCCCCAACAGCACTAGCAAACCTCCCACAAGGACACTAGTTCCAGCCCTGTTAAGGTGCAATCCATCCTTTTTGTACAGGTCCCAACTGCCTCAGAAATCTAAAGCCATCCCTCCTACTCCATTTCTCCAGCTACATGTTGAACTGTTCAATCTTCGTATTCTTATGCTCACTAGCATGTGGCACTGGGAGTAATCCTGAGATTACTGCTCTTGAGGTCCTTCTTTTTAATTCCCTTCCTAACTCCCTAAAATTTGCTTTCAGAACCTTAACCCTTTTCCTACCTATGTCATTGGTCCCAATGTGGACCATGATGTCTGCCTGCTCACCCTCCCTCAAAACAATGTTCTGCAGCCACTTTGTGACATCCTTGACCCTGGCACCAAGGAGGCAACATATCATCCTGGAGTTACGTCTATAGCCACAGGAATGCCTGTCTGCTCCCATAACTATGGAATCCCCCTACTACTATAGCACCTCCACTCTTCCCCCTCCCCTCCTGTGCAACCAGGGTGCCACAACCTTGACACTTGCTACAGTCCTCTGAAGAACCATCTTGCTCACCAGTATCTAAAATGGAAAAGCAGTTAGAAAGCAAAATAGCCTCAGGCATTACTGCACAACCTGCCTTTTCTCTTAAATACTCTGGCGGTCACCCATTCCCTCTTCTTAGCTGTGTTGCAACTCAAAGCTCAAGTTTCTACATATGGTAACACTTCCTGCAGGTAAAATCATTGAGGGCACTTTGTGCCTGCATGACTTCCCACATTCCACAGGATGTACATTCCACATAGCCGAGCTGCACTGACATACTTTAAACCTTATATAAGGTGCTTACCACAGTATTGCTTTACTATTTTATTTTAAATAGTTTCTTAATTAATTTAGAATAGTTCTTGTTAGGGGGAAATTAAAAATGTTAAAAGAGAATACAATAATAATTTACTGAAAATCCCCCAAAATCTCCAGGCAAACATGGCTGCTAAACATATTAAGAGTTGAAGATTACCAGATGAACATTGCATAGCCTTGAAAGCCAGACTGGGGGCACAAGCAGGACATAAATCAGATTAAGTGCACTCCCCTCTCACATAGGGAAGAGACAGATGGTTTTAGCTTAGACATGGGAGGATATACAATAGACAAAGAGGTGGCTTTGATGAAACACAAACAGTCTTGAACTGTGAGAACCAAGATATTTGCGTACATGTTTTAATTTTGATTGGATAATCCTTTAGAAAATTGGTTAGCAAAATCACCTGTTTATGTACTCAATAGGATAGAGTTAGCATGGGACTGGTATATCGATTACCGATTGGATGTATTCAAGTGTACTCAGATGTATTACGATAAGAACAAGTATAAAAGTAATGAAATGTAATCAGTCAGGGAGCTGGGTCTTCATTCTTAGGAATTATTATGGCTCCCTTGCATATGCTTGAATAAAACTGGTTAAAGGAAGCCTGAGTCTCTGTGGGATCAGAGAGTGTAACTTTTCCTCTTCAACTGGCCTATGTGGTAGTTCCTGGATTGAAGGGAGTACCTTCTATATACTACAATGTACTGTGCTTATCAACTGCTTGTACTACCCACAAATGCAACTAAAATTTATCCATTTCTTAATTATACAGGTTTGTGTTTTAGGACTCATGCTGTTTTCACACATCCAATGGTCTCTCCCCTTGTGCTGTTTTCATGCTCCTGACTGTCTTTCCTCTCACGTTGTTTAGGAACATATGCAATCCTAAGGGATCTTGACAGGGTGGATGTGAAGAGGATGTTTCCTCTTGTGGGAGAATCTAGAACTAGGGGTGCTGTTTAAAAATAAGGGGTCACCAATTTAAAACGGAGATGTGGTGAAATTGTTTCTCTCAGAGGGTCGTGAGTCTTTGGAACTCGCTTCTTGAAAACACGGTGGAAGCAGAGTCTTTGAATATTTTTAAGGCAAAAGTGGATAGATTCTTGGAAGCTAGGGGTTGATAGGTTATGGGGGGTAGGCGGGATGCAGATTTGAGGTTGCTATCAGATAAGCCATGATCCTATTGAATGGCAGAGCAGGCTCAAGCAGCTGTATGGCCTACTCCTGCTCCTTATTCGCATATTCGTATGATCATTCAGGAAGTGCTCTGCCTCACTCAACTAAAAAGGTGCCTGGATTCATGTTTGCTACATGCTCCAAAATTTAGTGTTCCATAAGGCAATCTTTGCTTCCACCAGCTTCACTCAACTTCAGACTTCATTACAACCTTAGTCCACACATGGACAAAAGAGCTGAATTCCAGAATGGAGAGTGAATGAACTTGGCAGCAAGGTGGTACTCACACTGAGTGTGACAACAAGGAGACCTAGTAAAATTTGAAGTCAATGGGAATCAGGGGAAACAGTCTCACTAGCTGGGATCATACTTATGTCAAAGAAAGATAGCTGTGGTTGTTGGAAACCAATCATCTAAACTCCAGGACTTCATTGTAGGAGTTCCTGGGGAAAGTATGCTAACTCTCCAGCTGCTTCCTCCATTACCTTACCTCCATCATAAGATGGGAATCTTCACTGGTATTCACAGTGTGTGCAGTACTAATTAGCTTCTCAGATAGTGAAGCAGTTTGTGGCCATATGGTAGGACTTGGATGAGATTCAGGTTTCGGCTGATAAGAGGTAATATCATTAGTGTCACACAGTACCACTCAATGAGCATCTCCAGCAAGACAGAATCTTACATCTCCCCGTTCACATTCAACACAATTCTATCACTGAATCCCCCTCCGTCAACATCCTGTTGGTCTTCATTGACCAGAAACTTAACTGGGCCAGCCACATTAATACTGTGGATATATGAGGAGGACAGAGACTGGGAATTCTGGTAAGTTGCGTGTAATGTACCTCCTGACTCTCCAAAGCACTTCCTCCACCTCCAAGTCATACGTCAAAACTGTGACAGAATGCCCACCATTTGACTGGATGAATGCAGCTCCAACAACAGTCAAGAAGCTCAAACCCATCCAGGTCAAAGCAGCACATTTAATCAGCACCTCATCGAGCACCTTAAACATTCACTCACTCCATCACTGGTCCACCCTAGCTTCAGTGTATACCATGAACAAGAAGCACTGCAGTAATTTGCAAAGGTTTCTTCGAGAGCACCTTCAAATTCATACCTCTAACATACAGAAGAACAAGTCCACCCAACATAACCGCCTGCAAGTTCCCCTCCAAGTTACACACCATCCTCGCTGTCCCTCATAGTTGCTGGGTCAAAATTCTGGAACTCATTACCTAACAGCACTCATTACCTAACCTATACTGCATGTCAAGAAGGCAACTTTCCATCACCTTCTCAAGGGAACAGTAGCATAGTGGTAATGTTACTGGGCTAGTAATCTAACAGCCCAAGTTAATATTGCAGAGACAAGAGTTCTAATCTCACTGTGGCAGCTGATTAAATGAATAATTTTTAAAATATGGAATTTTAAAAAAGCTAGTCTCAGTAATGGTGGTGATCCATCGGATTCACTAATGCCCCTCAGGGATAAAAAATCTGCCATCTTTAACTGGTGTGGCCTATATATGACTCCAGACCCATGTGTGACTGTTAAATGCCCTCTGAAACTGTGACATAAACATCAAATAAGAATAAAATTGAACAGATCATGAGATATCACTGTGGTGTACCTGCACATGGATGAGAAGGTGCCTCACCAGCACCCTCTCAAGGGCACTTAGGGATGAGCAATGAATGCTAGCTTAGCCAGCAATGCTCACATCCCAGAAATGATAAAATAAACAGCCATTAGTACCACTGTCAAGAAGATATAATAATGTTATTGGAAATTATTTTAAAATAGTGTTCTAATGGGGTCTGTGTCAATGTGTGTGCCTATGTGTGTCTTAATTGGACTAAAGCCAGTTAGTCCGGATGCTTTGATGTATAGTAGATTTGAGATGTTAATTAAATAAATGTAAAGAGAGCAGAAGGTAAAGTGTAAATTTGCATTTGTTAAAAGAAACCATTCAAGACTGTGGGTGAAATCTTACACCTAGATAGAAGATGCCATCAATGTGTTTATTTTTTCTTTCAGCTTACTAATAATATTGGTGGGATGAAAGTATGTTATTTTTAGAAAAGGTAAATACCTAGTGATACAATATAAAAGTTACATTCAAAGGGAAAGATATGTATAAATGAGAAATGAGATTGTATGTAAGGTAGAGGCATTTTAAGATCCAACAAATGTGAGAAGCCTCCAGCCTGTAAGCCTCAAGTTGGTCTATAAGGACCCAGAGTTGAAAGAAACTCATTTTGAATGTAAGTGTCCAGGTTGTGCATTGCCAGTGGTCTGTTAAATCTATGAGCTCCACAGTTGCCTTAATTGGGGTGTAACTGAGAGTCAGATTAATTAGCAAAATTTATATTTATTATAGTAGTAATTTTGTAGGCATATGTGTTTGTATTAATAAATGTTTAATTTAGTTTTATGAAAAACCTCTTGAGACTCAGTGGTCTTATTACTACTGAATTCAAAGCTTGCATCTCAAAACATACAAATTGCAAAAATAGGTAATGACAGTTATTTCCAGTTTCCCTATGGGATTTGAACAATTCAGCCTTTGTCATCGGCTGTGTCATAATACCAGCAATTATGTCAGATGGTCAAGCTCAAGAGCCACAGAACAGGAGGAGGTTGAGGAGACAAAATCATTTACAGGTGATCAGGTAGATCACTAAAGGATCCAAGGTAAACAGCCTGCATCTGGAACAACATTCATCACCATCTAACTGAAGACCACTTTTGAAAGAACATCCTTCCCTCATCAAAATTCAAAGCACTGTTGCCATATCCCTTTACTTCTAAGAACGAGGATTCATCAAAAGACCCACCACCTTACTTGTTCTCCTCCCCATCCTCTTTCTCTGGTGGGCTGTGGGTGAGTGAGGCTGCTTTTACCCCTCTTCTAGTTCACTTAGTGGGCGCAATGTGGATCTTGCTTCAGGAAACCTGTAATGTTAAAGTTAGAATGGCTAAGTTTTAGTATGTTTGGCCACCATGGGAGGATGTAAGAAGATAAAAGCAAAACAGTGCGGATGCGGGAAATCTGAAACAAAAGGGACTTTATGAAGCTTGAGGCATAAAGAATGAGGATAAAGTATAAATAGTAAGGATAGGTTCAGGGGATCAGAAATCAGAAACAGTTGTGCATCCTTAAGGTAGCTGGAATAGCCACATTCTCCCAGTTGACATGCCCCTTATTCTGCCCGTGGCCACGCCATCTGCCACTCTCTCCTGGTCACTGTCAGGATTACCTTCTCAAGTGGAGTAATATCATGCAATCATACTTCCCCTCCCCTCTGTGGTCAGGTCCTGCTGCCACCTATTATAGGCTAGATTGCCCTGGAAGAGAAAGACAGCTGAGTGTGAATCAGTGCCTTGTCAGGTGCATTTGTGTGATGCCTCACATGATTGCTGAACGGTGAGACATGCTTGATATGGGCCTTCGAAGGGTGCTATAGTGTGGGTTGTGTGAATGTCAGTGCATGAATTAGATATTGGATGCATTATGTTGACATCGTGATGCTGGTGTTGGTGCTGTAATTGAGCAGCGTGTTTGTAAAATGGCATCTTACCTGGACTACTCATGTCAAGTGATTAAACTTCTTGTGACACTGGAGTTAGGTCCTAGACATAGTTCTTCCGACTGTTACCACACATCCCTCACATTAGCTGCCTCTGTAGCCTCCTTCCCACCAACCCCACCACCCCCACCCCCCCGCCCCCCCCCCCCCAGCCTGTTGGCGATCCTTTGTGCCATGTCTGAGAAGCTGTGCGCCCTCGCCCTTGGTTCCTAAGCCATCCAGAAGTATTACATTGTGTGACAGCCAGCACAGTCCACACCTTCACTGCAAATCACTGGATGAAGTTGTTAAGGATTTAATCCATTTGATCCAGTCAATGAAAAGGCTCAAAAATTAACTCAGCTAAAGACACAACTAAAACTCCTTTGCAAAAAGCAGAGAGAGACAGCATTTATTTCACATACACATGAAGACACAAAGGCCTTAAGAAAGGCTTTTCCAGACAGGGAAACAGGTGATAATGCTGCAACTGTGTATTAGAAAAACATGTTTTTTTGATTCTCAAGAACCTCTCAAACAAAGAGGTATAACAATAAGACAGACGATGGTCTGGTTATTTTAAAGGGAACAGCTTTTATTTCAATTAGAGACTAAGGTACACAAGTCAGTCATCTTTGTGTGACCATCAGAGAGTCGAGACCTAATATGGTTTCTTGTCAAGCTGGGGCAAAGACAGTGGAAAACGACGTTTTATACTTCTGGTTGTGAGTATGAACAAGTTGCTATTTGTTTGAATATCCCACATTCGTTTCTAAGTGGATTTGAATCTTTCATTTACTTTTAAGTAAATTTGTACTTTGTGTTTACACATAAATGAATTAATTTATCTTGCATTTACACTCTGTAATATTCAAAACAATGGTCAGGATTTTTCCTATGGTGGGCGGGCTGCGCAGGAGCGGGTTGGGGCGGGCGTGTAGTTGATCACCGCCTGTGATCAGCTCCACACCGCCATTTTACACAGGCAGGCTAATTAAGGCCCACTCAGCATAATATGCGGCCGGTAGCACTCAGTGCTACCTGTGTAGGCAGGAGGAGGGAGAGTCGGGGCCAGCACTCTTTCATGCATGCGAAAGAGCACAGCAATCTCCCTGAGGCACGGAGCTGCCTCAGGGAGATTGAATGGATATAAAAATAATGATAGAAAAGATTTTAAAATGTATTTAAACATATCCCCTCATGTAACTGGCCATGTTTTATTCACGAAAATTTATTTATTTATTTAATAAAAGGTTCAGGAAACCTCATCACACCCATGGATGAGGTTTCCTGAAAAACGTGGAGGCCGCTTGAGCTTTTCACCTGCCCGCCAACCTTAAGTTTGGACGGGCAGCATTCTTAAGTAATTTAATTAATCTCTTAATGGCCCGAATAGGCAGTTTACTCTTCAGCTGGCGCGCAGCCAACTCCGGCGCGTACCCACCGGACGAAATATCGCGATGACTTCGGGACACACGTCCGACATCATCGCGTGTCATTTTACGTGTTGGCATGTTGAGCCCGCCCCTGCACAACAGCCAAAAGATTCTGCCCAATATTATAATGTGATCCAAGTTTTAAGCTTACAATAAAGTACTATTAAGTAACTATTATAGAAAGTTCTGGTCTCACTTTGTTATCCTCAAGGATCCTAACTCTTCTAGAGTGTTTCCTTATAGGATTCTAAGTTTGGAGGATGCTAAACTCTTGGGTGGATTAATTTCTTCTATGATATACCTGTAAAGTATGTTTTATTCTGAGATATCATTGTTTCGCCTAGATACTCCTGGGAGAAAGAACACTTTATCTTAAGATCAAGTCAATAGCTAGCATAGCTGGCTTAAGGATTTAAAATCTCTTTTAGTTGTAAATCTAAGCTGACAATCATTTTGACTGAATAAATTTACCTTGCCAGGGTGTAAAGATAGCAGGATCTTAACAAAGTCTACCTATACCGTTCAGTAAAATTGCTCTTAATCAGTACTTGAGTGTTAAATGTACAGACGTTTATTTTAGCACCCCCAAGGCTCCAAGAACATTTCAATCATGGAAATCATCAATTAGCCTCAAAACTATGGGCTGAAACCAAATCAATCAGGTGTCTCTTGTGAGTAGCAGCCACTTCTCTATTTTCACCCTTTCCCCAAAATAAATCCTTCTCTCATGGCATTGTCACAAGAGGAACAAGTGTAAAGAAACATGTATGGGTGAAGCTTGAGCATGTGCAGTTGAGCAGCATAAACAGATGGAAACATTTTTTGTGAAAAAGAAAAATCCTCCAGTATAAGAGAAAGAAGCACTGAGCATAAAGTACACATCAGCATGAAGGGAAATCACCATGTGAAAAATCATTCTATTCACTCACACATGATACAATGTAGTGTTATAAATTGAACTGTATTTGATTTTTTTTCCAGAGATTTTGACTGTGAAATTGGTCTTGGATGGTAGGGCAAAACGGATTATAGTGAAAAGACAGTTGGTTTTACTCCTACTTGATTTCAATGGACAATAAATTGAACAGTGTGCAAATTGGGCTGCTGATTCATAATCAACCATTTTTTGCTACTATCTAAGATCAATTTCAACCTCTTTATTTTTGCTGGTGTAGCGTAAGGTAGCATTAAGTAAAGGATAAGTGTTCAATGTAGTGAGGAATTTCAAATGATAGTGTAGCAATAAGTACACTGGGTGACTTTATTCTGTGCATGTGGACTGAGAGTTCATTTAAGGAGGATCTCAGGTGCTTATATAATGGTATCTTGAATGAGCACTTGATGGAATAGTTTTCTGGCTGCAAGTTATATTAGCAAGTCTGCTTCCACTCTGAATGTGATTCCAGTTTGTTCTTCTCCTCCATGGTTACACCTTTAACTTAGAAACATATCAGGCACTTTAGTTTCAATGATGATTTTAGGGAATCTGGGTGGGTTATACTCTGAGACATCCATTGATCTGTCCAGATATGTGAAACACTGGCTCAAGATGTCAAGATCCGGATCTCTTGATATTCTCAGCTAATAGAAATCTATTGATCTTAGTCTTGAACATTTCAATTTACTGGACATTCACAGTCTTTAAGGGGAGAGAGTTCTAGATTTCCATTGCACTGTATGGAAAAAGTTCTTGCTGATTCTACTCATGACTAGTCCACCTCTAATTTTAAGATTATGACCCCTTGTTTTGCATTTCCTATCAGAGGATATAGAGGCATGCAATCTACATTATCAAATCACTTTGTCATTTTAAACACATCAACCTTATCATCCTCAATCTTTTAAACTCCAGGGAGTATAAGCCAGGTTCATGCAAAATATCATATTTTAACACTTTAAGTACATGGCATCATTCAGGTGAATCTGCAGCTCCTCCAAGGCCAATATCCTTACTGAGAAGTGGTGCTCAAAACTGAATGTAGTGCCCCAGATAGGATCTGACCAAGGTTCTGTACAATGAATGAGCAAGTTTCTTTATATTCCAGGCCCCTTAAGATAAAGGCCAATGATACATTAGCCTTTCTGGTTATGTTTTGTATCTGTGCTGCAGCTTTTAGTGATTTGTGTACTTAAACTCCTAAATCCGTTTGCTGCTTCACAGATCTGAATCAGTCATAATTAAGGAAATATTCTATTTTTTCTTTCTTGGATTGAAAGTGGATGACCTCCTCATATCCTCATATAGAACTGTGCCTGCCAGTTTTGCCAAGTCACTTAATTTGTCAATGTCCCTTCGTAACTTAATGTTCCCATCCCAACAAATAACTGTGCCTCCGAACTCAGTGTCATCTACAAAATTCTATCTTCATATCTTTATTCCTTCATCTAAACCTTTAATTTATGAAAAATTGAGGCCCCAGTAATGATCTATGTGGATCACAGCTTGTCACATCCAGCCAATCAAAATACATTTCTGTTGTCTCCATTCTCTGTCTCCTACCTCTCAGCCAAGTACCAACACATCTCACAACATTACCTCTAATGCCATGCAAATAATCTCTTGTACAGAGCCTTTCCAAAATGTTTTCTGAAAATCTATATAAACATCTTCCATAGACACTCCCCTGTCCACCATTTTAATCACCTCCTCAAAAATTAAACTAATCAGACAAGGCCTATCCATCATAAATTCATGCTTACTTACTTTGATCACTAAACAAGTTGACCGGCACTGCTGTTATATGACAACTCTAGTTGTCTGAAAGGAGCTGAAACCATAAAGATTAGGTGATCTGGCCACCTCATTGGTCACTTGCAGCACCACCTCTACTTTTGATGGTGTCTACAATTCTTCAAGCAGCACCTCTATATTCAAGTATGAATATATGCAAGGGCTCACTGCCCACTATAGGAAGTCAACTGCATAACAGATATTGGGAAGGTGGGAGGCAGCTAACTACACCTGTCCTCTGACAGTAACATCTGGGAAAATTGTGCTAATTATATTATATTCAAATTGATGTGACAATCCTTCTGAGTTTGTGATAAAAATGAAATGGAATTTTAATAAGACTGTTCAACACCAATGATCTTTCTTTTTCATTTGCAAGGCATTTCTTAATTTAATCTTTTCAAAATGTGTCTCTGAATGATAGGAGCTATAGATGCACACATTTCTGGTTCCTTGCTACCTTAAATTTCCCTTCTCCTGACTTCAATCATACAACTGCAGGAGCTGTAGGAGCAAAGTATCATTAAAGTTTAATTTTAATAGAGCTATTTCACTGCATACAGGCATATGGAAACAACCTTTTATCCAACTGACAGAGAGACGACTGAAGCGGTAAAGCAAAAAAGGCAAGTGATCCAGCAAAGTCTACCCAATTTGCTGGTGTGCTTAAAGTGTCCTAAGCAGTGCCTTCCTTCAGTGGAGGTGGAAACTGGTTAAGTGCCATTTATCTTAAATAGGTGTCTGTCAATGGTAATGTGGATAGTGAATTGCACGTGCAGGGAACTGGAGTTTCAAACCTGTTTTACCATTGCCATCCTGTTAATATGGTAAAGCCAGCTTCAATAGTAAGAAGTTTTTGTCATTATGTTACATCAGTAATATAGAGAAAAAGCAGTGCAGAAGGTAGTGCAAACCCAAACTCAAAAATCAAATAGTGGTTAAGAATTAACCTGTTGAATTTTTACTTTAGCTGCAAGCACACA
This sequence comes from Carcharodon carcharias, assembly GCF_017639515.1. NCBI lineage: Eukaryota > Metazoa > Chordata > Chondrichthyes > Lamniformes > Lamnidae > Carcharodon > Carcharodon carcharias. The sequence goes on from NC_054477.1 coordinate 138,790,697, forward strand.
ATAATCCATCAAAAGGCAATATGAACAGTGCGAGAGTTGAGGATCATTACTGGTATAAAGTTATAAAAACAAAAAACTGCGGATGCTGGAAATCCAAAACAAAAAGAGAATTACCTCGAAAAACTCAGGTCTGGCAGCATCGGCGGAAGAGAAAAGAGTTGACGTTTCGAGTCCTCATGACCCTTCGACAGAACTAAGTAGAAATAGGAAAGGGGTGAAATGTAAGCTGGTTTAAGGTGTGTGTGTGTGGGTTGGGGGGGGGGAATTGGGTGGGGGGAGAGAAGTGGAGGGGGGGGTGTGGTTGTAGGGACAAACAAGCAGTGATAGAAGCAGATCATCAAAAGATGTCACAGACAACAGAACAAAAGAACACATAGGTGTTGAAGTTGGTGATATATATCTAAACGAATGTGCTATTTAAGAATGGATGGTAGGGCACTCAAGGTATAGCTCTAGTGGGGGTGGGGGGAGCATAAAAGATTTAAAAATATTTGAAAATAATGGAAATAGGTGGGAAAAAGAAAAATCTATATAATTTATTGGAGAAAAAACAAAAGGAAGGGGAAAGAAACAGAAAGGGGGTGGGGATGGAGGAGGGAGTTCAGGACCTTAAGTTGTTGAATTCAATATTCAGTCCGGAAGGCTGTAAAGTGCCTAGTCGGAAGATGAGGTGTTGTTCCTCCAGTTGGTGTTGGGCTTCACTGGAACAATGCAGCAAGGCAAGGACAGACATGTGGGCAAGAGAGCAGGGTGGAGTGTTGAAATGGCAAGCGACAGGGAGGTTTGGGTCATTCTTGTGGACAGACCGCAGGTGTTCTGCAAAGCGGTCGCCCACTTTATGTTTGGTCTCTTCAATGTAGAGGAGACCGCATTGGAAGCAACGAATGCAGCAGACTAAGTTGGGGGAAATGCAAGTGAAATGTTGCTTCACTTGAAAGGAGTGTTTGGGCCCTTGGACGGTGAGGAGAGAGGAAGTGAAGGGGCAGGTGTTACATCTTTTGTGTGGGCATGGAGTGGTGCCATAGGTGGGGGTTGAGGAGTAGGGGGTGATGGAGGAGTGGACCAGGGTGTCCTGGAGGGAATGATCCCTACGGAATGCCGACAGTGGGGATGAAGGGAAGATGTGTTTGGTAGTGACATCATGCTGGAGTTGGTGGAAATAGCGGTGGATGATCCTTTGAATGCGAAGGCTGGTGGGGTGATAAGTGAGGACAAGGGGGACCCTACATGTTTCTGGCAGGGAGGAGAAGGCATGCGGGCGGATGCGTGGGAGATGGGCCGGACACGGTTGAGGGCCCTGTCAACAACTGTGGGTGGAAAACCTCGGTTAAGGAAGAAGGAGGACATGTCAGAGGAACTGTTTTTGAAGGTAGCATCATTGGAACCGATGCGACGGAGGCGAAGGAACTGAGAGAATGGGATGGAGTCCTTACAGGAAGCGGGGTGTGAGGAGCTGTAGTCAAGGTAGCTGTGGGAGTCGGTAGGCTTGTAATGGATATTGGTGGACAGTCTATAACCAGAGATTGAGACAGCGAGGTCAAGGAAGGGAAGGGAAGTGTCAGAGATGGACCCCGTGAAAATGATGGAGGGATGGAGATTGGAAGCAAAATTAATAAATTTTTCCAAGTCCCGACAAGAGCATGAAGCAGCACCGAAGTAATCATCGATGTACCGGAGAAAGAGTTGTGGAAGGGGGCCGGAGTAGGACTGGAACAAGGAATGTTCCACATATCCCATAAAGAGACAGGCATAACTGGGGCCCCTAACATGATAGGGTCCCCCTTGTCCTCACTTATCACCCCACCAGCCTCTGCATTCAAAGGATCATCCTCCGCCATTTCCGCCAACTCCAGCATGATGCCACTACCAAACACATCTTCCCTTCACACCCCCTGTTGGCATTCCGTAGGGATCGTTCCCTCTGGGACACCCTGGTCCACTCCTCCATCACCCCCTACTCCTCAACCCCCACCTATGGCACCACCCCATGCCCACGCAAAAGATGTAACACCTGCCTCTTCACTTCCTCTCTCCTCACCGTCCAAAGGCCCAAACACTCCTTTCAAGTGAAGCAACATTTCACTTGCATTTCCCCCAACTTAGTCTGCTGCATTCGTTGCTCCCAACGCGGTCTCCTCTACATTGGAGAGACCAAACGTAAACTGGGCTACCGCTTTGCAGAACACCTGCAGTCTGTCCGCAAGAATGACCCAAACCTCCCTGTCGCTTGCCGTTTCAACACTCCACCCTGCTCTCTTGCCCACATGTCTGTCCTTGGCTTGCTGCATTGTTCCAGTGAAGCCCAACACCAACTGGAGGAACAACACCTCATCTTCCGACTAGGCACTTTACAGCCTTCCGGACTGAATATTGAATTCAACAACTTTAGGTCCTGAACTCCCTCCTCCATCCCCACCCCCTTTCTGTTTCTTCCCCCTTCCTTTTGTTTTTTCTCCAATAAATTATATAGATTTTTCTTTTTCCCACCTATTTCCATTATTTTCAAATATTTTTAAATCTTTTATGCTCCCCCCACCCCCACTAGAGCTATACCTTCAGTGCCCTACCATCCATTCTTAAATAGCACATTCGTTTAGATATATATCACCAACTTCAACACCTATGTGTTCTTTTGTTCTGTTGTCTGTGATATCTTTTGATGATCTGCTTCTATCACTGCTTGTTTGTCCCTACAACCACATGCCCCCTCCACTTTTCTACCCCCACCCAACCCCTCCCCCACCCCCCCACACACACACACCTTAAACCAGCTTATATTTCACCCCTTTCCTATTTCTACTTAGTTCTGTCGAAGGGTCATGAGGACTCGAAACGTCAACTCTTTTCTTCTCCGCCAATGCTGCCAGACCTGCTGAGTTTTTCCAGGTAATACTGATATAAAGTTACCTGAACGTCATTATAATGGGCACTGTACTTGATATTATCAATTAGTGGAGGACACTAAATGCCCAAATACAACTGAGAAGATCTTCTAGTGCTACTTTCTTCACCAGCCAGCCAATTTGTTCCTTTTTCTGGGCATCGCTGCCCTCTAATTATAAAGTTGCTTCAGATGCACGCATTTCTGGTTCCTTGACACCTTAAATTTCCCTTCTCCTGACTTTAATCATACAACTGCAGGAGCTGTAGGAACAAAGTACCATTAAAGTTTAACTTTAATAGATCTATTTCACTGCATACAGGCATATGGAACATGGTAATATAGATGCTAGCAATCTGAAATGAAAACAGAAAATTCCGGAAATACTCAGCAGGTCAGGCAGCATTTGTGGAGAGAAACAGAGTTAATGGGTGGAATTTTCTAAGCCCACTGGCGGTGGGCGTGATAGATGGCATGTGTGGAAAATATGGCAGGACCCACTTCACGATGGTGTGAAGGCAGGTTGCGATCTTGCGCTCAGCCCGCCAACGTATCGTCCGTCCACATCAGCGGGAAAGCACGCCGATGTGTTTCACAACAGCACGCAAGCAACGTGCACTTGGTGGCCTTCACTTTGGGGGAACTGAGGTGAATGAGCAGCGGCATTCACCACAGCCTGCCTGTTGTTTACAGGCCTCAGGGGTGCTGGGAGGGTGGGGGCAGGGGAAACTGATGCCTGGCCCCACAGGTGACTGCTGAGGGGTAGGGGTTGCCCAGGGGCAAGTGCTGGCCAGCCTTGGAGGCGACTGCTGAGTAGGGGGGATGGTGAGGTCAAGTGGTGCCCTGGCGCTGCATCCAGCGTACAGATGATCAAGGTGGGGGGCCAGGGTAAGCGAGGGAAATGGCCACGCATTAGGGACACCTATATAAACTGACCATGCCTCTGCAACTAAGACAGATTCAGGCACAGCCACAGTGATATGACTAGGGTCAGGATCCTAGCCTGCCAGCCCATGCATTGCAGAGGCACCAAAGGGACACCAAACGCTCCATACCTTATGCACCACTACACCCCCCCCCACCCCACAACCTCCAGGCACAGACTTCGAGTCCGCCACCACTTTATTGGACCACAGAGCAGTTGGACTGCACATGTTGTACAATCTCCTCGTCAATGCTGGCCATGTAGCAGTCACTGCTGGAGGCGCTCACACCCCCTTGCAATCTCAGCATCCTGATTAGGATCAGCTTCTCCCATGTCACAGGTTGCCAGGGCAGCCATGCAGTGCACTCATCTCTGGCCATCCGAGGGGGTGGCCAGCACTCCCCGGGAAGTATTAAGGGGCGATCACACAGGGCCAGGAAAGATGCTAAGTACAGCCATGGTAACCACGTCTCTCTCTCCCTTGCATGCCACAGGAGGACCACATCAGGAGTATAGAGCCTGGTGACCTAGTTGCATGCCTTATGGCCTACAGAGAGCGGTGAAGACGGAGCAGAGAGCGACTGAGGCTCCTGGCCGTGCAAAGGCAGGAGCAGCAACTTCATGAAGAAGGGGCAGCAGGGGCTCTCGGATACGCTGCCCAGGAGCAACAGCGAGCTGTAGCTGGTCAGGGCCGAGCAACACCAAGCATCTATAGGCGCTGCCAGTCATTCCCGCAGATGACTGAGAACCAGTGTCACTGATGACCGCACATGTCTAGGGACCTGGTGGCTCACATCTGCCACTTGCTGCAGGAAATGGTGGCAAGGGGACATGGAGGGCATCCACTGCCAGTGGCTGTGAAAGTGACTGTGACATTCATTTTCTATGCTGGTGGCTCTTTTCACAGGTGTCCTCTGTGGGATTTTACTATTTGCCACCCGCAAGTGCATCCATGAGGTCAGGGATGCCATCTTCTCCATGGCACACAACTTTGTGCATTTCGTCTGGGACCGGGACAGCCAGGATGCAAGGGCCATTGGATTCGCCCTGATCTCAGGATACCCACAGGTGCAGGGTGCGATTGACTGCACTCATGTGGTGCTCAGGTCTCCATTACAACACTCCGTGAACTTCATCAACTGCAAGGGATTCCACTCACTGAGTGTGTAAATGGTATGCGACCACCAAAAACGCATCCTGCATGCATGTGCATGGTTTCCAGGGATTGTGCACGACACCTACATCCTGAGTCACTCGCAGATCCCTGCAACCTTCCAGGGTCCAAGAGGCTGCAGGGTTGGCTCCTTGGGGACAAGGGTTACCCTCAGAGGCCGTGACTGATGACACCCATGCGGCGGCCTCAGACTGCAGCTGAGCGACGCTATAATGAGGCTCATGTAGCAGCTCGCAACTTGGTGGAGCAGATCATCAGGATGCTGAAGATATGGTTCCGGTGCCTGGAACGGCCTGGCGGAGCTCTGCAATACTGTCGGCAGAGGGTGTCATGCATCGTGTTATCTGCTGTGCTCTTTACAACCTGGCATTGCAACGGGGTGAGGACCTGGCTGAGGAGGAGATGGAGGAGAGCACCAACAGGGATGAAGGTGAGGGTGTCCTCGGTGGTGACGATGATGGGGCTGAGGCTCTCACATGGGCTAGGTGAGGCTGGTGCACTCGGGAGTCCGTCATAGCTGCCAAATTTGTGGAGGATGATGACGACATGCAGTGAGGTGACCTCATAGGTCCTCACATTGCATCTGTGAACGTTTGACTCCAGTCTGACTTATCGTAGGGCCAATACCAACTGTGAGAATGCTCCTGTCTTGGAAATGCAGTGGAGGCTCTAATAGTCACTCGATCGCAGGAGGATGATGACAACATGCAGTGAGGACACTCCTTAGATCTTCACATAACCTCTGAAAATGTCTGACTCCTGTCTGGGCGAGGGCAGCTCGCTTGCGCTCCATAATCCGGGCCACCTCAGAGACGCAGCCATGAAACTTTAGATGCAAGCATAAAAGCAAAATTATGCAGATGCTGGAAATCTAGAACAAAATCAAAAATACCCGGAAAAACTCAGCAGGTCTGACAGCATCTGCGGAAAGGGATGCAGTTGACGTTTCGAGTCCGTATGACTCTTCATCAGAAGTTGCATCATTTAGATGCATCTGATTCTGTGTCCACTTTCAGCACCTCAGCCCTTCAAGAGCTGGTGAACAGCATCACTGGTCCCAGATGCTGGTGTGATGGGGGTCAAGCCCCACCCTAAAGGTGCTGAGAGCACACAGAGAGTATGAGGACCCTGTGGCACCTGCCCAGTACATTCAGGCAGCAATGACCAGCACCGTTGAGGTGCAGGCATCAGTAATGTTTCCAGGGGGTGTGAGGCTGGACCATCACTGTGGTCTGAAGGCCGCACAGAGCACAGAGAGGAGGCCCTGGACCGAGACACCTGCCTTTTATCTTTTGCACATAAAGGTTTCACATCTGAGTGACAAGAACACTGCTCATCAGAACAAGAAGCCATTGGCAGGGTGACATTCTTGGGCGCTTATTGACAATAGTGAACATTATAGTGATTAACACCCGTGCCCAGGCTGTGCAGCTAATTCTCCTTAACTGTCCTAACCCTGCTGCTATGCCTTGGTCTTCCACGAACTTCTACAGCAGAGGTGGAGGCAGCCTGCTTACTGTGACACCCTGCCAGTGATGACTTTGGTGGGTTTCCATAGAGGGCTGAGACTTGGAGGGCCCTGGCCTGTTTTCAGGGTCCTGCTGTGTGGCAGTGGCACCCTCCTCAGCCTATGAAGCTGGATCTGCGGAGGTCACAGGAAGAGGAGATTTGGATGGGCTGGTCACTCCCAGAGTCACCAGGGTGTATGCCCCCAGAGCAAGCACCTGCTGATCCTCCTTCCTATGGGTGCCCAAGGACCCCTGGATGACTCCGTGAGCGGAAGGCGTAGCTGAAGTGAGATCAAGTTGCCCAGCACCCCTCTCAGGTACACACTGTTGGAAGCCAACTATGATATCAGCGATGGAATTAAGCCAGACTGATGTCCTGGACCAAGGTCTCCATCCTGCCAGTGTTGACCTCAGTGCATTGCAATAGCGGCGCTATCACCTCAGCCTGAAGATGGACGGACTCCTCTATCGTGCCTTGTGAACTAAGGAGTGCAGCGGACATCCCTTCCTGTTGTTCCCCAGTTTGACTTTGCAGCTCCAGCAACTGTGACATGACCGAGTCCAGAGGCTCATCATCTGACTCTGACTCAGCAAACTTCTGGCCTCTAGCAGTCCACTGAATGCCGGAGACCTGGGAAGTCTCTGCCTCCGCCTGCTGTGGATCTGAAAGTGCGATCTGCTCACCAGATTGTGATCCCGAGGTTACTCTAAAGCTCGGTCCTACCGAGGTATGTGTCTCTGTGCTGGTGGATGGTGTGGGTGAGCGCTATGATAGGACTTCGGGGAGGGTGCCTTCAGATTCCGCTTTACAGATTTCTTCATAGTTGCTTGGAGGCTTTGGATCATGGACTCCATCGGCTGATTCCCAGATGTGCCTGCAAAAGCAAGTGGAGATAATTAGTGCATAGCAGTGGCCTGTGAAAGAGAGGACATCACTCATGGCATGGCTGTCTGATGGATGTTGCACTGCTGGATTCTCACTTGGTAGAGCAGTGCCAACCTCACCACCAGCACAGAACTGGTCCAGGTCATCACTGGATGGCTCTGTTTTCGAATTTTGTCGGAACTCTGAATTCCGGCATCCCTCCACCTGTCTGTGACCTTTCCCTCCTGTTGTGAGCCAGTTTGTCCTGCTTGGATAGAGATGGGGAGAGTGTATCAGGATGCCTGCCAGGCCAGATGATAAGTATGCCTGGCCTGTGAGTGGTGAGCGGTCCCACGGACGGGATGAGGACAATGGCAGTGTGTGTGTGAAAGAGTGAATGATTATGTCCCTTGCACTGGCAGCAAGTGAGGATCCTGTGGATGTGTGATGGGTTTGTGTATGTGTGAGTTGGGAGTGATGAAAAGGGTGACTTACCCTGGTGGAATGGAGGAGATCATTCATCCTTTTGCGGCACTGGGTGGCTGTCCTCCTCTGCAGGGGTGTTCATGCTGACACCGCTGCTACCGCATCCCAAGCTGGGTTGGTGACATTGCAAATGAAAGCCCGCCCAACACGGAAATTGTGTGTTTCGCAGGAGTGAATATATAATGAGGTGGGCTCGGGAAGATGCATCATGAAAACCCACCATTTATGGCGACGGGTAGGGCTCCATTTTACCCGCCCAATACCCCGTTACTTAGTGCAATTCTGGGAAAATTCCGCCCAATGTTTCAAATTGAAGATCTGCTGAGAATTTCTAGCATGTCCTGTTTTTATTTTGGCAAACATGGCCACTGCTTGAGAGGTATTTAAATATCACTGTTTCAGATGTGTCGAGATTGACTGATGTTTGAGTGTTACCTTTAACAAAATTATATATTCTTATGGCTTCATTAGTTTTTTGTTCATATCACCTCAAATACAAGTTTCTCTTAAATGCATTGGGAAAGAAGAATTATGCCCCGCTATAGCTTCTTTCAGAAGTCATTTGTAAAATGGCTTAGCTTCACAAATACTCAGTTCTTGATAAAATGCAGCACTCAACAGCATCTTTGCTGGTTAGACTTGCCTTCACTATTTAAATTGTTAAATATTTAGCATGGCAAGTTGCTGAAAGTGCAAGCTGATGACTTCGCAAGGAGGAGTACCTTGGCATCTGGGACGTGAGTGAACTTGGCAAATAAATGTGTATCTCCTTAAACAACCAGACTGACAATTGTGAAAAAAGATTGAGAAAAAAGATTGTGCAAAAGATTGAGAAGGTGGATGAACTAAAGTGGCTGAATTCAATGTCAAATCAGGTACAGAAAGAAAAATAAAGAGAAGGAAAATCAGATGAAGAGAGATAGAGAGACTGAGTGAATCACCAACAAATATTAAAACCTAAAGGAATGCAATTTCAGACTTTTAGTAGTTAATTTTCAGTGCCAGAGTGGTTAACTGGCAATTAATGAGCATTTACCATGTCATTAAAAATATTCTTAGGGTGGAATTTTCCCTGAAGTGCACTAAATGCAGTGACAGGCATGAAAAAAGATGTTTTTCCTGCCAGTCTCAAAGGCCGGTTTTTGTGCCATATCGTCCACTTCCTGCCTTATTAATTATGCGGTCACAGGAAATATGCTGTCTTGCTGGTGGGCGGCCTTTGAATTACCCGCCATGCCATTACCTCAGTTTCTTCACTCCGGGTGCCATATCCAAACACGGTTCTCAATACTTGCAGCCTAGGACTGCTACAGTGAAAACATGGCCCCAAAAGCCAAGAAGAGTTCAGTAACCACCACCCACCACCCCCCTCCCCACCCCCCAACCCCAGAATGCCTTTTGGAGGCCCGCTATGATGTCCTCTACCCTTGTTCTGGCTGCAGGAGTTCCAGCAATCTACCTCTCTGGCTTGAGAGGTGGTGGCAGTGGTGGTCAGTGCCAACATTGCACAGAAGAGGTTGGCTATCCAGTTCAGAGTGAAGGTAAATGATCTCATCCATGCCACCTTGGTAAGACAACCACCTCATCACTCTAAACGCACACACTCAGTAAAGTGACGGAAGTGGTCATCAACAGTGCTAAGCAAGTGGCACTTGCTTAACAATAACCTGCTCACTGATGCTCAGTCTGGGTTCTTACAGGGCCACTCAGCTCCTGGCCTTGGTTCAAACTTGTACAAAAGGGATGAACTCCAAAGGTGAGGTGAGAGTGACTGGCCTTGACATCAAGGCAGCTTTTCACCATTTGTGGCATCAAGAAGCCGAAGTAAAACTGGGGTCAATGTGAATCGGGGGAAATCTCTCCGCTGGTTGGAGTCATACTGGCACAAAGGAAGATGGTTGTGTTGGTTGGGGGTCAATCATCTGGTTGGGGGTCAATCATCTCAGTCTCATGTCATCACTGCAGGGGTTCTTCAGGGTAGTGTCCTAGGCCTAGCCATCTTCAGCTGCTTCAATAATGACCTCCCTTCTATCATACGGTCAGAAGTGGGGATGTTCGCTGACGGTTGCACAATGTTCAGCACCATTTGCAGCTCCCCAGATACTGGAGCAATCCTTCTCCAAATGCAGCAAGATCTGGACAATATCCACCACCTTCTCAAGGACACTTAGGGACGGGCAATAAATGTTAGCCTAGTCAGCGACGCCCACATCCCCATAAATAATTTTAAAACTCACAAGGCCATCACATGTTCACTGGCATCTCACTCACTATTAGCTCAAGAGACATCACCACCCACTCTCTCACACACAGTGTCACATCTCCATCTGGCCTCATCTCCTCTGGAGACTGCCTCCTCATCCCTCACCATCTTGAGGCCACTTGCACAGATCAACATGTGCCCCCACACACGCCCTGGAATACTTCTCTTCCCCAAGCAAGCCCTAGCTGTTGAAAAGCCAACCCCGCCTTATCACTGGTCTGGTAGGTAGACACTTGCTCGTGAGCCCTCCTAAAAGCAATGTGGTGCTGCCTGTGAAGCTTGGCACTGATGACTGTGAGTGCTGCCCGCAGCAAGGTAGGCAAACAAACCTCGAAGTCCCGAGAGAGGTGCAGGTCGCCAGGTGCATGCTATTTATGTGCAGTTGTGAAACATGTCGGTGTGGTGAGCTCATGATTCTGTTTGGGGATATGATTTCAGCGGGCAGGGCTTATAATGAGATGCTACTGTTTTGAAATTAGCTTCCCGATGTGTGGCAGCGGGAAACATGGCCCGCCATTGACTGGTGGAGCGGACGATTGCAAACTGGTTTCATGATGGCGTGAAACCGATTTTTACAATCTCCCAATATTTTCTGCTCCTGCCCGCTATGACGCCCGCCACAAACGAGAGTGGAAAATCCCGACCTTAGAGTGGAATAATGAAAGCTTTACTTTGGGTGAAGGGTTTTGATTGTATCTCCTGCACAAATATAGCAACTTCATGACAATCAACACATTTCAATGGTGAGCCAGAGAGCGAGATGCTGTTTTCAGAGCTAATGATGGAGATGCACAATGCAGACAGCAGCTTTTGAACATTTAACTTAACCATCCATCTGCCCTATTCCTGAAGTTGCTGTGCCATTTGCAAGTAAATAATGGCGAGTGTGATTAACCTCAACATTATTTTGATAGCAAACTATGGCCCAATGCAATTTAATGTAAGCAAAGGATGTTTAATTATAAATGAATTTAATTATCATAATAACCCTGTTAATACTCTCTTCTCATGTTATTCTACACTATTCAGTATTGTGATTTCAAGTGACCTTTTCATTTCGTAGGCAGTGGGCTGGAATATGATAGTAATTAACTTTTTTAAAATTTAAAGTAACCCTTTTCAGGAAGTTAAAAGTATACGACTTTCTCATATTTTTAACCGTCGTGTTTAAAGGCTTTTGTATTCTTTTGCTCTGATAAATGGCTATTTTGAGCCAACATAGGATTGACAAAAGGTGCAGCAGGTCTTTTGAAGGATAAAATATCATTTGATTTGGGATGACTGCCAAGAAGATAATTAAATATCTGATACAGTTTAATTTTTTTTAACATGATAAGAACCCAATAAGCTGAAAAGTATTTTCTAGACCATTACACCCAGTGAGTTTTGTGTTTACACTGCACAATCCATTCTTTGAACTCATCAGAGACACAGAAACTAAATCTTGACTTGGTCAGCACTATAATTGTAAAATAAATTGCATGCGTCAAATTTCTCCTCTAAGCATGAATTCATCATGCCCCCATCTCAGCATATGCTAAATGAATGTAGTGTAAAGCTGTCATGTTATCCATTTCCATGCGGTGAAGACAATTAAATCCATTTACCTGCAGTTATCCAAAGAGTTGTTAAGGGTTTAAGACTTCTTTTTCAGGCTGGTAGTTGAATGAAATCTTCAAAGTTCAGGATCCTCTTTTCATAGCTTATGCGATTATTTTTAATCACACTTTTTTTTGAAATGATAAAGCTTCATTCCTTTACAGTCATACTCCGATTAGAATTATTTTTGTTCTGTTAATATATGTGGAGTAATTTCCTCACAGTGACTTGACACATTCAGCAAGTAAATCATAGCATTTGAAGCCCATGTCATAAAACTTCATTCCAGCACATTATCAAAGCACCATTAATAGACAAGAAACTGTTTATGCAGCATAATTCTGAATTTGAAAGCAAAGCGCTGCAGGCCTGTCATCTACTTTTCAATTTCCTGGAGTACTTTTTCTTGTTATTCTATCAATAATTTGGAATCCATCTATCTGAAATACAGATTTGTTTACAGTCAGGCGATAATGAGTTTTAAAGATGTGGCTGTGACTAGAGTCATTACACTGGGTGTCCGCAATGAAACTATTGTAATCCATAGCCACTGAGAAGAACACTTTGATCAGCACAAGCATGGGAAAAAAGAAAACAAAAATAATATTAACCATCAGAATTTTCAGAGCTGTTCTCCTATACGTATGTAGCGCGTTACAGTTATGGTCACTGAGTCAAATCTGGTGAGATGAAATCATGGTCAAGGTGAACTTTTACTCAATGTACAGAAAAGCAAAATTATTCACCTCTGTTCTGAGTTAAATCAACAGCATTAAAACTTATGAGAGTGTTATGTAGCCATGGTAAAATGAAAATAATGCTGAGTTTGAGTGGTATTGCAATAAAAATTGTAATGCAATGGTTTTATCTCAAACAAATTTGTCAAGTGAATAAACTAAGAGTGGCCTGATGCATTTAAGTGAAGAATGTGTTGCTAAGGCGGTGCACAGCATGGTGTATTGAACAGTCAGTAACCATGCACGTGACCTAAGCTAAACGGCTACACCAGCCGTTTCCTTGCAGATTCTCGCAACTGGCCAGTATTACCTCAGTGGACAATGAGCAGAAACACAAATACATGTTTACAAGTGATGTTTGTCAACCTTTTGGCAAAGTTGTGGTGGTAGATTGTGGCAGAAAAACAACTGTTCTAAGTCATTTACGCATTTCTCTGAATGTTCTATCAAACTCCCCCTGGAGAGCACTCTTGAAAATTCTGAATGATATGGATCTGATCTTCTGAGGAGCAGCAATCATTGCCAGATTGTCACTTGGCTTGAAAATTCCCCCTGACTTGACTCCATATTTCTTCCAAAACTTTCCAATCCTGGCTTTTCCAGAGTTGCAGAGTGCAGCATAGCTTTGTTGAAGTGGACTAGAGTTGGGGGGGATGGGAGGGGTGGTTGGCAGGGGGTGGTGGGGGGGTGTGGCTATTTTGTAGCACAAGCTGGCGTATGCTAGGTTTAAATGTCAATGTATGGATGAACCAATGTATGAGTGAATAGGCAGGTTGGGTAGGTGGGTGAATTATGCTAATAAGTGGGTAGGGTGAGTGAAGTAAGTGGGACAGTGGGTAGGGTTTGAATTGCATATTGTGGGTAAGGTGGCAGGTGGGTCAGGTGGTAGTCAGTTCAGGGAAGGTAGTTAGATTGTAGGGGGTAGTTGGGATGCGTCAGGAGGGTAGCTGGGTTAGGTTGGTAGGGTAGTCAGGTGGACGGAGGTCGTCAGGTTGTCGAGGGGATGGTGAGGGGGTAGTCAGGTAGTCGGAGGGTAGTCAGGTAGTTCGGGGGAAGTTGGGCGTGGTTAGTCAGGTGTTCGGTGGGGCAGTCGGTTGAGGAGTAGTCAAGTAGTCAGGTTGGGCTGTAGTGGGGTGGTCGGGGGTAGTTGGTCCTGGTCAGGGGGTGGTTGGGGGTTAGTTGGATGGTTGATAATGTGCTGGAATGAAGTTTTATGACATGGGCTTCAAATGCTATGATTTACTTGCTGAATGTGTCGGGGGTGGGTAGTCATGTGGTTGTGGGTGTGTTCGGGGGATTGTCAGATCGGGTCAAGGTATAGTTGGGGGGTCAGTGTGAGTGACTTGGGACGGGATGCGGTCAGTGGTGTGATTATCCAGACGTTAGACTAGGGCCTGAATTTTACCTTTGGCAGGCACGCCCAATCGGCAGACCCGGGTGCAGTCGGGAAATGGGTCCCCGACCACGATTTCACGCTGGCTGGCCAATTAACGGGCCAGCCAATGTGAAACCCACGCTGAAAAGCTCAGCGCTGCTAGGGTGGGCGGGGGGGGGGTGCACGGCGGGAAGAGGGCGGGTGATGACAGTTCCGTGGGCATGGGTGAGCGCTGTGAGACAGCTCCCTGGAGGCAGACAGCTGCCTCAGGGAGCAGGAGACCTGAAAAAGCTAAAATAAAGGTTTTAAAAGCTGAAAAAAGTGTCCGTGCATCATAATCAATCAGCTGAATATATGACAGATAAAATTGCTGTCCACAGATATTTATTTGTATTTTATTTCATTACCGGAATTTCATCCTGCCCTTGGCTGAGGCTTGGTGGAAAATGCAAAGGCTGCCTGGCCGATTCGTCCGCCTGCCAACTGTAAAGTTGGGCGGGCAACAAAAAATTGGAGTCAATTATGCTGTTAATGGGCTCAATTGCCCTCTTAATTGACAACGGGCATGCTTCTGACTTTTGTGCGTGCCCGCCGAACGAAATATTGAGCAAAGGACGCTCGCCCGACATCTTCTCACACAATTTTACTCCTGATCGGGTCAGTCGCATGCCCGCCCACGGGATGTAAAATTCAGCCCTTGGGATTTAAACTGTTTAACATTTCCTAGGAAACTGTCCAGGTAAGTAAGTCGGAACTGCCTTAAGTCCCCATCTCCACCTCAGCGTCAGAGACATTCGTGGAGACTCCCAGGGAGCAGGGAGGTTGCCCATCGGAAGTGTAAACTTCCCGACACTTCCACATGGAGCAGAATGACAGAACTTCCACAGGGTCCTGTCACATATCTCAATCATATTTCCGGTTTCTGATGACCCAAGCCTACATCTTTTAGAGCTAAATACAATGCTCGACAGATGGACAGCCAAAATTGTCCCTCAATGAAGACTTTCCTCCTGTGAAGTCAGTCGTAAAGCCTTCAGGCCCCTTATTTATGTTCAGCCAAGAATTGTTTAAGTTAAGCAGTTTCAGTTTACTATGGAAATGCTACATTTTTTTCAACCTGTTTTATAATGACACCGCAAAAAAAATCATAAAATGGCAGTGTTTGTCATATTATTATAATTATATAATACCTTGGGCTTATTTACTGTACACAGCACAAGGCGCCAATCGGTCATAAGGAATTGGGTAAACACGTTGTGGGTTAATTTATTAAGACTAGGCACATGAGAACATTTATACATAGTTATACAGCTTGAGGGCATCAGAACTGTGTGTGTGCTCTGCTCAAAGCAAAATGAAACTAAGATTGGAACACAAGACACATTTCCCTTTTAGTGATGTCATGCTGCAATGCCTTAAAGGCATGTTACAACATCCCCATTTCTTTTCAAAGCTACGTTCCCTTCTTCCAAAGAAGTATAGCTATTCATAATACATATTCATGTTTAGTTACCGTGACCCAAACGCATAGGACTAATGTATCTATAAGTGTCTAAGGCATAAAGGTAATCTGCTGGTACACCCAGATCTTGTGATGTTGACCTTGTCTGGAAGTTTCTTTAATTGATCGCAGTGATTTGTGGGATTGTCATTCTTGGATGGTATTCCTGGTTGCATTTGGGATCTTGTCCTAGACACAATGGGACTGTACTGTGGTGGAGGAGTTGGATACATCTGATTTGTTCTCAGTTACACCTCACCATTGTGCCTTGATGTGTAATGATTTCATAGGGCCTTGGTTCTGAACAAATCCTTGTCACCTCAGCTGGTTATCAGATACATTATGTTGGATCCTGAATGTGAACATATTGTCCCAACTGTAAACTTGGCAATAATTTCCCTGCATTTTTATCAAGCACATTTGCCACTTTCTCTTGTAGTTTTAAAAGCTGCTCTCTAGTTTCTGAGGTGGTAGAATGGGTAAAAGTATGTAAATTTGTATGCACTGGCCCGCCTAACATGAGCTCTGCCAGTGATGGAATAGCTGTACTGAAATGTGTCGTTCTCAGATGTTATGTAGACCTTACTTGGTCACTCTACATTTGAGAATTAGAGATTTCACCATCCAAATCATTCATTCAGCTAAGCCATTAGATCCAGAGTAATGAGGAGAAGAAATAGTATGATCGATATTTCACTTCTCACACATTTCCAAAAATGGCTCAACAATAACTTGCAGACTGTTATCCAGAATGATCTCCCTAAGGCACACCAAATAAACTAAAAATAGCACTAAGAGTGTTCGCGACAGTTGTGCTTGACATATTGTTGGAATTATCGAATAATGGGGTATTTAGTGAAGTAGTCGGTGATGAAGATGAAGTCAGTGCTATGTACATGGAATTTTGGACCAAGGATAGGTAGGAACTTCATGTAGAATCAATGGTGATCTGTGCTGACTTGGCATATGCTCTTGATATGCCTCACACTTCTTGACGACGACTTCAATGTCATTGTTCATATTCAGCCAATAGACTGTCTCTCTTGTGAGCCTTCTCGTCTGATCTATTTTCATGTGTGAGTGATGAAGTTGTTGAAGAATATCAGGCCACAAAGATTCCAGTATGATGATCTGCCTGGCTTTAAAAATGACTCCCCGGAGATGCCTAACTTGTCCCTGAAAGGCCAAAATGGTCTCACGAGTTTGTGGACATGCTGAGATGAACCTTGCCATCCTGTGATGATGGTGTTCCACAGTTGCACTAGTGTAGAACCTTTTATCATTTCTTCTTGTAGCTGCTGGTATTTGTATTGCGCAAAATGTACCAGGTCAATTTGGGGAACATCTTCAAGTTCAATGTCAATGAGGCCAACTTGTGGATCTAAGGATATATCTTCTGTTTTTGTTTGGTTAGGCAATCTGCTAAGTGTATGCGATGTGACCATCAAGTTACCTGGCTAGTACCGAATCTCACAGTCATAACCTTGAATCTTTATCAAGAGACCTTGCCACCCTGGCAGTGCACTGATCAATGGCTTTCGGCAAATCATCTCCAGCGGCTTGTGTTCGGTCTCTACCACAAATCTTTTGCCAAATAGATAGGTATGGAAACACATTCCAAAAACTAAAGCTAATATTTCCCGTTCATTGTTGGAGTAGTTGGACTGCATTATGGTCAGAGATTTTGAAGCAAACGCAATTGCTTTGCCTTTTTGCAGTATGCGTGCTCCCAGACCTTTCTGTAAAGAACTATCTCCAGGGTAGTTGTCCCTGTAGGATCAAAAAAATTGCAATGTCTTTGTTTCTAATAATGACTATTTCAATGCTCCAAAGGTGTATTGGTGATCTTTATGCCACAGGAAAGGCACATCCTTTCTCAACAATTTTCTTAGTGATGAGGATTTTTGAGAAAAATTGGGAATGTATAGAAACGAGGAATTTTGAGGCCAAAACATCTTCAAAGATGGTCCTTGATAATCAAAACCTCCTTTGGCCCACTTTTAATTATGTTTTTTTTTCTTTTTTTAAACTCTTCTTTGCTCGCTATCAATCCGCACGAGACTCTGGTCACTCACCTTTCTCGACTGAGCTAATACGGTGCTGCTCCTCTGGAAGCCTGGCAGTTCCATGGGCAGGATTTTCCCCCTGTCGGGGGGGAAGTTGATGGGCAGGCACGTGCGGGCGCACTTCCGATCGGCACCCCCAATCAGAGGCGCGGTCCCATTTCACATGGGTAGGCCAATTAAGGCCCACCTAGCATGACATCCGCAGGGAAGTGCTGTGCACTTCCTGTGCGGGCGGGGGGAATGCCTAAAATCGAGAGTGCGCTCTTTTGCGCATGTGCACGAAAGAGCGCACTCATCTCCCTGAGACTAGGTACAGCCTCAGGGAGATCGCCTCTACGTTTAAAAATATTAAAAATTGAAAATAAAGCTCCCTTACATGTCTCTTCATGGGATATGTTCATAATTTCAAAAAAAACTTTGTTAAAATTTTTAAAACCCTACATGAAACCTCATCTCGCCCGTGGATGAGGCTTCATGGTTTTTTTATTTGCTGCTGGGGCTCCTGGCCTGTCCGCCAACCTTAAGGCTGGACGGGCAGGTCTACTAATTATTTTAATTGATCTCAATGGGCCATTGACAGATCGGCCGGCATGCAGCTGAGTTTGCTGCGTCCCCGCCTTCCTGAAAATTTAAATGGGGCACAGTGACATCGGGAGTTCCGCCCGATCTCACCGTGCGTCATTTTACACGTCAGCAAGCGGCCCCGCCCCCGCTCACCATCTCGTAAAATTCTGCCCCATGAGTGGGACAGTGCAATGTGCTGCAATCTCACCTTGAGGGATTGGTCTGCTTACCAGCTCTTTACTTGAGCACTAGCTCGGCACTGTGTGTCCAAAACTCTCCTTCGCTGCCTCCATGCTGCCCTTTCAACACTCTCCAGTGCTACAACTTTATTGCAGTCCAACCAAAATGTCAAGGGTCTTTTCATGACATGTAGTACAATCTAAAGCTGTTCACCATGTCATTCATACCTGTACTTAATCTTGCTGCAACCTGTCTGACCACCGCTGGTCACCAGGTTAATGTTATTATAATGATATAATATCTTGAGCTTATTTACTGTACAAGACACAGGGCACCAATCACTCATTAGGGATTGGGTAAACATGTTGTGAGTTCATTTATTAAGACCAGGCACATGAGAACAGCTATATGTAAGTATAAAGCTTGAAGGTAGCAGAGATGTATATCTCAAGGCAAAAGCGAACCTAAGGCTGTATTACATGTCACATTTCCCTCCTAGTGATGTCATGCTGACATCCCTTAAAAGTATATTACAACAGTGTCTTAATAAAACACTGAATTAGGTTGGATTATTGTTGTGATAATAGCAAAAAATTGATGTGAACCTTACAAAATGGGGAGCGGCAAATGACTGGGCTTAAGACACTAGTGTTCCCCGGGACCCTGAGGAGGTCCTACCAGCGCACATGCACGGCAAATTTAAACTTCCATTTGCCGGTCCATCCTGCTCGGATTTTTGTATGCTTCCCTACAACAGCAATGCTCACCCCCAGCAATGCTCACTGCCCTCCCCCCAACACAACAATAAGCATCCCCTTCCTTGGAAATGTTCACTCTGCTACCCCCCTCTACCCTTCTGACTCAGATTCTTGAATCCTTTACGCCTGTCCAGCTGATATTGGAAGAGTCATTTTCAGTGGTGTGGGGGAGGGGGTTGTGAATGACCGTTGTTCAGGGTGGAGGGAGGGGAGAGGCTGAGTTAGGAAGGGTTTGAATCAATGTTGGGGGGTGAAGGGAGGAAGCGAACAATGTTGGGGATGTGAGGGGGCAATTATTGTTGGGGAGATAAGACAAGGGAGGGGTAAGGACTGTGTGGGAGATGAGGGAGGGGATTGAGCATTGCCGGGGATGGGAGATGAACATTGTTGGGGTTAGGGGTTGAACATTACTGTTGGGTGGGAGGGGGGTGAAGCTGTGCAGTGTCAGAGGATGACAGGTCCGTTTGAAAACAGTACAAGTTAATGAACTGAAGACAGACCATAAGGGACAGATTTTCAGTTCTTGATGAAAAATGGGGCGTAGTTTCACTGGATGCTTAGCCTCCCAAATCTGTTGGTCACATATTCAAAGCAGAGCTGGGACCGGAAAGTGCAAAGTCTCCAGTGTAAAATGGTACGTGAGCAGTTTAAATCATAATCATCCCTGTCCCTTATGGTCTGTCTTCAGTTCATCAACTTGTACTGTTTTCAAATGGACCTGTCATCCTCTGACACTGCACAGCTTCGCACCCCCACCCCCCACCAAACAACCTCCCCCTCCCCGCCCAATAACAATGTTTGACCCCTCACCCAACAATGTTCATCTCCCATCCCCGGCAACCTGCTCCATCACTGACAGAAAGATTTAGCCCGTATATATGAGTTGCCATCTTCAGATTCTCTTGGCAGTTTAAAAATTAATATCATGTTACGGTATGGACAACTTAAATTCCAACAAGAAAAGTATTCTTCATATCATTAATATTAATTTTAGCTGACAACCATTGTCTTATTTTTTCTAATTAACTATACCCCTCTTTTGAATCACCGCAAGCAAAATTCCCCAGTAATAGGTGTTGTATTTATTTTTTATTTTTTGATGCTTCTTTTCAAAGAGGGTCATATGCTTTCTGTCAACTTAACCTGCCAATTTACAAGAAAGGAACTCCTGACAACTTATGAAGTTAAAAATTATTGACAAGTGGGTATTGTCCCCCCAAGGAGATCCAAAGAGCTTGAGTGGTTTTGTCTGCTTAATGATATTATTGCTTAAGGCAGCAGCTCAGTGGATTGTAGGAATCAGTGAAAGCGAAATATTGCAGATGCTGGAAATCTGAAATAAAAACAGAAAGTGCCAGGAATAATCAGCAGGTCAGACAGCATCTGTGGGGAGTGAAACAGAGTTAACGCTTCGAGTGGAATGTGACTCTTCTTTAGAGCCAATTTTTTTTATTCAACTCGAAAAGTTAACTGTTTTTCTCTCTACAGATGCTGCCAGACTTGCTGAATATTTCCAGTGCTTTCTGTTTTATTACAGTAGGAATCAGTGCCCTGGCTTCCGTTATTTTCCAAGAAGTAACTATCAGCAAGCTGCAACTGGGCGTCAACAAACAATGAAGTGTATCAAGTGTGATCTTAAACTGGAAAATGACATAATGTATGAAATTGCATGGTATATTGTATAGTTCCAAATATGATCCTTTGTTGTTGCAACTTGAGCATCATAAATACTGCTATGATTTTAATTTGGAAATGGATGGATCATTGTAATTGAAATTTGGTGGGTCGTCTGTAACAAGCACAGCAGAAGTGTCAACGCTAATCAGGTCCTTGCCTTGTTTTAGTAATCATGAAAAACATGGCCTACGTTCTTCACCTGAGAATAATTAGATTATTGACTGTCGATCCTGGCAATTTCTATCATCCTCTTTTTCGATAAAGACAAACCTTTCCTTACCTCTTTGTTTAGGCCAGTTGACACAAGTTAGATACATTTTTGAGCATCCTAAAGACTTCAGGATATATGTCTAGGGATTTTAATTTTTTATGTGTGCTATGTTTAGTGCACAGATTAATATGTGCAAGTCACATTCTTGTAATGCTGTTTTACTGAAGTTGTCAAATGGTGCTGACAGGAATTGGATATGTAAGTATTAACCGGACTGTTTAAAATAGTGCACAGAGGAATATTAACCTGCAACTGCTTGACCTGCAGAATGTGAATACTCAATTGCACAGGTTCAATAAAACCATTTAAAAAAAAAAATGATGAACATTCAAAAGATATCTGCAAGCTCTGTGAGAGAATGAGGAGTGAGCTGAGGGTGTACTGACCTTTTCTTTGCTCTTGACTTTTCTTATGCTCTTATGTTTTGGATCTCCGGTTATTAATCTAGAAAAGAAAAATCAACTTTAGCACATCTACCATAAAAAAAAACCTGATGTCACTGTTGGAGATGCTTTATTCATTTGTCATTTTGTGTCATTGTCATATTCTCAGGATCCCAGAGCCAACTCCATTCCTCTATGGAATCAAATGATTTATATTGTTTATTTTCAGCTCATCAACACTTTATTTTGTAGCTTTCGCACATAAATTTCATGCCAAATTGCAGATCTGATAAGAGACAGACCAAGGGATAAAAATATAAGCATGTACAAATGTAGATTGAGTCATATATGAATTAACACAAAAAAAACTTTAAAATATGTTATAAATTCAACCCATGGCATGAATAATACAATTCATTATACCTTCTGTTACTGCAAGAACCAATTTTGAGGTAATTAATATTCAAACAAAGTTCTTTAAAATAAAGTGAAAACAAATTAAAATGTGTTTTTTTTCTTCCTGCCATTTGAAGCTAATTGTCAGAGATCTTCACTCTTCAATAAAATCTTGGCATGGTACTTCAGCTTTTGCACCACGATTCATTACATCTCATTTTGGTTGAACTGGAAAATCTTTTGTGACACCTTACGTCACATCAACAATTTCCAGCTCCCTGGCCCCAACCACCTCCTCTTCACCATGGACGTCCAATCCCTCTACACCTCCATCCCCCACCGGGATGGTCTGAAGAATCTCAGCTTCTCCCTCGAACAGAGGCCCGAACAATCCCCATCCACCACTACTCGCCTCCATCTGGCTGAACTTGTTCTCACACTGAACAATTTCTCCTTTAACTCCTCTCACTTCCTCCAAATAAAAGGTGTGGCTATGGGTACCCGTATGGGCCCCAGCTATGCCTGTCTCTTTATGGGGTATGTGGAACATTCCTTGTTCCAGTCCTACTCTGGCCCCCTCCCACAACTCTTTCTCCAGTACATCGATGATTACTTTGGTGCTGATTCATGCTCTCGTCGGGACCTGGAAAAGTTTATTAATTTTGCTTCGAATCTCCACCCCTCCATCATTTTCACATGGTCCATCTTTGACACTTCCCTTCCCTTCCTTGACCTCTCTGTCTCAATTTCTGGTGACAGACTGTCCACCAACATCCATTACAAGCCTACCGACTCCCACAGTTACCTCGACTACAGCTCCTCACACCCCGCTTCCTGTAAGGACTCCATCCCATTCTCTCAGTTCCTTCGCCTCCATCGCATCTGCTCTGATGATGCTACCTTCAGAAACAGTTCCTCTGACAGGTCCTCTTTCTTCCTTAACCAAGGTTTTCCACCCACGATAGTTGACAGGGCCCTCAACCGTGTCCGGCCCATCTCCTGCACATCTGCCCTCACGCCTTCTCTCCCCTCCCAGAAACATGATAGGGTCCCCCTTGTCCTCACTTATCACCCCAACAGCCTCCGCATTCAAAGGATCATCTTCCACCATTTCCGCCAACTCCAGCATGATGCCACCACCAAACACATCTTCCCTTCACCTCCCCAACACCCCCCACCACCATCCCCCCCACTATCGGCATTCCGTAGGGATCGTTCCCTCCGTGACACCCTGGTCCACTCCTCCATCACCCTCTACTTCTCAACACCCACCTATGGCACCTCCCCATGCAAACGCAAAATATGCAACACCTGCCCCTTCACTTCCTCTCTCCTCACCGTCCAAGGGCCCAAACACACCTTTCAAGTGAAGCAGCATTTCACTTGCATTTCCCCCAACTTAGTCTACTGCATTCGTTGCTCCCAATGCGGTTTCCTCTACATTGGAGAGATCAAACGCAGATTGAGTGACCACTTTGCAGAACACCTTCGGTCTGTCTGGAAGCATTACCCAGACCTCCCTGTCGCTTGCCATTTTAACACTCCACCCTGCTCTCTTGCCTACATGTCTGTCCTTGGCTTGCTGCATTGTTCCAGTGGAGCTCAACGCAAACTGGAGGAACAGCACCTCATCTTCTGACTAGGCAATTTACAGCCTGCCAGGCTGAATATTGAGTTCAACAACTTTAGATTTTGAACTTCCTCCTCCATCCCCACCCCTTTTCCGTTTCTTCCCCCTCCCTTTTGTTTTTTCCAATAATTTTTTTAGATTTTTCTTTTCCCACCTATTTCCATTATTTTTAAATGTATTCCACCCATCGCTTATTTCACCCCACCCCCACTAGAGCTTCCTTGCTTCTCCTGCTCTCCACTCTTAATTAGCACATTCTTTTAGATAATATCACCACCTTCAACACATCTTTGATCTTTTATCTGTGACATCTTTTGGTTATCTCCTCCTATCACTGCTTGCTTGTCCCAACAACACCCACCCCCCCCCACCCCCCACCTTCTCCCCACCCCCCACACCCCCACCTTAAACCAGCTTATATTTCACCCCTTTCCTATTTCTACTAAGTTCTGTTGAAGGGTCATGAGGACTCGAAACATCAACTTGCTCTTCTCCGCCAATGCTGCCAGACCTGCTGAGTTTTTCCAGGTATTTCTGTTTTTGTTTTGGAAAATCTTTTTCCCTGGAGAAAGCTCTGGTTAGGTCTCCAGCTTAATATTTCAGGTGATCTGTAGTGTTTTCCTTTTGCTCTGTGCATTTATTTAAAAATCACAGAAGAAAATATAAGGTATGGGAAGTTTGCATGACAGTAATACAGATATGCTTGAACAGCTCAGGTTCTCCCTTAATAAATATACAGGGACTGCTTTGATGTGGTTGCGAAGACATCAATTCCTGCTGAATACCACAGGTACAACAACCATTACTGAGAGTTAGGAAAACTCATTTGCCACGCTAGCATGAATTCCCAGCATCCTGTGAAAGGAATAACTATGTTCAGAAAAAATTGCAAGTGCTGCATAATACAAGTTAGAATTCATATTGAACATTACTGGCTTGTGCCATACGATTGTTACCCTAATTTTTTTCTTTCCCATCCTCCTTACCCCCACCCCCAATTGTTGCAAGCCAGGAAATAGGAGAGAAGAATGTTGATGGCTAGGGGATTATGCACCCTTCTACTTCAGGAATCCTTGCTTGCCGCTCGGTTTTCATTCGTCCCCTCCTTTGCACTCAGCAGCTCAGAAACAATTGCTTGGTGGGGGCGTGGGGGGGAAATGTGGATAGCATCGTTGAGAAATTATGTGGTGTGACACCGAGTACAAGGAAACTAGAAGATGTAGCTGTGGAAATGAAACTTGATACACCTCAGTGGTTGCTTAAGTGATGTCAGCTTCTGGCTACAGAATATGCAGCCAATTGATCTTAGGTGTCCTGCTACGAGAAAATAGATGCTGCCTGAAGATCAAATACATATGGATGTTCTGAGCAGTCCCTCGCAAAATGTATGCCAGATGACTGGGCTGGAAATATAGGAACACAGGAACATGAGTACTCTATCTGCATAATTTCCCTTGTTCCATGAGCGGTCCAGGTAAATCAGTCAATTCAATGTAGAGGCACTGGATGGAGGCTTAGATGAGTTGAAGTATGGTTTGGAGTTGTTTATGTCAATCAACTGTAAATTATGCAGGACAGCACTCTGGAGTGACTAGAGGGTACTCAGTTTGCAATCTCTCAGGGATTTAAGGATCTTTCTATTTCCACATTATCAGTTCCCCCACTGATCGTAGCTAAGCTTATCCTGATCCCAATACCAGTGCAATAGCTGTTGCATTTGCTGTTGAAGCTGCTTTCTGTCACGGCTGAGAGAAACAGTCCATCGACTCAGCACAGAAGTTGTCAACTTTGCAGGAACAGGCTGACTGACATGGTAGCAAACAAAAAGCCAAGTTTGCTTTTTGGGTGATTGACCATTTAAAATGTTAGCAAGGAAGCCTCTGTGATTTTTATGTACCAGAGTCAGTTAAATTGTTTGGACAAACCACAGGGCACCAAGACAGATGACCCAATAAAGCTCAGTGGTTGAGGCCTTGAGGTTGGGCCACATCAGGCTCCAGCAAGGTAAGTTGTAGAGGTGGTGGCAGGGTTGCAGCCAGGCAGAGGTGCAGGGTAGGTGCATATCTGCAGCCCATGTTATTTTTGTCAGCCCACAGAAGCATACAAACATATGAATATGGAGCAGGAGTAGGCCACTCGGCTCCTTAAGACATTCAATAAGCTCAGGTTGATCTGATTGTAACCTCTGACCTACCCCCAATAACCTTTCACCCTCTTGTTAAACCATGCTTGTAAATGCTTCCACTGCCATTTGAAGAAGAGAGTTCCAAAGACTCATGACCCTCTCAGAGAAAAAATTCTCCTCATCTCAGACTTAAATAAGCGACCCCTTATTTTTAAACAGTGACCCCTAGTTCTAGAATCCACCACAAGAGGAAACATCCTCTCCACATCCACCCTGTCAAGGCCCCTTAGGATCTTAAAGGCTTCAATCAAGTCATCTCTTACTCTTCCAAACTCCAGTGGATAGAAGACTAAGTGGTCCAACCTTTCCCCATAAGACAACTCACCCATTCATGGTATTTGTCTAGTAAATCTTCACTGAACTGCTTCTAATTCATTTGCATCGTTCCTTAAATAAGGAGAGCAATACTGTACACAATACTCCAGATATGGTATTACCAGTGCCCTGCACAACTGAAGCATAACCTCCCGACTTTGATAATAAAACCAGAAAAAGCTGGAAAAATTCAGCAGGTCTGGCAGCATCTGTGGAGAGGGAAATAGAGTTAATGTTTTAAGTCCATATGACTCTTCTTCAGAGCTTTTATATTCAATTTCCCTCACAATAAATGATAACATTCTATTAGCTTTCTGAATTCCTCACTGGACCTGCATATTAGCCTTTTGTGATTCATGCACTAGGACACCCATATCCCTCTGAATCTCAGAGCTCTGCAATCACTCACCATTTAGATAATATGCTTCCTTTTTTTTCAATCTTCCTGCCAAAATTGACAATTTCACATTTGCCCACATTATACTCCATTTGCTTGATCTTTGCCCACTCACTTAACCAATCAATGTCACTTTGTAGCCTCCTTACGTCATCTTCACAACTCATTTTCCCACCTATCTTTGTGTTTTCAGCAAATTTAGCAGCCATGCCATCTGTCCCATCATCCAAGTCATTTATATAAGTTGTGAACAGTTGAGGCTCCAGCACTGATCCCTGCGGCACACCATTCATCACATCCCGCCAACCAGCAAATGATCCATTTATGGCTGCTCTCTGTTTCCTGTCGGTTAACCCATCTTCTATCCATGCCAATATGTGTTACGCCCTACACCATGAGCTTTTATTTTCCACAATAATCTTTAATATGGTCCTTATCAAATGCCTTCTGGAAATCTAAGTACAGTACGTCCACCGATTCCCTTTATCCACAGACCTGCAACAAATTAGTTAAATTTCCCTTTCACAAAACCATAACGACTCTGCCTGATTGCCTTAAACTTTAATAAGTGCCCTGCTATAACATCTTTAATAACATTTTCTCTATAGCAGATGTTAAGCTAACTGCTCTATAGTTTCCTGCTCTCGTCTCCCTCCCTTTTTGAAAAAAGGAGTTACATCTCTATTTTCCAATTTAATTGAATCTTCCCCGAATCTAGGGAATTTTGGAAAATTAAAACACATGCATCAACTATCTCACTAGCTACTTCTTTCAAGAGCCTTGGATAAAGTCCATCAGTTCTCGAGGATTTGTCAGCCCACATTTGCTCAATGCCATTTCCCTGGTGATTGTAATTTTCCTGAGTTCCTCCCTCCCTTCCATTTCCTGATTTACAGCTATTTATACAGCTATAAAATTGAAGACCGATGCAAAATACCTGTTCAATTCATTTGTCATCTCCTTACTTTCCATTATTAATTCCCCAGAATCACTTTTTCTAGGACCAACGCACACTTTGTTAACACTTCTTATTTAAATATATATTGAAACTCTTACTCTCTGTCTTTATATTTCTAGCTAGGTTCCTCTCGTACTCTATTTTTTTCCCTCCTTGATTAATCTTTTTGTCATTCACCCTTGTTCTGACGCTGATCCCTCAGATGTACGTCAACACTTACCTCTGGTGGGCCTTTTTGGTTCCAACATGGAACCATTTCTGTTGTAGGAAACTGAGTTCAACATTGAATGAGACGTATCACCTGAAACAGGCAGGCCCTTGGACACCCGCTGGTAGGTACTTTTTGAAATAGTGCCAACTGCCTTGCCAGTGGGAGCAGGAAGATAAGGCCTCTAACCACATTTTAAGGCTATAAAGGCAGTGAAAACCAGCCACTGGCAAACCTGCATTTATCAAGGCTTAGGAACTTGAAAGGAGGGCCACTTCCATCCCAAGAGATTCATAATTATTTTCTGCAACTAGTTATGTCTTAAACCCCAGACCCTTTTCTAACACTAACAAGAATAGGATGGGGAAACTTTTGGGTAGTTAGAAAGTGAATGCATCATAAAGAAAGCAAGCATTTCTTTCATGAGATGTGTGAGAATGGGTGTTATTTCTAAAAATATTTTTGGGGAATATTGTGTCATTTTGTAAAGAAGGCTGGGTGTATATATATGCGTGTGTGTGATTTAATTAAGCTGGACAGAGTTTGATAGTAGTCAGGTTGTCTGCGGGGGGAGGGGGTATGTGTGGGTGGTGGTGGGGATGCGTAGAAACATGAAAAGGATACAGGTGTTAAGTTTGAGGTACAGGTAACTAGGTTAGATCTAACATTTGCATTTTTTTTAGATACATTGAGATCTTGTTTGAATATCAAGGGGAAGTCCAAGGTACTAAGAAACATGTTTGCATCTTGTAGGAGTTCCATTGGTAAATAGTAGTGTGGATATTATATTTTATTGACCAAAAAGCAAAAACAAGATGGGAACATGAAAGATCTTATATTTGGAAGGGCTTGATTTTCAAAGAATGTGAGAACAATGGAACGGGGATAAAAGGGAATAAAAAAAAGGTATATTAGAGTTCTGTGGATAGCTGTGGAGTTATAGAGATGGCTGGAGATAGTTGGGGCTGTTTGAGCTGTTGAGCTATGGCTGGAACTCTGCACTGGGAGAGGATGCAATTTAAATCAAGCCATCCAGTCAAGCCAGAAAAGTCTTGGGCTGTAGCAGGCAGTTTTATTCTGAAGCAGATTCCACTGCAGAGTGAAAGAGGGTAAAAGTCATGTACACCTTTATAGAAGCTACATAAAGTTGCCTTCTGTAATATTACTGGATTTCATAGGAGACATTTAGAAGGCAGTGTTGCCTGGAAGGTGTTTATTTGTGGGTCTGACCATGTAGAGACTTTTTGGGGGAATGTTTTGTAAGACTAACCCTTAAAGTGTAATTGTAATCTTGTGTGCTTAAGTTTTATTTTATTTTTGTTAATAACATGTTTACTTTTATTTTTTTAAATCCCAAAAGTGTTACTGGACCTCTTACTGTTGAGATTGGTAAGTCTTCCTCGTGGTTTCTGAATACAAAAAAAAAGGGTATGACCTGTAAGCCAAGTTTCCCTCTGGGATTTGGTTTGTGCAGCAAGTAACATCAGCTGTGGTCATAACAGATGTTAGAATCACTGGTAAGGGCAACATTTATTGCCCATCCCTAACTGTCCCTGAGAAATTGCTGGTGGCCTAGTTAGTCTGTGTGATATTCCCACATACTGTTAGATGAGGAGTCCAAATATTTTGACCCAGCAGTGATGAAGAAATAGCAATATAGTTCCAGGTCAGTATGCTGCATGATTTTGAAAGGAATTACAGGTGATTGTGTTCCATGTGTCTGCTGCTCGTGTCCTTCTAGGTGGTGGAGGTCGTGGATTTGTAAGGTGCTGTCAAAGAAGCTGCCGACACAGGCTGTCTGATTTAGAGGAAGTGCTTGAGGTGGGGTATGGGGTGCCAATCAAGAGGACTGCTTTGCTCTGGATTGTGTCGAGCTTCCTGAGTGTTGTTAGAGCTGCACTCATCCAGGCAAGTGGAGAATATTCCATTACACTCCTGACTTGTGCCTTGTAGGTAAAGGGCTTTGGGAGTTACTTGTGACAGAATTCCTGACCTCTGACCTATTTTTGTAGTTACAGTATTTATTTGGCTGGCCCAGTTAAGCTTCTGGTCAATGATGACTCCCCCCCTCCCCACCCCAGCCCAGGGTTTTGAAGATGAGGGATTGAGCAATGGTACTGCCATTGGAAATCAAGGGGAGGTGATTAGGCTCTCTCTTGTTGGAGGCAGTCATTGCCTGGTACTTGTGTGGCACAAATGTTAATTGCCACTTATCAGCCCAAGCCTGAATATTGTCCATATCTTGCTTCAGGCTAAGGAGTTGAGAATGTTACTGAACACTGTTCAATCATCAGTGAAAACCCCACTTCTGACTTTATGGAGGGAAGGTCTGTTGACCTTTTGAGACCTCCAACAACCACTATTACAAGTTGTATAAATCACTGGAATGCTTGAAATTTGATTATTGTAGGAGAATAAGGTGCAAGCACTTAGCTGAAGTTGAGGCTACACTTTGCATGTGATTGTTATTTATAAAGAGCAGCATCAACCATTGCATTTAAATCATTTCCTTCATTGCATCAGTATTCAGCATTGACAGTGTCATTAGCCTCGCTGGCATTCCCCAAGGTAAGTATTATCAGTGCTTTTCGGGTAGCACATTTCTAAAGCACACAGCATGCTATCCCCATTGAACATTGATGAAGGCTTAGCATATATGGCACGGCATCCCTGGATCTTTCCAGATGCCAGAGTCTTCCTTCAAGCAACCTAATGACTTGATCAATTCAAACTTTTGTCTTCATCTTAACAGTTCTCTGCAGCACTGGTGGTCCAATAAAGGAATATCACGAAACAAGGAGGTGCCCGATATGTCTTGTCACCTATCAGCCAATCTGGCCTTTTTCTTATTGTCAAAGTAGAGTTGAGACACCGGACTGACAATGTATAAGGGCATAATGACACCTTCCATCATATTGTGAATTCATGTTCAGGAGGCCATACCTGTGATCATAAATGACTAACACATTTATAGGAATAGAGGAATCTGCTGTTGATGTAAAAATGGGGGTACACATTTAGGAAAGACAATGCCAGATTGGTGCTTGCAATCATGTTCACAGCCGTGGTGAATCCAGTGATTCTGTAAATATAAATATTCTCTTCCTGGTCATCTGCCTGAGACCAGTATTGAATGAATGAACTGAGCTTCTTCAGTAAAGTGGAAACTGGTGACTTGCAATAAACATGAATCTGGCAAAAAGTGTTCTGTGTTTTGCTGGATGAGCCTGCAGTGTACAATTTCACAGCCGTGGTCACTTGCCCGACCACCATCAGTGTTTTCTGTGTTACAGATCTTGTTTGCCAATTTGATTGCTGCAATTAATGAGTTTTTCCAAAGGCTGAAGTGCATACTCTGAAATACTGTTTATGAGAAAGTTCTTGAAACATTCACTGAACAACTTGATACATCCTGCTGGATGGTTAATTGCTAAGCATGAATTTTCGCTGATTCTCCCTGATTCTTCCAGTTTAGCATAGCACCTACTACCGCCCATTTCTCCTTTAAAATGTACATATGATAAAATGAGGTTTTCATTGGGAAGTCAATTTTTCAGCCATCAAGTATTTCAGCCCTAATTCCCCAGCAGGATAACCATTTCCACAGCTCATGGAGAATTTGGTGAATGTTTCTTGAATAAAAGAGCAAAATAAAAGGTCTTTAATACCCTTAAGAAATTCCAAAAAAATCTTAGATGTCTGGAAAAGCAATCCACATTGAACCTTGTCTGCAATATTATCCCAGCCTCCTATATGCACATGTGCCTACATTCTGTAGGTACAAACCTATTTATTTTGTTCCAGAATTGGTTAAGTTGGAAAATCAATCAACAAATGAGAAGAAGCGTCATTGGTTCAGAGCAAAATACAGCTTGCTTTAATCATGGCATTGATGTAAACCATCATTTAAGGCTATGTCTCACTAGGGAGCACAATCTAAATTAGCAGGCCTTCTCCATGTTTTAAATCCCATGGATGGTTGACAGCTTAATGATGAAAGACACTTTTGATTCCCTTTGTACCATTTTGTACATCAAAGTAGGCTGGGATATAGTTCACCCCAGCTTTCAGCAGATCCTCTGTTCTTCCTGCTTCCCTGTATTATAATAGGCAGAGGTGCTGTGACTAGTGGTGTTCCACAGGGATCAGTGCTGAGACCTTTGCTGTTTGTAGCATACGTAAATGATTTGGAGGAAAATGTAACTGGGCTAATTAGTAAGTTTGCAGACAACACTAAGGTTGGAGGAGTTGCAGATAGTGAAGAGGATTGTCAAAGGATAGAACGGGATATAGGTCGGTTGGAGACTTGGGCGGAGAAATGGCGGATGGAGTTTAATCCAGACAAATGCGAGGTAATGCATTTTGGAAGGTCTAATACAGTTAGGAATTATACAGTAAATGGCAGAACCCTTAAGTGCATCGACAGGCAGAGGGATCTGTGTGCACAGGTCCACAGGTCACTGAAAGTGGCAACACAGGTAGATAAAATAGTCAGGAAGGCATATGGCATAACAAAAACAGAATTACCTGGAAAAATTAGCAGGTCTGGCAGCATCGGCGGAGAAGAAAACATATGGCATGCTTGCCTTTATCGACAAGGGTATTGAGTATAAAAGCTGGGAAGTCATGCTGCAGCTGTATAGAACCTTGGTTAGGCCACACTTAGAATATTGCGTGCATTCTGGTCGCCATAATACGAGAAGGATATGGAGGCATTGGAGAGGGTGCAGAGGAGGTTCACCAGGATGCTGCCTGGTCTGCAGGTTATTAGCTATGAGGAGAGGTTGGAGAAACTCGGATTGTTCTCACTACAGCGACAAAGATTGAGGGGCGACTTGATAGAAGTTTATAAAATTATGAGTGGCATAGACAGAGTAGATAGTCAGAAGATTTTTTCCCAGGGTGGAAGAGTCAATTACTAGGGGATATAGATTTAAGGTGAGAGGAGAAAACTTTAGAGGAGATGTGCGGGGCAAGTTTTTTTATGCAGAGGGTAATGAGTGTCTGGAATTTGCTGCCAGAGGAGGTGGTGGAAGCAGGTACGATAGTGGTGTTCAAGAGGCAGCTTGACAAATATATGAATGGGATGGGAATAGGGGGATACAGACCCTAGGAGTGCAAAATGTTTTAGTTTGACGGGCAATATAATTGGCGCAGGCTTGGAGGGCTGAAGGGCCTGTTCCTGTGCTGTACTTTTCTTTGTTCTTTGTTCTTTGTACATTTGAAGACAAAAAGGAGTGCACAAAACCACAAGCATAAATTTTGTTACAGAAGTTAATCCAGATTTAGTTTCATTGGGTCATCTAGCAAAGTGTTGTGTCATTTATTATTTTCATATTCTAGGAGATGTCAGTTTAATGTGTAATCAAGGGACATCTGTTATATTGCTATCCTCCTACCTTTAATCTTTGCCTCCAATAAGTCAGATGCGCGGTTTATAGTCAGAACTGGTCTCAAAAGAGTGTTAATTTCTCCCACTATCTGAAGGCAGGCAGAAAATGATGAGGGGTTGTGTAAATTCTAGGGAACATTACAGTAAAAAGTTTGACCCCTGACTAATTGTGCCCAAAAAAGTCACACCAGTTTGTAACAAACTAGGCCTCAGTTACAATGTGGTGCTTGATGTTGAACTCAAAGGAAATATCGGGGTGAAACCCAAAATCATAACACCAAGTTCAAACACAACCTATTCGTAATTTGATGATTGTAAAGTTGTCTAGGATGAAATGCACAAAGGCCAACTTCATATTGAACAAAGCAAAGATTTAGCTGACAGTTGTGAGTATGATAAAAGTTTGTGAATCCTTTCAGGAAGCCTGCTTTTCAATATGATACATTGCATTGGATATCATCAAAATTAATACCCACTTCCTAACAGGTGTCCAGCATGTCGGTGTGTTTATTTCAACATTCTGATAATTGAGTATTACTGGTAAAAGAGACACATCTAAGCTTATCTTCTTGCACCCATCAGGACACTCGCAAGAATACCAATATAAGGGGGAAAAGAACAATTTATACTGCATGTGAAGAGAGTGCTGATTGTTTGGCAAGTGGCATTGCCATGGAGAATGCACCACTGATGGTGACTGACTGTTAACTGCTAAGCATTGTTTGAAATTTAAACCAGGCAGCTTGACCCTGATTGATCAAGGCATTGCCCTGAAGAATGAGTCAGCGAATGGCTGTCACTTATTTTGTTTAGCTGAAACAGGTGCAATGTGTGTACATGTTCTTTCTGTCTGCAAAAAACTGGGCCCGGTGTATTAATATATGTAACTTCCAGAACACGCAAATCTGCCACATTGCGAGCCCAAGTCACAATTTTAGATTGGTTGTCAGTGTAATTCTTAGCACACTGAGGATTATTTAGCAAAGGTTGGCCAATTGCAGAATCACATCTAATGTTTCGATAAGATTAGTCTTATTGGCAACCTTGTAAACAGGGCCCGAGCCAATTGCTCAGCATGCAAGCTTGATGCTGAAGTAGGGCGCATCAAAGGCAACCTGCAGGATATTGGTTATCCTGATCAGATCACTTCGCGCTGTATATCACACAAACCCATAAATGGGCCAAAGGCCATCATATTCGGCCCTGAAAAGTGCCCAGTCTACCTCAGATTACCCTGGAAGGGCAAGGTATCTCAAACATTTGAGCAACAGATGAAGCCAGCTGTTTCACACTGCTACAATGCAGTAGTAACACAAATGGTATTTGCCACTAACAGGATGCTGCCGTCAAGCCAAAAAGACGCTTTGTCCATCAAATGAATGAGTAATGTGGCATATGAGTTTCAGTGCCAGTGAGATGTTAGGTATGTAAGCCGGATGTCTCAAAGACTGGCAGATTGTATCAAACATCATGTCCCAGTTGTTTGTAATGGACAGGGTGCAGACCGTATCCAAGCCTGTGCATGCAAAACTCAAGACACAATGTCCAACATTAGAAGTAATTCTGCAATTGGACAACATTTGCTAAATAATCCTCAATGTGCTTATAATTACCCTGACAATCGATCAAAGTTTTCAGTTGGGCACAAAATGTGATGCATTTGCATGTACTGGAGACTACATATACAATTCACAGGGTCCTGTTTTTTGCAAACAGAAAGAGCATATACACACATTGCACCTGTCTCAGCTAAACAAAATAAGTGACAGCCATTTGTTGACTTATTCATCAGGGCAATGCCTTGACCAATGCCTGGTTTAAATTTCAAACAATGCTTTGGCAGTTTTCTGTCAGTCACATCAGAGGTGCATTCTCCATGGCAACGCCACTTGCCAGCCAATCAGCATTCTCTTCAAATCCAGTATAAATTGCTGTTTTCCCCCTTATATTGGTATTCTTGCGAGTGTCCTGACAGGTGCAAGACAAAAAGCTTAGATATGTCGCTTTTTTCAGCAATACTCAAGTTCTGTATTACCAAATGACTATTCTGATAATCATGGTACAGCAACAATAATTTACATCTATGTAATGCCTTTAACATAGAAAAAACATCCCAAGGTTCTTCATACAGTGCTGTAATTAGATAAAAACAGTCACTGAGTTAAAGATGGAGGCATTAGGGAGAATATCTAAAAACTTGTTCAATGCTGCGAATTTTGAGTGGATGTTAAAAGCAGAGAGGGGGTGATAAGATTGAAGGATTTAGCAAAGGAATTCCACAACATGGGGCCTAGATGGCTGAAGTTACACCCATCCTGTGCATATTGGTGGACTTAAACCAGGGATGCGCAAGGGCCGAGAGCTGGAAGGGCAAAGAACATTCTTAGGCATTGCAGCATTAGTGGATGTTTCAGAAGTAAGGAAGGGCAAGGTCATAACGAGTTTTAAACATGCAGATGATAATTTTAACTTTGGCATGTCAGGTGT
This sequence comes from Carcharodon carcharias, assembly GCF_017639515.1. NCBI lineage: Eukaryota > Metazoa > Chordata > Chondrichthyes > Lamniformes > Lamnidae > Carcharodon > Carcharodon carcharias. The sequence continues at coordinate 138,825,878 of NC_054477.1, forward strand.
CTGAAAACCAATATAGGTCAGCCAGGACAGGAGTGATGGGTGTGTGGGACTTGTTGTGGGTTAGGATACGGACAGAAATGTTTTTTGGATAGGGTCAGGAGAATTGTGCAATAATTGAGACTGGCCATGACAAAGACAGAGATGAGACTTTTAGCAGCCGAAATAATGAGGAAGAGGTGAAGGCAGATAATGACTTAAAGGTGGAAATCTTTATAACGCAGAAAATAAAGCATTGCAAGCTTATCCCAGGGTCTTTTTTTTTTATTTGTATGTATTCATTTTTATATGGCTATCACTTACATATGGGAGAGCTTTTAATTCCCTACCTGAGTTGTCCTTGGGAAGGTGGTGGTGTCCTCAAGGTCTGCTACCTTTCTCCTTTTTGGTAATAGTAGCCATGGGCTTGGGAAGTTGAACAGGATGTGGAGCCATCTTCAACTTGAAAAAGTAGCCAGTGAGGAGGACGGAACTGATAACAAGGGTGACGAGTTTGTGTCTAGAATGGAGGAAGATGCCTTTTGGTCTTCCATATGTTTAATTGGTAGAAGTATGGCCTATCCAAGACTTGATGTTTGATAAGCAGTCTGACAACACAGAGGCAGCAGAGGGATCAAAATAAATTCTGAAGATGTACCCCTGGATATTGCTTTGTGGAAACTGAATCCATGCCTTTGGATGAAGTCAGAGTATGTAGATGAGGAAAAGAAAGGTGACAGGGGTAAATCCAAAGAAACTTCTGAACACCAGCTCAGAAGCAGGAAGAGGACAATTGTAGGAAATGTTCAGCCTATGATTGGATAGGTAAGAGTGGCGCCAAGACACAACAGAGCAAGAGATTTGGAGAACTATTTTGTGCTTGAACTCATCAGTGGCTGCAGAGGGGGTGAGGAGTATCTGGGGAAATAGTGCATCATGGTCACAGAGGATATAATTTGTGGTTATAATTAGGCCAATTGCAGTGCTGTGGACAGAGTAAAAACCTGACTGAAAAGACTCAAATGTAGTCTGGTGAATTAGATAGGAAAAGCAACACATTGAAGAAGAGGAAAAGGAAATTAAAGATATGGAGTGATTTTTAGGAGTGGAATGTTTAAAGAGTGGTGTTGATGGCTTTGAAAGGGCATGGAAGAGTAGCTGTTGAGGAGGAAACATTTCAAATAGTATCCAAAATGTGGGCCAGGAATCAAAATTAGGAAGTCAGCAATTTAATGGGAATGAGGTCAAGGGACCAGGAGATGAACCTCGTGGATAAAATGAGCTCAGAGTCACATGAAGGGATCTAAGAGACAAAATGAATGGAATCAGGATTAGGGTAAGGGGGAGATTTGGCAGTGTTGACAGACAAGTAGAAAGGACAGCAGGTTTTGGCAGAGGAGGGTGAGGCTATAAATTGCTTGATGTGTCCAATCAGATCTGGCAATGGAAGGCTAAATCCATTGTGTACCAGATACATTCAAGACTATGCTCCTTGGACCTGAGGAAAGTAATTTAAGAGTTATACCAAGAGAACTGATCAGATGGGAAATGGTAAAGCATTTACTGGAAGCAAAGGCGTCAAACATGGAGGTGAGGGAATGGTTGAGCAGATCAGCATTTGCTGAACTATCATGTCAAAAGGAAGTTCAAAGGTTAGATAGTTAGGAGTTTGAAAGTACAATTGCAATTGGGTGGGACATTTTTTGAGTGCTAGTAATGGGAAGTGATTAGAAGGGTTACAGGAGTGTGGGTACTGAAGAATATAAAGAGGTGGCCTTGTCCATGATCGAGTATATGGGAGCAGAGAGGAAATGGGAGATAGCAAAAGTTAAGATGTCCATTAATATAGGTAAAGGACATTTTTGGAAGTTTAGGAGGATAGGGGTGTTTTGAAATCAGAGAAGAGAGGCAAGTTGAGTTGAGATGGAGATTCAAATCGCTAGGGATAATGAATCATTTAGTGATGCTGAGGAAGGAAGGAATGGATGGAGGATACCTTGGGGAGAAACTCAGAATGGGGCATTGAGGGTGATAGAAAATGGAGATCTAAAAGGAGAGGTGAGGATGGAACAAGGCAAGGTGCATGAAGGAGGAGAGTGCACCATACAATTTGGAGGTGAGACTAAGATTAAATTTGGCAATAAGGGTTAGGCAGGCACCATGTTGCATAACCAGGTAGGGAGGCTTCAGGGAGGGTAAAGTGTTACTACCCACCAACCAAGTATCAATTTATGTAGGCACAAAAAAGACTGAACAGTTCCCTTGAGTGATTTGAACAACAGCAGCATTTGTAACATGTTTCCTTCCCTCAATCATTTGAAAAATCATTTGATTTGACTACAGTTTATAGTGGGGGGGTGGGGAGGGATTTTGTGTGATCAGTCGGGGATACTATTTCTTGACTAGTTATTTTTTAAAATATTATAATGGAAGTTATTTTGCTTTATCCTAGGCTTGAATTAATTTTATTTTCTTTGAAACCATTTAAAATGTTGCTTAAATTCTCGGTGAAAGATTACTGTCAGTGACAATAGTGGACAAATAATTTTAACAGAGAAGGGTTAGCCTATTTATTTATAATGGACCTTAAAAAACAGACAGAAAGTGTTATATGGGGTGGAATTTTCCTTGCCTGGTGGCGTCAGGCATATTTGGTGTCATGACTGCACAATATGGGGAGAAGGGCAGAAATCGGTTTCATGATGTCGTGAAACCAGTTTGCGATCGTCCACTCAGCCCGTTGATGATGGGCTACATTTCTTGCCATCAGACTCTAGGAATCTTTTTGTAATACCTCTGCATATCTTTATAAGGCCAGCCCACTGGAATCATCATACCCCTCTGCATCATCCGCCCATGTCTGTGTGATTGCATGCCAACGTGTTTGACAACAACATATGTAAAGCGTTCACTTGACGGGCTGCACTTTAAGAGGAACTCGGAGGTGAGTGCACAGTAATTTTGTGCAGCGCTTGCCCGGCTCATCTGTTGGACTTCAAGATTGAGGTGCATTGGAGGGTGGGTGCAAGGGCTGCCCTGCAGTTGAAGGTAGTGCACAAGCATGTGTGGGATGAGGGGAGGGAAGCAGCCAGGCATTAGGGAAGCCTTGTATAAAGCAACAATTCCTCTGCAGCTGAGAGAGTTCAGGCACAGCCACATTGACATTCATGGAGTCGGCTTCTAGCTTATCTGCCCAGTCAAGCAATGCAGAGGCATGAAAGTGCCACCAAGTGCTTCAGAGCTTTTCACCCCTCAGACACAGACTGCAAACTAATAGACATTTTAGTGGACTGCAGGATAGTTGGACGACTGGGCATGTTGTACTATCTCCTTGCTAAAGCTGGCCATGAAGCAGACACTGGTGGAGGCGCACACAGCCCCTTGCAATGTCATCATCCCACGTTGGACCAGTCTCTCCTATGGTTCAAGCTAACAGTGCAGCCTTGCAATGTGGGTTAGGAGAATGCCTGTGCCTGAGCTGAGAGCACAGCATGCAGTCCAGTGGGTGAAGCTGCCGCCAATCGGTCAGGTGGAGTGGTCGGAGGTGGTTGGGGTTTTGAGTAGCACTGCAGATCTTTAAACCCTGACCATCAAGTGGTGGCCAGCACTCTCCAGGATGCATTAAAGGGCCTTCAGGCTTAACCAAGAGAGCTTCTTCTTAGTACACCCAAGCTAACCCACGCATCCCTGTCTTTCATCCTGCAGGAGGAGTACATCAGGGGCATGGAGCCTGATGACCTACCTGTATGCCTCATGGCGTACACAGAGAGCAGAGATGATGGGAAAGAGAGCAACGGAGGCACCTGGCTACGCAGAGGTAGGAGCAGCACCCTCAGGAAGAAGGGGCGGTTGGGACTCCCACACATGCTGCAGAAGAGCCACAGCAAGTCATTGTCGGTCGTTACCTAGCTAGACCCAGGATCTAAAGATGCCACCTTTCATCTCTGCAGATAACCAGTGCCACCGAAGATTGCGCATGTCTAGGTATCTGGTCGGTCACATCTGCCAGCTACTGCAGGATTCAGCGTCACAAGGACATGGAAGACATCCACTGACTGTGGTCATGAAAGTGACTGGGGCACTCAATTTTTGCACTGGTGGCTCCTTTCAGGGTTGCACAGGTGACCTCTGTGGCTTTTCACAAGCCTCCACCCATAAATGCATCCTGGAGGTAATGGATGCCAACTTCATGAGGCCACACAACTTTGTTCATTTTGCCGGGGACCAAGGGAGACAGGATACAAGATCAATTGGATTTGCCCAGATATTGGGATTCCCACAGGTGCAGGGTGCAATCGACTGCACTCATGTGGTGCTCAGATCTCCATTGCAACACAAGGTGGACTACATCAACTGCAAGGAATTCCAGTCGCTGAATGTTCAGCTGGTGTGCGACCACCACAAACACATCCTGCAGGTCTGCGCACGGTTTCCAGGGAGTTTCCATGACTCCTACATTCTCAGTCGGTCACAGATCCCTGCAGTCTTTCAGGGTCCACGGAGACAACAGGGTTGGCCCCTGGGGACAAGGGCTACCCTCAGAGGATGTGGCTGATGACACTCGTGCCATGACCTCAGGCTGCAGCAGAGTGAAGCTACACAGACGCACATGCTGCAACTCACAATTTGGTGGAGCAAACCAAGGATGCTGAAAATGAGGTTTCAGTGCCTGGGATGGTCTGGTGGAGCCCTGCAATATATTCCACAGAGGGTGTCACGCATCGTCATCGCCTGCTGCACCCTTTAAAACTTGGCACTGCAACTAGGAGAGGAGCTGGCTGAGGAGGAGATACAGGAGGTCTCCTCTGATGAGGAGGACGTTCACAATGATGAGCGTGAAGAGGTCCTTGAAGGCAATGATGACAACAATGAGGCCCTCATATTAGCCAGACGAGACAGGCGCACTCAGGAGGACCTCATAGCTGCTAGATTTATGGAGGATGATGGCGACATGCAGTGAGGAGATATCATAGGTCCTCACATTGCTTCTAAGGACATTTGACTCCAGTCTGGCTTATGGCAGCGCACATATCATCTGTGATAATGCTCCTGTCATTGAGACACAGTGGAGGCCCTAGTAGTTGCTCGATTGCAGGAAAATGCTAATGGCATGCAGTGAGGGCTCTGCATAGATATTCACATAGTCTCTGAGAATGTCTGACTCCTGTCTGTCTCGCCTGTGTTCCGTGGTCGGTGTCATAACATGGAGATGCAGCCATGAAACTTTAAAAGTACTTGATCTTTTGTCCGCCTTCAGCATCTGAGCACTTCAGGAGCACAGTGTCATTGGTCACAGATGCTGAAGAGACGGGGGCCATACCCACCTTAAAGGTGTTGAGAGCACACAGAGAGAATGACGGAACTCTGTGATGCCAGTCCAAAGCATTCTGGCAGCAATGACAAGCATTATTGAGGTGCAGGCATCACTAACATGTCCAGGGAGAGAGAGGCCGATTATCACTTTGGTTTGAAGGCTGTACAAAAGTCCTTGGACTGAGACACCTGCATTTATCTTGTTCAGAAAGTTTTCACATCTGGGTGACACAAACACTGCTCTTCAGAACAAGAAGCCTTAGGCAGGGACACAGCCTTGGGAGTTTATTGACAATAGCAAACATTATGTACAAGTTATTAACACCCATGCTCAGGCTATGCAACTATATCTTCTTAACACTCCTAACCCTACTGCTACGTTTTAGTGCTCCCCAGACATCCACAGCAGAGGTGGAGGCAGCCTGTTTCTGCTGTGTCCTGTCTGTGATGACTTTGGCAGGAACCCTCTGAAAGGCCAAGACCAGGAGGCCCTGGCCTGCTTTCACGGTCCTGCTGTATTAAAGTGGCACCCTCCTCAGCCTCTGGAGGTGGAGCTGCTGAAGTCACAGAAGAAAGGGATTCCAATAGGCTGGACAGTCCTGGAGTCACCTGGCTAGATGGCTCAGGGAGATACACCTGCTGATCCTCTTCCCTATGGGTGCCTGTGGGCCCCAAACTGGCTCCTTGTGGAGAACGGGAAGCTGGAGTGAGATCAAGCTGCCCTGCACCCCTCTCGCATGCACACTGTTGGAGGCCAATAATGGCATTAGCGATGGAGTTCAGTCTGCGCAGCAGTGCAGGAGTGACGTCCTGGACCAAGGTCTCCATGGTGGCCACCATCCTACCATTGTTGACCTCGGTGCATTGGCATGCTGGCACTATCACCTCAGCCTGAAGATGGATGGACGCCTCCATCGTGTCTTGCAATCTGAGGACATTCCTTACTCATGTTTCCGAGGTTGCCTTTGCAACTCCAGCAACTGTGGCATGACCGAGCCCAGCGGCTTGACATCTGACTCAGACTCAGCAACGTTCTGGCCTCCAGCAGTTCTGAGTGCCAGATACCTGGGAAGTCCCTGCCGCTGGCTGTTGTGGATCAGACAGTGCGATGTGCTCACCAGATTGTGATTCTGAGGCTACTCTAAAGCTAGGTCCCACTGGTGGCCCCAAGGACAGGATGAGGACAATGACGGTGTGTGTGAGTGAGTGAATATAACGCAGTGAGTGAGGGCCCTGTGGATGTGTGATGGGATTCTGAGTATGTGAGTTGAAAGTGACGAGAAGGGTGACTTATCCTGGCGGAACAGAGATCATTCATCCTCTTGCGACACTGGGTGGCTGTCTTCTTTTGCAGGGCATTGGCTGCCATTGCCTCCTAAGCCAGATTGGTGATGTTGCTGCCATCTTGGGTCCAGAGCAGCAGTGCAGGACATCACAGCGGGCCTCCATTGCATCCAAAAGGCACTCGTCATTGAACCTGAGAGCTGTAGTCTTTTTGCCTTGCAGGGTCATGTCTTCTGTGCAGCAGTTCTGTGCACCAGTGTCCCTGCACTGGTGGAGGGTGTGGGCAAGCCCTGTGACCAGTCTTTAGGGAGGTTTTCAGCAGATTCCTCTTCTGAACTTCCCTTGGGTCTTAATTGGAGGCCCTGGTTCATGGACTCTGTCGGCTGTTTGGCAGATGTGCCTGCGGAAGCAAGGGAAGATAATTAGTGCAGGCAGTGGCCTGTGAAATGGGACACATTGCTCACAGCATGGTTGTCTGATGGATGTTGCACTGCTGGATCCTCACCTTACCATCAGCAGAGGACTGGTCCAGATCCTTGCTGGCCAGTTGGATGGCTCTGTTTTCAAAGTCTGTGAGGACCATGGTCTCAGGAATTCCTCCACCTGCCTGCAACCTCTCCCTCTTGTTGTGTGCCATATTGGCTTGCACGAATAGAGATGGATAGAGTGTTTGCAGGATGCTAGCCAGGCCAGATGATAAGTATGCCTGACATGTGTAGGGCAGTGAGTGGCCCCAAGGACAGGATGAGGACAATGACGGTGTGTGTGAGTGAGTGAATATAACGCAGTGAGTGAGGGCCCTGTGGATGTGTGATGGGTTCTGAGTATGTGAGTTGAAAGTGACGAGAAGGGTGACTTATCCTGGCGGAACAGAGATCATTCATCCTCTTGCGACACTGGGTGGCTGTCTTCTTTTGCAGGGCATTGGCTGCCATTGCCTCCTAAGCCAGATTGGTGACGTTGCTGCCCTCTTGGGTCCAGAGCAGCAGTGCAGGACATCACAGCGGGCCTCCATTGCATCCAAAAGGCACTCGAGGGATGCGTCATTGAACCTGAGAGCTGTAGTCTTTTTGCCTTTCAGGGTCATGTCTTCTGTGCAGCAGTTCTGGGCTGGAAGCACTGAGAGGTGTGCATGTAGCTGAACTTTAAATATGGCACCAGTGTAATGATGTGGTGGGTGAATGAGAGCCTGCCCACCCATGGAAATGGTGTGTTTCCCAGGAAAACATAATTAGTGCAAAGGGTTTGGGCTGATACAGCGTGAGGAGCCGCCATTGCACTTAGTGGAAATCTGGTATGATTCCACCCATAGTTGCAATGTGCTTGCCTGTCAGAATTGGCAGCTGTAACTTCTTTATGTTTTTTTTCATTTTCCAAAGCATTACGCACAATTTCAGAACTCAAGAAGTTTCAATGTTCAATAACACTATGATATTAAATTCATCACAAAATTGTGCAAGGCAGGTTTCCTGAGTTTACTATGCAAGTCGTGCATTTTTTTGGAGACCATTTTTTCTTTATTCTTTCATGGGATGTGGGCATCACTGGCAGGGCCAGCATTTGTTGCACATCCCTCATTGCTCTTCAACTGGAGTGGCTTGTGAGGCCATTTCAGAGGGCAGTTAAGAATCAACCACATTGCAGTGGCTCTGAAGTCACATGATCAGGTAAGGATGGCACATTTCCTTTCCCAAAGGACATTGGAGAATCAAAAGGATTTTACAATCATCAATAATTCTTTGATGGCCACCATTACTGATGCTAGCTTCATATTCCAGATTTTGTTAATGGAATTTAAATTCCACCAGCTGCCATGGTGGCATTTGAACCATCGTGCTCACAGCATTAGCCCAAGTTGCTGGATTACTAAACATCTCCATCTCCCCTAATTGGAAAGGGAAAATGGGACACATTTTCTCAGTGTCCCTTAGCACTGGTCTACCACTACCTTTATCTTGTCCCTGGATTTAGCACCTGCTTTTGTTACGCCTTGGAACGGGGTGAGGGATGGGAATGTTCCTGTACAAATCTGGTCCAACTGACATCATAATGACCTGGACCCAATTTTCCTTTATTTGTTCCAGGTTCAAGTCAGGTGCTATTGCCGCAGCAAATTACTGCTCTGCACACTAAGCAAAGACACTTTAGTTGTGTTGCCTTGCAGATTATAAAGTACACAGTTAAAGAGAAGCTGCATTGTAAATATTTAAATGTATGTTATTCCCAGTATGTACATGCCATATTATGAATTTTCAGTCAATACTTTTAAAAATTGGACACAAACAAGCTGTTAAAATGACTGCAGTAAACCATGTGACTTTTGGCATTTGGACTGCAGACAGTATCAAGTCTCCGGTGAATACCTAATTAAATGTGGACATAGGTGCAGGTACTTCACAGCCATTTGTGGAATTAACACATCTTAATGTTTAGGGATAGGCCAACACCTCAAGGCAATGGGCAGAATTTTCCATGCCCGTTGGCGGCAGGCATGTTTGCGGCATGTGCGGACAATGTAGCGAGAAGGTCAAAAGTCGGTTTCACAACATTGTGAACTCAGTTTGCAATCGTCCACTCTGTCCGACAATATCGGGCCATGTTTCCCACCTTCGGACATCGGGAATTTCATTATAGTGCACCCACATATCCTTTTAAGCCCAGCGCACCGAATCATTCGCCACACTGGATCACACGAGCACATCAGCATGATTGCATGCCAACGTGTTTCACAACTGTACAAAGGTGACATGCACCTGGCGAACTGCACTTCACTCAGGACTTCGAGGACTTCACTCAGGACTTTGTTTGCCTACTTTGCTTCGGGCAACACTTGCAATCTTCAGCACCAGGCTTTGTAGACAGCATCACACCACTTTTAGCCGGGCTCATGGGCAGGTCTCTATCTACCAGACCAGTTAAAGATTGGGGTGGCTTTTAAACAGCTGCAGGGCTAGGGCTTGCTTGGGGAAGGGGGAGAAGTGGCTTCAGGCAAGTGAAGAAGCTGCAGGGTGAGGGCTGCACTGAGGAACAGGGGTATCCCAGGGTGTATGTGGGGGCACAAGTTGATTTGTGCAAGAGGCCTCAAGATGGTAATGGCTGAGGAGGCAATCTCCAGGGGAGGTGAGGCCAGATGGAGATGTGAGGGTGCATGTGAGATAATGAATGGTGGTGTCCCTTGAGCTGACAGTGAGTGAGATGCCAGTGAATGTGCGATAGGCTTGAGTATGTGAGCTTAGAGTGATGAGATGGTTGCTTTACCCTGTGGCATGGATGAGATCATTCATCCCCTTTCTGCATTGGATGGCCAACCTCTTCAGTGCAGCATTGGCACTGATCACTACTGCAATCACCTACCAAACCAGAGTGGTGGTTTGCTGCCCCTCCTGAAGCCAGAGTGGGGGTAGAGGAAGGACATCACGGGGGGCCTCCACAGCATTCAAAAGGCATTCCAGAGTCACATCATGGAATCTGGGGCTGCAGTCTTCTTGCTTTAATGGACCTTGTCTTCTTTGCAACAGTCCTGTGTTGGAAGCACTGAGAGGTGTGCGCATGGCTGCACTTTAAATATGCCACTCGGCATGAGGAAGCAGGGAGGTGACAACATGGCAGGCAAATGAGATCCCGCAGGCAAATGAGATCCCACCCACCATCAAAATGGCATGTTTCTAAGGAACGCATGATTAATGAGGCAGAATTGGGATGACATGGCATGAAAAGTACCATTGCGGCCAATGGATAGAACGTTGTTTTTTCTACCCATTACTGCACTAGGTGTAAATCTGGAACAATTCTGCTGTATGGACTTTCCAGGGTGCCTGTCTCCATGTTTCATACTGGACAAAAGAGAAGATCAAAAGTCAATGGTTACTAGAAACTTCTCATTATATCACTACCCCTCCAAACCAGACTGGGTGGTCCTTATAAATGCCAACACAACGGTCATGTGATAAAAGCCTGTTTCAGGGACTGCATTGATTTTATCCCAAGATCCAGCAGATACTTCAGAACAATCTGTCATCAGCCAGTCCAAGAACCAGACTCTGAAACTAGCTGCAAGTCATCAAGCAGCCAAGGTACTTCACCTGCCCCAGTTTCAAAATTCACCAGAGAACCAACCTCCTAACTATTTGACTACAAAAAATTTCTTAACCTGTCCAAACTTGACCAGCTGTCAATTTTTCACTTTACAAAACCCTCACTTAAATTTTTAGCCATCAAATCCATTCAAGAAACCATAGGCCTGCCACAGGGGAGACTGGAAATCATAAATCAGACACTGAATTCACTGTAATCTGTAAAAGTGCACTATGTTTATCTGTCCCTGCCTTTGTTGTGTGTATGCATGCCTGAGGTCGAGTGTGTGACCTTGTGTTAATTCGGGATAAGTTTGTGAGAATAAATAACCTTCATTGATTTTAAACTCACAAAAGCTTGCTACTAAATTATTTAATTGGCATACACACTCCAAGGGTAAGAAAAGCCAAACCTCTTTGCAAAACAAACTGATTAGCGATGGTAAGGGAGCAGATATGTTCTGCCCGTGACAGTAATTTAAGAAGATCAAGTGACATTTTCATCTTCAAATCTAACCATCATCTAGACTTAAGAGTTTTGCTTTTCCTTTTCCTTCTTTTTGTATTACAGCTGAGGAAAGAGAGAAAATGAAATTATGTTAAATTCCAGGGAGATGAAGCAGGATTTTTCTTAGCCACATTTAATTGCCTTGGGCGACAAAGCTGAACCTGTCTGAGGTTTAGTATGTAAGAAAGCTATCATTTTCCAAGCAGGTGGACAGAGAAGTTTGTGCATCCTTTGGTAAATATCTGGAGACTTAAGTTGGAAAACTCAGCCGACCAGTTAGAGCTGGAACAGAAAGATAAAAAAAAACCTTAGGCATACAACCTCATAAAAATATTTAAATGCAAGATATGCTTTCTGAAAGTGGGTTAGTCGTCCATCATCAGTCCCACTTCTGCTAAAACTAAAAATGTCTGGATTGAGTTCAGCTTTGAAACCTTTTAAACTTTAACTTCCCACCTGACCCGAGGGACAATATACTGCATCCTGAAGTCTAGATTGTAGTAATGTTGGCATTTGAGAGAAATAAGAAGTCTGGGCTTATGGAATCAGTTCTCAAAAGTTGTGCCACAGGCTGTCCAGGAGCTGTCAGTAACTCCAATACAGTTCAAAACCCCTGCATTCCTTATAATAACTTAAATTATTCTGGATACAGCCAAGTATAGACTCAAGCTAACCCTTGTGCAATGCCAGCACTCTGTTTAATCAAGGACTCCATACATCAGATTCACTGGCAATTGGGACAGGGGACCCTTATATTTTGACAGTGTGGGGGCTCCTCTTCTTCATTCCCTGCTCTCCTTTCTCCTGTTGATCTGTGCCAAGTGATTCCTTCATCGTGATTCCAAAAATGCATCCTTGGTCCTTCCTTTTGCACAAGTTTGCAGTAACATGAAAGCAATTGAGGTTAGCTGCTGACCCCAATCTCTACCTCTCCATTACCTGTCTCAGCTCCTGAACTGTAGTAAGTATCTAGTCTTGGGTGAGCGATAGTGTTCTTCAGTTAAATGTTGCAATAACCAAAGCCATGATCCAGCAACTCCAGTTTTCTTTCTGGCCTCTGTTTCAGGTTGGACATAAGAAGTAAGAGGAGTAGGTCATTTGGCTTCACATGTATGGTCTGCCTTTCAATAAGATCATTGCAGGTTTGATTGGCCTTAAGTCCACTTTCCTGCCTGGCCTCCATAACATTTGACTCCCTTGTAGATCAAAAATCTGTCTAACTCAGCCTTGAATGAATTCAATAACACAGCCCCCACTACTCTCTGAGCTAGTGAACACCAAAGATTAATGACCCACTGAGAGAAGAAATTTATCCTAATTTTAAATTATCTACCACTTATTTTGAAACTGTGTCCCCCGTTCTAGATTTCCCTGTGAAGAGAAACTGAGCACTCACCCTGTTATGCATCTTCAGGATCTGACCTGTTTCAATAAAATAAACTGTTATTCTTCTAAACGCCAAAGAGTATAGGCTCAACCCGCGCAACCTTTCCTGATAAGACACACCTTCACCCCAGGAATCAACTTATTTAGCCTTCTCTGAACTGCTTCCAATGCAAGCATTATATAATAGATAATAAGTGTAAAATAAGAAGATCAAAACTCTATGCATTACACTAATGCCCCTCAGTATTGTGACAAGGTTTCCTTATTTTTTCCACCATCCGCGTTACAATAAAGGCCTAAATCCCATTTTCCGTCCTAATTACCTTCATTACCTGGATGCTATTTTTTTCTGATTCATCTATGAGGACATCCAGATCCATCTGTACCACAGCATTAGGCAATTTACTTCCATTTAAATAATAATTCACTTTTTTGTTCTTTCCACCAAATTGGGCAACCTCACCAGCTCCCACATTACACTCCACATTGTTTGCTGTATTGGTGTCCTGCTTGACCCTAAACTAAGTTTCAAATCTCATTATCTTTTTAAGCACAAAGACTTCTTAATTCCATCACCATAACATTTCCTTTCCTCATTTCCATTTCATCTATAGATGAAACTCTGGTTCATGCCTTTTGTCATCTCCATTGTCAATCAGTCCACTGATCTCCTGGCAAGACTCGCATCCTCCATCATTTATACAATCTAACTCATTCAAAATTATACTAACAATTTCCTATTCTACATCAAGTCCCAGTAATCCATCAACTCCATCCTTGCTATTCTTTTGCAGACATATTTCTGCAGGATGCCTGATCTATCCCTGTGACCTCCTTCAGTACCAAGCTTTCTGTTCCTCTGATTTCAGGCTACTTTGCATCACCTCTTTTTCTATTCCATTACTGATGGCTCTGGCCACCTAGGCCCCAGTTCTAGAGTTCCTTCTGCTTACCTGTCTGCCTTTACACTTCAGCAAAATCCAATCATTTGACAAAGAATTTGGTTATCCCTGACCTTTCTGAGGAGCACCTTAGACTGTTTCTCTACATTGAAGGTGCTATATAAAAATAAGTTATTATTGTTGCTGTTAATATTCTCCAGTATCACCACTGATGAGTTGCCAGTACTCTGGTAAACGAACGTACAAACATACAAATTAGGAGCAGGAGTAGGCCACTTGGCCCTTGGAGCCTCCTCTGCCATTCAATAAGATCATGGCTGATCTGAATGTAACCTCAATCCCACATTCTTGCCTACCTCTGATAACACTTCACCTCCTTGTTAATCAAGAATCTATCTAGATTTGCCTTAAAAATATTCAAATGCTCTGCTTCCACCACCTTTTGAGGAAAAGAGTTCCAAAGACTCATTATCCTCAGAGAAAAAAAATCTCCTCATCTCTTTCTTAAGTGAGTGACCCCTTATTTTTAAACAGTGATTCCTAGTTCTAGATTATCCCACAAGAGGAAACATCCTTTCCACATTCATCCTGTCAAGACCCCTCAGGATCTTAAAGGTTTCAATCAAGCCACCTCTTACTCTTCTAAATTCCAGTGGATACGAGCCTAACCTGCCCAACCTCATAAGAACACCCGCCCATTCTTGGTATTAGTCTAGTAAACCTTCAGTGAACTGCTTCTAACACATTTACATCTTTCCTTAAATAAGGAGACTAGTGCTGTACACAATACTCCAGATGTGATCTCACCAGTGCCCTGTACAACTGAAGCATAACCTCCCTACTTTTGTATTCAATTCCCCTTACAATAAATGAAAATATTCTATTAGCTTTCCTAATTGCTTGCTATACCAGCACACCAGCCTTTTGTGAATCATGCACTAGGACACCCAGATTGCTATGAATCTCAGAGCTCTGCAATCTCTACATTTTAGATATAAGCTTCTTTTTAATTCTTCCTGCTAAAATGAACAATTTCACATTTGCCCACATTGCACACCATTTGCCAGATCTTTGCTCACTCGCTTAACCTATCCATGTCATCTCATAGCCTCCTTATGTCCTCTTCACAACTTACTTTCCTGCCTATCTTTGGGTCGACAGCAAATTTAGCAACTGTTCCTTTGGTCCCTTCATTCAAGTCATTTATATAAATTGTAAAAAGTTGAGGCCCCAGCACTGATCACTGTGGCATACTACTCATCACATCCTGCCAACTAGAAAAAGACACAGGCCAAAATTTTAGAGCCCCACCACAGCATGTCTCCCCCAACATATGTGGCAAGCCATTTAGATCTCCACTCAGTTCAGTGGGACTGTAAAATCCTGCCAGACAGGAGGGGCCATAAATTTATGGCCCAATTTATACCTACTCTCTGCTTCCTGTGAGCTAGCCAATCTCCTATCCAAGCTATCTATTGCCCCCTACACCATGAGCTTTAATTTTCCTCAATAACCTTTGATGTGGCACTTTATAAAATGCCTTCTAGAAATTTAAGTATAGTACATCCACTGCTTCCCTTTAATCCACAGCACGTGATTCCTTCAAAGAACTCCAATAAATTGGTTAAACACGATTTTCCTTTAACCAAACCATGTTGACTCTGCCTGATTGCCTTTATTTTTTCGAAATCCCATGCTATAACATTTTTAATAATAGTTTCTAACATTTTCCCTATGACAAGCTAACTGGCATGTAACTTCCTGCTTTCTGTCTCCCTCCCCTTTTGAATAAGGGAGTTATATTTGCTATTTTCCAATCTAATGGAACTTTCCCCAAATCAATGGAATTTTTGAAAATTAAAATCAATGCATCAACTATCTCACTAGCCACTTCTTTCAAAACCTTAGGGTGAAGTCCATCCGGATCTAGGGATTTGTCAATCTGTAGCCCCAATAATTTGCTCAATATCCCTTCCCTGGTGATAGTAATTTTTCCTAGTTCCTCTCTCACTTCCATTTCCTGATTTACAGCTATTTCCAGGATGTCACTTCTGTCCTCTATAGTGAAGACTGAAGCAAAATATTTGTTTAATTCAGCTACCATCTCCCTACTTTCCATTATCAATTCCCCAGGTGCACTTTCTATAGGACCAATGCTCACTTTGTTAACTCTTTTCTTATTTAAGTAACTATAGAAACTCTTACTATCCGTCTTTATGTTACTAGCTAGCTTTCTGTTATACTCTAATTTTTCCCTGCTTGTTATATTTTTTGTCATTCTTTGCTGTTCTTTATGCTCTTTCCAATACTCTGACCTGCCACCCATCTTTGCATAATTATATGCTTTTTCTTTCAGTTTGATAATGTCTTTAACTTTTTTTAGCTAACAATGGATGGTGGGCCCTCCCCTTGGGATTTTTCTTTCTCATTGGAATGTATATATTCTGTGTATTCTGAAATATCCCTTTAAATGTCTGGCACTGAACCTCTACTGATATATCCCTTAAACTCATTTGCCAGTACACATTAGCTAGTCCTGCTTTCATGCCGTCGTTATTGCCCTTATTTAAGTTTAAAACACTAGTCTTGGATTCACTTGTCTCTCCCCCAAAATGAATGTAAAATTCAATCATGTTATGATTGCTACTACCTAGGGGTGGCTTCACTATGAATATTATCAATTGATCTTACCTCGTTGCTCAATTGCAGGTCTAGTATAGGCTGCTCTTTTGTTGGCTCCAGAAGTGCTATTCAAAGAAACTTTCCTGAATACGTTTTATGAACTCCTCATCTACATTAACTTTGCCCATCTGATTTTTCCAGTTTATATGTAGATTAACACCCCCATGATTGTTGCTGACAAGGTCCTATTATCTCTTCTTTTGTATTCTGTCCTACCATGTAGTTACAATTAGGGAGGCCTGTACAGCACTCCCACAAGTAACTGCTTGCCGTTATCATTCCTCATCTCAAAACAAACCACTTCTACATCCTGGCTTCCTGAACTTAGGTCATCCCTCTCTCATTTGCTAATATCATCACTAACTAACAGAGCTACGCCTCCAACTTTTCCTCACTTCTTGCTCTTCCTAAATGTTACGTACCCTTCAATATTCAGGTCCCAACCTATGTTATCCTGTAGCCATGGCCAGGATTTTCCCCTCGGCGATTTGGGGGCGGAGACCGCTCGCTGAGGGTAAAATGATGCGGGATGACATCAGGAGGAATCCCCAACATCATCCCGGGCCATTTAAATTTTTAGGAAGGTGGGCGGACAGTGAAATCAGCTGTCCACCTGCCGACCTGTCAATGGCCAATTGAGGCCATTGAGAGGCTAGTTAAAGTAATTAAAGACCTGCCCGTCCAAACTTAAGGCTGGCGGGCAGGCCAGGAGTCCCAGTGGGCTCCAGGTTATTCATGAAACTTCATCCACTGGCGGGATGAAGTTTCATATCCATTTTTTAAAAATGTAATAAATTTTAAATGTTTATTATTAACATGTCGCATCTCGTGTGATATTGTCACATCAGGGGTACATGTTAATAATTCTAATATTTTTCTATTTTTAGATTTTACTTACCTCTCACTAATCTCCCTGAGACAAGACTTTGCCTCAGGGAGCAGTGCGCTTTTTTGCGTGCACGCATGAAAGAGCTCACTTTGACAGATGGGGATTCCCTCCAACCCCCCCTCCCGCACAAGAATCGCATAGCGCTTCCTGTTGGGCAGGCCTTAATTGGCCCACCCACTCAAAGTGGCGTCGGGCCCTGTTTCAGTGGCGGGGGTTGGCTGTCCGCCCGCTGCCGAGCGGTGGGGCCCGCACGCCCACCAAGGGCAAAATTCTGCCCCATGTCTCTGTAGTGGCTATCAGATTATACTTATTTTTTTCTATTTGCCCTACCAGTTCATCTGTTTTGTTTTGAATGCTATGTGCATTGAGATACAGAGCTTTTAGTTTTGTCCTGTTATTACTTATGTAGCATCTAGCATTATCTGCAGATTTACTCTTAGATTTGTACACTTTGTCCCTTTCTATCACAGTCTGCTTATCATTTCTCATATTAATACATTTCACTCTTGCCTTCTCTCTACCCCTTGGTTTACCACATCTTCATAATTTTGATCCCTTGTCCTCACTATTCAGTTTTAAACACTCTGTACTTCCCTAGTTATACGGTTCACAAAGACACCAGCCCCAGCATGATTCAGGTGTAGACTGTCCAAACGGTACAGATCCCACTTTCCCCAATATTGGTGCCAGTGCCCCACAAACCGGAGCCCACTCCTTCCACACCAGGCTTTGAGCCATGCATTAATTTCCTTATCTCATTTGTCTTATGCCAAATTGCACATGGCTCAGGTATGAATCCAGAAATTATTACCTTTGAGGTTCTTCTCCTTAATTTGGTGTCTAGCTCCCATACTAATTATGCAGAGCTTCCTTCCTCATCCTGCCTGTGTCATTGGTACCTATATGGACCACAACCACTGGATCCACCCACTCCCATTGCTAGTTCTTCTCCAGCCCTCAGCAGATGTCTCAAACCCTGGCACCGGGCAGGCAACACAGCCATCCGGATTCTTGCTTTTTTCTGGAGAAGAGTGTCAATCCCCATCACTATACTGTCCCCTACTACCACTATGATCCTTTTTCCTCCCTCCACTTGAATGGCTCCCTATACTCCAGTGCCACAGTCAGTTTGCTTATCCACCCTGCACCCCCCACTCTCATCAAAATAAGCTGAGAGAACCTCAAACCTGTTAGACAATTGAAGAGTCTCACACTCCTGTCTCTGGGTCCCCTTACCTGACTCACTTGCAGTCACACCCTCCTGTTCCTGGCCACTGACCAAATCAGAAGACCCTATCCTAAATGGTGTGACTGCCTACTGGTGTGAAGCATCAAGGTAGCTTTCCCCTCCCTTATCTGCCACAGAGTCTGCAGCTCAGCCTCCAGCTCAATGACTCTGAGCCAAAGTTCCTCAAGCTGCAAACATTTACTGCAGCTGTGTTTGTCCTGGATTACAATGTTACCCAGGAGCTCCCACATGCTGCATCCTTAATGCATTTTAAATAATTAATTATATTAATCACTTATTTATGTTGCATTCTTATATATTTTATTAATGTTATCACCAATTTGTGTACTACTTTAAACCTTAGGAATAGAATAGAACTTACCACTCATCAGATACTCAACAAATAGCTAGCTCCTTTCCCTGTAGCAGAGCAAGAACTGATTCCTATGGAGTGAGAAATATAGAAAAAAATGAATCAAGTACCTTCTTCCCACCCACCCCTCTCCCCTTCACCAAACTCCACTCTCAACAAACTCCACATCTACACTCAGTTAACTCAGCTACTCTCCTTTTGCCTTGGCTACACTAAAGAACCCTGAATTTATACTAAAATGAACTGGGGCTACCGTAACCAGATTCAACCAGTTAGCTAATTAACTATTCAGCTCCTACAGCTGAGAGTGAGTTTACCCTGTCTGAACTGCAAGAAGGAAAGGTCTTAGCCTGCTTACACAGCATTTTCCAGTTACTGCTGATGACAGACTAGATTAGATTTTAAGAGCAAAATTTAATAACAAAATTAGCACTTAAAACTCCCCTCTCACCAAACTCCAAGTTTTCACTCAGTTAGTTTAGTTGCACTCAGTTTGCCTTGACTGCACTAAAGTCGGTGCTGCAAGCTTTTCTCAGTGAAACTTATAAGTGGACTGGGAGTTCGTGATTTTGTAAGCTTTCAAAATGACATTCCTGAGTTTATGAAGATACTTGCTCCATATCTGATCAATGCCTCACCATGGACACAGCAACCAATTGTAGTAGATCAGCGAGGCACTTCAAACATTCCCCTTTCCATCAGATTAGTGAACTTCTCATGGCACTAATGACATGTTTCAACATTAATGTTTCCTTTTGCTCACACTTCTGTTTTGTTTTTCTTTACCTTCCTCCCTGACAATGGAAATAGAACACTTCTGCTCTCAACCACTTGCTGAAGTAAATCTAGAAGGTGATTGATCTGAAGGTAATTCTTGGCTTCAAAGTTAAAAGAAAACCTGAGCTGACACAGTTAAAAACTCACTACAGTCATCCAAAAACAAAAGCATCTCCTCAAAAATGTTACAGCAGCCCTAAAAATCCTAACACTGCTCTAATTTCCTGCATCTCTGCAGACAGCACCCAAAGGGGAGACCCGGTCTGCCCCACTACAACACGCCCTCCTTGCACATGAAGTGCTGGGGGCTGCGGGGGTTGTGGTGATGCCAGGAAGTTCAAGTGCTGTTGAAACGTTCCCGGTGCAGTCAGGGCCAGGGAGAGAAATCATGGTCCCTGTTGCTTCTCCTCTCTCTGGGTCCCTTATCCTCCACCACCCTCCCCTCCCCTCTGTTTGCGAGATAATTATGACTGACAAAGGCCATTTAGCCCAGCTCATCTCATGCTTCCAGAATGATATACTCACATAAATATTAGGAGAAGCAGTAAGCTATTTGGTCGTTTGAGCCTGCTCTGCCATTGCCTCTATTGTACCAGTGACTACAGCACAGGAGTATTTAATTAGCTGTAAAGTGATTTAAGGCATGATGAAAGGTGCTGTATGAATGTAGGTTTTGTCTCTCTTTCATTCTGCCGACTGCATGCCGATGTAGTGACTGTTGCAGTCGTGAAATTGGAGGTCCAATGCTGATTCTCTAAGGATAATTAATCACAGAGCAATCAACCGATTTCAGGGAAGTGACTACAAATAAATCACTACATTTATAAAACAATTCAACTCTGACTTTTCTGGCACAAACCCACAGATTGCTATAAAAGACATTCCACCCCTTTTACACTAATGACACTACGCCCAGGATTTGTCAATCAGACATCTATCAGCAACTTAGCAAAAATGTAGATTGAATTTTTGATCTGAATTTGTCAGAGAAGAATGATAAAAGGTACATAAATTCAATGTGGCCTTAGCTCAAGGATTGGATTGTTTGCCCTTCTCCCAGAAACTGTCATACAACTTGTGTTGTACATTGTGAATTTACAGCCTAAAATTGAAAAATGTAATTAATAAATAAGAAACTCCAACAGCAAAAAGAGTGACACCCCCACACCATGCCACACCCCCACCCTACCACTCAACTGCCCACATGCCACCCCTGCCACTCCACATCTCCAACACCTACCAACCTCATCCCACGCCTCCAATAGCTCCAACTCCCCCCACCCCTCCAACAGCCCCCAACCTCCATTCCATATGCATTATTTACCACCTTATCCACCTGTCCTGCCACCTTCAGGGACCCGTGGACATGCGCTCCAAGGTCTCTCTCTTCCCCAACCCCTCTCAATATCCTTCCATTTATTGAGTATTCCTTTGCTTTGTTTGCCCTCTCCAAATGCATTACTTTGCACTTTTCTGGATTGAAATCCATTTGCCACTTATTTGCCCAGTGAACCAAACCATTGATATCTTTTTGGAGATAACAGCTATCCTCTTCACTATCCAATACACAGCCAATTTTTGTGTTATCTGCAAATTTCCCAATCATGCAACCCACATTTAAGTCCAAATCATTAACATAAACAACAAACAGCATGGGCCCCAATATTGCACCCTGTGGAATGCCACTGAAAATAGCTTTCCATTTGCAAAAACATCCATTGACCATTACCCTTTGTTCCCTGCCACTGAGCTAATTTTGGATCCAACTCACCACATTCCCCTGTATTCCATGGGACCTCACTTTCCTAACCAATCTGCCATGTGGGAATTTGTCAAATGCCTTACTGAAATCCATGTAGTCAACATCCACTGCATTACGTCATCAATCCTCCTTGTTACTTCCTCAAAAAATTCTATTAACTTAGTAAGATATAATCTTCTCCCACCAAAACCATGCTGGCTGTCCCGAATCATCTTGTGCCTTTCTAAGTGACAATTTATCCTGTCTCACAGAATTGAATCCAATAATTTGCCCACCACTGAAGTTAGACTGACTGGCCTATAGTTTTTTGGTCTAGCGCTTGCTCGCAATTGTTTTTGTAAATAACTAAATACTTTTTTTTCTTTATTCTTTCACAGATTGTTGGCATTGCTGGCAAAGCCAACATTTCTTGCCCGTCCCTAATTGTTCTTGAACTGAGTGGCTTGCTAGGCCATTTCAGAGAGCAGTCAAGAGTCAACCCCATTGCTGTAGGTCTGGAGTCATAGGTAGGCCAGGCCAGGTAAGGATGCTAAAGGGCATTACTGAACTTAACGGATTTTTAAAACAATCAATGAGAGTTCCCTGGTCACCATTACTGAGACTAGATTTATATTCCAGATTTATTAATTTAACTTAAACTCCACCAACTGCCATGTTGGGATTCAACACCCCTGCTGACAAAGGGGCAGCATGTAAATGAGCAATAGGAGGGGGGATTATCTGATCCTGCTCTCATCTGGATAGATTCTTTGGGACACCAGAGGAAACAGTGTGGAAGTAGGAACAGGATCCACTACAAGTAATAGTCTCGCTATGATCAGATAGACAAGAATTGAACCAGGTAAGCGCAATTCCACCCAGCTGGATGACAGTGAGGCATTGGAGGAGGATGGTGTGTTTCATCATGTAAAAAGTTGCAGACACATCAAGAAAGATGAAAAGGGATAGTTTACTGTTGTCACCGTTACATAGGATGTCATTTGATAGGAGCCGCGGCAGGAGGGGAGGGATTCAAACATGAAGTTCTGGAAAAGATGGGCTCAGATCTCGGAACTGACAATTCATACAAGGACTTTGGCAAGGGAAGGGAGCTTGAAGATGGGATGGGAATTTGCAAGGACAGTAGGGTCAAGTGTTTTTTGAGGAAATGGATGATAATGGAAGATTTAAAGGAGAGAGGAAAAACACCTGAAGACAGAAAAGCATTTACAATATCAGCTAACATGGTGACCAGGAAGGGAAGTTGGGTGATTAGCAGTTTAATAGGAATCAGATCGAGGGAAGAGGAGATGGGTCTCATGAACAAGATGAACTCAGAGAGGGAATGCTGGGATATAGGAGAGAAACTAGAGAAAGATGCAAGCTAGGGGGACTTCAGAGGAAGTTTGGCCCAGTAAGCTAGTAAAAGGGAGGCACACAGCAGAGGCAACTGATCGATGGTCTTGCTCTTAGTTACAAAGAATTCCATGAGCTTCTTGCACACACTGTTGGAGGTAAGGGTGGATGGGGGTGGGGGAGTGGGGCCTAGGAAGATAGTTGTCAATTGAGAAAATAAGCTAGGAGTTATCTTTATACTCCAGGATGATCTTGGACTAGATTTATATAGGGAATAGTGAGCAGTTTTAGCAGATGAGAGCTGGACCTGATAATGCTTTTATGTAGTCCCGCCAGATCTGGCGATGGATGATTGGACCAGTTATCCACCATATCCTTTCAAGTCTGCATCCCTTGGTCTTAAGAATTTGGAGATAAAGGCAATGCCATTGGGAATGACCGGAGTGAGAGAGAGTAACGATTTTACTGGGGCTAGGGCATCACCGCTGGAGGTAAGGGTGCGGTTGAGCAAACCAGCCACTGTCGAAATGTTGTGGTGAATGGCGGGCCAAAAGTTAGACAGTTGTGATTTTGAATGTGCAGCTGTAAATGAATTGAGGGATAGTTGGGGGTAGGGGTGGAGACAGAAGTAAGTGGAGCTGGGGCATAGAAGGGGGATTTAGGTGGAGAGTATTATGAGTAAATGATCAGAGATGGCTATATCTGTGATAGGTATGAAGGGAGTAACAATACCATGTGAGCTGGTAAGGCCAAGGAGGTGGCCGTGATTATGGGTTGAGGAGTTTACATGAAAGGAGAGATTTAGGGAGGCTAGAAAGGCAGTCAACTTAGAAGACAGTGAGCATGGTATGTTGAGATGGAGGTTGCAATCAATAAGGATGCAAAGTCATTTGTTACAGGGATGATTGATGGATGAAAGCAGTGAAGGTATCTTGGTGAGAAATTGTTTATCCTACTTGGGAGGGTAGTATATTCCGCTGCTTGTAATGATTCTTTGCTGAGTGCCTTCGATGTACTCTATGTAGGATGCCAAAAGAGACACTGAGGGAAGATGTAGGTTTACCCATGAGTGAGTCAAGCCAGGGACAGTAGCAAGAGAGCAGGAAGGTCAAGGACTATTGAAGGGTTGGGTTTAGAAATATGATGACAGAGCACGTTAGAGTGGAGAAGTGAAAGGAAACATGACGTTGGAAGAGAGGGGTCTTGGAGGGTAAAAATAATAGAAGTAGATAAAAAGAAAAAGTGGAAATAGAATGACAGACTCAGGTCTGGAGCAGCAGCTGAAAGACATATTGTTATCTACAGCATGCACAGACATGGCCAAGGCATAAATGAACCTATCGGATTGGAGTATTTGATGCTCAAGGGAGCTGGCCAACCTATCCATTGAAAAGCACATCATTGCATTGCCTTGCAACATCAGTTTTCATTTATGAAGTGTACACCCCCATTCTTTTTGCAATCATAGTCAGTGTGCTTGGATAGTTTGTCAGAACATTGCACACTCTCTGCTGTTCCTCAATGATTCTCGTTTTCACTGACGCTCAGTGGGGATATAACATCTGTGTTCAGCTGAGCAGAACTTAGAGAGGCTTGCACTCTCTGACACAAACTCTCCACTGCTGTCTTTGTCACTGCCACCATTTACTCTTGCTCACTTGTGAAGTGTGAGTCTGCTGGTGAAAAGCCAGAATTCTGCCTAATTGATTCCACCAGCATGCAACTAAGTAGGTGCACATTAAGCATGAGTCCTGTGAAGGTGTGCCTCAGGATGAAACTGTTCCTCTGACAAATCGTTGTCCATGATCACAACCTACTGCTGTAGTGTAAATGAAGGCCATGTCAGAGATAAGAGGTGTGAGTTAGTACTACCAAACAAAAAGGTGCAATTTATTGTGAAGATTTCACTTGCTGTTGAAAATCAAGTCAATATGAACTAGTGTTGTAAGACTTGAGCCATGAATATTTAATTATGTCACCAGGTAGCTGAAATTCCATTGTCCTTCCTTAATTGTTCCCAGTATAAGCTCCTCCAAATCCTATGTTTGATTGGCCTTTTAAATATAGGATTTGAGATTGGACCTTGTGAGTTTTCATCACACCCACTGATCCACATTGCACGCCAAACCCTTGAACTAAAGCATGTGTCTCCGTGAGGACTCTACAGTTTGACTGATTGAGGAGACAATCTGTTCCTTGCCCTGTTCACACGTATCTTAGGTATCCTAAAGAAGGTGCTGTGCTGTATCAAACTCCTGAGCACCATAAAGTACCTCACAAAAACCCACAAGAAATCAGTGGGCAGCTGTAAGCATAATGAACAGTGAGTGCCATTTGATCACCACTGACCAAAACATTTGGTCATTATAAATGGGGAAATTCAACAGAGTACTGTGCATCTACAATGTCTCTATATAGCGAGTTCATATTTATGGGGATATGCTTTAAAATTATTTATACTTTGTGTAGAACATTCATTTATTAACAAACACATTTATTATTACGCCAAATATGACAGTAATAATGAGCACAAAATCCTTGGGGTTAAAATTTTCAGATTGCACTGACAGCAATTACAAATGTATGAGCTTTTACTGTTACATTAAACATGAAAAATACCAGATTAATTTTACTTTTGAATGAATTTGTTC
The DNA here is from genome assembly GCF_017639515.1 of Carcharodon carcharias. Taxonomy (NCBI): domain Eukaryota; kingdom Metazoa; phylum Chordata; class Chondrichthyes; order Lamniformes; family Lamnidae; genus Carcharodon; species Carcharodon carcharias. The sequence continues at coordinate 138,851,017 of NC_054477.1, forward strand.
TGCCAATGTAACTCAGCATGTGTGTAAGGTTACAGCTGCTAGCACTCTCAACAGTCTTTGGGCTTCACACTGCAGGCAGGATGCTGAGGTAATCCAACAGTTGCAGCATGTATTTACGTGGATGATGGCTGGTATGAGGAGTTACAAACAATACAACAAACTTGAAAATATGGTGCTGCTGCCATCAGAACAGAAGAGATTGTAAAAAGAATGATTTGCATTTGTATAAGACCTTCCACAACATCAGGAGCCCCAAAGTACTTTACAAGCAATGAATTATTTTTGAAGTGTAGTCACTGTTGTAACTAGTAAACACAGCAGCCAATTTCTGCACAGCAAGCATCTATAAACAGCAATTTGATAATGACTAGATCATCTATTTTTGTGATATTAATTGAGGGACAAATATTGGCCAGGACACCAGGGATAACTTCCCTGTTTATCTTCAAAGTAGTGCCACAGGACCATTTACATCCACTTGAGAGAATGCAGATGAGGCCTCAGTTTAACATCTCACCCGAAAAACAGCACCTGCAACAGTGCAGCACATCCACAATGGGATGTCAACCTAGAATTTTGTTCTCAAGTCTCTGTGCTGTGTGAGTGGGACTTGAATCCACAACCTTCTGACTCAGAGTGCCACCAACTGAACCACAGAAGGCATTGAGAGGTGAGTTGATGGAGGTGTTTAAAATGGGACAGGGTAGGCACACCTATATTAAGGGGCTATTTAATCTTTCTGGCAGATGGCTGGGTGCATCATGTGAATGACTGTCCTGGAAGTTCCAGCGGGAGGGCTGTATGATTTTGAGCACCTGGCTCCAATGCAGTAGAACCAGCAAGCTCACTGACAAGACACATCTTTCTTAAAGCAGCTTGCTGGGTTTGAGCCAGGGAGATATTGAACAGCCGGGGGATGCCTGACTGGCATTGAGGTAATTCCTGGGGTTAGGGAGCTTCATGTTTGCACACTGGGGAGGCGGGAGGTGGGGGGCGGGCTGGGGGGGGGGGGGGGGGGGGGGGGGGGGGTGGGGGGGGGGGGGGGTGGTCTAGAGAAGCAGAAGCCCAGCTTATTTTTTTGGGACTAAGAAGAGTATCCCTTTCTTGGATGAGCGAAGTATCTATGGTGCTTGCTCTGTCCAGTAGACTGTAAAGTTGGCTGCAGAATAGGAACCCAATATAAATGCATTCATGTGACTGAACCTGGTGGGTGACTCTGCTGCCTATACAGCCAGTGATGGGAAGTGGCCATGGGGCAGAAGACTAATATTAAGTCTATAACATTGATTTTAACCCCTGTATTACTTGCTACTTTGCTCAGCCAAGAAAGGGATACTCTTCATAGTCCCAAAAAAATAAGCTGGGCTTCTGCTGCTCTAGCCCCCACCGCGCACCCACCCCCCAACCCCCCCAACCCGCACCCACCTCCCCAGTGTGCTTCCTGGTGGGAGGACAGAGTTAAAATCCCCTTTTTATTCTAGTCATTAATGGGTTTAGAATGAAGGAACATAGATAGTAAATTAACTTTCAGATATTTAGGTCCGAGAGCAGGAGAAACATTTTCACATAGAGCAGGGGTGGCTCAAATGCACCTCATGAGGTACATGTGGCTTTACAGATAAGGTGGGGTGGTTGATAAGGTGGGGAGGTTAACCTAGATCAGTCTAAAGAATCGGACAGGGCACTGGCTGGGCACAGGGAGCCACTGCATCCATTGGCTCAACTCTAACGTGGTTAGTCCAGCCCGATTACTGTTTTTCAGTGATGCAGCTTCTGCTTCCACATGCAGCCTGCAGAGCGCCTTCCTGAATTAGATTGTCTGCTTGGTGCCACCTCGGCTGTGGAAGTCAATGCCACCAGACTGCAGTGAAAGTGCGGGGGAAGGCTGAGAATCAGAGCCTGGGATTTGAGCCCTGACAGCTGCTTCCCTCCTCTCCAGCTCTCCCACATCTGGGCAATGTAATGGAGGAGGGTGGAGTAGGAGGAGGAGATGAGTGAGTACGGCTAAATGGTGACGGAAGGCATGATCGAGTGAGTATATGGGGACTGAATGGTGGGAGAAGGCATGAGTGATTGAGTGAGAATGGGAGGGAGGGCATGAGTGAGTGAGTGGGGGCCTGAGTGGGGAAAGAGGGCATGAGTCAGTGAATGAGGCTGAGTGGAGAGCGAGGGCACAAAAGTGTGTGTTGTAGTAATAAAATTGTGTCTGTAAATGTTGTCCGTGTCTTGCAGCTCTCAAATGTTTGGAGATTATCGCATGCAGCTCTAAGATTCAGAAAGTTTGGCCACCCCTGACATAGAGAGGCATGAGGGTGGAGAATGTGTGACTGGGGTTTGTGCTCAAAGCAGAGACCAGCCCTGGCCCATGTCATTATTTAAAAATTAGTTGGATAGGTAGTCAGAAAAAAGGGAAGTAAAGGGCTATTGGAATAGGACTGGCATATGGGATGAGGTCAACTGTTTGTGTAGAACATAAACATCAAGTGGCCACTTTGCATTCTGTAATTTCAGTGTAATTCTATGCAGCAAGAGTTTGGGATGCAACAAAAGGAAATTGGGATGCACGTTACATTAACAAAAATGAAAAGTCGAACTTGACAGTTTTTGTATTCCTGAACTGATAGATTGTAAATCCAAATACAAAGACATGTTCCCATGTCCTAATTAAAAAAAAAACTTCCTCCTTCTATTCACCATTGTCCTCCTCTCCCAAAATAACACATTTCTCTCCTGAAGACCTTGGGGCAATGCTGGGGAATAGTGGAACATTGTTTTTGTGTGTACACATAAGAAGTGAGTATTCTATCTGACTATGAGGACAAGATGAGAGATGTATGTCATAGCCAAACCTAATCCCAGTCTCAGCTAACATCTCCACATACACATTTATCAGCAGGATTTACTGCAGAGTAATCAGGAGTGAGAATCCAAGCTGAGTTTTCTCTCCGGATTGGCTGGCCAGAGTGTGGGGTTGGCAACAATGCTTCCTTTAAACCCTTCCCATTATGAAGCCACAGGGATCAACTGCCCACAGCAGCTGCTGCAGGCCAGCTCTGTGTGACGTTCCTATGCCTTCTGCTGGCGCTCCATGACGAGTTGGAAGGCTGAATCCAGAGGCTCATCATGTGATTCAGACCCCACAGATGCCTCTTACCTAGCAATCTGGCAAGTGCCAGGGAACTTGGCTGATCCTGCCCCCTCCTGCTGCGGACATGTGTCCATGCGATGACCAGCAGATTGTGAACCTGAGCCTGCTCTAGATTTACTTCCCACCGAGGTGTGTGTCTCTGCGCTGGTGGAGGGTGTGGGTAAGTGCTGTGACAGGACTCACAGGCTGCTTATTTCCAGTCTTCAATGGAGGAGATGTCCTGGGATGTGAGGACTTGGATGGATTTGAGGGACGGTTGAGGGTGTTGATCACTTGACAGAACTTGTTGTGAACCAAAGTAGAGATGATTAGTGTATGGCAACAGAGTCAAAAGCAGGAGAGAGAGCACTCGCAGTTGTGTTGGAAGAGGGATGATGGTGTGCAGGATCCTCACGTGGGTGTTCGCCACTGACCCCAACATCAACGCAGGCACGGCCCATATGCTCATCAGTCAGAGCATTGGCATGATCCTCAAATGAGTGAGGGGCCTAATGTGGGCCACTCCTTCCCTGGTCTGGGACATCTCCCTGCTGTTGTGAACAGGTTCTCTTGCATGAAAACAGAAGGAGAGAGAGTGAACAGGACACAAGGCGCTGCATGGAATGTTTGTGCGTTGAGCGGAGCCAAAGACAGGATGAGGATACGAACTGCAGAGGATATGAGCCTGATGGAGATGTGAGGGTGTGTGTGAGAGTTGGTGGTGTTGTCCCTTGAGGTGTGAGATCCCTGTGGATGTGTAATGGGTTTGTGAGTGTGTGAGCTAAGAGTGATGAGGTGGCTGATTTACCCTGGCAGAACGGATGAGCGGATTCATCCGCTTCCTGCACTGGATGGCTGATCTCCTTTGTGCTCCGGTGGTGCTGACTGGTGCAGACCCGGTTGGTGACTCTGGTGGACCTCCTGTGACCAGAACAGGGCACAGGACATCCCAGTGGCCTTCCACCATATCCAGCAAGCGCCCCAGAGGGTCATGACTAAATTTATGGGCTACCAACATCTTTGCTTTTGGGGCCACCTGTTGCCTGGAGCAGTCCTGGTCTTAGACATGGGCCTGAATTTTACCCTTGGCGGACACGCACGATGAGTAGGCACAGGACCAGTCAGGAAGCAGGACCCCAACCGCGATTGGCCCATGACCACAATTTCATGCTGGCTGGCCAATTAAGGCCCGCCCAGCATAAAGCACGGCTTCCCAATGGTTGGAAAGGGCTGGACGGGGAGGGGGCTTGTCAGGCGACAGGTCAATGGTGACTCAGTGGGTGGTTTAAAAATGGCACAGGCAGCTCTTTGAAAAATATATCATCTGCATTCTAGAGACCAAAGCTATTGCCTCAACAGTGGCTTGAGACCAGGCAGGAGGGCAAGTCAGGTGGGCACTCGGCCCCCCAGTTTTGGGATGAGTGCCTCGCGGGGCTCTTGAACGAGCTGACTGCCAGGAGGGGCACCCTCGTCCTCAGAGATGGAAGGAGGTGGCCACCCTACCTGACAAAAAAAGCTTGGGTGGAGGTGGCAGCCGAGGTCAGCAACCACAACGTTGTGCAGCGCACATGGGTGCTGCGCTCGGTAAGGGTAAGTACCACGTTGGCATGGATCAGTATGGTGAAGTGTTAAGGGCTGGCCGTCCCCCTGTGTTAAATTCTGAGTGCCAACTGTCAATGATGCCAGAGATGACCAAGGGCATGAGCCCTAGCTTTTTGGACTAAGTGCCTTGCAGCCCAAGGGCCACAACTCGGATGTGCCCTGCAAGGTGTTCCTCAGCTGGGGTTTGCCAGGCTGCAATGGCGCTGCAGGTAGAGAGTGGGCTAATCACTGCTCCTCTGTCCTTTCAGGACAAGAAGAGCCACAACAACATTGATAGGCCACAAACAGCGGAGGCCCCCCAAGCCTCCTAATCCTGAGCAGATTTAAGCAGGATGCCTTGGAACTGGAGAGGTGCCACGCTGTGGAGAGACAAAGGTAAGAGTACAGGGCAAAGAGGTGAGAGTTTCAGATTACACAAGCATTCTTGTGTCATCTCATCATTGATGGGAGCCTCAAACCTGGAGTCCCCATTGACCATTGAAATACGACGGCACCATGATGCAGATCTCCACTGTGCTACCAGGGTGCCTAGCATACACAGTGACAGCGTGAAGGCTTAAACTAATGACATGTTGTTGTTCTCACTTCGATTTGGTAGCAGGCACACGTTCACAGGACCCTGAAGAGACACTCTTGATGCCAGAGGACAGCCAGGTTTCAGCTGCACCTGCATCACACCCTCTCTCTGAACCAGGCACCAGCGCAGCATATTGATGGGCATTAGATCTTTGGCTAAAATATCGGTGCACAGCAGTGAGGGCACTTTACACTCACCTGAGGAGTAGGTGGAGTCAGAGAGTGCCCATGGAGCCAGTAGGAGGCTGAGTCAAAGGCAAATGATGAGCCTCTGAAGCCGTCCATTTGGCGGCTGATGCTGGATGTCCAACGAGATGAGTGGGAGGATCTGGTGGAAATCCATGAGGGCATGCGTGCCATGATCTCATTTGTGGAGGAGTCCATGCGGAGCATGAGCACTGGCGTAGGCCCTCATGGCCGAGCACAGTGCTTCCTCCATGGAGAGATTGGAGACTCTCATGGAGAGGCAGCTGCAGGAACAGAATCAGGAGTTCCTGGGGTTGCGCTTGGACCTGCAAGCCCTCACACAGGCAATGACCTCAGGTGGCCAGTACCAGTGTGGGAGATGGATGAGGCGCCCAGCAACCCAGCTAGGTGCCCGTCCATCAATGGCAAGCGGGGAGGTCCACGAGCTGCTTGTCATCTCTGCAGGCTCCTCTCAGGGCGCTCTGGATGACAGCAGCAGTTCTTCTGCCCCACTACCAGTGACCACAGTATCTGATGAGGCTGAGATGACTGGGCAGATGCCAGGTGTGGCACTGGCCACCCCCTCCCAGGCGGGGCCAGCACAGGCTTCACTTTCCAGCGGACGACCACCAAAGTCATCAAGGCGAACAGGACAGCAGAGTCACCAGCTGCCCTCCAATACTGCTGCCCGTTAAGGATGGGGTGAGGGGTGCGGGCGGCATCAAGATGTAACACTTGTAAACGTAACTTTAAGGCACCACGAGCGCAAGAGGGACTGTTCACGGGTGATCTTCTGTTCTGTAATGTTTAGTTTATATTTACCGGTGTGGAAATAATACCAGAGATTATTTGTTTTGATTGTAAAAGTTACATAAATTTTGTTTTTGTCATAATGGCCTGTGCTTCACCCTTTTTTGTGGACTTCAGCTTCAAAGGAAGGGGTCATTTGAGGCATCATTTTAGATGGAGGCGGCAGCCTTGGCATGAGATGAAAGCAGATCTTTGGCAGCCTATCTGAAGGAGCGTTGCATCAAGGCATCCCTGGTGTCCCTGCCTCCCTGAAGGATACAGAGGTCTGGCTTTACACCTCAGCATTCTCCTTATCGTGGTCCCCTTCTTACTCACTATTGGATTCATCCTCGGGGGCCTGTGGAGCTCCTCAAGATCCTCTTCATCCAGTGGGTCCCAATAGCCAGTGCCAGATTGTGGAGAGTGCAACATGCAATCACTATCAGTGACACCCGCTCTGGGGAGTATTGTAGTGCTCCCCCTATTAGGTCCAGGCATCGGCAGCGCATCTTCAGAAGACTTATCATCCTCTCTATCACCATCCTTGTGGAGGCATGACTCCTATTATAACGAAGCTCTGCCGCTATTCTTGGGTGATGGAGGGGTGTCATGAGCCATCTTTTCAATGGATAGCCCAGTAGCCATCCATCCAGTCAGGCTGGAGTGCTGAATAGACTTGGCATCTGAGAGTGTCTGAGGGTATAAGCATCATTGGAGCTGCCAGAGTACTTTGCACAGACTTACAGAATCTGTCTCCTGTGGTCACAAACTATCTGGACGTTCATCGAGTGGAATCCCTTCCTGTTGACAAAGGCACCCAGCTGACTCGCTGGCGTCTTGATGACCACATGTCTGCAGTCGATTGCACCCTGGATGCTGGGGAGCCCTGGCTTCTGGTTCGCTCAGCCTGGCTGGCCTTGTCTGTACAGTAAAGAATAAATGTCAATACCAACCTGAACAGAGCTTCTGTCACCAGCTTGAAGCAACTATGGACAGCTGATTGGATCACTCCAAAAAAAATCCCTACTGACCACTGGAAAAAGCCAGAAGCATAGAAGTTAATGGTCACTGTGATCTTCAGAGCCACTGACATGGGGTTTCCGCCCACATAGTTGGAGCTGATCTCAGGCCCAATCATATGACAAATGGACAGGCGGAGCCTCCTTCAGCATTGCTCTTTGGACAAATTGAGGTAGCTGCATCGCTGCCTGTAAACTCTGGCAACAGGATAGTGGCATCTTCTTCTGCCCCTTCCACCTTGGACTACCTGCTAGTCCTGCGCCCCTTGTGCCTGTGCCTCTCCTCCCACAGGTCACTCCCCTGGAAGCTGCATTGGGACACCTGGCCCCCTCTCTGTTCTGCCCCTCTCTCCTCCTCCTGTGGAGAGCACAATCCCTGTTACCAGGGTAAGAGAAGGCTGTCTGATAGCTGGAAATGTCCACACTGTCAAAATGCTCTAGGCGCCTTGGAGACACCAATGAGACCTGAAATAAAGCCTAGAAATGTTAAGAATGAAACTCAGAACTGAGATGAAGCTGTCCAGTTCAAATAAGCAACCACCAGCAAACTATCTCCTAAACACCTCACTACTTACAATGGCAATGCTGCTGACCCTTTTTATCCCGCCCTTGGATGAGGTTTTGCAAAACGTCGGCTGCCCGGTTTGCCCGTGCGGTGAGCGCAAAATCGCACGGGCAATGTAAACTCAGGATCAGTTGGCTTTTTAATGGCCTTGCGTGGACTTGTAACTGATGGTGGGTGGGGCTCCAACAACTGAAGATTGCGCGCGTGCGGGATAACATCAGGATGCTCGCCTGACATCTTCTCGGGCTATTTTATGCTCAATTGGGCACGAGGCATAAAATTCTACCCATTAAGTAGTCATGTGCTCTGGTGCGCTATTAAATACTGCGCCTGGAGCGAGAAAGCACTGAGGTCACGGCGTGGTGGGCAAATCAGAGCCCACCCGCCAGGACGCCGGCGTGTTTCTCGTGAATGCATAATTAACGAGGTGGAACTTGCCAGGAATGTGACAATACGGCGCACAAAGCCACCATTGTGGCCACCGGGTAAAATATCTATTTTCCTGCCTGCTCCCACAGGCTGGAAGGTGTCTGGTATTAGACCATGTCACTCTCAAGTTGATAATTGCAGACTTTCTGCCACTGCCACCCCTGTCTTAGCAGTCACTGGCTTCGATATTTGAGACAGGAGCCAGAGAAATCGACTTGAGCCCTGAGCCCCAATATCATTTGAATGAGGCAGGGCGGTTAAGGAGTGGACATCAAACTTTCTTGCTTGGGAGGAGGGAAGAAATTATTTGACACCACTAGCAGGGACAGGCACTGAGCAGTAGACCTCTCCAACCCATCTCCCTTCATTTTCCTGAACTATACAGTCCAGTTTAAGTCGGAATAGCAGGGAAAATCCTGTCCACTAAGACAAAAGACTTACTCAGGTTCAAATCTTATGTTCTTTCTCAAAGCTATTCCAATAATAATATTGGCTGAGATCACGGAAGAGTGATCCACCATCTTCTTAACTGATTCCTATGAGCATGAAGCAACTTCAAGTAAAGTAAAAACCACATTGAATCCACTGCAACACCAAATTAAATCTTTACACACGTTTATTTTTAAAAGGCGAATTTGTCCTGAACTAAACTAAGAGGGCCAATATCCCTCGTACAAACTGATGGAGCCCTCTTTTTGCCTGCTCTGTTCCATTTACTGTCTTACTTTTTATTGGACATATTGAGATCTAGTGGAGATTCGTGTGTTTTTTCTCCAGTCTATTTTCAATGCTTTTCAGTCTGCTGGGAAATGTAATTCAACTACAAGCATCTACTGGATTCGACAGTAATTCCCAGGCTTCACACTAATCTTGAACTACAATAATAACAGGGGCCATGTGTTACAGTAATTTTTGTAGCAAATTGATGATAAATCTGTTGGCTTAATATTATTACCCTTTGGAGCATTCTGTTTTTACAACAATAATTATCGACATGCTCTGATACGTTCAAGAATTTCAATGACTGCAACACTGATCAACCACAGTGCATGGGCGATTCAGCAGTTCTATGCAAGACATTTACAGGCAACATTGCTATTTCCAATGAAGATAAGCATATTGCAGAAAATATGTCTGAACTGAGGTTATCCAGTATGAGTTGATTTGGCAGCACCTTTATTAAGAAATGGTGGTACATTTGCACAGTTGACCTTGTGTCTAATCACCATTGCTTCAGAAGTATGTTTTCTTATATTCTAGAAGTTGTCAGTTGAGAAGTCATTATCTGTAGCTTTAACCAGAACAGAAATGTCTATTTTTGTTCAAACATGCATGCTGGCACGGTGGCTATGTCTACTCACTGTCACGAACTTCAGAATGACAAGATAAAAGTCTCCCATTTCTGTTGGTTAATTAAAATCCTTGCAAATATTTCTCATTCATCTCTCAATTAACATGTTAATCCAGTGCAAGGGAGTCTATGGACAAGATTTTTAGCCCCATATTGGAGTGAGCACAAGGCAGATGGGTGTTTACTGGTACCGTCCCCCACCTCCACTCCCCACAGGCATTTCCCCAAAGGTGGAATTGGGGTTGTCAGGGCTACCACCCCACAAGAGGCTGGCAGTTAATTGAGCAACTTACAGGCAAACTAAAACCTATTGTCAGAGTTCGATAGGAATTTTCCAGTCACCCTGTGGGACAAACCCCCCCCCTCCCCCCCAAGGGTGGGAGCAGGTCAGCTGCCTGGAAGCAGTCTCTCTCTTTCTTACCTGAACTCCAGGCTTTATTTATGTCCAAGCCATAAGGCCTCCTTGTAGCCCTCCAACTTCAAGAGCCCACCTACCATCCTTAAATTGGGCACTTAATTTAATCTTCCGGCCACAGATTAGCCAATTTGGGAAAAATCACTGTCAGGTGACTGTTTTCCATACAATCCATGATTGTGACCCTATTTGACCCCAATGCTGGGTCCTGACCTGAAGGACAAAATCCTGCCCATAATTCAGAATTGTTACCTGGTTGCCAGGGCATAAGAAAACCACTGGTCAAGATTTCACTTCTAAAAACCTTTACTGTAACAAACTGACTAAAATCAATTTAATTCAAACATTATCTAACAGGCAAAGGATATTTCAGATGAAAAGGTAAATTTCACTTTGAATAATCATCACAATGAGGATATGCCTCATGTAGTTACAAGGGGTGAAATTTTATGCCGGCGGGGTTTTATGGTTCCACCAAGTCAATAGAAGTTTGAACAACTCACTGCATTTTACGACCCCACCCCCACCATGACGTGGCCATAAAATTCTGCCCAAGCACTTACGTCACTTACTGTACAAGTAGGGCACTACATGCAATCTCACATTCTTTCCAACTCAGCCATCAGTGTGTAGAATCTCACATCCTACTCAATGATTTGGCCCTCAAGTCACTTTCACCAGCAGCCATATTCTATCCAAGCCTTCTGGATACAGTCAGTACCCAAACAGCACATCCCTGGAGAACCTCCTTAGCTAGATTCACAACATTCTTTATGGCAAGCATTCCCAGAGACTCCTTTCTCTGAACATTTAAATGGTCTGGTTGGCTCTGGCAAAACTGAAACAGCAACACTGGCCTTGTACAATTCATAATCCCTACTCTCTTCGTCCTTCATCTTCCGTCCTTTTAAACTGTATTACACATTCAGCTCCTTGTAAAACTCTCTCCTCTGGTCCCCTCAACTGCAGGTTTTGTTCACACAGATGTCTGTCTTTCTGAGATCTGGAATTAGTTGTAATTCAATCTCCAATTAGCTTTCTATTTACCCTTTGCTTTTCTTTATTTTCCCTCCGCATAGCAACCTCAGGCCACAATAGCATTTCTCAGAAGCAAAATGCTTGCTTGGAAGTCCAATTTCACCCCTTTCAGAATACTCCTCAGTTTGAAATTAAAGGGATATAAAGTAAGTTATTTTTCCCCAAAGGGTCATCATATTAGAGAAATATATTGTATGAAGTATTTATCTTATTTACATTGTATTGCCAGGCATATTAGTAGCCTGTTCCCAAAAGTGCAGTTTACAAAATGGTTAAAAGGGCTGAAAACCAGATGGATTCAAGTTCAGCCACAGATTCTCCTCCACACCACTATCAATGCACCATAGAATCACCCTCCCTGGACCCATGGATATTAGTTAGTAGATTGATAGAAATTGAAATAAAGACTAACTAGTTTAGCATCATTTCCAAGAGTATTTTTATTCTGGGGATAGTATCAGTTGATGCAATGATTATCCTTGTAAAGATACAGAGGCAGCAACAATGCATTCAGTACAAGTTATAAGCTTCAGTAACCCAGATATTTATGGGAGAAATTTATGACCTTGAGTTGAAGCAGGTGTGTAGTGGTTACAGCGCCTACATCACCCATTCACAGTCACGGTCAGAGAACCTAAACCATTTTCAAGTTCAGGACTTATTTCAATTCAGCTGGAAGATTTTTGTGGTAACAGGGGGAACATAAAGCCTGATATCCCTCTGCTGGATACTCATTTTGCAGGTGACAGCTGAAAGTTACTACCCTTACCAGCTCCTGCGCAAACCCTTCCTCCATGCACCCCTCTAAGAAATGTTTTGCTAACTTCACAATTTAATCTATTTACCAATACCATGAATGGACTTAAATTCTCCCACACAGCAATATATTAAGTTTCCCTTCAGCAACTAAATTTGGAAGGTTCAGTCAGTTTTATCAGCTCTCATATTTTTACTAATGGATATCCTAGTTGCAGCAATTGTTTGAAATTACTCTAAATATTCTCTCCATTTTCTGGGCAGAATTCTCTTCTTGCACAAAACTGGGCAAAACAAGAATTTTTCCATTACAAATGCAGCACCGCAAGCTGTACTTTCAGCCCCCAGCGATGCTGTCATTTTAATATATTTAAATCTAGCACAGGCACACAGGTTTTCTTTTGCTCACAGCGTTTATATTGTGGTTGAAATTGGTGGAACATTAAAAGTCAAATGCAGAGCTGAAAGTAAGTGCATAAACATCTATACTTTCAAAATAGGAAAAGGCAAATAATTTGAAAATGCTAATTTTTGACCTTAGCTCTCTTTTGTAAATTTTGGCTCTGATATTGGTAGGGAGTGTACGGGAGCACACAAAAAACCTATTGATGCCGGGCACGTAACATTTCTGCCAAATTTCAGAAATTATCAATGTTTCCTTCTGTTTCCAAATTAACAGGTTGGGCCAGCTTTTGGCAAAAAAAAAATCAGTGAAGGGATGCCACAGCCATGGATTCTTGGAGATAGTCCACAGCAAAGATGGGGCTGGCTGGAAATCAAGAGTTGGGGATTGGGGTTCGGCTGTGAATGCAGTCTGGGCCAGAGATCAGGAGTTGGGAGAGTTGGCAGAAGTGGTGATCACAAACAAGGCTACATATCAGGATTGGGTGGAGGGATCACCAATCGTGGCAGCGGAAAGAGAGCAGCCACAGCCAGAAAATGAAAGGTCCAAGAGGGACCAGGGTAGTAGGGTAGCAGGGTCACTCCTGCTCCTTGTAACCCACGCAGAGTGCTATAAAAATCGCTTACCTTGTGAACCAGCAGCTCCTGCCTCCATATTACTTCTGGGCAGCCAAACAGAATTAGACATTGAGGGTGGATAGGTCAAGAAGCAAAAGAGGAGGCTCTCCATTTCAAAGTATTTAAAAAGAGGCAGATGCTGGAAATCTGAAACAAAAGTAAAAAATAATGGGCAGAATGTTCTGGCTGACGTGTGGGTGGTGGATCCCACACGTCAACCCTTAAAATGTTGCACAAGCTTCCTGACAGCAGCATGCGGCATTGCAATATTTCGGTCAGAGCAGCGGGATGCTCGCCCGCCATTAATTGAAGGCCTCGTTAAGGCCCTTAACTTGCCAATTGTCGAGGATTTTGAGGGGCCCGTGCAAACTATGGGTCGGCGCATGGGCCCAACAGGCAGGCTTGTGGGAGATTTTTTAATAAACCTCATGCACTAGCGGGATATGTGGACTCTGAGGGGTTGTTCATGTTTTCCACGAAGTTTTAATTGCAAAAAGTGTTTTAAACTTGCCTTTGTGATTGTTAGCAGTTCACATTGATTTCCAAATGCTTTTTGTGTACTTTGAAACCAATCTGCAAACAGTAATCTGTCTCAGGCCTGCAGCTTTCCGGAGGCCTCCATTTAGCCTGGGGGTATGGGTTCTGACATCCCCACTGGAGGCAGCTCCTCTGAGGAGGAAGGGAGGGATAGCATAAGGAGGAGGCCAATACTGAACAATCAGCCTCCAAGGGAGCCACCTTTGGGAGGCCAGACACAGGCACAAGGGGCGCAGAGGCAAGAGGTTGTCCAAGGTGCAAGGAGCCACAGAAGATGCCACTATCCTGCTGCCAGGGTATACAGGCGGTGAAGCAGCTACCTCAATATGACTGAGCTGCAGTGCCGAAGGAGGCTCTGACTCTCAAGAGGGACATTCACCTGTATCTGTCAGATGATTGGCCCTGAGATATCACCTAACTGTGTGGGTGGACACCCCATGTCAGCGGCTCTGAAGCTCACAGTTGCCCTCCACTTCTATGCCTCTGGCTTCTTCCAGGGCTCGGTGGGTGGTCTTTGCGGTGTCTCCCAATCAGCTGTCCACACTTGTGTCAAGCAGTTTACAGACGCTCTGTTCAGACGGGTATCAACCTTCATCCACTTCTGCTGTGACCAGGCAGTCAGACACAGTGAGCCAGAGGCTTCGTGGCCATTGTTGGCTTCCTCCGCATTCAGGGTGCAATAGACTGTATACATGTGGCCAACAAGGCGCCAGCAGGTGAGCCCGGTGCCTTCGTCAACAGGAAGGGCTTCCACTCCATGAATGTGCAGATAGTGTGTGATCACAGGATGCTGATTCTACAAGTCTGTGCAAGGTACCCAGGCAGCTCCCATGACACCTACATCCTCAGGCATTCACAGGTGCTGGGTCTCGTCAGTGCTCTGGCTCGGCTGGATGGTTGGCTGCTGGATGACAAGGGCTATCCACTGTGAAGGTGTCTCATGACGCCACTCCGCCCTCCAAGAACAGAAGTTGAGCAGCGGTACAGTAGGAGCCAGGGGCTGTGGTGGAGAAAGCCATTGGTCTTCTCAAGATACGCTTCCATTGCCTGGACTGCTCAGGGGGCACACTCCAGTACCCCCTAGATCACGTCTCTATGATAGTGGTAGCTTGCTGCACTCTGCACAATCTTGCACTGGAAAGGGGGGTGCAGTTAGCAATGAAGATCTTGATGCCCTGGATAAGGCTGCACATGATGAATCCAGCAGTGACTCAGAGGATGAGGAAGCACAGAGCGATGATGAGGGGCAGACCTCCGACCCGCTACTACACCAAAGAGGCAGGGACACCCGGGACAATTTACTCCAACAAACATTCAGCTAGCTGCACATACATGGATCTGCAGGACCAGCATTGCCTGGCACTTCCACATGTGGCACTTAGGTGCTACATCTTCCACCTCATCAGCTGTAACTAAGGGCTTAGTGCAGAAATATCAATGTCCACTGAAACACTCATGAGATGTCTGTGAAAAAGAAAAATGCAGCACAAGGAAACACCCTCAGCCATGGTCAGAAAAGTGGACTTTATTATGTCCAAAATATAACAGAAACTTCTCCATTGGAAACATAAGTATATTTTTCCTTATTCTAAGGCCAACACAAAATTACAAGTGACATACCCGTTGAGTGCCTAACGTGCCTTATGTTTTTGTTTGTGGGTGCTACATCTAGTTGCCGCCCCATTGGTCGGAGTGCCTTGTGCGACAGACTGCTGACTCTGCTGTCCTGTTGGTGTTGGCGGGCATCCTCTGGCCTGTGGAGCCAGTGATGGCCCAGCCTGGGAGTGAGTGACCAGTTCCTGAACTGGCACCTCCCCAGTTGTCGCAGCCTCAACGGAAGCAATGTTGACTGGCAGAGGGGCGGAGGAGCTGCTGCCCTCATCCGGAGTGCTTGAGAGGAGCTCGCAGCGACAACAGGCAACTGCTGTGCCAACGTGAGGTCACATTGGCCCTCCCTGCTCACTGCAGATGCATGGGCACTGAGCACCGACGCTTGGTGCCCACAACATCTCCCACATTGGGAATGACCACCCATGGCCAGTACCGCTGTGAGGGCTTGCAGGTCAGAGCGTTACCCAATCAGAAGATTTTCTATCCAATTGAATACCCCCTCCATGAGAGTTTCCAATCTTTCAGTGGAGGAAGCGTGAAGCTCTGCCCTGCGGTTCATGCCTTCACATGCACTCTGCCTGGACTCCTCCATCGCAGAGACCAACTGAAGCAGACCCTCATGCAAGCAATCGTGCCAGATACAAACGCGATTCCCGTGCCTTGTCCTGCAGCTGCTGCATTTCTGTCAACTCCAGAGGCACATCATCAGTGCCAGACTCAGCATGTGCCTGGTCCACTGCAGCCCACCGGCTGCTGGCACCATCGGCACTCTCTGTCCCTACCATCTCCTCCAGCGATTGTGAATTGCCCTCTCCACCGTGACCCAGGACACTAACTGACGGTAAATTCTCCACCGAGGTGTTTGTGTCTGCGCTGGTGCCTGGCTCGCTGAAATGATGTGCCGCAAGTTACGTGTCTTGGGCCTCAAGTGTGGAGGGGGGACTCCGGTGTTGTTGGCCGCGGCCATGCAGTGGTGATGCTGAAATTAACAACAAGGACAGTGCATCAGTTAGTGTTCAGTCAGTTAAACCTTTCATCCCTTTCCCCACCAGCCTCATAAGTCGCTCACCCTTCAATACCCTAAGGAGTTGAACACTGATGGGGTGGAAAAGAGTCAAGAGGAGGCCCAAACATTAGATGCGCATACAGACAGGCTGGTCTGATGGCCTCAGGAATGCCACATGTCATGTTAGGTACCCTAGGAGTGGGGAGAGTGCAGAGGTTCCTGACCTGGATGCATGCTGGCCTGGAGAGTTGGAGTGAAGAGGAAACATCACAAATACCTGCGACATTTGCCGGGGAGCACAGGAGATTGAGAGGTCACATTATTGACCTTCATACCGTTAGGAGGGGCATAGACCGGGTGGGAAGAAGGCAACATTTCCCCTTTAAGTTGAGTGCCATGAGGTTCACAGCTGAGGTGCTGAGGACCTTTTGGACAGAGTAATGTGGAGCGCACTGGCTGAAAGGGTGCAGGAGGTCCCAAACCCCCTAAGATGCAAAAAGTCTTTGGCTGTGCAGCAGCGATGCCATGGCATGTTAGGCCATGGGGATAGTGGTCACAAATGGGATAAGGTGACTTTGGAAGGTGGTGGAGACGCGCATCCTCAAGGGGATGATGGACCTTTGTGTATGACCCACACCTCAGAATGTCTCAGTCTCTGAATGAGCAGTGTTGCTGCATTAACGATTGCAGCAACCATCAGTGGTTTGGATAGTAGGCACACAGAGCGGATGAGACTGTGGACCTCAAATACCTGCCTCCCGGACCCCAGCTTTGCCGGCACCTGCTGCCCTGGCTGCCTCCTCCCCAGCTCCATGTCCTGCTCCTCAAAGGTCTTGACGTGCTGGAGCAGGGCATGCCCACCTCCAGTCCTCTGGCGCTCCTGCTGATTGTGTTCATTTTTCACCTGCAGAACAGAGAAGAGGATTTATTGGGGCTGATCGCTCATGTACTCTGCGCGCGCATGCCACACCCCAACCAGAGTGGCCCATTTGAAGCCTCCAGCGGCTCCTGTCCACACTACTGGTAATCAGTCCTCAAAAGATAGTACGGCTGGTCCCAAACCCCTCCCCCGTGGCCACCTTGGACGCATGCGGCGTCCAACACTTTGAATAAGTCTTAGTGCCCATGACAAGGAGGCACAACTAGGTGTGGCACTGATGCCAGCAGATGGCACTTGGCCTCAACACCTTGAGGTTCCCCTTCCACCATCTCATCACCATCAATATGACATGTGTTGAAGTTCTGAGTATGTGTCCAGCTGCCTCCCCTGCACGTTGCCCCCAGACTACACAAATGTGACAAACACCAACATATGCTGCGGGGAGAACCCATTTTCTCATCAACGACTAAGGCTGGTGTAAGCATGGTCAGTACCCGTTTGCCCACCCAGAGTGCGCCAAATGCCCAATGCAGTAACAACAATAATACATGGCTGGGGGGTTGGGGGGTGGCGGGGTCTTAAAGGCTAAGGCTGCCTGCTGGGTCAAATGGCCAAGGCCAACATGGTACTCACCCTTCAGAGCACAGCAAATCATTGAATCTCTTTCAGTGCTGTGTGCCTGTGAGCCTCACATCATCATGGGCGCTGACAGCGTCACCAACCTCTTCCCACGCCGGCCTAGTGACATGGGGGGCCCTCTTCCTCCCATCATCCGGATACAATACATCCCAACAGCTGGAAACGTCTTGGAGGAGGATGGCAAGGTATGCATTGGAGAAGCGAGGGGCACACTGGCCTCTCCTGCAGCCTGGCCCCCTCCTCCTGCTCATGCTCCTGTCTTGTAGCTGCCCCTCTCTCCGCGAGTGGCCATGGTACATTGCCTCAAGCAGGCTGCCTGGCCACTCTTTATAGAGGCTGCTGTTTCCCATTGGAACAGGCAGTCTGATGCTGCCCGCCCCAGCGACTATTTTCCCATTCTCCACAGGAGTCGCTTACCCGCTGGGTGGGCCTTAATTGGCCTGCCCGTGGAAAATAGCAGCACAGTCCGTTTCGGCTGTGGCAATCAGCTGCCCACCCACTGCCGAGTCGATCGGGCCTGCCCGCCTGTCATGGGAAAAATTCTGGCCAATGACAATACCCAGCAAGTCAAACAACGTCTATGGAGTGAACAGACAAGTAAACATTTGGGTTATAACCTTTTGCTGGGTTTTCTGTTCTTAGCTTTTGATTACTATCCCCCACAATGGGGAGGCGCCGATTGGAAAGCCCCCCACCTGCGGCCGCTCCCGCACTTCCCTCCTGACAGGGGGATAATGTTGCCCGTAAACAAAATATCTGGGGATTCTTCCACCCTTCTATGTTACTTCAGAAGTAATGTCACAAAAACCTTGGAAAAATAGTTTACACTATCCTCTGGGGATTCTGTGGCTTCTCCAACAAAATTATGGCAGATGAGTAAGAAAACCACCAGGTACATTGAGACGGCCCCTCCTCCAGTTTTGAATCCACTGCAACACCAAATTAAATCTTTACACAGGTTTATTTTTAAATGGCGAAATTGTCCTCAAGTGTTGGGGAAGTGTTTCTCAAAGCATAAACTAGCAAAAAATCAGTGGAATCTTTTTTTGTCTTTGTTGCATAGGTGCGAATTTGATGAAGTGGGTTACCTGCCTACTATAGATGCTGCCCAATTTTTATCTCATTGATTTTGATTGAATGAAAATCGGGTAGATTCTATAAGCAGCAGGCGATCCAACCATCAGGTTACTATGTGGTGATGCTAACAATTTATCTCAGGTGTCTTCAGAATTGGAGTGGAGAAAATCGATCAAAGAAACTCACAGGGGTGACTTTAACTCGTCAAAACCATTAAAAGATTGGTAATGGCTTCCTACTTCATTAATTATGATTTACTCATTGCCATTTTCACAGTGGCCTACCCCTGTTTCAGGTGATAAGCACTTTTAAATATGCAAATTGAACTACTATGATACACATGGGCCAGAATTTTCCCATCAACAATTTGGAGATGGGGAAAATGATGCAGGATGACGTTGGGAGGAACCCCTGATGTCATCCCAGTCCCTTTAAATTTTTAGGAAGGTGGGTGGACAGCGAAATCAGCTGTCTGCCCGCTGATCTGTCAATGGCCAATTGAGTCCATTGACAGGCGAGTTAAGATAATTAAATACCTGCCCGTCCAACCTTAAGGCTGGCGGGCAGGCCAGGAGCCCCAGCGGGCTTCTGATAATACATGAAACCTTATCCACTGGCGGGATGAGGTTTCATGTCCGTTTTAAAAAACTTTAATACATTTTATGTGATATTTATTAACATGTCCTATCTTGTGTGACATTGTCACATGAGGGGGACATGTTAATAATGTTTTATTTTTTCTATTTTTAAAGTTTTTTGGACTGTCACTAATGTCCCATTGGATCCAGATGCCATTTTAAGTCAGAATTGGTTGGAGCGTGCATAGTGTGCGCTCTCAAACCAATTTCAATGGTATTGAAGCTGAAGAAGCCCCAGAAAGGTGTTACATTAATTTTGTGAGCTTTGGAGAGTGCAAGCATCAACATGGCTTTGAATTCTCTATTACTGGGAGATAACTCTCCTTCAGTTATCTGCGTAATAGTTAAAATTGGCTTTTAAAATGTGGAACTGTTCCACATGCCTGCATTATAACATTTGCACAGTCATTTCTAGGTTACTATATTTGCAATACAGTAACACTCTCTTTTATTGGTTAATATTATACTCGAGTACTTCTTCAATTATAATTTTATAAATTAAAAAAAATGAGAAAGGAATTGGATAGAATGAATCAAGCATTGATACAAATGTAGTTTCAAAATGCACACATATTTCCATTTGTATTGTTCTGAATATCATTCATTTTGAGAAACGTTCTGTTTCTTTAAAATAAATTATTAAATAAGTAGAAGGATTACGTAAAGGTATAGAAATCTAATGCTATAAATACAGTAGATCTTCTGTTCAAACAGATAAATCATTTTGCTTTATCAAGCCTTTCCCTTTGCTTTAATAATTTTAGTTTAGCTCCTTGTTTCTTGTGTGCTTCCTTTCTGAGTACATTGTGCCAAGTGCTTTTTTTTTTAATGTAGACAGCATTTTAATTAAAATCTGATTTTGTAAACCTTGAAAATATTGAAATTTATTTGGTCTTGCCTTAACTGGCTGAGTACAATCCTATAGAATCATTCTGACAGGGAATTTATTTCAGGTTTCAATGACTTTCTCTTAATGTAAATGCAAATTAATTTTATCCCTGTGGGAAGTGGAAATTATTGGGGATAGTCAGTGTAGACTTTCAAATTAATGACAACGGTTTGTTAAACAATGATGATATCCACAAATGCAACCAAGTTAACGAACTTCAATAAAAATGCTGAATTTAAGGTATAATACATTCATACAGTTTTTCCCCTGACAAAATTTCACACTGATTCCTCTCCTGAAGGTATGGCCTCCATGCATTTTTACAGTTTCATAGGGACTGCTTTACCTCCAGGACCTGACTTCAACAGTTATTATTCACTCGTTAGCCTTCACAAAGAAACTACTGATTATTTGAACACAGGTAGCATTGTCCAGAACATGATCCTGCTCCGTCCTCACTTGATGTCTGTGCTGGGTAACAACACAACCCAAAATTTCAGGAGGAAATTGTATGCACCTCCTTCTGTCCCAACTGAAATTGAATCTGATTTCTTCATGATTTGCATGACTTAAATAGTATTTATAGCACAAAAAATGTCATCCAGCCAAGAGATCCATGCAGATATTTATGCACCATGGAAAACTCCTCCTATCCTACCTCTAAAGGCATCGACATATCCTTATATCCCTTTCTCCCTCATGCATTTATCTAATTTCTCTTTAACCTTCTGCACTACAACAGTACTACCCTCCTAAAGTACTCCATTGTCTGTAAAGTACTGCAATGTCCAGTGGTCATGATAATGCAAGCCTTTTTCTTTTAAATTTATCGATGCTGGTGGCCTCACTCCTTGTGATAGCAATTCTACATTCCATACACTCTGTGGGTAAAAATGTTTCTCCTAAATTACTTATTGATTGACTATGATACATTTATGGCTTCTAGTTCTG
Source organism: Carcharodon carcharias (assembly GCF_017639515.1). Lineage (NCBI taxonomy): Eukaryota > Metazoa > Chordata > Chondrichthyes > Lamniformes > Lamnidae > Carcharodon > Carcharodon carcharias. The sequence goes on from NC_054477.1 coordinate 138,872,118, forward strand.
GTCTTTCTCATGAATGGAAACATATTCTCTATGTCTATTCTTTCAAACCCTTTCATAACCTTAAAAACTTCTATCAAGTCAGCCCCCCAGTTCTCTTTAGAAGAAATAGCTCATTAGATAAAGGAGTTAAAGAAGCAAAGGAATATGCGAGAGGATTGAAAAATCATTGTATTAATGGATGGACATAACTCTCTTCTAATTTCTAAATAGACAAATCCAGATAAATATAATAGTCAATTTTCAATTCATTACTTGTCTCTATTCCTCTTATTTTAAGGTTATTCTGCACTTGTAACAAAGTGCAACATGTGATATGTGGCATCTGTTTTCTGATATCAGGTCTGTAGATGCAAGCTAGATGTAATACATTTACATATAGACTAGATGATCTTCTGCGGCATTTCTTCAGTTCAAAAGATATATGGATTGAAAGTGTTCAGATTTCTGCTATTCTCTGGATTTGACCAGGTTCTAGATGAGCTAATAAACACTGCCTACCCTCTTACAAGGCCAATAACTCCAAGGGGGTGGGTTTAGAGTGAGATGGGACCAGGTCAGGTACATCCTGGTCTTTTAGAGGTTAAACATACAATTGGAGAGTAATAGATTGAGTCAGATGAGGCATACAAGCCACCAAAGGATACATGTGTGTTCCACCAGTAGTTTCAGACCTGGACCATCAATGAAGGGGTGTGGATGGATTTTTCCATAAGCTCCCTTATGTAGAGGTCAGGTGTTGGCTTGGTATTGATGAACATTATGCTAATTGTGACAAGTAGCTAAATGTGTCTCCTAAGATATATATCCTTGTTTTTGAAGGAGGTACATGGCTATTCAGGGTCAGGCTGTACCAGAGGCACTCTTAGCTCTGCCAAAGGCACCCATATATTCATGGTTACAGCCGGAGACTTTCATGCCATTATGGACAGGGTTGGGAGAGAACTTAAACCCTTGAACCCTCTCTCTTACTGTCCGTAATCAGTGTCTTTTTGGAAAGGAAGCTGTATATGTTTCTCAACTCATGAGTGCGTGGTCAATTTTTACCCAGTCAGCAACAGACTTTTTTGGGATTAAATAAAAAATAAGATTATATATTAATGCATTCACCCTGAAAGTCCAAACACTATATCACACACAGCCACACACACACCCACACATACATGCTCGAGAAATACACAATTCTAGAGGGTAGTGCACTTTTGCAAATTGTAAACAAAATAATATTTCATAGTTCATGTGCTTGGCTCATCATAGAAAAAAAACAATTGTTACAGGCCTGTTTAATATGGCATTTTTCTTCTGAAAGGGCAGTTTAGTTGGAATCATATATCAGGGATTATTATAAGATACCCTCAAAGAGATGGATATTTAGCAGGTTGTGAAGTTAGTCACCTGCTTTTTCTTACCAGGATGTCAAGTTTCTTTACAGGTGGACTTGGAATAGGAATCAGCTGGGAGACTTTTAAAATTAGCAGCTTCCAAGTTTAAAAAAGGCATAAGTGTTACCGTTTTGTTCTACAGCTGGTATTCTGCAGGGGGTGATCTTTGCAGACTGACCAGTTTATCTCTGGTTCTTGGAATAATAAAACTCATTATCTGAACACAGTTTCAGTCACATGATCAACTGCTACTATCACCCAGAATGTTGTGGAAGTCTGAAGCCATTGCTCCAAATGGTTGATGGAAGATGGTCATTCACACCTACTTGTGGTTAACTGGTTCCTGCAGCTCTCTTCTGTTAAATTTCAAACTTGAATACATGGGCCAGGATTTTCCCTTTGGCAATTTGGGGGCGGGGCCCACTCGCCAACAGGAAAATGATGCAGGATGATGTCAGGGGTTCCCCCCGACATCATCCCGGTTCCTTTAAATTTTCAGGAAGGTGGGAGGACAGCGAAATCAGCTGTTCGCCCGCTGACCTGTCAGTGGCCAAATAAGGCCATTGGCAGGGTAATTAAGATTGTTAAAGACCTGCCCATTCAACCTTAAGGCTGGCAGGCAGGCCAGGAGCCCCAGTGGGCTCCTGATTATGCATGAAACCTCATCCACTGGCGGGATGAAGTTTCATGTTCCTTTTTAAAAACTTTAATATATGTTATGTTATATTTATTAAGATGTCCCAGATCATGTGACATTGTCACAAGAGAGGGACATGTTAATAAGTTTTATATTCTTCTATTTTTAATGTTTTTGACACTGTCACTGATCTCCCTGAGACAGGACTTTGCCTCAGGGAGCAGTGCGATCTTTCGCACGCAAGCACTAAACAGTGCACTTTGACAGATGGGGAATCCCTCCCCCACCCTGCACAGGAATTGCATAGTGCTTCCTGTCAGGCAGGCCGTTAGGTGGGCCTTAATTAGCCCGCCCACTCAAAATGGCGGCAGGCCCCGTTTCGGCGGCGGAGTTCGGCTGCCCGCCCGCTGCCTAGCCGGTGGGGCCCACCCGCCCATCGAGGTATGAATTCTACCCATGAAGTCTAGAAGTCCATTGACTTTGAGTTTTGGGTAAACCGCAAACAATGGCAGGTATAAATTCTACAGATGGGTTCCCTCTGGCAATGTCCATTGGGAGGCAAGCACCCATGGTTATTCAATCTTGTACTTTCTGGGGGCTAGAGGCAGAAATTGCAAAAGTCACCTGACCCTTGGCAGCCATTTAGAAACCTTGTTAGTACCCATTGGAAGTGGAGCAAAAAAAATCACATTGGCTGCAATTTACAAGCGAGGGTTGTGCCTCGTATTCTCCACATGCTGCAAAGTGACTTGCGGTCAAACTAATCTATAAGCATGATTCTGTCACTGGTTTATCACAATAATCCTTAGTTTCTACATGTCTGGATGGTTCCAAAGTCTTGCTGGATGCATCATGTAGGTTGATCAATCAACAGCAGCATGTGAGGGCTGTACAATTTATCTTAATTGCCAGGAGTTATTATTTGCAACAAAGTAGTTTTACAGACTCCATTGCAAATGGACAGTACCTATGTAAATAACAAGTAATTTCACCCTCTGGATTTTTTACTTTTTCACCAACATCAGCACCAGATTATCTTTGTAAATATGATATAATGTATGGTACCTTGAATGTTATCAGGCAACACACAAACTTCCTGCTTCCGCCACCCTCTGAGACATGCTAATTACATCTTTGGATGTAAAGTGTCTGAACACAACTAGTAAAACAAAAGCAAAAAATCTTGTTTTTGTTTCAAGGTGCTTCCCATGTTGACTGTGTGATGTATGTCCTCTAACCTGATACTTTGTCTGGCTGCAATCAATGTGGCAGGTGCATGTGAGGCCACTGGCTGCTGTATCTCCATCAAACTCTCTTGAGTCCGTGCTGCTAGATTGTTGTCTCCTGAAACGAATCAGCTGCAAGCACCACTTTTTCAGCAATTTCACATGTGGTCTGGCCCCTATACGCTTCCTGGCACAGATCAGGGGTTGCTCAAGCTGGCTGGAGTGTTGTCATCCTGTATGACAGCATTAGAATTAGTTTCTATTCCAGCCATATTTCTGCAGCTGGACCTTGCTCTAATCAGTGTAAAATCAGAATCAAAAGCATTGATGTGTTCAATGAAGCTTGAATTTGTTGTTCTTTCTTGCTCATGCCCAATCTCATGAAAGCTAGAAGAGATAGTCTGTTAGCCTTAAAAATCCAGATCGCAATGGAACAGTCTGTGTAATAATAGGGTGACCACAAATTGCCTTCAGGTCTTGTGGTTGGTGGTTTCACTTTGGATATCTCTGATTCCGCACATTCCGTGATCGATTGGAATGTTGCAAAATTGCAACGCAATGCAGAGCACACAGGGCAGGATTATTAGGTCAGCAGGCAGGCGCAATCGGCAGGTCCAGGATCGGCCGGGGAATGGGCCATCAACCACGATCAGCCCCCAACCGTGATCTCACGCTGGCTGGCCAATTAACGGACAGCCATCATGAAGTGCACGCTGAAATGGGGTGGGTGCAGGAGGAGGGCGGGCACTGATGTTAGCGTGGGTGTGGGCGAGTGTTGAACGAAAGCTTTCAGAAGGCAGAGTGCTGCCTCAGGGAGCTGAGGATTTTAAAACAGTTAAATAAAGCTTTAAAATAAGAGAAAAAAAATGTGCAAGCAGTCACCTGAACATACACATGATAAAAATACTGTTCATAGATTTTAGTAAATTTAACAATGGAAACCTCATCCCGCCTTTGGATGGGTCTGTGGACAGACCACGAAAATTACAACTTTAATGACCTTAGTAGGGCTTTTAATTATCGGTGGGCACGACTGAAATATCGCGCAATTTCACACCTGATCGGGTCAAGCGTGCACCCATACACCAACCTAAAAATTCTGCACACAGTTTCTGTGGCCCATCAGGAAACCTTGAACTCCAATAAAAAGCTTTGCACACTCCCTAATGACTGCACCAGTGTAAGGTATTCTCAAAGTAACCTTCCTTTGAAAGGGCCAGATTCCCCCAGGCCCATCATTGAGGAGTTTGCCATCTGGACAGCATGTCCTTGATCCTCCATTGGCACAGCCAGGACTCCTGCTCACTCAGGTACTGGTGTCACCTCCCCCAGTGCCCTTCCTTCTGCATCCCCAAATAAATCTCCCTGCACTGGTGAAACTATCTGTGTTGGTGCTTGGGTTGGGGCTTCAGTGAGTGAAAGTATCTGGTAAGAAGAGCAAGTGGGCCATTTTGCTTTGCCAGCAAAGCACATATCCTGAGAGTGACTTTACAAATGCATCTAGTAGAATAGTATGAAAACTGAAGAGAGGAACTGCTTTTATTTGATAGGTATGAAGTGGTCGAGAGGCATGCTGATTTTTGGTGGTATTTTTGGTTTCTGTTTTGCTGAGCTGAAATCGGAGATTGATTTTTGCAAGTCCTTCACTCCTTCAAAAAGTATTACTTTCTCATCATTATTGCGATGGGGGGGTTCCATCTGGTCTGCTTTTTTCTTATTCTTTCATAGAATGTGGGCATGACAGGCTAGTTCAGCATTTATCGCCCATCCCTACTTCCCCATTCGCACAGGGCATTTAAGTGCCAGCCACATTGCTGTGGGTCTGGAGTCACATGTAGTCCAGACCAGGTAAGGACAGTAGATTTCCTTCCCTAAAGGACATTAGTGAACCAGATGGGTTTTTACAGCAATCAGCAATAGTTTCATGATCATCATCAGGCTATTAATTCTAGATTTTTATTGAATTGAAATTTCATCACTTCATAATCATGGCAGGATTAGAAGCTGGGTCCCCAGAGCATTAGCCTGGGTCTCTGGAATGTTAGTCCACTATTCTACCACCTCCTGCTGATTCCAAAATCCCTCTTCCACATATTGAATCCCTTACAGTGCTTTCCATCGAAATCGCAATTTCTAACGCTTTCTTAAAATCAAAATTCACTTCAGCCAGCAATCTTCACTGAATAGCCTTCTCTTGCATGCCACAGAGCAAACGATCCCTGAGCATATCATTAAGGGTTTCACCAAAATCACAATATTCTGTTAGTTGTTTTAATTTTGCCACATAGGCCGCAATGATCTCCCCTGGGGCTCTGTTCTGTGAATTGAACCTGAACCTCCGCATTGCGACTGAGGGCTTGGGTTGAAAATGTTCCTCAACGAGTCCTACTAATTCACCGAAGGTCTTCAAAGCAGGGGTACTGGGGGCCTTCAAGCTTCGAATCAAACAGTAGGTTTTGCTCCCACAATCACTCAGGAGAATCACTCTCCTCTTTTCTCCCCCGTAATTTTGTTGGCTTGAAAGTAGAGTGCATTACGTTCTATATATTGAGACCAATCATCTGTAGCTGGTTCAAAAGGATTGATTCTGCCAAACTGCGGCACCTTGGATGAGCATATCTTCCTTTCTTTTTAGTTATCTTAAATACTCACAATCGCTGGGCGAGGGACAGCACTGGATCTGATTTGTCTTCATCGGCAGCTTGTTATAGAGCTGTTTTTTCCAGGCACCTTTTCTTCGTGGAAACATTGGCCACGATTTTGTCCTCGTTGGGTGGGCTTGGTGGGGATGAACGGGAGCAGTCGAGAAGCCACCCGCAATCAGGGCCTGACCGCGATTTCATGCTGGAGGTTCAATTAAGGCCCACCCAGCGTGAAATATGCGCTGCAGTGCTCAGCCCTGCCTGTGTGTGTTGGGTGAGGGGTGGGGGGGGGTGTTGGGGGAGGAGGGTGAGCACACAAGTTCATGCATGCGCGCAGGTGGACGCAGGAAAAGCTCCCTGAGGCACAGAGCTCCCTCAGGGAGGTGAAGATTTTGAAAAATGAATAAGAAAGAATTTTAAAATGTGAAAAATACATCCCCTCATGTGACTCTGTTAGACATCAGTTTGAAATTTTTTTTTAATGGCGGGTCGAAACCCCATCCCGCCCATGGATGAGGTTTCGCAAAAAATCCAAAGACCGCTTGGTCTTTTCACCTGCCCGTCAACCATAATGGTTGGACGGGCAGCCAAACATTTAATTTAATTAGATTTTTAATGGACTTAATGAGCCTGTTAACTGTCGGCAGGCGTGCTGCCGACTCCTGGGCGTGCCCGCAGACCGAAACATTGCTATGGTGTTGGGACGCTCGCCCGACATCATCATGCATCATTTTACGCTCTTTCCGGATGCGCACCTGCCTGACAAGCAGAAAATTCTGCCCATTGCATTTTATTTACAAGACAGCTACATGTGTGCATCAAACTCTATAACTAAAGAAGAACTCTCTTCTAAAGGCTCCCTGTGCTGCTAACTCATTGGTTTGCACAGATCATGTGACCTAACAACACAGGATTATTCATAAAGCTATAGTCCTATGTTTATCAAAACTATAATTACTACACCCAATGATTACATCAAGAGAAAAAGAAGGTGGCTGACTGTGGTAAAGTGAGGTGCCCTGTCCCTTTAAGAGAATGCAAGTGTACTTATCACGGGACAGCACTGATGAATCATTATACAGCGCGGGCAACTGCGAACTATAAGTCTAGTTGAGGAAGTTTCTGAGTGAGCACATATGATTGGATGCTCTGCCCTATGTCTCAATAAACCATCACAGTTTATTCTTTCATCAGTCTCTCCCTGTTATTGATTGCAAATAGCAAAAGAAGAGACCTTAGGAAGGCATGCAGCTAGTGTTCGGTTGGCCTACGAACTCATTTACCCAAGACATAAAAGTGGCAACGAGGGTAAAGAAGAAAAGAAAGCAAATTTCATGACAGGTGAGCAAAGTATTAGAAAAAGCACCTGTACCTACCTTATGAAATAGATGACAGCCAGTAATCAGAGCAGAAAGCAGTGCTGCAGTTTAAAATTAAAAAAAAAACCCTGCAGAATTGCAATTGTGGGGATCCTGCCAAACTTTGAAGAGAGCAAAAACCCAGCAGAGAAAAGCCAACAGCTGCAGAGACATAGTTAAATAAAACGGCGACTGCTCTTAATGTGGCAATACTTTCTAAAGGCTAAATGCATGAAAAATGGCTGTGGACAGGAAATTATAAGATACCCCAGAGAGAACGCAACTCTGCAGTAAGCCAAACACCTAAATTTGTTATTACCTGGAAAGCCTATTGAAAGTGCAATCCCCTTGCAGTTATTCACAATGCCGCACTTCAGGCCTGTCAATCCAGTCAACCCCATTTCAGATGACTGGTCTCAGTATTTTGAGGGCTTAGCGTTTTTTTTTACTGCTAACGACATTGCAGGGGAGGAGAGAAAGAGGGTGATTATTTTGTCCTCATGTGGGAGCAACATGTATGGGCTGATCTGCAGCCTCACGTCACCTAGTGTCCCAGGCTCAAAGACTTTCAATGAGTTAATAAAAATTGTACAGAGCCACCTGAGACCAAAGCCTTCAGTTACTATGCAGCGCTTCAACTTCAATTCAAGGAACAAGCTTCTAGGGGAGACAAAAGCTGATTATGTAGCTGTTTTAAAGGCATTAACTGCTGGGCATTGAGAATTCAGAACATCCATTAGTGATATGTAGAGAGACCAGCTGATATGCGGGATTGGAGATACTAACCAAAGACATTTGCTGGCCAAACCTAGTCTAGACTTCCATAAGGCATTAGAATAAGCTACTGCGATGGAGAGTGCTGTTAGAAATTCTGAAGTGATAAAAGATATACAAAATGGCACCATCCATCTGGTTGAGCGGGACAATCCGGCAACAAAAGGCGCGAAAACATTGGACTCCACGGAAAGGTGGGAAATGCCCTCCAGCTCCAGACCATTGATACACAACAGTACTGCAGTGAAAATCCACAAACTGAATGAGAGAAATACAACCAGACCTCCAGTGAGTGAACAACAAAAAAAAGTCGAGTGCTTTTTCTGTCACCACTATGGCCACCTAAGGCAGCACTGCAGAGAAAGGCTAAGACAACACTATAAAGGCAGAAGGCAAAATCATGCAATATGCCTCATGGAAGAGCCAGAAGAAATAGAATCAAACATCCATTCATTATAAAACCTCAAAGTGGGTAGAACCGATCCAATCCAAGTAGTCATTACAGTTAACGGACAACCCATTAAGATCATTGGAGAGAACACATTTAGATATCTGAGTAAAGGAATCCATCCTTTGAAGTTAGAAGTTTTGGACACAAAGCAACTAAATAAAACTGAAGGGTCATGTCAAGTCTCTGCATGTATGGAAATCAACCTGAAAGGCTGTCCTTGTTAGTGGTAGCTGGAGAGGGCCCCAGCTTAATAGGCCACATCTGACTCGAAAAGATTAAATTGAACTGGGCTGAATTTTTTCAAATTACAACAAAAGGCTTACAGGAATTGTTGCAAATGTATGCTTCTGTTTTCAACAATGAATTAGGAAGGATTCAAGGGCTACAGGCCAAAATCCATGTGGACCCAAACGCAACTCTCAGATTTATAAGAGCCAGAACAGTCCCTTATGCTCCATGGGACAAAGTTGAAACCAAACTGGACAGACTGTAAAAATTGGGCATTCTACAGCCATGCAATTTTCTGAATGGGCGGCAGCTGTCGTACCTGTACTGAAGCCAGACCAAAGCGTGCATTTCTGCGGTGACTATAAGATAACTGTTAATAAGGTGGCCAAGCTTGATAGACACCCGATACCCAAGATTGAGGAATTGTATTTGAAGTTGGTAGGGGGCCCCACATATTCAAAATTAGACATGAACCATACCTAACGGCAGTTTGAGTTGGAAAAGGTCTCGAGGGAATTCATCACCATTGATACGCACCGAGGATTATGTCAATACACACGCCTACCCTTTGGGATCTCCTCGGTGTGTACTATTTTCCAAAGAATTATGGAAAATTTGCTCCAAGGATTGCCCCATGTTATCGTTTACTTGGATGACATATTGGCCATGGAACTGACCAAAGATGAACACTTAGCAAATCCAAAAGAGGTGCCCAAACTCTTCGCACAAGCTAGGGTACGTTTACAACAAGAGAAGTGTCTGTTCCAAGCTAAGGAGATGGTTTACTTGAGGCACAAGGTTGATGCAGGGCCTGCATCCTGTGCAAGAAAAGGTCCAGACCATTCGCAAGGCATCTGCCCCGAGAAATACCACAGAGCTTAAGGCCTTCTTAGGCATGGTAAACTACTATGGATGATTCCTCCCATATCTCTCAATGTTGCTGGTTCCATTGCACAACCTGCTTAAGAAGAACCAGAAATGGAGTTGGCAAACCCCGCTCCGGGGTTCCTTCCTGAACATAAAGCGATTGTTAAGATCGTCGGCCTTGTTGGTCCACTTTGACCCCAAGAAGGAATTAACTTTAACATGTGATGCATCCCCTTATGGAATAGGGGCTGTGCTTCCACATCGGATGGCAGGTGGCTCCAAATGACCCATTGGTTATACATCTCGCACACTCAGTGTCAAAGAGCGATGATATTCCCAGATTGAAAAGGAGAGCTTACTTATTGTGCTCGGCATCCAGAAGTTTCATCAATACCTCGATGGTCACCATTTCCATGTTATAACCAACCATAAGTGCCTATCGGGATTATTTGGAGAAAATAAAGCAATACCACCTATCGCATTGGCTTGCATCCAGAGATGGGCACTAATATTCACAAAATACACTTTGATTCATCATCAGGGAACTCAAGTTGCACATGCCAATGCACTAAGCAGCCTTCCCCCGCCAGCTAATAACAGCGAGCCTCCCCAATAACTGGTCTTAGTGTTAAATTTCCTGGATTCCTCCCCTGTTCAGATCAAACAAATCTGTGAGTGAACAAGCCGGGACCCACTATTGTCTAATGTCTGGGAGCTTGTCTTGAATGGTTAGTCAGGTCTTGAAGTCCTATTCTGATCACAAATATGAACTCTCTTGCCAGGATGGCTTACTACTCTGGGGAGCAAAGGTTATCGTGCCCCTGAGGGAGTGAAGGCCATTATTGGCCATTAAAGAATGAAGATGCTCGTGCTCAGCTATTTGCGGTGGCCAGGCATGGATGTGGATACAGAAATCCTGGTCAAAAACTGTCCTCAGTGCCAGCAAGTGCAAAAGCTCCCCCCCCACTTAGCTCCATTGCACCCATGGGTGGCTGGGCCGGCCATGGATGCACCTCCACGTGACTTACGTGGGGTCTTTCTTGGGTTCAATGTTCCTTTTACTGATTGACTCCCACTCCAAATGGATGGACGTCGATGAAGTCCGGTCACCCACGTCGGCTGCAACCTTAGACCCTTTGCAGCAGAGTTTTGCAGTGCATAGGTCGCCGGAGGTCCTTGTGTCTTACAATAGGACCACTTTTACCAGCGGGGAGTTCCACAGGTTCACAAACCATAACGGTATTACCCATATCAAAGCCTCACCCTACCACCCAGCATCGAACAGCATGGCTGTGTGGCCAGTCCAAACCTTTAAATGCAGGATGAAAAAGATGGAAGGGGATTCCATCAGCACCAGATTTTCCTGGATCTTGTTCATATATGGGACCACACCATACATAATTGGCATTCCCCCTGCAGAACTACTGATGAATAGACATCTCCGCACCCGCCTGACCCTTATCCAGCTGAATTTAAAGGGGAGGGTGGAGAAAAGCCAAGAGGTGCAGAAGACCAGGCACGATAGTCATGGTCACAAAAAACTTTCATGGTGGGAGATGCAGTCCTTGCAAAGAACTTTGGACATGGGCTTAATTAGCTGTTAGTCTAGGAGAGTGCAGTAACTGGGCCCCTCTCCTATAATGTATTGGTAAACAGCCGAATAATTAGACGACATGTGGAACATCTCTGCAAAAGAATACCTGTCCCACAAGAAGAAATACCGTCTTCATCTATGTTTGAGTTTGTGCTGCATGTAGAGGACAGGTCACATGATTTGGAGGCGCTGCTGGAGTCTGTGGGGCCCGAGGGGGTCAGGGGGACAAACCTGTCAATTTTTATTGAGGAACCTAATGGACAACTATCCCATGAAAGAAGATTTCAGAAAAAAAACAGCCGAGGTTGTTGAACTGAGATCCCCAACATGTTTGGGAGAGCCTCCTGAGAGACTTGACCTGTAAATTGTTATTGTGTAAATAGTTAATGTGTTTTAACCTTAATAGCAGTACTTTTATGTAAATGGGGAGGGATGAGGTAAAGTGAGCTACCCTGTCCCTTTTAGAGAATACAAGTGTACTGATCATGTGACAGCACTGACGAATCACTGTACAGCATGAGCAACTGGGAACTGTAAGTCTAGTTCTGGAGGTTTCTGAGTGAGCATGTATGGCCTGGTGCTCTGCCCTATGTCTCAATAAACCATCGCAGTTTATTCTTACATCAGTCTCTCCTCGTTATTGATCGCAAGCAGCAATTGATGAGAACATAGGAAGGCATGCAGTTAGAGTTCGGTTAGCTGACAAACTCATTTACCCAAGACATAAAACTGACCTTCCATTGAGGGCAGTGTAGGTGGCTCTGGTGGGTGACCTTGAGTAGTTCCAGCCAGAGAAGGTCCAGGTTCAGATTCTTGAATCGCAGCAATGACTGGGGCTGTTTGGCCCAACTAGCTGTATAGCCTTAACAGGGTAGCATATGGCAGGGGAACAGGATTTTGTTGTCATCCTGATAGGTGACAACATCTGCCTCTCCCATGGAACAAATGCCACTCTCATTGACCCGTGCCTCAACACTCCCACTGCTCTGCAGAACAGACTGGAGGGATGATTTGGAGCTCTCAAAGCCCTTTTCCATGCTTTCCTTTATATCCTGAAAGCCAGAGAATATGCTGTATCCCAAAGTCACGGTGACAGCCATCTGAATTTCTATCAAAACTATCACAACTGCCACCAGAGACACCTTTATTTTAAATCCGAATGCAGTGTTCATCGAACTGGCAGTGACTCCATGGGGACAGCATGGTCTCCATGCTCAGTGCTAAGGTCCCACATAAACCAGAACAAAAGAGAAATACTGTGAATACTGGAAATCTGAAATAAAAACAGAAAAAACTGGAAATACCCAGCAGTCAGGCAACATCTGTAGATAGAGAAACAGAGGCCAGAATCTTCCATCCTGGAGACGAAGTTCGGTGGTGGGCATGGACAGCTGGCCACGTGCGATCTTGCGCCGTTCAGCTCATTACATATGCATCGGCAAGAAGCGCGCCAATTTACACGGCAGTGTTGGCAGGAAGTGGATGTTCCCACCATTATCTCATGGGGCCAAAGACCCGGGCGCCATATTTAAAGGGCACCTGGACAGCCTGTGCTCTCCCTGCATGGACGCCCCACACTGTCCCTACATGGTCCGCCTGCACTCTCCCTCCCCAGGCAGCCTGCACTATTCCTTCTACTTTTGCCCAGCTACTGCTCCGCCCTTCCCCACTAACCCTTCCTCTCTCCCTTGGTCATCCTCTATGCAACTTGCACTGCACCAACTGGTCTCAGGCTGAGGCTGGTAGTTACAGATGCTCTCCAAAGAGGACGATGCAATGGCAACTCACCGTTAATGATAGAAGAATTCTACCTCACCAGGGGCATGCCATTTATGTGCAGTTGTAAATGTGAACATTCTAATTTCTCGCTGGTGGGGAATTTAATTTGGCTGGGGAACTTAGTACCAGCACAAAGGCCTATTAACAAGCGTACATGACATGCAAAAGGGCTTCCCAATGTTGGTCGTCAGGAATCTCAGCCCACTTTCAACCTGCCTTTAAAGTCCCGTGAACTTAACTGCTAAAGTTCATTCTGCTGTTGGGAAACTGATTATTGGCCTCATGCCAAATTAAGTTCCCTGGCCCACTACATTTCCTGCTGCTGGTGGACCTGGGGGATTCTGCCCAGAGTTAAAGTTGCAGTTCAATGACCTTTCATCAGAATTTGGAGGTGTAATAGGTTTTAAGTGAAATGGAGGTTGGGGGGTTAGGGGTGTGAGGTAGAAACAAACAGAAGGCAAATTCTATGATAAGACAGAAGATGGGGCTATTAAATGACAGAAGAGTTGGTTCTGCAGGGCCAAAGGGGCTGGGAATAGAACAAGAAACAAAAGACGGTTGACCTGAAATATTAACTCTCGTTCTCTCTCCACAGATGTTGCCTGATCTGCTGAGTATTTCAAGCATTATCCCTTTTTATTCCACATAAAGTGGGCACGGATTCCTCCATCCTTTCAGCCAATGTGCACACATCACTACCAGGCACTTTACTCCATTAAGTTCCCTCCCTCAACCTGATCCTTTCTTTTTCTCTCCTACTTAAAATGCTCCTTAAAACCTTTTGCTGTGACTAAACGTTCAGTCATCTGTCCTCATAAAACCTGCTGTGACTCACTGTCAAACGTATTAGATTAAAGTCATTTGGCATGTTTTGCCATGTTAATGGTTCTACATAAATGCAAGCTAATGTTGTTTTAGCATATATTCTTTCCTGTAAGGTCTCGAGGCTCAAGGTCTTAATCTCTGCCCTCTGCAGCAGGATCAATATGAGGTTATTCTCCCATAAAATGCTGCCTGGGCTGTGTGCACTTACGTTTGATAAATGTCCCAGTAGAGACCTCTATTCCTATAAACAACACAATGAAGTCATGGTTTAGGAGTCTAATCTTATTTATCTTTGGCATATCTTTGAACTTTTTTTTGGCATTGTAGCTAGGTTCTTGAAACAATGGGGAATTTTGTGGAGGGAGTTGCGCCCCCCTTCCCATTACTGGATTACCTTTGTCATTGGGTAGAAAGGTGAAGTCCGTCCTTGTGCAATCTTCTTCCACCAGCATCTCCACAGCTGCATGTGAAAAGTAGGAGCCCTTGCATTGTCATTTCTACAAGCCACTTTTGTGCTGCTCATAATGAAGCTATTTGCACTTTGCCTTTAAGCGTTGTTGGCTACTTTTAAATGATGCCAATGATTTTTCTCATACCCACTATTAGATGAGCTGTTAATGGAAAATAAAACAGTAGCACGAGCAGCTCATTTATTTTGTGCTAAGCATTTACAGATACAAATTAAACATGGTCCCAATGCCCATGTGAAGAGGCACCTGATTGGAGCATGCCAACTTTTTCACCCTCATATTCGGGTGATAATGAATTTAAACCTCCATGTATCTACTAATTAAGTACCAAGCATTTAAATGATAAAGGATGTTTCCAATTTTGTGGATCAATGGTCTACTGTAATATACAGGTTGTTGCTTACAGTAAGAATTACTTGAACAAGATATTTCAGAGTGTAAGATGATTGGTTAGCCAAAGTGATAATGAATCCATTGTTCTGATCCATGCTTTGGAGAATAAGTCATATGAAATTAAACTCCAAGACTATAGTTCACTGAAAACCTTTTGAAACACTAAAAATATTTAAGCTGTGATATAGCCTTATGTAACTTATGTCCCACACACTTTTTAAAACACTTTTTCAGTTTCAATTATGACTTGTGCTATTGCAGTTGAGAACCCAACAAGTTTGTAGTATACAGAATGGAATAATACCTTGACTTTTAAACAAAAGTGAAGTCCTTCTATAGATTGAATGGAAGTGCTGTGTTATCTTGAAGAATTGACCTGACAAGAATGAAAAATGGGTTCATAACCCACTCTGCTGCATCACTGCCCATTTTAACCTTCCTCTAAATTCCTGCTGAAAGTGACAGGTGACATGTAATCAGACATGCATGTATGTATTGTCATTATATTTAAATGTTGGAAATGCTGTGTGCAACATATGTTTTGTCATTTTATCGATAATAACATTGCCGTTAAAGGCATGTTCTCATTGCATTGCAGGGGCACATTTAATCTTTTATGACTGGAAGCCTGTTGAAGCAAATTCTTGTGACACTACAGAAAAACTCCTGTGTGTAGCCCAGGAGCTCATCAAAAATACATAAATGATTCTAAAGCTGGAAAATCAGATAGTGTTGTAGCAGAGGTCCCACACATTGAAGATAAGCCCATTAACAAAGAAGTGGAATATCTGGGCCCTTTGTGCCTGCATGTACAAATCTGACATCTATGTCCTAACTGCAAAGTCATCTGTCAACTTTCAGCTTTCTGAATCGTTTATTCTTCCAATTACTTTATTAATGATCCTTAACCTGACCCAATGTACCTCACCAACTCTCAAGAGCATCCATGAAAATGGGTAAAACTTGCCCTGAATATTTTGTAATCCAGCAAAACCCATTCATCTCATTGGGACCACCCAAAAACGTTTCCATTCTTCCCAGGTAACATGACGCTGATCAAAAATTGTTCCACTCGCAGCTATTTAAAACTACCATTAGGCAGCACCTTTATTTCCTTGCGAGGCATTGGAATTCAATAAAGATAAAATAAAGTTCAAATTACACCAAAAACGGGATAAATTTCTGAGCACTTTGCATTTCCAACTGAATTCTCATTGTATGTCATCATTTATTTTTGTAGTACATGGTTGAGGAAATAAAAAAAATAATAAGAAGTTGAAAAGATAAATTCCGAACTAAACTAATATCAGGGAGAAAGGGC
This sequence comes from Carcharodon carcharias, assembly GCF_017639515.1. Classification (NCBI taxonomy): domain Eukaryota; kingdom Metazoa; phylum Chordata; class Chondrichthyes; order Lamniformes; family Lamnidae; genus Carcharodon; species Carcharodon carcharias. The sequence goes on from NC_054477.1 coordinate 138,888,062, forward strand.
ATAAGGAATAGGCCCACAGAGGAAGAAGAAAGGTTCTTGAGGCAGCACATGTGTAATGGGACAGAGCAAAGGCTCCACTTCTGAATAACAATTCTAATAGAGAGGAAAATAGAGAGAAGAATATCCCAATCTAAACAAACAAGTGATGAATGTGCCACGGGAGGTCCACTAATATAAAAAAAAATCAGTATTTGTCATACTGTGACATACTAAGTACTGTGGGCCCAAAGGGGTACAATAAAGTTTGTAGAATTAATTTTGCACAAATCATTCCAAGCCGATGGGGAAAACCTCAAAAGTTCCACTCATCAAAAAACCTTCACAGATAATCAAAGAAGACTCATATTTTTGCATGTTCAGAGGATAAGTTATTTAGTCATGTTCGTTCCTTGTAATTATCAATTCAGTTATAGGTAGTTGCTATTACTATAGCTAGTACAGGGTGACTTACAGTTTAATCCACACTGTTATATCACCACATGAATTGAATCGATCTGACATTAGAGTAACGATTTTTTTCCAGTACCTTTTATGTGATTACTGATATCAGAAACAATGTCTTAGAACAAGTATCCGAGTGGGAGGTAAGACAAACGACCTGCCCTGAATCTTTGTCAATGTTACCATGTAATTATGCACCAGAGGTGGACGAAAATCACTGGATTAATTAGTTTTGAAGTTTTCTCATCTTCTCTGTGGTGAAGAACCTTACCTTTGTTCAGCTCCTTAATTGGCTTGTTGATGTAGAAATTTACCATTGTGGGAAACTATAGGCAGAATTTTCCATTTTTTGATCGGGTGGCCTGACCGACTCGGTAGCGGGCGGGCGACCGATTGCCACTGGCGAAACGGGCCGTGCAGCGATTTTCCGCGGGTGGGCCAATTAAGGCCCGCCCAGTGGGTAAGCGACTCCCGTGGAGAATGGGAAAACAGTCGTGGGGCTGGGCGGCCTCAGACTGCCAGTTCCAATGGGGAGCCAGCAGTCTGTATAAAGAGTGGCCAGGCAGCCTGCTTGAGGCAGTGTACCATGGCCACTCATAGAGAGAGGGAAGAAGGACTGATTGCACAGCAGCATGAGAGGGAGGGGGGCAGGCTGCAGGAGAGGCACGCAGGGGGACCACTGTGCCCCCCCAGATTTTCTAATGCATGCCTTGCTTTCCTATCTGTCAGCACCTGCTTTATCCGGAGGATGGGAGGAGAAGGGCCCCCATGTCACCCCTAGGCGTGGGAGGAGGTGGGTGACGGTGTCAGTGCCCATGAAGACGTGCAGCGCACTGGCACACAATGCAGGAAACAATTCAATCACTTTCTGCACTCTGGACGGGTGAGTACCATGTCGGTCTTGGCCATTTGACCCAGAAGCTTTGAGCCCCCTACCGTCTCCACCCCACCCACATCTTGCTATCGTTACTGCATTGGGCATCTGGTGCACGCTGGGTGGCCAAATGGGTACTGACCATGCTTACATCAACCTTAGTGGTTAAGGAGAAGAAGGGTTCTCCCTGCAGCATATGTTGGTGTTTGTCGCATTTGAGTAGTCTGGGGGCAACATGCAGGGGAGGCAGCTAGACACATACTCAGAACTCCAACACAAGTTTTATTGATGGTGATGAGATGGTGCAAGGGGAACCTCAAGGTGTTTTGGCCAAGTGACATCTGCTGGCATCGGCGCCGCACGTAGTTGCACCGCCTTGCCATGGGCGCTAAGAGCCATGTGATATTCAAAGTGATGGACGCCGAATGAGTCCAAGGTGGCCGTTGGGGGAGGGGGTTGGGACCAGCCGTACCATCTTCTGGGGACTGATCACCAGTAGTGTGGACAGGAACCGCTGGAGGCCTCAGATGGGCTACTCTGGTTGGGGTGCGGCATGGGCGCGCAGAGTACATGAGTGAGCAGCCCCAATAAATCCTCTTCTCTGTTTTACAGGGAAAAAGTCAGCACAATGCCCGGGAGCGCCTGAAGTCTGGAGGTGGGCACGCCCTGCTCCAGCGCCTCACAACATTCGTGAAGCAGGCCATGGAGCTGGGCAGGAGGCAGGAGGCCAGGGTGGCCGGCGGCGGCAAGTCTGGGGTCTGGCGGGCAGGTATTTGAGGTCAACAGTCCCATCCACTCTATCTGCCCATCATCCAAACCACTGATGGTTGCTGCATTCGTTAATGCTGAAACACTGTTCATTCACAGACTGTGACACTCTGACGAGTGGGTCATACAGAAGGGACCCTCGTCCCCTTGAGGATTCATGTCTCCACTACCTTCCAAAGTCACCTTATCCCATTTGTGACCACTAACCCCATGGTCTAACAGGCCATGGCATCGCTGCTGCACAGCCAAAGACTTATTGCATCTTCGGGGGTTTGGGACCTCCTGCACCCTTCCAGCCAGTGCGCCCCACATTACTCTGTCCAAAAGGTCCTCAGTACCTCAGCTGTGAACCTCATGGCACTCAACTTAGATGAAAGCCACCACGTTACTCATCCCTGCGCCAAGGGGAAATGTTGCATTCTGCCCACTCAGTCAATTCCCCTAACAGAATGAAGACCATAAATGTGACCTCTCAATCTCTTGTGCTCCACAGCAAATGTTGCAACTGTTTGCGCTGTTTCCTCAGCCCCGCAACTATCCAGGCCACAACGCATCCAGGTCAGGTACCTCTGCACTCTCCCCGCTCCAATGGTACATAACATACCATATGGCATTCCTGAGGCCATCTGACTAGCCTGTCTGCATGTGTGTTTAATCGTTGGGGCTCATCTTGACTCTTTGCCACCTCACCAATGTTCATCTCCTTAGGGTCTTGAAGGGTGAGAGACTTATGAGGCTTGGGGGGGAAAGGGATGAAAGGTTGAAGTGATTGAACACTAACTGATGCACTGTCCTTGTTGTTAATTTCAGCATCACCACCAGAGCAACTCACACCTCGACCCCGCGGCCCCCCCTCCACACCTGAGGGCCAACAAGTGCAACTTGCGGCACATCATTTCAGCCAGCCTGGCACCAGCGCAGACACACACACTTTGGTGGGGAATTTACCGTCGGCTAGTGTCCCGGGTCACAGTGGAGAGGGCACATCACAATCACTGGAGAGATGGTAGGGGCAGAGAGTGCCGATGGCGCCAGCAGCCGGAGGACTGCAGGGGACCAGACACATGCTGAGTTTGGCACTGATGACGTGTCTCTGGAGTTGTCACCAATGGAGCAGCCGCAGGAAAGGTGGCAGGAATCGCGTTTGCATCTGGCAGGGTTGCATGAGGGAATGCTTCAGTTGTTCTCTGCAATGGAGGAGTTCAGGCAGAGTGCACGGGAAGGCTTGGCCCTTAGGGCAGAGTTTCAGGCTTCCTCCAGTGAGAGATTGGTGACTCTCATAGAGAGGGGCTTCAATCGGATGGAACTTTTTATGATTGGGATAAGCTTTGACCTCCAAGCCCTCACAACGGTACTGCCACGGGTGATCATTCACAATGTGGGAGATGTTGTGGGCACCAAGCGTCGGCACTCTGTGCCCATGCATTTGCGGTGAGCAGGGAGGTCAAAAGGGACCTCACGTCAGTGCAGCAGCTGCCTGTCATCGCTGTGAGATCCTCTCAGGGTGCTCCAGATGAGGGCAACAGCTCCTCCGCCCCTCTGCCAGTCAACATTTCTTCAACATTTCTGCAACAACTGGGGAGGTGTCAGTTCTGGAACTGGCCACACCCTCCCAGGCGGGGCCATTACAGGCTCCATGGGCCAGAGGACGGCCGCCAAGGTCATCTATGCCAACAGGACAGCAGAGTCAGCAGGCTGTCTCACAAGCCACTCCGAACGATGGGGCGGCTCCTAGACGTAGCACCCGCAAACGTAAGCATAAGGCACCTTAGGCACTCAACGGGTATGTCACTGGTGATTTTGTGTTGGCCTTAGAATAGGGACCCAAATTTTTCTTATTGCAATGGAGTATTGCTTGGTTTTCTTTTGTGCGGAATAAAGTCCACTTTTGTTGCCATGGCTGAGGGTGTTTCATTTGTGGCGCATTTTTCTTTTTCACCTATTTATCATGAGTGTTTCAGTGGACATTGATGTTTCTGTACTAAGCTCTTAGTTACAGCTGATGAGGTGGAAGATGTAGCACCTAAGTGCCACGTGTGGAAGTTTCAGGCAATGCTGTTCCTGCAGATCAATGTGTGTGGAGCTGGCTGAAGGTTCGCTGGATTAAAGTGTCCTGGGTGTCCCTGCCTCCTGAGGTCAGCGTGCTGCCCCTCATCATCACCCTGGGCTTCCTCATCCTCTGAGCCACTGCTGAATTCACCATGTACAGCCTCATCCAGGGCAACAAGATCTTCATCATCAACTGCATCCCTCCTTTCCAGTATAAGATTGTGCAGGGTGCAGCATGCTACCACTATCACAGGGACGCAATCTGGGGGTACTGGAGTGCGCCCCCTGAGCGGTCCAGGCAACGGAAGCGCATCTTGAGAAGACCGATGGCTCTCTCCACCACAGCACTTGTGGTGCCCTGGCTCCTATTGTACCGATGCTCAACTTCTGTTCTTGGAGGGCAGAGTGGCGTCATGAGACACCTTCGCAGGTGATAGCCCTTGTCACCCAACAGCCAACCATCCAGCCGACCCGGAGCACTGAAGAGCCCCGGCACCTGGGAGTGTCTGAGGATGTAGGCGTCGTGGGAGCTGCCTGGGTACCTTGCACAGACTTGTAGAATCAGCATCCTGTGATCACACACTATCTGCACGTTCATGGAGTGGAAGCCCTTCCTGTTGACGACGGCACTGGGCTCACCTGCTGGTGCCTTGATAGCCACATGTGTGCAGTCTATTGTACCCTGGACACGGAGGAAGCCAGCAATGGCCGCAAAGCCTCTGGCTCACTGTGCCTGACTTGCCTGGTCGCAGCAGAAGTGGATGAACGTGGATACCCGTCTGAACAGAGCGTCTGTGACCTGCTTGACACAAGTGTGGACAGCTGATTGGGAGACATCGCAAAGATCACCCACCAAGCCCTGGAAGGAGCCAGAGGCATAGAAGTGGATGGTAACTGTGAGCTTCAGAGCCACTGGCATGGGGTGTCCACCCACACAGTTAGGGGAGATCTCAGGGCCAATCATCTGACAGATATAATTGACTGTCTCCCTTGACAGACGGAGCCTCCTTTGGCACTGCACCTCAGTCATATTAAGGTAGCTGCTTTGCCGCCTGTATACCCTGGCAGCAGGATAGTGGCGTCGTCTGTGGCCCATTCCACCTTGGACAACCTCTTGGCCCTGCGCCCCTTTTGCCTGTGCCTGGCCTCCCAAAGGTGGCTCCCCTGGAGGCTGATTGTCCAGTCCTGGCCTCCTCATGATTCTGTCCCTCCCTTCATCCTCAGGGGAGCTGCCTCCAGTGGAGAGGTCAGAACCCATACCCCCAGGCTAAATGGAGGCCTCCAGAAAGCTGCAGGCCTGACAAAGAATACTGTCTGCAGACTGGTTTCAAAGTGCACAAAAAGCTCTTGGAAACTGATGTGAACTGTTAACAATCACACAGGCAACTTTTAAAAACTTTCAGCAATTAAAACTTTGTGTAAAAAATGAACAACCCCTCTGAGTCCACAAATCCCGACATTGCATGAGTTTTATTAAAAATTCTCCTCCCCGCCTGCCCGTTGGGCCCGAAGTTCGCAGGGGCCATTCAAAATCCAGGACAATTGGCAAGTTAAGGGCCTTAACAAGGCCTTCAATTAATGGTGGGCGAATGCCCCGCTGCAGAGCGTGCCCGCCGTCCGAAATATCGCAATGCTGAGCGTGGACGTCGGCACGCTCGTGTGACATTTTAAGCGCTGACATGCAGGCTCCACCATCTGCACGTCAGCTGGAAAATTCTGGCCTATTTCTGCACACTTCTCTACTACTCTATCACTCTACACCAACTAAAGTCCTTCACCTCACCATTTACATGAGATGATGTGCTAACTTACAGATGTAATTACCAAAGAATCCAATAAAAGACTCTAGTATGCCAATGTATTTGTCTTGTTCAGTAGTCCTTGAAAATGTAATAGTTATGTAACCCCTGTATGTAGTATTTGCATGAAACCTACTCAATCCCGTGCAAGTACATAAGAGATTTCTGAGGCACTTTTAGTGCTGGTAAGCATTTAGCACAGAGAAGAAACAATGCAATTTTTTTTTCTGACAAATTATTTCCAACTGGTGATACTTCAAGCCTTCCAGAAACTGCTATTAAAATGATAAAAGTATCAATCAGGAGATGTCTAACATGGAAAATGGGATGAGAATAACATTGTGGAAAAAGGTGTGGTCATATGATAAATCTGAGGGACAGGCAAGTGGATTTATGGGGAAAGAAACATTCAGAACTGAACATATGAAAAAGCAGTCTTATAAAGGGAAAAGCATACTGAGAATCAGGTGGATAGAAGTATGGACACGTTGAAGAGGTCCTGACATATTATGAAGTCAACTTAGCAAGCAGGCAGGACAGCAATCAAGAGATGCACATGCACTATTTTTTTGGGTAGCTAAGAAAATTTTGCTTCCATAACACTTGAAATAAAGGAAGAAGGTAGAACCTATCATGAGCATTGGATATTCCAAAGCATTCCACAGGCCATTAAGTACTTTTAAAGTGTTGTCACTGTTGTAGTAGAGGGAAACATTGTACCCAATTTGCACGAAGCAATGTTCCACAAACAAGAAGAAGACATTATGTGTACATGCACTCGCAAAGATATCTGAGGTATTCTTATTTATGTTTACCCCTACAATCCCTTAAGCAGAGCTAAACGAACTGAGGTGATGGAATGCATCGAGGATTTTATGGACCTATTCCCTACCCTTTCATGTAGTGCAAGAGAATTAGAAGAAGAACAAGCAAACTAAAATGATGTTGCTACATATACCACATAATGCTGGGAATACAGAAATTACATATGTTATTAGTCACAAGTTATTAAAATTTGCCCTGTTGTGTACTTTTAATAGAACATAATTTCATGTACTATACACTGTTCATTTGCAAAAAGAAGTCCAGATTGTAGTTTCTCATAGGGCAAACCTTGAAACTGAAGAAGCATGCCTAATAATCGAAGAAGAATATTGAGAGTAATTAATGAATGGCTTTAGTCATCCTCTTGTGTAATGCTATATGCTTTGTTAAATGAATTAATCCATTTTAACCTGGAGTGAATACAAGTTACTTGTTTTGCATATTTTTACATATAATTACATTTTCAAAATAGGTGAAGTGAATTTTTTTCTAGCGATGAACCGTGATGGACAGCCTAGGTATAGTTAACATCTTAACTATAGCGTAAAGTCAGCTTCCTGATTTATTTTTAGTTTTTGCTGCCAACCTTCTGAGCTGCAGAGTAGAACAGTTCATAACAAAGTTGGGGGAAAGGGAAGAAAGATACAGAAAGAAAATGGTTTTTGATGCATAATTGAGAACCATTAGTATTGATCTTTAGAGGATGTTAACAACACAAACTAGCTTATGCATGTAGGCTGAAAGAGGAGAAGCAGTCAGATGTAACTGTAAAACTAGACAAAGTGAAGAAAGTAGGAATATAAAATTAAAAATATGGAAAAATGCATACATAGCCAATTAAAAAGTTAAAGACAATGGCAACAATTTGGAGAAAAAAAGCGTTGCTGGCATGGCCAGGATTTATTGTCCACCCTGAATTGCTCTTGAGAAGGTGGTGGTGCGCTGCCTTCTTGAACTGCTGCAACCTGTGTGGTATATAGTTACCAACAGTGCTACTAGCGAAGGAGTTCAAAGATTTTGACCCAGCGGCTATGAAAGAAGGGTAATATAGTTCCAAGACAGAATGGTGTGTGATTTGGAGAGGAACTTGCACTTGTTGATGTTCCTCTGTGTCCATTGCCTTCGTCCTTCTATGTGGCAGAGGTTGTAAGTTTGGAAGTGCTATAAAAGCAATGACACCTGAACTACAAAAACATCAATGTCATACCAATCTTCCAATCTGGCTGTGTAATTTTAGCAACAATGAATCATTGTTAATATCAAATTGATATAATGTCTACAACGTTATTTCATAAAAACCTAATGGGAACTACAATATGGAATGTTCAGTGAAGAAATCTAATAAAAAGAATCTGTGCAACTGCCAGAATTCAATAAGCCCTACAATAAAGGAAAATGGGGAATTCCAGACATGCCCAAAAGTACCCCCTGCGGGTTAAATAGGTTGCATATACACATTCATTATATTACACTACACAGTGCATAGCCTGTGATTAGTCACACACTGAAGGGATGTATTCCACGCATTGTTGGATAAAACATAAGACACATTTCAATTGCGCAGTCTTTTGCTTTAATTGTTTTGGAATGCAGTAATTTGAATAAGTCTAATCCCCTACACTAAAACATTATATTTAAGTTGATTCTCAAATGTTTGCATTTTATTGCTTGTTGACTGTGCTTGTGTTGCATTTATTTTGTGAGTGAGTTTACAGTGATGAGGTGGTTGCTTGGCAGCTCAGATATGATAATTCACCCTCTATCTGCAATGGATAGCCAACCTCTTTTGTACAGCTTTGGCAAAGATCACCACTGCCATCGCCTACCAAGCTGGAGTGGTAATGTTGATGCCCCACCTGCGACCAGAACCAGGGTAGAGGACATCACACCGTTTCGATATTGGGCAGGCTCCGATTCACCTGCCATCCTGTCATCTCACCACCACATCACACCAAGTGCCATATTTAAAGTACAACCACATGCACAGCTCTCAGTGCTTCCAGCCCAAGGTGGCTGCAAGTAAGACATGGCCCCGAAAGGCAAAAAGACTGCAACCCCCAGAGTTTAGTGGCGCATCCCTCAAGTGCCTTTTGGATGCTGTGGAGGCCCGCTGTGATGTTCTCTACCCTGTCTCTGGTCACAGGTCGGCCAGCAATATTCCCACTTCAGCTTGGTAGGTGATGGTAGTGGTGATCAGTGCCAACGCTGCACAGAAGAGGTTGGCCATCCAATGCAGATAGAGGATAAATGATCATATTTAAGCTGCCAGGGTAAGGCAACCATCTCATCGCTCTAAACTCACACACTCAAGCCCATCACACATTCACTGACATCTCACTCACTGCCAGCTCAAGGGACATCAGCACCCTTCTCACACACATACCCTCACATGTCCATCTGGCCTCATCCATTCCAGAGACTGCCTCCTCAGCCCTCACCATCTTGAGGCCACTTGCACAGATCAACATTTGCACCTACACACACCCTGGGATACCCCTTCCCCAGTACAGCCCTCACCATGCAGCCTCTTCTCTTGCCTGAGGCCAAGCAAGCCCTAGCCCTGCAGCTGTACAAAGCCACCCCCGCATTATGGCTGGTCTGGTAGTAGAGACATGCCAGTCAGCCCCCCTAAAAGTGCTGTGGTGCTGTCTGCAAAGCTTGGTGCTGATGACTGCAAGGTAGGCAAACAAACCTCAAAATCCTGAGTGAAGTGCAGCTCACCAGGTGCATATCACTTATGTGCAGTTGTGAAATACGCCACAGTGCAATCATGCCCATGTGGGCGGATAATCCAGAGTGGTGAGATGATTCTGGTGGGCTGGCCTTATAATGATATACAGATGTATTATAATGAGGTTCCCGACACTTGATGCTGGGAGATGCGACATGCAATCGATGGGCTGAGTGGACAATTACAAACTTGCTTCACAACGTTGTGAAACCAATTTTTGGCCTTCTCACCATATTGTCCTCTCACGCTGCCGAGCTTGCCCAACACCAGCGGGCATGGAAAATTCTGCCCAAAGGCTGTGACAAAACGAAGTCCATTCAGTTTCATATTATAAGAGTTTCCATATTGTATTTTAATTTAATTTACACATATTTCAACTTTGTATTTACATATATATTGTGATAAATTAAACTTGCCTTTGTTGGTATTTTTCAGGAACGAAATTTGTCTTGTTAGTTGATTACACAAATTATCTGGGGACATCATGTGTTAAATGACTTCAATAATGTTCTCCTAAACACAAACATTTTAAATTGCTTCAGTAATTGTTAATTTAGAGTCCACAAGATTTTGGACACTTTGAAGAACAATGGTGATGTTATTTTGTCATTTGCTATCAGACATTTAATGGCTGTTTAGGACCAAGTCATTTGTAAAACCTATTAGTGTTAGAGGATACAAAAACCAATCAGGTAAAAGGAGAATTAACTTGAGCAAGAAAATGGGCTTGTTAGTGCTTGATATTTTAGATGCTATGAGTGCCTTTGGAGTTCCGAAATAGCATGTGTGGCGCATAAATACACTGATAGGGCGGACTGGACCAGACACCATGGCTGGAATTATCCAGCGCCTCACGCCGGCTGGATATTCCAGTCTCACCGATGTGAATGGAGACTTCAATGGCTCACTAGCCCAGCCACAGGGGAACCTGTCACGGGCGGAGGGGTGGCGGGGGAGGTGGAAAATTCCAGCCCACATGAGTCAAAGCATTAGCATACATGCAATGAAAAGCCATTGGAAATATACAGGGTAGGCCAAACATGATGACAGTCAGAGTGCATCAGTGATTTGATTGATTTGATGCCTGATGGCCATTTGGGAGCCCAATGTCTGAACCAATGCTCTCTCTTGCCTTCACACAGCTGAAGACATGTTAATCAGTAGGAAGGACCCCTCACCAATACCATTTAAAGCCATTATTAACTATTTGCAGGTTGGCGACTGATTGATTTCTTCTAGCTGTAGCTACAATTCTACAAATGTTTGGTACTTTGTCTAGTTGTTAAAAGTTGCAAAAGTCCACAGGGAGTAGTATGTCATGTGCTGAAATGCCTTTAGCTGACTTCAAGATCCTGCACAAACTACTTTCTCCCTGACATGTGTGTGCTGGTAGGCATTCCCCTAAGAATACAGAATGATTTGGAGAAATACAAGAGATCATGCAGAGCAGGACAAGCTACTAGAAGAGGGCGAAGGAGGAGGAACAGGAGAAAGGCTCACGCTAGAAGGCAATATCTGCCCATGGCATTCAGGGAACATTTTTTCTACCTGAACAATAGTGAATAATAATGCTTGAGAATATCTGCGTTTCGGCAAGGATATCCTCACTGAAATCTGTCATCTGTTACAACCACAACAAGAATCTTAGAGCAGGGCAAGGACTTAATTGCCAGTGGCTGTGAAGGTAACTGTGATAATGGACTTGACGTGCCTAGCTTTTTCAAGGCCGCAACTGGAGATATTTGCAATATCCTGCAGCTTACCATCCACTGCTGTGTAAGGGAGGTTTTCTATTCAAAGAGAAATAATTACACCTCATTCTCTCTTATTAGAGTCAAACAGATAGAGCAAGAATGAAGAATTGCTAAGATTTCAGGCTTTCCGTGGAGCAGGGTGCTATTGATTTCAGGCACATTGCCTTGTGACTGCTCCATGTCAATGCTACCCTACACTGGAACCAAGAGAGATTTTTTTTCAGTTAGATGAGAAGTGGTAGAATGGCTTCCCTTTTTTCCGCTCCATGGTTTACTGCAACAGGTTCTTTTTTTTAATTAAAGAATTTGCTTGTCAATTCAGCGAGTTTTTAACTATTTAACTGTTGCAACTGTAAAATACATGCAAAGACAGGTTTTCTTGTAAGTTTTTTTTCAAAGAAAAGGAAATAGCATTTATTGTAATTAACACCCGATCTAAATAAAATAATGAAAATGCTTCAACTCTCACATAGATTCAAGAGTTCACACACATAAACAGAAGTAAGTTACAGAGTGGGAGGGTAGGTTAAACGGTTTAAGAGTCTAAAATTGTCAGCTGTATTTGGATCTGTAGATCATTGAGTTGGATGGTTTCAGACTGGGCTTGATGGTCTTTCTGGATTCTGTATTGAGGTGATTTAAAGATGTTAACAGAAAATTTCTACATTTTCTTCTGGAGTCAGCAGCTGCTAGGTTGATGTTTAAGACAGAGTCCATGGTTTGTGGATAGCTGAAGTACAGGCAAGGCACAAACTTGCCGGATGACTGGAGAGCATGTGCCCACTCAGGGCCTGTCTGGTTTCACATTCCATCCCGTTCTCCACCCCTTCTGAGTGGTCTGGGGAAAAACATTTCCTAAAAACACAAAGAGGGTTCATTTGCTCAGCATGTGATCACCTCTCACAAACTGACCAGTTACTCAAACATGGTCATAAGCAAGCTGACTCCAGATCATTGTTTAAAAATGATTAGATCATGCCAAGGTCCGCTGCCCAAAGTGATTGAGTTTAATGGCTTGGTCCACACCCAGCTGAATACACAGGTGATGTCTAGAGGTTTTATGAATGGTTCATGAGATGGGTCATTCACATTCATCTAAGTTGATTGTCTCTGGTGGGCTATCTCTAGATGGCCTTATTCTGTTCTACTTGTAGGGTACAGCTATGTAAATATTCAGCTATTTTAGAAGCTGTTGCATAAAGCCATTCAAGGTGTTGATGTTCATCCATTTTACTTAGCCAATGGTTTCAAACCACTCAATAAATAAGGTCATTTTCAATATAAAACATGGATTTTATGGATTTTCAGGCAAATGGCAGAATAGTGGCAATGTCATTGGTCTAGAAATCTGGAAGCCCACTGATGTTCTGGGGACATGGGTTCAAATCCCATTACGGCAGCTGGTGGAATTTAAATTCATTTAATAAAATATGGAATTGAATGCTAGTTTCAGTAATGTTGGCCATGAAACTATCAATTGCCGTACAAACCCATCTGTTTTACTGATATTCTTTAGGAAAGAAAACCTACCATCCTTATCTGGCCTGGCCTGCATGTGACTCTAGACCCTCAGCAATGTGGTGGACTCTTAACTGCCTGATGAATTAGCCTAGCAATCCATTCAGTTCAAAGGCAATTAGGGATGGGCAACAAAGGCTAGCTGTGCCCAGCAATGCTCACATCCCATGAAAGAATAAAAGAGAAATAAGTAACAGATTAATTCCCTCAATGTCCAGCTGGCAATTGACCAAAAGGTGTGAATCATGGAGGCCAACAGCTGTTATTTTAGACACTGTCACAATGCCAGCACTCTGCTGTGGTCTGCAATATCAGCCACATTTAAGCCACCATAGCAAACTAAAGGGTGGCTATTGGGTGTCAATGTCCAGCCGCTGGCAATGTGGCTGCTGACTCAGGTGTGTGGCGCCTGCACAGCATATGTAAGATGAGCTACTCTGCCACTCAAAATGTGATCGAGCTTCCACTGCCTGCAGGGTTCTGGAGTAGCAGCAGAGCAGTTGTCAAGACTCATGGTAATCTGCTGCATACTGCACAACTTCGCCAACAAAAGGGTACAGCCCTTGCCACCAGATAAATGGTGAACAGCTGAAAAGTAGGCACAGGAGGAGGAAGAAGAAGGGAAGAGATAACCTAGACAGCCAGAGTGCGATACCAGAAACCCCAGTCCTTATTCCCCATTCCCTCGCAGTTCGACACCTTACTTTCCTTCTTTCACTGACCATCACAATGTCTGTCTGGCCACAATTCATAAAAAGCCATCATAAACTAAATATTCCAAATCAAATTTATAAATTAAGTCATGTCATATTGTAAATTAACATAAAATAATCATCCTAGTGCACTCCCTTAGTTGATTGCTGAATGCTGATTCAAATCTTCAGCAGGTCCAGGTTTAGAAAGCCCGGATGTCAACTGCACAATCTCAACTGGATGACAGCAGCCAGGGCTGGGGGTCTGACAGGCAACAGCAAGGTGGCTGGCAGAGTGGTAGGGGTGGGAGAATAATTGCTGCTTTCCTGTGAACAGACAGCAGATTCATGCTCCATGGGACTACTGCCTCCTACCTGCAGATATATAGATGATAGCTGTGACACCCTGCAAACCCCTTTGCACAGCTATGGTGGCAGCAGTCTGAGCTTGCACGACAGCACCCAGATGTTGGGTGTTTTTTGCTTATGTTGTTAGAGACGCTGGGGAGACAGTGGAGCTCTGGTAATGTGACTGGATCAGTAATGCAGAGGCCCAGTCAAATGCTCTAGGTACATGAATCCCAATCCTTCCAACTACCATTGTGGCACTGGTCAATTGATAAATCTGGAATATAAAGCTTGTCTCAGTGATTGTGACTATGAAACCATTGCTGAGGGCAAGTTGGTACCTGAACTTGTAGCTGAAGTTACAATGTCATAAATTACTGGGGCAAGGCAGAATTTTGTGAACACAAAGGTTTGTGCTTTTATAAGGAGTCCAGCAAAGGATTGTTGTTGTTTAGTACCAGGAAAAGGTCTTTAAGTAACCAAAAAGCAGAGTACAGCGGATGCTGGAAATCTGAAATAAAAACAGAAAACAATAGAAATACTCAATAGGTCAAGCAGCATATGGGGAGAGAGCAACAGAAGTTGGTGAACTTTCATTAGAACTAAGATGAGTTAGAGAAGTGATAGGTTTTGAACAAGGGGTGGGTGGGACAAGGCAAAAGGAAAGTCTATGATAAGGTGAAAGGCAGGAGAGATTGAATGACAGAAAGGGCTATGGCAGAATTTTCCCATTGGCATGCGGGGCTGGGCCTCACAAATACGCGGGTAGAATGATGCGCGATGACGCCAGGTGAGAGTCCGGATGGCATGGCGCGCCATCGCAATATTTCGGTGGGCATGTGCACGGTGATGTCCAATGTCCGCCTGTCATTAATTAATGGGCCACTTAAGGCCCTTGAGGCAGCAATTGACGCCGATTTTTCAGTGCCTGTGAAATATTTGCGTCGGCACACAGGAGCAATGGGCAGGCAGGTAAGGCAGGTATAAACCTCATCCACAGGCGGGATAAGAGGGTTCAGTGGGATCGCAAGTGTGCTCGCTCAAATATTGTTTCTCCAAAGTTACTTAAACTTGCCTGTGTGATCTGCAGTACTTCAAAATGCAAACCAGCTGCTTTGTTTGGACACTTAACCTTCAGGTCAGCACTCAGCAGTGAGGAATCTTTTTTGAGCCTGCAGGTTTCAGGAAGCCTTCCCTTAGCCTGGGAATGCAAGTTAACTGTCCACTGGAGGCACCTCCTCTGAGGAGGAAGGGAGAGTTAGAAGGGGGAGGAGGTTAGGAGTGTACATTCAGCCTCCAGGGGAGCCACCTTTGGGAGGATAGGCGCAGGCACAAGGGGCACAGGGCCAAGAGGCAGTCCAAAGGGGCCGCAGAAGATGCCACTATCCTGCTGCCAGGATATACAGGCAGCGAAGCAGGTACCTCAATATGTCTGAGGTGCAGTGCCGAAGGAGGCCCCGACTCTCAAGGGGGACAATCAACTATATCTGTCAGATGATTGGGCCTGAGATCTCCCCTAACTGTGTGGGTGGACACCCCATGCCAGTGGCTCCAAAGGTCACAGCTGCCCTCAACCTCTATGCCTCTGGCTCCTTCCAGGGGTCGGTGGGTGATTTTTGTGGTGTCTCCCAATCAGCTGTCCACACTTGTGTCAAGCAGATTACAGATGCTCTGTTCAGATGGGCATTGACCTTCATCCACTTCCGCTGGGACCAGGCAAGCCAGACACAGTGAGCCAGAGGCTTCGCGGCCATTGCTGGCTTCCCCTGCGTCCAGGATGAAATAGATTGATGGCCACATGTGGCCATCAAGGCACCAGCAGGTGAGCCCAATGTCTTCATCAACAGGAAGGGCTTCCACTCCATGAACATGCAGATAGTATGTGATCACAGGATGCTGATTCTACAAGTCTGTGCAAGATACCGAGGCAGCTCCCACGATGCCTTCATCCTCAGACACTCCCAGGTGCCGGGGCTCTTCAATGCTCTAGCCCAGCTGGATGGATGGCTGCTGGGTGAGAAGGGCTATCCCCTCAGAAAGTGGCTCATGACACCTCTCTGCTATCCAAGAACAGAAGCTGAGCAGCGTACAATAGGAGTCAGGGCACCATAAGGGCTGTGATGGAGAGAACCATCGGTCCTCTCAAGATACGTTTCCGATGCCTGGACTGCTCAGGGGACACACTCCAGACTGTGTGTCGCTGATAGTGGTTGTATGCTGCGCTCTCCACAATCTTGCGCTGTAAAGGGGGAAGATGAAGACATCAATGCAGTGGCTACGGATGCACACGATGAGTACATCAGTGAGTCCGAGGATAAGCTCGCACAGGGAAATGCTGAGGGGGTAGACGCTGACCCAGGCATATTGCAGGGAGGTGCGAACACCCAGGAGGCTTTAATCCAATGAACCTTCAGCTAGCACACCACATACAGATCTCCAGGACAAGCCTGGGCTGTAGTCTCCATACTCGATACGTATGTGCAAAATCTGCCAGGTTAGGAACAGTAACTAAGGGCCTTGTTAATGAAGCTGAATGTCCCACAAATCACTCATAACATTATTGGTAACCATCCACCTGCAAAAGAAAAGAGGCACCCTCAACCATGGTCACATTTCTCAATTTAATATCACAAGCAAAGCAACTTTATCAAACAAAGGACAATGGTGTTCCAATTCAAAGCAAATCATAAGGACCTCATTGTGGGTCAACACAAAAGCACTAGTGATAGACCCATGGTTTGCCTAAGGTGCCTTATGTTTATGTTTCTGGGTGCTATGTCTTGGTGCTGCCCCCTCGCTGGGAGTGGTATCTGAGACAGCCTGCTGATCCTGCTGTCCTGTTGGCCTCAGTGACCTTGGCCACCGTCCTTTAGCCCACAGAGCCTGTGCTGTTCCCGCCTGGGAGGGAGCTGCCAATTCCACAGCTGGCATCTCCGCAGTCGATGCAGCCTCACCGGATGCTGCAGTCACTGGGAGAGGGGCAGAGGAGCTGCTGCCCTCATCTGGAGCTCCTTGAGAGGTGCCCGCAGAGATGATAGGCAGCTGCTGTGCCAATGTGAGGTCACTTCGGAGCTCCCTGCTCACTGTAGATGGATGGACACTGAGCTAGGAAACTTGGTGCCCAGACCGTCTCCCACACTGGCATTGACCAGCTGAGGTCAATGCCAATGTGAGGGCTTGTTGGTCACAGCGCATCCCCAGGAAGCTCAGATGGGTTTCCTGGAAGAGCCACTCTCTCTATGGAGGACGCATGGCGCTCGGACATTAGGCTCATTGCTTCGGCAAGCAGCCGCGTGGACTTCTCCACCACAGAGACCAAGCCAAGCATAGCCTCATGTATCACACCCAGATGCTCCCACACACCTGGCCACATTTCCTGCGTTTGCTGTGTTGCGGACGATTCCAGAGGCTCATCATCAGGCACCGACCGAGCATGTGCCTGGTCCCCTGCAGTCCTCCAACTGCTGGCACCATGGGCACTCTCTGTCTCCGCCAGCTCCTCCAGCGACTGTGAAGTGCCCTCACTGCTGTATCCCGGGACACTAGCCGATGTTCTAATTCCCACTGAGGTGCTAGTATCCGCACTGGTGCCTGCCTCACAGAGATGGTGACGCTGGCGAGATTTCAGGGTCCTCAGGTGTGAGAGGGGGCCTCTGCTGCTCCTCCTCCAGACCCTGCTCCACTGATGCTGAAAGGAAGAGAAAGGACATTGGATCAGTTAACATGGAGACAATGTCAATGTGCATCCCTATCCCCTGGATCATTATGCGCTCATCCTTCTATAAGGAATGGTCTAGCCATGTTGCAAAATTCAATCACTGAACATTCATCACTGCCATGGCTGTTGGGAGAACAATGGTGACCTCACTGCTGGGCAAACATACCTGCCCATGGCACCCCAGCCTCACCAACACCAGTGAGCCTGGGCGCATGCCGCCTCTTCAAATCCAGGGCCTTTTGCTCAAAGCAGCTGAGAATGGCTAACTGCGCCTGGCCGCCACCAGTCCTCACAGGCTCTGCTGCATTATGAGCATTCTTCTCCTCAAAATGAGAGAAGAGCATTTATTAGTGCAAATTGTACATGGGCTCTCTTTGTGGATGGCTCACCCCAACCAGAGTGGGATATATCAGCACTCCAGAACCTCCTCACCCCGCTGCTGCTGATCACTCACACAAAAATGCTATCCCTGCACATCCCCCTTTGGCAAATGCTGCCTACATCACATGTGGCACCACACGGTCTATCCTTCCTTGGCAAGGAGGTGCAAGCACGTGGAGTGCAGAGGGCAGCAGATGGTTCATTGCCACGCCACCTTGAAGCTCCCCTCCCAGCATGCCATCCCCCTGAGTTGGACATGTCCTGCAGTTCCAGCACTGCGCCTAGGTGCAGCTCCTCCAGGTTGCCCCCAAAACAGTAAGGTGGGTCTCAGTGTAACACATGCTGCGGGTGCAGAACCCATCTCTTCACCACCCTCTCAGGGTCACCTTGGCATAGCCAATATCTGCTGGCCCACCCAGCAAAGGACAGATGCCGCCAATGACTCAATGCAGTTGCTACACTCAGACTTTGAGGGGGGAGGCAGCAGGGGGGAAGCCTAGCTGGTGGGTTAAGTGATCAATGCCAACATGGTACTTACCCTTCCTGAGCGCAACAGGTCAGTGAAGCACTTGTGACACTGGATTCAGGTGCCCCCACCACGTCACGGGAGCTCACCACCTCCTCCCAGTCACGTTTGGTCATTTTGGGGGGCTCCTCCTCCCGTCCTGGGGTACCAGGACCTCCTGCCATGCTGCCATCTCCTCGAGGAGGGCAGCAAGGTAATCGTCTAAGAAACGAGGGGCACAGTGCCCCCTTGCCCTACTCTCCTGCCTGGCCTGCTCACCAGCAGCGCTCTGGGGAGCCCTTCCACTGGCCATGATTCACAGCCTTTGACAGGCTGCAGCAACTTTTTGAAACAGGCTGAAGGGTCGCCATTGGACCCAGTGGTCATTGCAGGCCCGCTGCTACCTGCCCACTCCTGCTGTCCTCGGGAGCCACAATTCATGCTGGGTGGGCTTTAATTGGCCCGCCCATATAAAATGGCGGCGCGGACTCAATCGCGCCCGCCCACGCCAGCTCCCGCTCCACCCCCCCCACCACCCCACCCCACCCCCCCCTCCCTCCCCCACCCCACCACCCCACTAGCCAGAAAATTCTGCCCTTAGTCTTCCAAGGCCCAAGGGAAGTGATGGGGCAAGGAAAGAAGCAATAGGTGAGCCAAGACCAGATATGCTGCTGCCTGAAAGCAAAAGTAAGAGAGAAACCAAAATGTTCACTGAACGGCAAACAAAGTGGGCGAGGCAGAGTTTGCAGTCCATAAACATTGAACTCAATAATCAGGATTTTTTGGATGGCGTGTTCATAGGAAGGTCCAGCCACAGAGAGCTGCTGGCCAATCTGATTGGTTGACAGCTCTGTAATCCTAGCAGCGTCAGTGGCAGCAATGGTCAGGACTGGGGCAACAAGCAATCCCCAGATTCTAAGCCCAGGGCCAGGTAAGTGGGTGTTGGAGGAGGTGGACGATGGTAGGGGAGGTCCACGGTGAGGAGGGAATGTGAGGCCTCAATGGGATGAGGATTTTGCTAAAGAGGCCATGGGGAGAGATAGCATGCATGGGGATCAGACCTTGGGATGGGGTGCCCGATGTGGAAATGGGACCTTGTGGCAGGTGCTTTCCCCTTCCTGTCTGAGGCCTGAGTAGGGTGACACGCCAGGATTCCCCCGACCCATAAATTCCTCCCATCAGTTTCAAATAGAGGATAGGTTGGAAGTAGCCCTTAAATAGAAACATAGAAAATGGAAACAGAACTATGTCACTTGGCCCTTTGAGCCTGCTCCACCATTCAATATGATCATGGCTGATCCTTTATCTCAACATCATAATCCTGTTCTCTCCCCATACTTCTTGATGCCTTTAGAGTCTATAAATCTATCTATTTCCTTCTTAAGTATATTCAGTGACTTGGCCTCCAAGCCTGTGATAGAGAATTCCATAGGGTTCACTACCCTCTGAGTGAAGAAGTTTCTCCTCATCTCAGTCCTAAATGGTCTACCCCGTATCCTGAGACTGTGACCCCTTGCTCTAGACAGCCCACCCAGAGGAAACATCACTCCTGCATCCAGTCTGTCCAACCTTATCAGAATTTTATACACTTTAATGAGATCTCCTCTCATTCTTTTAAACTCTAGTGAATAGAGGCCTAATCAGCCCAATCTCTCCTCATATAACAGTCCTGCTATCCCAGGAATCAATCTGGTGAAGCTTCACTGCACTCCCCCTATACTCTAGGTGTGGTCTCACCAAAACCCTGTACAGCTGCAGTAAGACGTCCTTGCTCCTGTGAAGTGAATAACTTCACACATATCCACATTATACTGCAATTGCCATGCATTTGCCCACTCACTCAACTTGTCTAAAGCATTTCAAGCCTCTTAATATCTTCCTCACCACTCACATTCCCAACTAGTTTTGTGTCATCAGCAAAATAGGAAATATTACATTTGGTTCCCTCATCCAAAACATTGATATATATTGTGAATAGCTGCGACCCAAGCACTGATCCCTGAGGTACCCAACAGTCAGCGCCTGACACTCCGAAAAAGACTCATTTATTCCTACTCTCTGTTTCTTGCCCGATAAACAATTCTCAATGCGTGCCAATATAATACCCCCAATCCCATGTGCTTCAGTTTTGCACACCAATTCTTATGTGGGACTTCATCAATTTTTTTTTTTAAATCCAAATACACCACATCCACTTGTTTTCCCATATCTATTCTGCTAGCTACATCCTCAAAAAACTCCAGTCGGTTTGTTAAACATGATTTCCCTTTCAGAAATCCATGTTGACTTTGTCTAATTCCGTTAATATTTCCTAAGTGTCCTGTTATCACATACTTTATAATAGACACTAGTATTTAACTACTACTGATATTAGGCTAACCGATCTGTAATTTGCTGTTATCTCCCTCGCTTCTTTTTTAAATAGTGAGGTTACATTTTCCACCCTCTAACGTGCTGGAACTGTTCCAGAATCTACAGAATTTTGGAAGATGACAATGATCGCATCCATTATTTTCATGGCCAACTCCTTTAATATCCTGGGATGTAGATGATCAGGCCCTTGCAATTTATTGGCTTTCAGTCCCATTAATTTCTCCAGCACTGTTTTTTTAGTCATACTAATTTCCTTCAATTCCTCTTTCTCACTAGACCCTCGATTCCCTAGTATTTCTGGCAAGTTATTTGTGTCTTCCTCCATGAAGACAGAACTAAAGTAGTTGTTTAATTGCTCTGCCATTTCTTTGTTCTCCATTATAAATTCTCTTGTTTTGGACTGTAAGGGACATGCATTTATCTTCACCAATCTTTTTCTTCTTACATACTTAGAGTAGCTTTTACAATCTTCTTTTATGTTCCTTGCAAGTTTACTCTCATACTCCAATTTTCCCCTCTTAATCAATCCCTTGGTCTTCCTTTGCTGAATTCTAAACTGCTTTCAATCCTCAAGCTTGTTACTTTGTCTAACAACTTTATACGACTCCCCTTTGGATCTAACACTATCCTTAATTTCTCTTGTTAGCCATGGTTGGATCACTTTTCCCATTGTGTTTTTGCACCAAAAAGGAATATGTAACTGCTGCAATGCGTATATTTGTTTCTTAAACATTAGCCATTGCCTATCCACCATCATGCCTTTTAATGACGTTCCCCAATCTATTTTGGCCAATTCACACATCATGCCTTTGTAATTTGATTTGTTTAGATTTAGGACCCTAGATTCAGATCGGGCTACTTCACTTTCTAACCTAAGGAAGAATTCCATCATGTTATGGTCACTGTTAATTAACCCCTTCTTATTGCACAAAACCAAATCTAGGGTAGCCTGTTCCCTAGTTGGTCCCTCGATGTACTGGTCCAAAAACCCATCTTGTACACACTAGAGGAATTAATCCCCCACTGTATTATTGCTAATTTGGTTTATCCTATTTGTCGATTAAAATCACCCATGATCACTGTCACAACTTTGCTACATGCATTTCTAATTTCCTGTTTAATACCATTCCCTACCTTATTACTACTGTTTGAAGGCCTAAAGATAACTCCCACTAATGTTTTCTGACCCTTGTTGCTTCCTAGCTCCACTCTGACTGATTCTACATCTAGATTTTCTGAGCCAATATTTTCTCTCACTACTGGACTGATTTCATCCTTAACTATCAATGTCATGCCACCTCCTTTTTTATTTTATGCCTGTTCTCCCTAAATATCAAATACCCTTGGATATTCAGTTCCCAACCTTGGTCACCATGCAGCCATGTCTCTGTAATCGCGATCATATCATACCCACTTACATCTCTTTGTGCTGTTAATTCAGAACCTTATTGCAAATGCTCCATGCATTCAGATACAGTGCCTTTAGACTTGCCTTTTCACACACTTTTTTTGTATAAACCCCTGTTTGCTGCTAGCCCCTGTTCCCTCTGCTTTCCACTTTTCTGTCTTTCATTTCATTCTTTGTTTCCCTGTCTTGTGTCTCCCCACTCAGGTTCCCATCATCCTGCCACTCTAGTTTAAACCTCCCCCCGCAACAGTACTAGCAAATACCCCTGCGAGGATATTGGTTCCAGTCCTGCTGGGATGCAACCCATCCAGCTTGTACAGGTCCCATCTTCCCCAGAATTGGTCCCAATGCCTCAGGAATCTAAATCCCTCCCTCCTACACCATCTCTGCAACCACACAATCATCTGGTCTATTCTCCTATTCCTGATCTTGCTAGTTCGTGGCAGTGGGAGTAATCATGAGATTTCTACCTTTGAGGTCCTACTTTTTAATTTATTTCCTAGATCCCTATATTCTGCTTGCAAGACATCACCCCTCTTTTTACCTATGTTGTTGGTACTCATATGTACCATGACTCCTGGCTGTTCACCCTCCTCCTTCAAAATGTCCTGCAGCCGCTAAGTGACATCCTTGACTCTGGCACCTGGGAGGCAACATATAATCCTGGGCTGCATTTGAGTGCTTCATTTGAAAATGACTGAGCCTGTGCCATAACCATTCCTATGGCGGGGATTCCCCTTGCAGCACCGTTGCACTCCTATTCCTGCCTCAGGATCCATCCAGCTCTCCTGTTGGGGTTTGCCATCCGGCGAGTGCTATAGGCCCACTGATTGAGCCCCCCTGCCTCAGGAACTCATCTGCTATCCCTAATTGTGTGGCTGATGTGAAGGGAATCTGTTAATTGTTCGCTTCCCAAAAAGAAGTCCCAAGCATATATGCTTATTACAGTTACAAAAGAAGATAAAATGCTAGAAATAAAGAAGTGCTCCTTCCAGGTGAATCCTCAATTTTGTGTTTAGCTTTCAATTTAGTATTCCATATTTGCTGCTTTTCATTGAGGAGACCAAATGCACATTGCTATCAGCACTTACTCTTACAATGGAGAAACTCTGGCAGCAGCTTCAGATATCTGCACATGGGCAGTTAAAC
The DNA here is from genome assembly GCF_017639515.1 of Carcharodon carcharias. Taxonomy (NCBI): domain Eukaryota; kingdom Metazoa; phylum Chordata; class Chondrichthyes; order Lamniformes; family Lamnidae; genus Carcharodon; species Carcharodon carcharias. The sequence continues at coordinate 138,911,395 of NC_054477.1, forward strand.
ACGGAAACCTGGAAGTTGCAAACAGAGCTATCAAGTTCCTCTTCAGTGTCCACTGTAATAGCGCTTCCCAATAGATTCAACACTCAAATACAAGCAATGGGGTAAACTTGCTGTACTTACTCACGAGATCCCCAATAAAATTATGTGTATTCAGGAGTAAGTGAATTTTAGTGGTGTGACCAGTGATAATTACTACCAAACAACCTCTCTTGCCCTGAAATTTTAATGCCACAAGTGTGGGGGTGATCTCTAAGTAGTGACACATAGCCAATTAGGGTCAATTAAGGATCCACTTTGGGCTGAGGTGCAAACACTGCCGAGGATTTCCCGCTGCCCTACACACCCAGGCCTACCCACTCCCCCTCCACACCCACTCTACCCCCATATGCTGAGTTGGGAGCCCAGCAGCAATTGGGAGGTGGCTTCTCAATGGCAGGCCAGCAGACAATTATTCTCTCATCTCACAGGCCCCATTATTAAAATGAATGATTGCAAAGGACAGAGCCTGGGCCATGATCATTCCTGTACCGGGGATTCCCCTCCTGACACCATTGCGCTCCTATTCCTGTCTCAGGATCCATCAACCTCTCCTGGTGGGGCTGCCATCCAGAGAGTGCCACAGGCCCACAGATTGAGACTCCGCCTCAGGAACTCATCTGATATCCCTAGTTGTGCAGTGAATGTGGAGGCGACCTAGTAACTGGTTGCTTCCCAGAAGAATCTCCCATCAGCACACCTCTGACCCCTGTGGGGTTGAGACCCTGAAATGCTCCCAATGCCTGGAATTTTTCAAAAAGGAGGAGATTCCACTGGCGTGTCTCAGTAGGGATTCTTCATCTTGATTGGTTGAAAACACTTCTGTTACTTGCCCTGCTAACAGATGCCACAAATGTACTGTAGCAGATGCCCCACTGAATCAGATGCTGATTAGAATAAGTCTATGTTCAAAACTCCTGAGGAAACTTTGTGGGCAACTGTCAGCGAGATGGTCGCTGAGCACCATTCCTTCGCTGCTGACTTCAAAATCCTGGCCATTGGGTTCTTAAAGACTAAAGGCAGCCTTGTTCCAAAGCATATATACTGATTACAGTTACCAAAGAAGCTAAAATGCTAGAAATAAAAAAGTTTAAATACAAAGGTTATACTTATTAAATAGTTAAACAGTGAAGTGTAGACATACAACCTGACTAACACCAAAAGGTCCCAGATGCTGAAACTGAGAATGATCTTACCCAGTCTTGCTCTGAGAATATTCTACAATCTATACTCCAAGTCCACATTGGGCACATTAAAAAGCATTCTTGAAAGGCTTCCCATCAATAGTGTATGCTTTCCCTCATCCAGCTGCCATCTGTTCTATTATTTTATCTGAGATAACACACATTGTACCTACTATCCAAATCTTCCCTAAATCCATCCCATAAAACATAAAGTAACAGGCATGCATTCCTCACTTGGAATTCTCCAAGGATATGCTCGACTAGACAGGTTTGCAATTTTTAACTGTCTAATTAATCTGCAATGTTGATATAGAAGGCCTTTTTCTGAAGTAGAAACTTCCTTCTGAAATGGAAATCTACAAAAGCACTTTGTTTACAACACCAAGGAACAAGTTTCATTGGGAGATTTCACAGCCAACGTCAGTCTTGATCATTCCTGTTGGATGATAAATAAGTAAATTTAGGCAGGGTTTAAAACTGGCAGCCGATCTGATCATGTCAATTTTTTGCCGGGTGGGTTAAGTTAAAATTATCCTGTCTTAAACTAAACATTTGGGCCATTTTGTTTTTCTACCTCATCGAGAACATTTAATTTCTGTGATTCTGATATTGTGTTCTTTCTGGTCTTTTAACTAGCCATGACCTTTCCTTCATTTGTCTTTTAAACAAAATCAAGCCATTTTCTAATATCCATTTAAATGTTTCTATTGATGTGATATTTGTTAGAAATGTTAGCCCTGTTTTCTGAAAGACCATTTTTCTGAAGTGTGGACTGGAAGAAGAGTGTACTCCTGTGCCATACTTTTCTGCCTGTCAACACTTCTTCTACAAAGAGAGGCATCTCTAAACTCTGAGCAATCTGCCTCTTTCAGCTTTGCTTTTATAGTCTTCTGAGTGTTTCAACACATTGACATTGCTAACCGCCTAGTGTTTTATAGTGGTCGAATGGGTAATTTGCTGTTTGTTGAGGTGCTAAAGCTCCTATTAATGCTGATGGAGTACCTTCATTTTACTGCTTATTGGGGAAAATGCTGCTTGCTGCTGGATTGTAATTGAAGCAACAAATTGTGCTGAAAGCACTATTAATCAAAAGATATATGACTCGCTTCAATGGAAGATCTCAACTCAGCATGTTGCATCAAAGTCATCGGGCAGAATTTTGCCCTTGGTGCGCATGAGGGTCCCACCGGCTCAGCGGCAGGCAGACAGCCAACCAACCACCGCCACCGAAATGGGGCCTGCCGCCATTTTGAGTGGGCGGGCCAATTAAGGCCCGCCCAGTGGGCTGCCTGACGGGAAGCACGCGCTTCCCGTGCTGGGAGTGGGGAGGGAATCCCCAGCTGTCAAATTGCACTCTTTCACACATGCGCGTGAAAGAGCGCACTGCTCCCTGAGACAAAGTGCTGTCTCAGGGAGATTACTGGCAGTGTACAAAAGTTAAAAAATAGAGAAATAAAAATATTATTAACATGTCCTCCTCATGTGACAATGTCACACGAGATGCGACATGTTAATAAATATCATATTACGTTTTTAAAGTTTTTAAAAAGGAACATGAAACCTCACCCCACCTGTGGATGAGGTTTCATGTATTATCAGAAGCCCGCTGGGGCTCCTGGCCTGCCCGCCAGCCTTAAGGTTGGACTGGCAGGGCCTTTAATTTCTTTAAATACCCTGTCAATGGCCTCCATTGGCCATTGACAGGTTGGCGGGCAGACAGCTGATTTCGCTGTCCACCCGCCTTCCTGAAAATTTAAAGGGACCGGGATGATGTCAGGGGTTCCTCCCTACGTCATCCCACATCATTTTCCCATCGGTAAGCGGACACTGCCCCCAAATCGCCGATGGGGAAATTCTGGCCATTGTATGGAACATTTATTGGCTCAAAATTTGCTGAAGTGGGGCATCTCATGGCATGTCCTGTTGGTTGGATTTGTTTCTGTACCCTTCAGCTCAAATATGTTTTACCTACAAAGTTGCTAGAAGTGCAAGCAGGTGCAACATGGCATACGGAACCTTTGTGTGAAAAGGAACAGTGTATCTCCTTAACCAATGTGATTCAAAGAATTGAGAAATAAACAGAGGAAGGACTGAAAAGGAACATGAATTAGAGTGGGTGAATTAAATATCAAATCTGGTGCAGAAAGAGAAGGAAAGAAAGATTAGTTAAAGAGAGAAAGAAAAAATCAACAGGAAGGAATAAGAAAAAACTTTATTAAAAAAAAGTCATAAAAATGTATAATTTTTTTATATATTAGCAATCTCCAATAACAATTCACAACCTGAAGGAATGAAACTCCATACTTTTAATTGTTTAAGTTCTAGGCAAAAGTGAATGATTGATAGTTATTAACAATTATCAAATCAAAGTTACAAAAGTTATTCAAAGGTTACTTATAATGTTAACTGCTTGACTTACTTTATGTGGTGTGATTAATGTGCAAATGCAGCAAGTTCATGAAACTTCAGAAGCGCAAGATGCCATTTTTGCAAAATTATTGGCAGGGTGGCACAAATCATCCTGCAACTTGTGGTGACTCAGTCCATGAGGTATCCCCACCTCACCAAAAGTTGTTGTTTCTTTTTCTTTTTTGCACATTACCTCTTTGGTATGTCATTATTTTTCATCAAATTCTGAATCAAAATGTTATGCGCCTTTTCAAACATCAGAACAGTCTCATTACATCAATTCATCAATTACTATGTCACCAAGTTACAGTAGCAAATTTTTAAAAAGAATCATGTTCAACAGCTGGTCCTGGCAACTGCAGTAGGCATTAATACATAAATTTGTTAATTTGTTGTCAGTTGACCTTGGATAATATAAAACGCATTCACGATCACACACTTGAAGCATCTAGCCCACTTCCTCTCAATTGAATGGAGCCACTTACACTTCATGAACAGATATTTCATCTCGATAGGTAACTGGAGAGCCCCAAAATACCAATACGGCAAACACTGAGAAATACCACTGGTCTGTAGTCTCTGTCCTGATGATACATGTGCTGTTTTGGTGCCTTCGGAAATCAAATATAATAACCCAGTCCCTGGACAAGTGCAGCTGTTACATTTTCATTAATGGTCTGGCCTGGGATCATGGAAAACAAGCTTTAGGGCTTGCACGACCTCATTGAAAAGCAAAATAGAAAAAATACACCCCATTCTCTCATACTCTCCAAATCAGCCCACAGCTTACAATATCATAATTGAGGCAGACCCAGCACTGAGATTACCCGGGGAAGTACTTTAAAGACCTTTATTCACTCATACTTTATCTATCTCCCAGGCTAAGAAAACCAATTCCACAATTGCTCACTTCTGAGATTTTGCAGCCTTTTTATGTGATTCGCTGGTGATTATCAGGCTATGGTTTCTGCAGTTCTGCAGAATCTTTATTGTCATTTTAGTGTAGGATTTCACATGGAGAACAACATGATATTTGTACAAAACTATTTTTTTCTCTTGTAAATCTACAGATCCTCTGATATGTTTGCTGCTAAATGCATTGTACTCTGTGGAAGGTCTCAGATTCAATCACTAATTTTGTGTTAGAATTACAGCTGAAACAAGAGTATTTGGTGCAAATAGGGTGCTAACGTGTTTACCATGCCTCCAGTTTAGGAAATGAAAAAGGAATCAGTCAGGTTATTCAATTCTGAACAGTGATTCAGTGAGTCTTTATTGGACAGCAGATAAGGACAGAACCGGGCCCAGCTCTAATGTTCACCACAATGTAGTGTATCGGTCATCTTAGCTCTTTTGCTGAACATTTCAAAGCTGTTTTAATGACCTTAGCAACACTGTTTACTGATAGTATACTTCAGTGTTCTTTACATCCAATGTTGTGAAGGCCATAATGATGGAAAAGGAATCAGATGATATTTTTGTTCAAGATGAGTGCAGTCATTCTCAGGGGCTGCCAACACTTCTGGCAGTGCCTGCAATGCACAGAAAAATGCATGGGGATCTGATGTAATGGCACCCTGCCCAATTTGTTGCTCAAGCTTGCCTCAGCTTTAACGGTGGTAAAGGATCAAATTCTGCCTTCAATATCAAAGCTTGCACGTAAACAAGAGGTAGCTGAAAGTGTCAGAGTTACACTGGCATCCATGGAGGGATACTTCATCATATTTCCATGGCCCAAAAATTATTTGAAACCCTTCCCACTTTACAAGTGTATACTGGGAACCTAAGTACACAATATGGTGGTGTGCCTGCACACATTCCACACCAGTAATCTGCCACCCACACTACTGATGAAAGCTAAAGCATAGACAAATCCAAGGCACATGCCTATAGCAGGCCTGAGTCTATTAACATACACAAATAGGGTATCCAACACATATTTCAGGATGCTCGTGCCATGCTTGCTGCATCCAAAATAACAAGGTCTACATATGGCCTGACAGTCAATTCTTAAAGGGCTGCTAGATGGTGCTGTCAAAAGGGTAAGTATTTTTTTTTTAAGTACTTACCTGAATGTGGATATGGAAAGCACAGGAGTTCTTCTTCTTTGTCCACAGCAGTCCCGAAGACCATTGCCACCTGCCACTCTGCTGCTTTCCGATTGACTTCTGCCTCCCAGGACCAACCAAAGGACCGAAGTTTAAATCTGCTTCACCAACAAGCTGCCACTGGATACACAACAGGTGTCTATTGTTTATCAGTCTCAATGAAATAACACCTGAGGCCCAATCTTGTGTTTGCCTCAATTCTACCAGTTCCTGTTAGAGATTATTTCTCTGCCAACTTCATGCCAGGAGGCTGGCATTAATCAATTTTGCCCCCAATACCTTTGGATAGGAGGAGAGAAAATGAGAAGAAACATTAGCAAATATTAAAATTAGAAATCCATTTGGAGAATTATTCATAGCTAAAATTATCTTCTGCAGCAACATTAATAGAAAAACAAGTTTACCAATCAAAAAATATTTGATAGCTGCACATTAATAAATGTTCTATAACACTGTCTAAAGCAACATCCAATATCATTTTAATTTAGAGTGATGTGCCCACATAACTTCTTCATGCAAACAGCTTATACCGATATACATTTTCAATTCTTTGAAGTCCACTAAACCAAGCAAAAATCTTAGCCAGCGGAACCTGCTCTGTAATAGGATTGGGTTGTAATTTCAAAGCAGAAGGATTTTATATTACTATTTACTTATCCTGGTTTATTAGAATGAACATCAATTAATCCTCTAATATGGGCCTACTCTGTAAGGGAATTAGATGCTCAGAGGTACGCCACAATACTGGGCATGTCCTCAAGAACTGACCATTGTCTAATTGTTATATTTTAGATGTTTTCTTAGTTCTAATGTTTAAATTACAAGCAAACCAGGAAAAAAAGAATAATTTGTCGACTGATATCCTCTGGCATTAAACTGCAGTTGCCTCTGTCTCATTTCTCTTGTGTGTTTTATCAAACATGATTGGGAACTAACCTTCTGGATATGATTCTTGGCTGGATTTAGATGAAAGTCTCTGGAGAAGAAAATCAGCATCTGTTAAAACCTCAAATTTAATGTGTCAAATTGTTTAAAGTATTTTAATAAGCAACATTTTTTTTCCATTATTTTTAATTTGGCATTGCCAAGCGATCGCTTCTGGAAATCCCACTTTTAATTACTGTGCGCTTTATATCAAAATACTACAGTTCTTCCATATCTTCAAAACAGGAATCTGTCCATTACGAACTTGGAAATCAAAAATACCTCTGATAGCAAAAGTCTGTGTTATTTTTCTGTTCATACCTTCAATATTATATCACAACTATAGCATATAACCAGCTGGGCCATCCAAACAAATTGGTTGCTTTGTCTCAATGGTTGCATTCTTGCATCTCAGAGATAAGTAGATGAGTTCAAGCCCCACCTCAGCGACTTGAGCGTATAATCTGGGTTGACAATCTGGTGCAATCTAGGGAGTCTCGTTGGAATTGTGACCTTTTGGATAAGATGTCAAACAAAGGACCTACCTGTCCCCTCAGATTTTTTTCAAAATTTCAATTGTGGGATTTGAACCCAATGGGCAAGGCCAGCATTTATTGCCCATCCCTAATTGCCCTTGAGAAGTTGGTCATGAGCTGCCTTCTTGAACCGCTGCAGTCCATGCGGTGTAGGTACACCAACAGTCCTGTTAGGAAGGGAGTTCTATGGTGAACAGTGGAGGGATGGCAACATAGCTCCAAGTCAGGATGGTGTGTGGCTTGGAGGGGAACTTGCAGATGGTGGTGTTCCCATGCAACGGCTGCCCTTGTTTCTCTAGTGGCAGAGGTTGTGGGTTTGGAAGGTACTGTCGAAGGAGGGTTGGCAAGATGCTGTAGTGCATCATATAAATGGTGCATGTGGCAACCATCATGTGTTGGTGGTGGTGGGAGGTGGGGGAGGGGGGTGGTGCGGTGGTTGGGTGGTGGCGGTGAATGTTTAATACAGCAGATATGGTGGCAAACAAGCAGGTTGTTCTTTCATTGATGGTATCAAGCTTCTTGAGTGTTGTTGGAGCTGCACTCATCCAGGCAAGCGGAGAGCATTCCATCACATTCCTGACACGTGCCTTGTAGATGGTGGACAAGTTTTGGGTAGTCAACATAAAGGGTGGTTGATGTAAAAGATCCCATGGTGCTATTTTGAAGAAGAGCAAGGATGTTTTCATTGGTGCCTGGGTAATATTTATTTTTCAACCAACATCACTAAAAATATTATCTAGTCATTGTGACATTGCTGATTTTTGGATCTTTCTGAGTACAAATTAGCTGCTGTGTTTTCTACATTTGTTACAATCTCTGTAGAGTTCAGTAACTTAAAAAAGAGAAACAAGTATCCTTTCCTATTGACAGACTCAAAGGAACACATGAAATGATTCCACGTTCTAACATTTTTACTGTAACAAACACACTAAAATCAACACAGACTAAACATTACTTAGTAGGCAACTGATACACTAAACTACAGAGATGGTATTCCTTATTAGCTTCTAAACACAACTGAAAACCTTATGCCATGTTTATATATTACACCATATTCTTGGCAGAATTGTAGTCTTGTGATTAAAATCCAAAGCTCCTCCTACCTTTAACAGGATATCTTCCACCTACTTCACTGGGATGAATCTTCTAATTTCCTTTAAAACAAAATCCCCATTCACTCAACTGTTTGAACGTAATTGAATGAACTTCAAGGTACTTTCACCCCCTCCCCAAAAACCATCTGCCATCTACTTCAACTCCCTGCAGTCTTCAGCCAGAAGTGCTGAGTGGGTGATCTATCTTGGCCTCCTCCTGTGGTCCCCAGCATCAAAGATCCCAATCATCAGCCAATTCAATTCACTTTACTTGATATCAAGGAAAGGCTGAGGGCACTGGATACTACAAAGGCTATGGGCCCTGACAAAATCCCGGCAGAAGTACTGAAGGCTTGTGCTCCAGAACTAGCCATGACCCAAGTCAAACTGCTGTAGTCCAGCTATAAAACTGGCATCTACCTGACAATGTGAAAAATTGCCCAGATATGACCTGTCTAGAAAAAAACAGGAAAAATCCATTCTGGCCAATACCACTCATCAGTCTACTCTCAATCAACAGTTAAGTGATGGAAGGTGTTATCAACTGTGCTATCAAGTGACACTTACATGGCAATAACCTACTCACTGATGCTCTGTTTGGATTCTGCCAAAGTCACTCAGCTCCTGACTTCATTACAGCCTTGGTCTAAACATAGCCAAGAGAGATGAATTCCTTAAGTGAGGTGAGAGTGACTGCCCTAGATATCAAAGTAGCATTTAACTGAGTGTGCCATCAAGGAGCCCTAGCAAAATTGATGTCAATGGAAATTAGAGGGAAAGCTCTCAACTGGTTAGAGTCATACCTAGCCCAAAGGAAATCAGTTGTAGTTGTTAGAGGGCAATCATCTCAGTCACAGAGCATTGCAGGAATTCCTCTGGGTAGTGTTCTGGGCCCAGCCATCTTCAGCTGCTTCATCAATGACCTTCCCTGCACATCTTAAGGTCAGAAGTGGGGATGTTCACTGATGATTGTACAATGTTCAGTACCATTTGCAATGCCTCAAATGCTGGAACAGTCCATCCCCATATGCAGCAAGATCTGGACAACATTGAGGCTTGAGCTGAGAAGTGTCAAATAACATTCATGCCAGGTAATGACCATCTCCAGCAAAATTGAGTTTAACCATCTTACTTTTACATTCCGTGACATTACCATTGCTGAATCGCCTACTGTCAATATCTTAGGAGTTTGTCCAGAAACTAAACCGGACTAGCCATGTAAATACTGTGGCTGCAGGAGCAGGGCATTCAGAGATTGGGTGTTCAAAGGCGAGAAACTCAACTCCTGTCTCTCTACAGCGTGTTCACCAACTACAAGTCACAAGTCCGGAGTGTAATGAAATAATTTCCACATGCCTGGATGAGTGCAGCTCCAAAACTCAAGAAGTTCAACACCATCCAGGACATGCTTGATAGGACACCAACAAAATTAAACATTTATTCCTCCACAGATGATGCACAGTGGCAGCAGTGTATACCATATAAAATGTGCATGGCAGCAACTCTGAAATTGACCAATAATTGGATACTTAAGGGTTGTTTCCTGCCCAGCCTCAATTTTTAGTCTTTGGAGGGGAAGGGGCGGGCACCTCCTTCAGAAGCCCCCTTCAGGCATCCCCATGCCAGCTTCAGGTCTAGTGGATGCTGGACATCCCTAACTCTGCCCCCTAGCCTCTCCTCCTACACTCTGATTACCCGCTTTGTGCCCTTCCTCCACTCCGGGATCCCTACCCCTTAAACTTACCTGGTCCTCTGGTCCCAGGTCTTAGGCTCATGCATCTTCCTGAAGTTCCTTTTCTGTCCACTGCAGCTCTTGTCACTGTAAGCACTAGAGAGCTACTGGTCAATCTGATTGCCCGGCAGCTCTCTAAGGCGGGACTTCCTTCTGCTTAAGTGGCGGAAGTTCCATCTGCAGCCAACTGACATTCATTTGAGCGTGAAATGGCAGTGGGGCACTTTGATTCGGCAGGGATATGTTCCCTGCTGACTCTTCGAATAGTGGGAAGGGAAACCCCACCCTCTTACAAATTCAGGCCAATGTAATATTAATTGAAAGAAGAAAAGTAAGAAATGTGGGATGTTTGATGAATGGGGACTTGGAGTTATGGCTATCGAAACCTCGATTAACTGATCTCTTAGATCTCAAGCAGAAAGAGGCTCTCTTAAATTCTGCCTCGCTTGTTCCTGCTGTGCAGGTGGTGGTGAAGCTCATCTTCATAATGGCAAAGTTGTGGAGCATGTAGTAGATGACCACAGATCTAGATACTCTCTCAGGGATCTTCATGAATGGTCCAGGTGTTTTTTGAAGATGCCAATTGTTAGCTCAATAATGGGCCTTGTGGCAGCATGGCTGTCATTGCACTTCTGCTGAACTGCTGTACATATATCCTATCTGAAGTCATTAGTCACATTGGGAAGGCATCATCGTGCCATCCAATGGCCAGTTTTAACTTGGATACAAAAGAAAAACACTATAGATGGTAGAGATGTGAAATAAAAATAGAAAATGCTGGAAATACATAGCAGTTCCTGTAGCATTGGTGGAGAATTAACATTTCAGGCCAGTGACCTTTCATCCCAACTTTAACTTGGGTACCTTCTTTCTCTTGAGTTCATTTCCTGAAAACATATCTGACCCACAGCACCAGAGGTGGGGCAAGGAGGCAGATCTCAAATTCACCCCAGTCAGAATGGGGATCAAACCCCATGCTGTTTGCAACAATCTGATCCACATCCATCAATCAGCCAACTGAATCAACACCCTCCCCCACCCCCAATGAGCCTGAGTTGCTCTGGTAATGTACACTTTTCAATGCATGCTGTAGTCCTGCAGCTATGGATAGTGATGGCAGAGGCTCCAATTTCCTCCCATCACATGGCTGACCAGGAATCCCTCCTGCTCTTACCACTTGCCATTAGCATTTTGTTGGAAGGATTTATGAGTTGATAATGTTTGGCCTGATGTGAGACTTGAACCTGTAACTTGTGGCTCAGAGGCAGGGTGCTACCCATTGTGCTAGTAGTTCTTCTACCTGGTTAGAAAAAACACAAGAATATAAGAATATAGAAGTAGGATCAAGATAGGTCATACACCCCTCAAGCCAGGCCCTTCATTCAATAAGATCATGGCTGAACTGCACTTTCAATTCCATCTTTTCGCCCAACACCATATCCCTTGATTCCATTAGTTCCCAAAAATCTATCAATCTCACTCTTGTCTACGCTCATCAACTGAGTATCCACAGTCTTCTGGGGTAAAAAAAATATCTAAAGATACACAAACCCCTAAGCGAATACATTTCTCCTCATCTAAGTCCTAAATGGCCGACCCCTTAACTTGAAACTGTGATCCCTATTTCTCGAGTCTTCAGCCAGGGGAAACAGCTTTCTAGCACCAACCTTATCAAGCCGTCTAAGAAATTTATACATTCCAAATAAATCACATCTCATTCTTCTAAACTACAGAATATATTGGTCCATTATATTCAATCCCTCCTCGTAGTACAGGCATCTCATCTCAGGAATCAAGGTCAGGGACCTATTGCACCATCCTCTAAGACATGTCTACCCTTCTTTAGGTAGAGAGACCAAAAAACGCACAGTATTTCTGGTACGCTTCATCAAAGTCCTGTATAATTGTGGCAAGACTTACTTTCTCATATACTCTAATCCCCTTGCAATAAAGACTTCCATTCCATTATAAAGGCCCATGGAATAGATTCCTCGGCTGATATTCATACAAATAATTGTGTCTATCTGGAAATCTTTTGTTAGTCATGATGGCAAAGCCTTTAAGCAGGAACTCCAAAGACCAATTTGAATTCTATTTACTGCAGAGAAAGAAAATATTAGAGACAACCACTGGAGGATGAAAGTTATTAACCTTCAATTTTTCACTAGGTTAAACTCCAGTTCTTTGTGAAATGGGATAAACATCTAAAATATGGCCAGGTAATTCCTCAGAGCTGTTCTTGCTCCACCGACTTTGCCAGGAGTGCAGTGGAGGCTCTGCATCGATGCATTTAATGGGGTTTCTGCCACATCTCTGGTGAGTGAGTGCCAACAATGTGAGTGCAGTGCATAGGATATTGCTGGCCTACATCTTTAAACTTGGAAATGCTATATGTATCTAAATGTAAGAGGGGCTAAACAATTATATACAATTGCTTTGGTAAATACCTTTGGGTTTAGAAGGGTCAAAAATCAGTCCATGCTTCTGTTTAGGATCATGGTTCAGTGACCCCTATTGAACAAGATGTGTGAACTGTGACTTAATGAAAAATTATAAATGGCTCTAAAGATTCCCACAGTCAAGCGATCAGTTTACAATCATTAAGAGTGTTTCCAGAGCGCAACAGTGAACACTATCGTCAACATTAGACTGCCTTTAGCATTCAGGTGAAAGGGGGAAAACGGTCACATTAATCTTTTAACTGCACTTGTTCTGCAGTCTCCTGTACCATTGATGACAAATTTTCTGATTACATACAGAAAGTGAAATAACTTGACTGACTCATTCTGAGTTTGCTTGGTCTGAACATTCCCCTCACCTATTTCAAAACTTAGGTCCCTTGTGATCTATACTCTTTGCACACAATTAATTCTTTGTGGAAACCGATTTACTTAGCCGCATACTCCATAGTAACCAGCAAGACACTTAGAAAGGGTCAATTTCAGATAATACAGACACTGTAGTCACATGGGTGGCAGCTGACTGTTACAATTTGAAGCTGAAGGGATATGGAAGAATTGATAACTACCTGCATATCTTTGCACATGCCCTTTTGTCTGGATTAAACTTCTCACTGCTGTTGCATTGGATTTGGAGCTTTTGGTCCGAGCGGAATTCTCGTTTGCTCTCAGATTGAACCACTTTATCATTTTGATGCATTACGCTATCCAACTCTGTATGGTGCCATCATATTTACTTGTTTTTGTGCTTTCCTGAGATACAAATGTTGTGCAGGAGAGCCAATTCTGAGTAGGTTGTATATTTTGTATGCCTCACAGGGGGAATTACTTCAGACATGGTCATTATTCTAAAAATATTGTGCAAGGTTCAGGTCATCAAATTATCTGCTGCTATAGATACCACCTGGGATTTTGGACGGGGAAGACTTTGTTTTTTGCCTTTTGTTAGAATGAGAGCTTAACCACAAAGATCTGGATTGGATGGACCTGGATAAATCTTCTGTTTAGTTCTGATCATTTTTCTCTTGGTTGCTATCTCTTACTTGTTTTCTTCTCCAGGATCAAAATTTGATTTAGTTGATACAGGATTTCCTGCATGAGTTAACCATAGTACATGCACACTGCACAAGTGCTCTTTGCAATCCAAAATTGAATATGATGAAATAAATTTATTAAAGCTTGAAAAGATGGGATGGGAATTCACCTTGGCTGGTTTTCGGGCCAGGACAGGTGCCAGCTTGTTTGGGCAGCCTCCATGGTCTGGGTCGTTGCCTTTACTTTTATTGTCTTCTGGTTTGATGAGATTTCAATTATTCTATGAGTGACTTGGGAATAGTCAATATTTAGTTTTTCTTAAACAATTTACTTACACGATTTACATCCAAGGTCTCTTGCTAAGTACATTCTCCGGACACAGAGTGAACTGTCTCTTGCTCCCTTGAAGCCTCTTGGTATCTGACCCTAATGTCACAATTACATCATCATTAACATCACTGTCTAATTAACAAAACCATTAACCCTTTGCTCCACTTCTTCCCCACAAGGTATAATCTCAAAACTGTTATATTATCTGCTAAACTATTTACATTACAGTCCCACTGTCTGTTCACCTCATGTACTGTTTACAGTTTCCATCTAATTTCTACCTCCTGCCATCTCTTAGTCACTTTCGCCAAAGGCTTCAATCCCCAACAGTGTTCTCAGCTCTCTGCAAGCTCTCTGTGTTCCCTTATCTTCTTCTTGGAAGGTAAACACATTGGTGAAATGGAATAGCAGCTTCTCACATCAGCTGGCTCCTGGGCTGTGACTCTTATGATGACCTGAATGTAAAGGCAGTGAAAACCAATCAAGGATAAACTGATTCAAAAGAGAACCCTCCAGGAATTGAATGATCACAACCCCTTGAAAATGACTTGGATGAGGGAAGTGAATGTACTATTGTCAAGTTTGCAGATAACAAAAATAGGCGGGAAGGCAAGTGGTCAGGATGACTCAAAGAGTCGCCAGAGGGATATAGACAGATTATGTGAGTGGGCAGAAACTCAGCAGATGGAATATAATGTGGGAAAAAGTGAGGTTATGTACTTTGGCAGGAAGAATAGAGGAACTGGATGTTATTTAAATGGAGAGAGACTACAGAAAGCTGCAGCACAGAGGGATTTAGGGTCTCCATGCATGAATCAAAAAAAGCTAGTATACAAATTCATCAGGTAATAGGGAAGGCAAATGGAATATTGGCCTTTAGTTCAAAGGGAATCGAGTATAAAAATAGGGAAGTCTTGCTAAAACTGTACAAGGCACTAGCTAAACCACATCTAGAATACTGTGAATAGTTTTCTCCCCTTATCTATGGAAAGATATACTGGCATTGGAGGCAGGCCAGAGAAGGTTTGCTAGGTTAATCCTGGGAATGGAGGGATTTTCTTATGAGTAGAGGTTGATTAGACTGGACCTGTGCTCATTGGAGTTTAGAAGAATGAGAGGCGACCTTATTGAAACATATAAGATTCTTAGGGGGTGCGATAGGGTAGATGCTGAGAGATTGTTCCCCCTTGTCAGAGAGTCTAGGACCAGAAAGCATAATCTCAGAGTAAGGGGTCACTCATTTAAGACAGAGATGAGGAGGAGTTTCTTCTCTCAGAGGGTAGTCAATCTGTGGAATTCTTTACCGCCAAGGGCTGTAGCAGCTGGGTCATTAAATAGATTCAAGGTTGAGATAGAGAGATTTTTAATCAGGAAGGGAATCAAGAGTTATGGGGAAAAGGCAGGAAAGTGGAGTTGAGGACTATCAGATTGGCCATCATCTCATTGAATGACAGAGTAGACTCAATGGGCCAAATGGCCAAATCCTGGTCCTACATCTTACGGTCTTATGGTCTTAGGGAAGACAACAAACTAAAATTCTCTCTGTTATCTTCTTTTGCATTAGAGAATGGGGAAGGTGAAAGCATGATCTTGAGAAAATGAAACACCTTCAGCTTCTATATAGAACCAAAATCTGTATCATTCATCGCTGCTGTGACAACAGGAGGAGCATTCAATGCCTGAGTCATGACTGAATCTGGTGGATGCAAAGAAGAACAAAGAACATCCTAAAGTCATTACAGGGTTAGGAAAGGAAGACTTCCCTGCTACTCTTAGAGTAAGAATTCCACTTTCCATAGGTAGTGATATCATTTCCATGCTTGATTGAGCATGAGGCTACTTCACTGAACACAATGGGATCTTGGGGTCAGTAGGAGAAAGTAGGATTGTGCTATTGTCAACAATGAATAAACCTCTGGACCAGGATCTACAGAAAGTATCTGCATAATACTCTTGAGCTGTAAAAGCTCTACAGTTTGTTCTTTACTGAAAGAAAGCTTGAATGCATGCATGGCTTGCTAATGAGATTCAAGTATAAGCTGCAGCATACATTCTTTAAAATTAATAAGCTTTGTATGTTCACTCAATAGCAAACAGTTTGATCCAACTTGGAGTTAAGTGTCTCATTCTCCCTGGATAGATTTTTGTTGGCTGCATGCATTGTTGATGGATGCCATCAGTGAGCTCAGTGGAATAATAGACAAATTCACCTCTTTGTTACCTTCTTCAAAAAAAAGGATGATTTGCCTCAAATGAGACAACAGATACTTGATGATCATTGGCAGTGGAGTCAAAGAGATCTAAGGATCTCTTCATCCAACAGTTCATCTGCTTCTGTGGTGACTTCACAAACTAAGGTCTGGAAGCTCCTTTGACAGATGGTCACTGTCATTATTGGCACATCCTATTCTTCTAACCTGTCTCCAAAGAGAAGTGAGAGATCTGCAATCTCCTCCTGTGGTCCAGTGGATAATGTTTTTTCTATAAAGACTGTCTCACTGAGTAATGAGTCAACTTCAATTTCTGCTGCAATTTTGAGCTTTTCCAGTCCTTGAAGCAATTTTGGAAACTCATCCTTGAATATTGCTCTGCTTTCATCTATTGTTACCTTACTGACATATTGTGGAAGACCAAGTCCTAAACACACTATCCTGCTGAGTAGAGAAATTTGCTGGTTCTATAAGATATCAAGACTTTCATTAATTTAATTATCTTCATGCCTAAGGGTTGTAATGAATAGATCCTTCACTTTGAAGGCTTTGCCCCCGGCCCCTGTAGCTTTGTTTTAGATGGCTGGATTTCTACTTCCTTAAGCCAGTTCTAAAGCCAGTCCAATATGTCTGTTAAGACTGTGAACCCAGCCCTCATGACCAGTTTAAATTCTATTCTGTAGCCTTGGACTTCCAGCTCTAAAGACCAAAACTGCTTATCGGGGTCTTTGATGTCTCCTAGGAAATCATGAGTTTGAAATGCTGTATTTCCAATTTCTCGGACATCAAAAAGGTCAGAAGCTTGTTCCAGCTGCCTTCCTTTAAATTGTGCTTTAGCTCTGCAAAATTAATTAAAATATCAAGTCTTGCCACAGAGAAAGCATTTGGCTTCCCCTGCTGGGCATTCTTCACCGCGATGCTGCTATTTGGCGCTGTAGATGCTGCATCTGAAACATTTTAAAATAGTTGGAAAGGTTTTCAGGTCTTCAGTGGGCAGAGTTCCCAGCTCCGGGCCTACATACCGGATTGAACACTCCCCTGCCCAAACCCAGGCCTTAGCATCTCCTCAAAGTATACCTCAATTCTGTTTTTACTGCCCTGCCTGCCTTGCAACTGCTTGGCTTTCTCTAACCTTAAATACACTGTTTTGCAAGGAGTGCCTCATCAAGCATGCTGATTACAATGTAGTCATGAGTTAACTCATGTTTCAAAGCTCTTTTGCTGCAACTACTGGCCAGTCTATATAAATCATTAACAAATGAATTGATGAATTCACCTGACCTTTGGCTCCTTTGGTTGAACCTCACCCGTTCAATGACCAGATTCTTCTTAATGCCCTCAAAACCTTCTCATAGGATGCTGGGGTCTGCTTGACTCCTTGTCTTGCCAGGAAATCATCAGCTATCTCCCCAATCTCATATAAGATGGTCCTGACCTGGTGTTTTTGTGCCTTTCCTTCTAAGCCTGAAGCTGTTCAGTACCTGTCATACTATCACCTCCAGAGATCCAATCATTGTTCTTGCTGTGGACTCTCAATGTGTTGGAAGGGCTGTGGAAGTTAATGGTTGTTCATGGCTGCTGACATTGGGAGCGGTTCATTCACTGTCCCCTACCAAACTGCATCTGATTTTTGTTCTTCTTCATCGCGAAGTCAATGTTTCCAAGGTCTTCAGTAGTCTCAGTTTCTTAAACTGTGGGCGGAATGGTCCCAGGTCTGCACTAAGTGTGGTAGCAAGCGTGAAAAAAGATGTTTTACCCATTGGCCGGAATGACAGATTTTCCTGCTGTATCTTCCTGGCGCATTCTGCCTCATTAATAACGCATCCATGGGAAACATGCCAGATCACTGTCAGGCAGGCTCGCTTCAGGCGCCATATTTCAAGCGCACCAGAGCATAGCCTACTTCATGTCTGCAGATGAGGACTGCTCCAAGCAACAGATGGCCCTGAAATCAAAGGTTACGGCACACTACAAATTTAGTGATGCCTCTTTGGGGTGCCTGCTGGAATGGGTGGAAGGCCACCGTGATGTCCTCTACACCCACTCTGGCTGTGGGAGGTCCGCCAGAGTCACCAATCCAGCCTGGGAGGCGGTAGCAGCGATTGTCAGCACCAGCCAAGAACAGTGGAGGGCAGCCATCCAGAGCAGGAAGAGAATGAATGCTCTCATCCGTTCCACCAGGGTAAGTCAACCATCTCATCACTCTCAACTCACACAATCACAAACCCATCACACATCCACAGGGATCTCAGACTTTAAGAGACAACATCATTAACTCTCACACACACCTTCCCATCCCCATCAGGCTCATATCCTCTGGAGCGTCCTCATCCTGCCCATGTATCTGCTCACCACACAAACATTCCACGCAGTGCCATGCATCCTGCTCATACTCTCTCCATCTGTTTTCAGGCAGGAGATTCTGGCTCACAGAGATCACAGAAAGGGAGTGGAGTGGCCAACATTAGGCCCCTCACTCAGTTTGAGGAGTGTGCCATCATGCTGACTGGTGAGGACCCTGCTTGCGGCGACAGTGGGGTCAGTGGCGAACACTCTCGTGAGGATGCTGCACCAGACCATTCCTCTCTCAATGTAGCTGTGAGTGCTCTCTCCCCTGTTTTTGACTCTGCTGCCATGCACTAATTATCTCTACTTTGGTTCACAGGGAGCTCTGCCAAGCGACTGAAACCCTCAGTCAGCCAGTCCATCAGCTCCATCCACGCCCTCACCTCCAGCAAAGAGGACACCTCCTCCATTGAAAAGCTGGAAATAAGCAGCTTAGAAGACCCATCACAACACTCACCCATACCTTTCACCAGCGCAGAGACACACACCTCGGTGGGACCTAGATCTAGAGCAGGTTCGGATCACAGGCTGGTGGTCACTGCATGGACACGAGTCCACAGCAGGAGGAGGCAAGTTCAGTTGAGCTCCCCGGCACTCGGGGGACTGATGGTCAAGAGGCATCTGTGAGGTCCAAGTCAGATGGTGACCCTCTGGATTCGGCCTTCCAACTCATCTTGGAGAGTCAGCAGAGGGCAAGGAAACATCATGCAGAGCTGTTGGAAGCCCTCAACAGAGTGCACACAAGTCGGAGTTTTTCTGCCTGCTGTCTAATGAAGTGGTGCCCACATATATGTGTACATGGAAGTATCCATGGAAAGAATGGCAGACACCATGGAAACCCTGGACAGCAGATCATGGAGATATGTGCAGACCTGCAGTCCATCACCATGGCCATGGGTGAGTTCCTGCAGTGACAAGACGAGGGGGAAAAGGGGCACCTCGATGTCCCTCCAGGTACCGTTTCCCCTCAAGGAGTCAGCCCGCGCCCTCAGGCACCCAAAAGGAGGAGAAGCGGTAGCTGGGTAGTCTTTGGGTCATCCACTCAGGAATCTCAGAGGCTGTCCACTCCCTCCAAGTTGCCTTTGCCTGTGACCCCCTCAACCTCCTCCTCTGTCACTGCAGAGGGATCAGCTGGCCCACAGGTGGACAGCCAAAACAAGCTGGAGCTCCCAAGGTCTCAGCTCTCCAGAGGCAACAGGGCCAATCATTGCACAGGCTGACTCTAAAGCTGCTGCAGATGTCCAGTCAGCACCTTGAAGCTCACTGGTCGAAGCACCCGCAGTACATCACATGACCCATGATTGACAGGAGGGAGGGACAATACATGCAGTTTCCACATTTCCTCCTCCTTTAGATTTTTTTGAAATTACTTTTTGCAAAACACATTTGATCATCCAACAAACATATATACAATTTCAGGTGATTATAAATCACGTCCTTGAGGTGCTTCGTATGTGGCTAGAGTGGTGTATCTCTACCACTGGAGGCTCCTGAACAAGATTGACTGGAACTAGAGCTGCACAATGAGACACATCATTGGAACTGGGTAGCTCAGGTTTTGGCTACTACTCTGAAAAATCTGGAATGTCTGTTCTAGTTTAATCTACAATTAACATGAACATGATACATAATCGATATGCAGTCAAAACCAGGGTCGACCAGGCCACTTTCACAGATGCAGGGGAGCTGAAACAGGCAACTGTTGTCGTTGCTGACAGTGGGGACAGTGCTTGACCATGCTTTCAATGTCACTCAGTAGCCTCAGAAGTTGACTGTTCAACGTTAATCACAGGTTGATCAGTCACTTGTTGGAATGTCTCTCTGGCACAGATGTGATCTACGTGCTTACAGATGATTCTATCTCTCACTTGTACTTGGAAAGATAATGGTCCAGTCTCTGAAACAATGACTCCCAGGGCCCAGCAAGGTCCACTGCTGAAAGTTTGCACATGTACAGTGTCACCTATACTGAATGTGTGAACTTTACTGTGTATGTCACGGTTAAATTTCTGATTACCCTGGTTCTGCAATACCTCCCCCTTTAAATTCGGAAACACCAAGTGAAAACGTGTACACAGACGGTGTTTCATTAATAACTCCGATGGTGTTGAACCCATAGGGTAATGTGGCATTGTATGATAACAAGAGAAACTGAGCATGTCGAGATTCCAGAGTGCCTCCCAATAACTTTTTCATACCAGACTTAAAAGCTTGTACCGCCCTCGCGGCTAGACCATTCAGTGAGGGATGCCAAGGAGCTGTCTTTACATGTCGGATTCCATTCCGATCCATAAATTTCTGAGACTCGGTGCTGTACCATTATAGGAAATGACAATTTCAGTTAGGCCATATATGCTAAAACAGTGACGTGGTTTCTCCATAATTGCATTTGATGTTTGACTTCGTCTACATCCATCCATTTTGAATGTGCATCTACAATTAACATGAACATGATACCTAAGAATGGTCCTACATAATTGATATGCAGTAGAAACCAGGGTCGACCGGGCCACTCCTACGGATGCAGGGGAGCTGAAACAGGCAACTGCTGTTGTTGCTGACAGTGGGGACAGTGCTTGACCATGCTTTCAATGTCACTGTCAATGCCTGGCTACCGTATATAGCGTTGTGGCTCCAACACCATAGGAGAAGCATCACATGCTAACACCTGTTCTTTCAATGGGCTGCAGTATACCAATAAACACAACAAATGCAGCAATTTCTTTGCTGTCACAAATGCTTCTTCCTACTGTGAACCCCGTGACTAACGATGGTTCTTTTTTAGCAACGAATGTCATTAAGAGATTTTAATGTGTGTAATGTTATTGGAAATTATTATTTTTTTATTGGACTTGTAGTAGGGTCTGTGTCTGCATGTGGTTTAATTGGATTAAAGCAAGCTAGTCTGGGTGCTTTGATGTATAGTAATGTGAGATGTTAATTAGGTAAAACATAAGACTAGAAGGTAAAGAGCATATATGCATTTATTGAATAAACCATTCAAAAGAAAGGAGTAAAATATTGCACCTAGTTAGGAGACACCAAGCAATGTATTTATATTACTAATAAAATTGATGCTATGAATTTGGTTTTATTGTTAGAAGGGGTGGAGTTCAAAGACCTTATGATACAATGAGAGTTTAAATTCAAAGGGCAGGCTAAGTATAGACAGAAAGAGTTTTGTGTGTGCAGGTCAGGGGCACGTAGGATCGAAGCAGCCTGTAAGCCGTGTCTGCAAAGGGACCAAATTGCAAGAGACCTCATTTTAAATTTGTAAAGTTAAATGTGCTTTGCCTGGTATCTGTTTAAAGTCTTTTGGTTATTGTTGCCTTTGTGAAGATTTACCTGGAAGTGATTAATGTGTGGATTTGTTTAAAAGTTATGGTAGTAATTTGTAGACATGTGTATGTGTTTAATTTCTTGTTTAATAAATGTTTAATATATTTTATATAAAAAAACCTCTCAAGGCTTGGTGGTTTCATTTCTGAATTCAGAGCTGCAGCTCAAACGTACCAATTGAAAGTATAAGTAATGACAGTTGTTTAAGTTTCCATCTAGGATTTAAGCAACTCAGCCTTTACCAACTGCTGTGTCATAACACAAGTGTAATGGTGCAAAAACAGTTGATAGGTTAGGTAAGAAGCAGCTATAGTAGTTGAACATACCCAGGAATGACTTGAGTTCTGTTGCATTGGATGGTGATGGTGCATCTTTTATTGCCTGAGCTTTATCTTACACAGGATGCAAACCCCTGATGTCCACTCTGTGATATAGATAAGTCATGGCTGATGCTTGAAATGTGCATTTTTCTCTCTTTAACCATATGCCGGCTTCCATGAACTTTCTCAGTACCTCCTCCTGGCTAGCTAATTGTTCAGTCTCAGTTAACCCAGTAATGAGAACATCATCTAAATATGTAATCACTCTTGAAAGTCCTTGCAGAAGACTCTCCGTTGTTCTCTGAAAAATAGCACATGCTTACGAGACTCCAAAAGGTAGATGAGTGTACTGATAGACACCTTTGTGTGTTAATAGTCACATATTCCCTTGACGTGCTATCCAGTTCTAATTGTTGGTAGGTGTAGCTCATATCTAATTTTGTATATGACTGGCCTCCTGCCAGCTTGGAGTATAAGTTATCTATCCTTGGAATGGGCTACTTGTCTAGTTTTGCTGCTTTATTTACTGTCAACTTGTAATCTCCACATATATGTACGGTCAGGTGGGGCTTGATCACTGGAACCACGGATGCAGCCCACTCAGAGAATTGGACGGGCTGAGTTATTCCCAGGCTTTCTAACCTACGCAGCTCTGCATCCATCTTTTCTTTCAATGTATAATGCACAGGTCTGGCCTAGAAGAAACGTGGTGCTACCTGGGGATCGACATATATCTTAGCATGCATGCCTTTCAACTTTCCCAGTTCATTCCACAAAATACATGTATTTCTTCAGAACTTCTGAAATTCCATCTAGTTTTAGGTGAAATATCTTAGACCACTCGAGTTTTACCTTCTGTAGCCAATCTCAACCTAGAAGACTGGGTCCCTTTTACGATTATCACAGGCAGTTGGGTTGTCTGTTGCTTGTAACAGACTGGGACTGTGGCAATGCTCTTGACTTGAATAGATTCTTCTATGTAAGTTCTTAACTTAGCAGTTGTCCGCTCCAAATTTGTTGGCTGTCTTCCTTCAGTAAGGTGCGCTCTCCAATCACTGTAGTTGAGGCACCAGTATCCACTTCCATATGCAGTGGCTTCTCAATTACTTGTACTGTCACTCTAATAAGCTCAGTTTTCATAGCAGTTACATTATACAGGGGTACAAATCAGTATCAGCAGCTTCAGCCTTTGCTGGGCCTGTTAATTCGGTCATTTTGTTTGCTGTCTTGCAGGATGCTTCATCTTTGCTCGGCATTGCCTAATCACATGTTGCTTCTTATGACAATAATGACATTCTGCCTCTCTGAATTTGCAAGTATCTGCTCTGTGGTCACCTCCACATCTATAGCAATTTTGTCTTGAAGTTGTTGATGAAGAATTTCTGTTAGGCTTCTTGATGTTTCTTAAAGTGGACATTGAATCACGCATTAGTTCTGCTGGTCTGGTTTTCACCCCACGCTCGGTGGCAGGTTCCCACCCAGCATGAGATATGGCACCATTATCCAAATGTTGCAAAGCCTGAGAGTCTTTTGCAGCACTTTCCATGGCGAGGGAGATTTCTAGGGTGCACTTAAAGTTGATATTGATTTCAGCAAGTAGACGGTGCCATATGGTGTCATCCTTGACTCTACATGCCAGTGTCAGCCCCGCAGCATATCGTTTAATGTGTCCCCAAGTCACAGTATTCCGTTAACTGCTTGAGGTTCACAACATAGTTTGCGATGGACACTCCTAAGGCACAAATTCTTGAATCAAATTTAAAACATTGTATTATCACGTATGGCTTTGGCTGGAAGTATGCTTTCACTAGGTCCACTAACTCACTCTATGACTTGAAATCGGGTGCACTCGGGGTTGTGAATCAGGTTGTATGTTTTACTGCCACATTGACTTAAGAGGATCGCTTTACTTCAATCATTATTTCATTTGCTACCTAGTAAAAACCGAAGCTCTCAGCATACTGACTCCAATCTTCAATATTAGCATCATATCGATTGATTCTTCCAAACAGCTGCATGACTGGTGAGTAGTTTTTAAAGTTCAATTTACTTACAGCAACAGGGTGAGGTGCACAGTCAAAGTTGATTTTACTATCATCGCCAAATGTGGTAACTCAATGGAGCAGACAGGTTTTGTAAACAAACAGTAAGACTTTAATACAAAGATATCTAGGAGTGCTTGCACCTAGACCTGATCCCTCATTCAAAAAACCCTGTCCCCACCGGATTGCCTGTACAAAGAGCTCACTGGTCGAAGCCCCCGCAGTGCATCACATGACCCACGATTGACAGGAGGGAGGGACAATACATACAGTTGCCATAATAACCAAATTATTTCATAATGATTTTGCCAGCATCTATTCTTTGGGAATCCCTGGTATAATAAATTATTTTTTTCCTGAAGTTAAAGTGCCATATGCTCTGTAGCTGACATTCTCAATAACTCCACCAGAGCAATGTCACTACCAAACGTTAGCCCAAAAATACAGTTGTTTTTATTCAAAGGGTTCTTTTGGTAATTTTTAATATTTTTTCCAAATATTGTGCAAGACTTCTCTTCAGACAAACTTCATAACGCTTTGTCATGCATTGGTATGCCCACATTATAACATACTCACATACCACATGGAGAGTTTTGTAACATACTTCCTGGGCTGAAACAATACTGAGTGGAAACCATAATATGTGTACATTCCATAAGGAAAGTGTTTAATCCAAGTTCAGCTGTTGGAAACCTGTCAGCTCATCTAGTTTACTACTACAGTAAAATGTTCCATAATTTTCTTAAGCTCAAGTGTTTATTTTTAAGAAATCCTAGTACACAAATTCAGAAATTAGTATTAATTTTCTCAACAATTACTAATCAGATTACCCATTCCATTGGTTGATTTGCTATAACAAGTCAAAGATGAGAAGAAATTGTTCTGCCAGCTCCCTCTTTTGACTTGCCGGTTACAGAAGCTAGTGAGAAGTATGCATATATCCTATATAATGGTAATCACAGCTCCTTGTACAAGTGTGCTAAATGTACCTAAAACAGCGGCTATAGTACACATTGCAATGTACCAATGTAATGATAACCCTCTCAGAAAGAAACTGGACTACAATTGCACTCAATTGTCAGCAGCACTTCAAGCACAAACCAACCCAGTGACAAGCATTGCTGACTTGATGGTGACAGCCATTTACATCTGTCTCAACCACTTGACACTTGTTGATTTTCTTTCCTTTTGATTAAGACATCTTTGCAATGCTCTTGCACAGAATACTATAATCTGTAGATCAATAGCCATGCATCTCCCTTAACACTTTCTAGGTTCTCCATATCACCCAGAAATTGTGCACTCCAGAGGTAGGCTGGCTCACAATGTATTTCTGAGCTGGTCACTTAGCTGGTCACACAAAATTTTTGTAGAGGCTAATAGATTGTTTGTTCAGTTATCCATTACTTTTAGCACACTTGATTGTCACCATGCTTCCATAATGCACACAAAATAAAGTTCAAAATTCCTATGAGTACATAAAAAAAAGATAAATATTTGAGATATCATTGAAAACACTGCTGGGGTGTGAAGAGTTGAAGAGTAATTTTATTCCTATAACTCCTTCAAGACAGCAGTATATGTTGATGTTGTAATAGCGCCAGTGCTCCAGTCCTACCTATTGTCTACCTTGTGGTGTATGAAGATGGAAGGTACCAAAATCAATCATATCATTTGCCTGCTTGAAACATGTTTCTTGACTAATTTAGTGGAGGAACTTATCTACATATTTTAATAGTGAAAAGATTGGAAAAAATAAATTAAGTGTTTTGTTGGTGACCAGGCGAAAGGGGATGACCTGGCTCCCCTCTATTCAACCTCCTCAGGTGGACACAAGAAGGGTTAAGTTTTTTTCATGAGGATTGGCTTTTCCAAATCAGAATGTATATCACTATTTAAGCTGTGAACAATAAGGAGCCAATCAAACATGATTTTCTTGAGTCAAAGAAAGGGCAAATTTATTAACCACAGAATCCAAGATGAATAGTAAAAATGCGACGCCAAGCATTCGGCCCTCAGGCAATCATGAGAGCCCACACACTCACAATCAGACACATACACATATCAAAAATAAGGGAAGTTATAGTCCAATGGCATATGGTATCATGTGCTTTATAAATATTGCCAGGAAGTTCTATTGAACCTTCATAAAACACTGATTCAGCCTCATTGGAGTGTTGTGCCCAATTCTGCCACCACACTTAGGACGGATTGAAAGCTTTGTAGAGTGTGCAGAAAAGATTTACGAGAATGAGTCCAGGGATGAAACGCTTCAGTTACGTGGATAGATTGAAGAAGCTGGGGTGCTCTCCTTACAGAAGCGAGTTTTCAGAGGAGATTTGGTAAAGGCGTTCAAAATCATGAAGGGTTTAGATAGAGTAGAGAAAGAAAATGCTCCTATTGCTAGAAGGTCAGAAACCAGAGAATGCAAATATAAGGAGACTGGCAAAAAAAAAACGAAACTTACATGAGGAAAAGTTGTTTTATGTAGTGAGTGGTAATGACCTGGAATGAACTGCCTAAAAGGGTGGAAGCTTCAAATGGGAATTGGATAAGCACCTGAAGGGGAAAACAAAAATTGCAGAGAAATGGAGCAAGGATGTGGGATTAGCTGAGTTACATTTGGAAATGGTAGCTGGGTGTTAATGTTACTGGAATATTAATCCCAAGACCGAGACTCATCGTCCACTGATAAGAGTTCAAATCCCATCATTATAGCTGGTGGAATTTAAATTTTATTAATACGGAATTTAAAAAAATAGTCTTAATAATGATGACTATAAAACTACTGGATTGTCAGACAAACTCATCTAGCTGTGGGCATACCTGTTCTGGTCTACATGTGACTCTAGACACAAAGCAATGTGATTGACTCTTAGTTGCCTGCCAAGCCACTCAGTTGTATCAGACCATTACTTGCAGAGAGCAGGCATGGGCTTGATGGGCCTTATGCCCTCCTTCTGTGTTGTAACCATTCTATGATTCAATTTCAATAATGTGACATCTTTAACATTATAAAATATCCCAAGGCACTTCACAGGAGTGTTACGAAGCAAAACATGAAGCCACATAAGGCAGGCGTCCAAAAGCTTAGTCAAAAATATTGGCTTTAAGAACCATCTCAAAAGATTAAGGAAAGGTGAAGGCATAGAGGTGACCTAAGTTTTTAAAAATATGAAAGGTTTTGATAAAGTGTACGGTGCCCTTGGTGTGCCCCTCCCTGGCTCAGCAAGGCCAACATGTCCTTGTGAAGTTGCTGGCTGGACATCACTGCAAGCCATCCTGTTGGGTCTGCTGCTTCTCTGGACTGCCCATTATTCTTAACTGGACAGGGCTCGTAGAGGAGGCAATTGGCCATCTTCAGGCAGATCCTGATTGACACTCTGCCACAGCCGCCCCTGCTCCCAACCCACTGAGCTGATTTTTTTCCTACCTTGACTCTATTTTTCGCTCTTTGCTCAATCTCTTCCTGCCTCCATCTGTGACTCTGCCGATGCCCTCCTTCACGTTAACATTTGCCTGCCCCTAACTGTCACATCTGTACCATGGACATCCAAACTTTCTACACTCTATCCCCTACCAGAGTGGTTTGAGAGTTCTTCCTTGAATGGAGACCAACCAGTTCCTCTCCACCTGGCTGAGCTTATTCTCATTTTGAACTTTTCCTTTAACTCAACTCCCTTCTTCCAAATAAAATGTGTTGCAATGGGTACCTGCATGGGTCCTGGCTTTTTGTGGATTATGTGGACTTCGGCCCCTACCTCTAAGCCTTTATTAATATCAGTGCCACTTCCTGGTCTTGCTCCAAATGGGAAAACTTCATCAACTTTGCTTCCAATTTCCACTCTTCTCTCTCCTTCACATGGTCTATCTCCAACTCTTCCCTTCACATTTAAACACCAAGACAGGCAGAATATGGAATACAGGCTTAACTGTACACCATCCCTTCCAAACCACTGTGATACCCTGCTATGACAAGGTGGTTTATTGGAAGAAAGGTGCTTTCCCAAAAGACTGGAGAAAAAAGGCATGAAAAATGTCAAAGAATCAAATGGGATAAAGAAAACTGTGGAATTCCTGAGAGATTCTGCTGCTGGCGCTATAATGTTTGCAATTCTAGGGCCAGTGATCGTCATGCATGAGTCCTGCTGCACATTGCTCCCTATAAAGATGGCAGCTGTGCATACAACTGCACATGCACAATATTGGCAGTAAACACAGCCATAACACAACACACCCCACTCCCACCCAAATATAAAAAGCTGAAATTTTTATTTCTTTTTTACTTTGGATGATATTAATTGTTAAGATGCACTAGAAATTCCAGTTTTCTTAAGTATTGTGATATATTTCATCTCAGGGAGAGGCAGAAAGCGAACTTGGTTGGAGAGCACACAGGAGGCAGCTGCTTCAGCTTCAGCTTAGCTTTAGAATGCGGGGTTTGGTGATCACAGAGATCTGGCTCAAGGAAGGGCAGAACTGGGTGTTAGATATTCCTGGGTATAAGGTGTTCATAAAAGATAGGAAAGGAAGAAAAGGAAGAGGGGTGGTGGTATTAATTAGTTAGTGCTGGAGAAAGAGGATGTCCCAGAGTGTTCAAGGGAACATTTAGGAGACAGTGATCATTGTATCGTAAGGTTTGGGGTGATGGGAGAAAAGGACAATGTGAAATCCAGAGTAAGAATAACTAACTGGGGGAGAGCTGACTTTATTAGGGCAAAAACAGAGCTGGGCCAGATAGACTGGAACCAAAGGTTGGCTGGAAAAACTGCAGCTGAACAATGGGCTACCTTCAAAGAAGAAATGGCTCAGGCCCAGTCAAAGTACATTCCCCCAAAAGGGAAAAGTAAGACAAAGAAATCCAGAGCTCCTGGATGAAAAAAAGGAGATACAAATTAAGATAAAGAAGAAAAGGTATGTTTATGACAGGTGCCAGATAGAAAATATAACTGAGAACTAAACGGAATACAGAAAGTTCAGAGGGGAGGTGAAAAAGCAAATAAGAGAAGCAAATAGGGTTCATGAGAAAAGATTGGCTGCCAACATAAAGGGGATTCCCAAAGTCTTATGTTGGCACATAATTAGTAAGAGGGTGGTAAAAGGAATAGGACCAATTAGGATCCAAAAAGCTTATTTACACATGGAGGCAGGGGGCATGGCTGTGGGGTTAAATGAATACTTTGCATTTGTATTTACAAGGAAGCAAATGCTATCAAGGCAACAGAAGAAGAAACTCTGTCCCTAGAAGGGTTAAAAATTGATAAGGAGGAACTGATGGATAAACTGTAAGTACTTAAGGTTGACAAGGCACCAGGACTGGATGAGATACATCCAAGGATATTGAAGGAAGAAAGAGTGGACATTGCAGGGGCATTGGTCATAGTCTTTCGGTCTCCCCTAGACTCAGGGGAGGTGCCAGAGAACTGGAGAATTGCAAACATTACACCCTTGTTCAAAAAAGGCTGTAAAGATAAGCCTAGCAATTATAAACCAGTCAGTTTAACTTCAGTGGTGGGAAGTTTCTCAGGAAAATTATTTGGATAGAATTAGCAGTCACATTGAAAAATGTGGGTTGATTCAGACTAGCATGGATTTATAAAGGGGAAATTGTATTTAACTAACTTGCTGGAGGTTTTTGAAGAGGTATCAGAGAAGGCTGATGAGGGTAAAGCTGTTATTATGGTGTACATGGATTTTAAAAAGCATTTGATATAGTGCCACACAAAAGACTTGTGAGGAAAGTTATAGCTCATGGAATAAAAGAAAGAATAGCAATGTGGATACAAAATTGGGTGAGTAATAGAAAACAGAGTAAAATGGTCAATGGATATTTTTTGGGCTGGAAGAAGGTTTGTAGTGGAATGTAGGCGCCGGTATTGGGACACTTGCTTTTCCTGACATATATTAATGATCTAGATCTTGGTGTGCAGGGTACAATTTAAACATTTGCAGATGATACAAAAGTTGGAAGCATTGTAAACTGTGAGGAGAACTGTCATGAAGCTATTAATGTATATAATATTATTTGAAAATATATTTCTTTTAAAATAGAGGTTTAGTCTGTGGGTGTTGCAATTGGATTAAAGCCAGCTAGTCTGGGTGCTTTGATGTGTACTAGTTTTGAGTTGTAAGAGAGGTAGAGTGCATTTGCATTTTTGAATAAAGCATTCAAGAAACGTGGTGAAATCTGGCTCAGTTTATATTGCTAATAAAATTGGTACTATGAAAGGGGTTTTATTGTTAGGAAAGGTGGGTTCAAAGCAGCTGCTTAAGCAGGACAGGTTATTAGTACACCCATGTTGCAAGAGGAGTACATCAGAGTCATCAAGCCTGGTGAACTAGCTGCATGCCTGATGGCCTACAAAGTGCAAAGAAGATGAAGGAGAGAGCAACTGATGCTCCTGGATGTGGAGAGGCAGGAGCAGCAACCTCAGGTAGAAGGGGCGGCTGGGACTCCCGTACGCACTGCCCAAGAGCCAAAGCAAGCTATCACTGGTCAATGGCTAGTGACGCCCAGGGTCTATAGAAGCCACCTTTCATTCCGGCAGATGACCAAGAACCAGTGTCGCCGAGGACTGCGCATGTCTAGGGAACTGATTGCTCACATTTGCCATTTACTGCAGGATTTGGCACCACAGGGGCATAGAGGGCATCCACTGCCAGTGGCTATGAAAGTGACCATGGCACTAAATTCCTATACCAATGGCTCCTTTCAGGGCTCCACAGATGACCTCTATGAGATGTATCAAGCCTCCACTCACAAATGCATCCATGAGGTCACGGAGGCCATCTTCATGAGGGCACACAACTTTCTGCATTTTGCCCAGGACCAGGAGAGCCAGGATGCAAGAGTGCTTGGATTCTCCCAGATCTCCGGTTTCCCACAGGTGCAGGGTGCGATTGACAACACTCGTGTAGCACTCAGATCTCCATTGCAACGCATGGTGGACTATATCAACTGCAAGGGCTTCCATTCGCTGAATGTTAAGCTGGTGTGCAGCTACCAGAAACGCATCCTGCAGGTGTACGCACAGTTTCCAGGAAGTGTGTATGATGCCTATATCCTCAGTTGGTCACAGATCCCTGGAGTCTTCCAGGTCACAGATCCCTGTCTCTAATGACTTTGATGGGCATGCGCTAGAGGGCTGAGACTTGGAGGACCCCAGCCAGCTTTCAGGGTTCTGCTGTTTTGCAATGGCACCCTCCTCACCCTGTGGACTAGAGCTGCTGAGGTCACAGGAAGAGGGGAGTCAGATGGGCCGACACTCTCGGAGTCACTTGGATGGATGGGCCCGGAGTGTGCACCTGTGGATCCTCCTCCCTATGGGTGCCTGTGGGCCCCAGGCTGACTCTTTGAGGAGCAGAGGTAGCTGGAGTGAGATCGTGCCACCCGGCACCCCTCTTGCGTACACGCTATTGGAGCCATTTATGGCATCAGTGATGGAGTTGAGCCCATGCAGCAGTGCAGGAGCGAAGCCCTAGACCAAGGTTTCCATGGCAGCCACCATCCTGCCAGTGTTGACCTCGGTGCATTGGCATGCCAGCACTATCACCTCTGCCTGAAGGCTGACGAACACCTCCATCATGCTTTGCAATCTGAGGAGTGCAGCTGACATCCCTTCCTGATGTTCCCGAGCTTGCCTTTGCAGCTCCAGCAACTGTGACATGACCGAGTCCAGAGGTTCGTCATTTGATGAACTCAGCAACGTTTTGGCCTCCAGCAGTTTTCCGAGTGCCGGACACCTGGGAAGTCCCTGTCTCCGCCTGCTGTGGATCAGACTATGATTGGCTACTCTAAAGCTAAGTCCCACTGAAGTCTCTGTGCTGGTGGAGGGTGTGGGTGAGCGCTTTGATGGGACTTCATGGAGGGTGCCTCCAGATTCCTCTTCAGAGTTTTCTTTGGGGCTTTATTGGAGGCCCTGGGTCATGGACTCTGTCAGTTGTTTGGCAGATGTGCCTGTGAAAGCAAGGAGAGATAATTAGTGTATGGCAGTGGCCTGTGAAAGAGGACATTAATTGTTATGGCATGGTTATCTGATGGATGTCGCACTGCTGGCTCTTCACTATATAGAGCAGCATCCACCTCACCAACAGCACAGGACCAGTCCAGATTGTGGCCGGCCAGCTGGAAGACTGTTTACAAAGTCCATGAGGACCTTGATTTTGGGTGTTCCACCACATTTCTATGACCTCCCTCTCTTGTTGTTTGCCAGCTTGTCCTTCATGGATTGAGATGGAGAAAGTGTAAGCAGGATGCCTGCCAGGCCAGATGATAAGTACGCCTGGCCTGTGTGGGTGGTGAGGGGTCCCGTGGTTGGGATGAGGACAATGAAGGTGTGTGTGGAAGAGTGAATGGTGATGTCCCTTGAACTGGCAGTGAGTGAGGGCCCTGTGGATGTGTGATGGGTTTGTGTGTGTGTGAGTTGACAGTGATGAGAAGAGTGACTTACCCTGGTGGAACGGAGGAGATCATTCATCCCCTTACGGCACTGGGTGGCTATCCTCTTCTGAAGGGCATTGGCACTGACCACCGCTGCCACTGCCTCTCAAGCTGGATTGGTCATGTTGTTGCCCCTCCTGTGGCTAGAGTTGGGTGCAGGACATCCCTGCGGGTCTCCACGGCTTCCAGCAGTCACTCGAGGGACCCGTCGTTGAAGCGGGGGCTGCGGTCTTTTTTCCTTTGCTGGTCATGTTCCCCAGGCAGTGGTGGTGAGCTAATGGCAATGAGCACTTTGCTGGCGTTTGCCTTTTAAACATGGCAGCCGGTGTGATGCAATGGCAGAGTGATGGCGGGTGGACAAATGAGAGCCCACACGACATGGAAATGGTGTGTTTCCTGGGAATGCATAAGTAATGTGGCGGGCTCGGGATGATACGGCGTAAAAACCCGTCATTGCCATCGGTGGGTGGAACACAATTTTGCCCACTCGTTACTGCACTTAGTGCAAATCTGGGAAAGTCCCTTTCTCTGTTTCTCTCTCTCTTTCCCTTGTCTCTTGTCATATTTGCTTTTGGCTTGGATGCTTTCTCTCTGTCCTGCAAAGACAAACTCATGACCACTTTTAACCTGGTCCTTATCCAATTATCAGCTCCCTCACCCCAAACTTCTTCAGTCTCATTGCAAGGAAACTTTCCTTGACCAATCGAGAGTGCTTTACGTGGTTATTGCTGATATATTTCCATAAATAATGCCCTTTGCAAGTACTATTGTATCTCAATATTTTAACATTCTGTGATATCATATCTCATAGAGAGAGAGAGAGAAAGAGAGGCATCCACATTCCATTCTCACATAAGCAGTTTCTTCTTGACAATCTTTGAGGCCCCAGTCTTTTTTGCTGCGAGTTAAGCTATTTTAAAATTTAACTTAATTTTCCCATGGTCCCATTGCCATGGCATCTTTCTGTACTGTGCCTTATTCCAAAGTTTTCTCATTCTTCTACTCTATAAAGGAGAGTACCTCATAAAGATAAGTGTTAATTCCTAATAAAGCTAGATGTCAGTTTGTGACATGAGAGTTAGATTTTAACAATTAGTATTCTGTTAGCACCTTAATAATCTGACAATGGTTGAACACACATTTTCTACTCTATTCAGACCTCAAAGCTACCCTAGTCAATGCTTAAAAATCAGTAGATCACTGGTGCCTGGTCTTCCTATCATGTCCACGGACAGTCTATACATGGCCCAGCCAGAACTGGACACATTTTTGTGCCTTGTTCTTGAATTCAGCAAGATCTGCAACAGTGCAGGGTTCCTCTAGCGAGAGGTACTGCAAGAGATGTTGAATGGTCTGTGGCTCAGTTCCACATTCACAAGTTGTCGGGCTGGTTGTATATTCCCATTTGTTTAGCGACACCTTTGAACAACCTACACCAGTCCTAAGTCTGTTAAGGCACTTCCAGGTTGCCCAGTTGCAATTAGCTCCTGGGGGAAGGCTTTCATCTAATAGATTTTCCATTGCTGGGGGTTGTTCGAGACTGGCGAGCCAGTCTTTCCACAAGGCGATGTGGGCTTCAGACGGGTGGATTGTAATGGAACAACACTGTTCATGAAGATATTCCTTGACTTTAGGCGGCTGGGTGTAGGTGTATGACCATGTAGAGGGTCCCTCTCATCTGATGTTTGCCGGAGTCGCTATTTCTTCCTGGCTACCGTTCTTCTTATATCAGGGGGAACGATACCCACCAGGAAATATAGGCTATTAGTGTTTGTTGGGTTTTAAACAACCTGTGATGAGTCGGCAGCTTGCATTCAGAATGGCATCCACCTTCTTAGCATGAGTAGATCTTTCCCATGCAGGGCAGGCATATTCGGCAGTGGAATAGCAAAGATCAAGTGCACTGGTTTGCAACGTTTTCGAGCTTGCTCCCCATTTTGTGTTAGTGAGTTTATTCAGGATGTTGTTTTGTGTGCTCACTTTTGCCTTTGTCTTTTCGATGTGGTTCTTGAAGATGAGGCATCTGTCAAGGGTGACTCCTAAGTAGATAGGGTACTCACAATGCATGATGCCTGGTGACTCACCACAAGCAGACTATGCTTCTATGTTACTCACTAAAATTTATGCAGTGCCAGTGTCTGAGCTGGTGCGTTGCAAGTGTCTTCGGAACATTGGAACATAGGACTTAGGAGCAGGTGTAGGTTGTTCTTCTCTTCCAGGCTGCTCCAACATTCAATAAGATCATAGCTGATCTGGTCGTGGTCTCAGCTTCTCTTTTCTTTCTGCCCCCATAACCCTTGACTACCGCATCTATCAAAAGTCCATCTAACTATGTCTTGAATAAATTCAATGATCCAATCTCCACTGCTTTCTGGGGAAGAGAATTCCACAGGCTAACAACCCTGAGAGAGAAAAACATTCTTCTCATCTCAGTCTTAAAAGGGGGAGCTCATATTCTTAAACGGTGTCATCTAGTTCTATATTCTCTACCCCACCACAAGTGAAAATATCCTGTTATGTCCCGTTAGGATCTTATATGTTTCAATAAGATCACATCTCATTCTTATAAACTTCAATGGGTATAGGCCCTACCTGTTCAACCATTCTTCATATGATAAGCCCTTCATCCCAGGAATGAGTCAAGTGAACCTCCCCTGTCTGCTTCTAGTGCAATTACATCATTTTTTCAAATAAGGAGACCAAAGCTGTACACAGTATTTCAGTTGTTATGTAGCATGTTATGCTACAAAGACACAAAAAAGGAATGAAACCGGACGGACCACCCAATATCAATCGAGGTACCGGAAGCGACAACAGCAATCGCAGCCCTGTTGAACCTGCGAAGTCCTCCTTACTAATATCTGGGGGCTAGTACCAAAATTAGGAGAGCTGTCTCACAGACTAGTCAAGCAACAGCCTGATGCAGTCATGCTCACGAAATCAAACCTTACAGAAAATGTCCCAGACTCCACCATCACCATCCCTGGGTATGTCCCACCAGCAGGACAGACCCAGCAGAGGTGGCAACACAGTGGCATACAGTTGGGAGGGAGTTGCCCTGGGAGTCCTCAACATCGACTCTAGACCCCTTGAAGTCTCATGGCATCATGTCAAACATGGGCAAGGAAACCTCCTGCTGATTACCACCCACCGCCCTCCCTTAGCTGATGAATCAGTGCTCCTCCATGTTGAACATCACTTGGAGGAAGCACTGAGGTTGGCAAGAGCACAGAATGTACTCTGGGTGGGGAACTTCAATGTCCATCACCAAGAGTGGCTCGGTAGCACCAATACTGACCGAGCTACTGACATAGCTGCTAGACTGGGTTTGCGGCAGGTGGTGGGGGAACCAACAAGAGGGAAAAACATACTTGACCTCATCCTCACCAACCTGCCTGCCGCAAATGCATCTGTCCATGACAGTATCAGTAGGAGTGACCACCGCACAGTCATTGTGGAGACGAAGTCCCTCCTTCCCATTGAGGAGACCCTCCATCATGTTGTGTGGCACTACCACCATGCTAAATGGGATAGATTTCAAACAGATCTAGCAACTAAAGACTAGGCATCCATGAGGCATTGTGGGCCAGCAGCAGCAGCAGCAGAATTGCATTCAAACACAATCTGTAACCTCATGGCCCGGCATACCCCTACTCTATCATTACCATCAAGCCAGGGATCAATGCTGGTTCAATGACGAGTGCAGGAGGGCATGCCAGGAGCAGCACCAGGCATACCTAAAAATGAGATGTCAACCTGGTGAAGCTATAAAACAGGACTACTTGCATAAGCAGCAAATGACACACAGAGCTAAGTGATCCCACAACTAACGGATCAGAACTAAGCTCTGCAGTCCTGCCACATCACGTCATGAATGGTGGTGGATAATTAAACAACTCACTGGAGGAGGTGGCTCCACAAATATCCCCATCCTCAATGATGTAGGAGCCCAGCGCAGCAGGGCAAAAGACAAGGCTGTAGCATTCGTAACAATCTTCAGCCAGAAGTGCTGAGTGAATGACCCAACTCGACCTATTCTAAAGGTCCCCAGCATCACAGATGCCAGTCTTCAGCCAATTTGATTCACTTCATGTGATGCTGAAGGTACTGGATACTGGAAAGGCTAATGGCCCTGACAACACTCCGGCAATAGTACTGAAAACTTGTGTTCCAGAACTTGCCGCGCCCCTAGCCAAGCTGTTCCAGTACAGCTACAACACTGGCATCTACCCGGCTACATGGAAAATTGTCCAGGTATTTCCTGTACACAAAAAGCAGGGCAAATCTAACCCAGCCAATCGCATCCTCATTAGTCTACTCTCCATCCTCAGTAAAGTAATGAAAGGGGTCATCAACAGTGCCATCAAGTGACACTTGCTTAACAATAACCTGCTCACTATGCCCAGTTTAGGTTCCGCAAGGGCCACTCAGTTCCTGACATCGTTACAGTCTTGGTTCAAACATGGACAAAAGAGCTGAACGCCCGAGCTGAGGTGAGATTGACTGCCCTTGACATCAAAGCAACATTTGACCGAGTGTGGCATCAAGGAGCTCTAGCAAAATTGGAGTCAATGGGAATCAGGGGGAAAACTCTCCGCTTGTTGGAGTCATATCTAGTACAAAGGAAGATGGTTGTGGTTTTTGGAGGTCAGTCATCTCAGCTCCAGGACATCAATGCAGGAGATCCTCAGTGTAGTCTCATGGGCCCAACTACCTTCAGCTGCTTCATCAATGACCTTCTTTCCATCGTAACGTCAGAACTGGGGAAGTTCGCTGATGATTGCAAAATGCACCATTTGCGATTCCTCAGATACTGAAGCAGTCCATGTCCAAATGCAACAAGACCTGGACAATATCCAGGCTTGGGCTGACAAGTGGCAAGTAACATTCGTGCCTCACAAGTGTCAGGCAATGTCCACCTCCGACAAGAGAGAATCCAACCATCCCCCCTTGATGCTCAATGGCATTACCATCACTGAATCCCACACTATCAACATCCTGGGGGTTACCACTGACAAGAAACTGAACTGGACTAGCTGTATAAATACTGTGGCTACAAGATCAGGTCTGTGGCTAGGAATCGTGTGACGAGTAACTCATTTCCTCACTCCCCAAAGCCTGTCCACCATCTACAAGGCACAGGTCAGGAGTGTGATGGAATACTCCCCAATTTCCTGGCTGAGTGCAGCTCCTGCAACACTGAAGAAGCTTGACAGTATCCAGGACAAAGCAGCCCACTTGATTGGCACCACATCCATAAACGTTCACTCCCTCTACCTTCGACGCACAGTCGCAGCAATGTGTACCATCTACAAGATGCACTGCAGGAATTCACCAAGGCTCCTTAG
This sequence comes from Carcharodon carcharias, assembly GCF_017639515.1. NCBI lineage: Eukaryota > Metazoa > Chordata > Chondrichthyes > Lamniformes > Lamnidae > Carcharodon > Carcharodon carcharias. The sequence goes on from NC_054477.1 coordinate 138,949,287, forward strand.
AAGCACCTTCCAAACCCATGAACACTACAGGACAGCAGCAGATAGATGGGAACACCAGCACCCGGAAATTCCCCTCCAAATCAGTCACCATCCAGACTTGGAAATGTATTGCCGTTCCTTCACTGTCACTGGATCAAAACCCTGGAACTTCCTTCCTAATAGCACTGTGGGTGTACCTACATCACGTGGACTGCAGCAGTTCAAGAAGGCAGCTCACCACCGCCTTCTCAAGGGCAACTAGGGATGGGCAATAAATGCTGGTCCAGCCAGCGAAGCCCACGTCCCGTGAATGAATAAAAAAAATAGATGTGGTCTCACCAATGCCCTGGGCAGCTGCATTAAAACTCCCCCTATTTTTATATTCCATTGTCCTCGATGGGCTTCTGCAATTCAGCTGGTCATGGCTACTCCAATTATTCCCAGTACTACCTCGTCCATGGGGATGACCACATATAGCCATACCTTCCCTCTATCAGATAGCTGCTGCTACATCTATTATTAACATTATCCTGTAGAAAAGAGGGAAGTGCATCAGTGAGAATGCTGTCATGTGTTTGGCTGATGTGCTTGCCATAGTCAAATAGGTGGCAAAGTGTGCAAGTGGTGGGATATGATTGCAACTTTGCTAAGCATCTGAGGGTAAAGTGAAGCTTATGAATGTGAGGTGAGGTGTGGTTGACACTGACTGTTGGTAGGTGAGTGAAGGCGATTTGGTGAATGGGAAAATGTGTGAGGCTAGTTGTGCAGTTGGTAAAATATGGCATTGGGAATGTAATCACTGAATTGACCACTAGTGTCAATTCACTAAACTTCTTTCACCATTGTATCAGATCCTTGGAGCTAAATTGGCGACATCGATCACCACAGTCACCTTTCCTACTGCCTTCTCAACACTTGTCTGGGGGGCCTCCTGTACCCTGAGGGAGGAGAACCTCCTTGCTCCTCTCGATCGCCTGCACCAAGGAATCGGCACAGAATCCAAAAACTTTAGCACGCACTCTCTGGCCTGCTACACAATTTCTGTTCCTTCCTGCAGGTCTTTAAATCTTCTCCAAGCAGGTTCAGCACCTGCTGCAGCCAGAATGCACCTTAGCTTTAAGAGTTGCAGTTTGATTTTAAATGAGCTAACTTTGAGTGGTGCCAGCCTTGCATGAACCTGGTCCCCCTGCTGGGGATTACAGTCACTCAGAAGCACATTCAGGGCTGGGCTGCATGCCACAATCATTATAATTAGCAGACAATGTGAAGTTTGCTTGCTGCCTACATTGCTTTGACAAGGCACAGGTTAATCGGAAGAGATCCCTGTCTCCAATTTTTGGGATTATCCAATTTAGTTCCTACTTAGAATGTCAGAATATGAAGGAGCTGTAAAGGAATTTTTTTGCTGCTGTTCCTGCCCTCAATTTATGACCCTAATATCCAACGATGATGTTCTTAATTCGATGAGCAAGATAGGACAGCTATGGGACCAGGAAGATTGGTGAAGCTTGCTGTGATCTATTTCTTGGTGAGGTTTGCAGCAGAGCACCAACTGAAAAATGGAACATAAATGTTTACATACATGGTGTTCAAACCAAATTGCATGACTGATATAAATCATAAATAAGTACCAATTGCAGCTGAACTAAAAACACCAGATCTGATTTGTAGACAAGGAATCCAATTACCTTAAGATAAAAGCAAAAAACTGCGGATGCTGGAAATCGAAAACAAAAACAAAAATACCTGGAAAAGCTCAGCAGGTCTGGCAGCATCTGTGGAAGGGAGCACAGTTAACGTTTCGAGTCTACATGAATCTTCAACAGAACTAAGGAAAAATAGAAAAAGGATGAAATATAAGCTGAGTTAAGGTGGGGGGTGGCGGGGGGGTGGTGGTGGTTGGGACAAGAGAGCTGGATAGAGGGCCAGTGATAGGTGGAGATAACCAAAAGATGTCACAGACAAAAGGACAAAGCGGTGTTGAAGGT